>NC_139011.1:45114370-45820270 GCF_964374135.1 Grampus griseus | reverse complement strand
AGAAAATCTTGTATGTCACCTCAGGGACAATGGAGCCACTGCAGGTATCAGAAATTAACTTGAAAAAAATCACTTACCAATGACTGGCTCTATATAATTTTACTTTTAGACTAGACACATGACAATTTAAGCTAGAGGATAATTAAGAATTTTGCAAACCCCCAAGAACATTGTTATAGCTTTTAATCATCATTATATTTTAGATGAACATGGTATATCCTACAAATGGCCTTTTAACTTTATCACGGGGTATTTATTTATGATTTAGCTCCTTCTCATGAAAATACTGTATCTTTAAAAAAATTTCTGATTGTTTAGATTACAAAAAAATAAATTCTTGTTATATTTTAGAATTGCTGGAAGCTTAAAATTTTGATGACTCATTTCATCAATAAAATGTTTTCAGCATATACTTTATATATATGAACAAAAATACATGAATATATAGAATAAAAATACATGTGAATATATATTGCATATGTTATGTACATAATAGTACATAATTTCAAATAAATTGTATATAATATATTTTGTATAAAATATATACATTATAAAGTATATGTAGAAATTAAAAAATGAGCAGAAAAAAATTAGAAATCAAAATTCTAATAGAAGAAATAGAACTTTCCCAAGGGACTTGGAAGACCCACTCTGGAGACAACTGTTATAACCCACATAAAATCAGAGTTCCAATTTTTTTTTCATATTTTCATTTTTTCATAAATTCTGCACATGGGACTGTATATTTCTTACTTGAAGAAATAAAATATTATGTGGGGAACATTCTTAATTTCAGGCACACTTTCACAGAAAATTAATCAAGTGTTCTTACTATTTTGATTACAAAAGAAAAATTCCAACCACAAGAATCACTGAGGTCACCATGTACTCTTGAATGGATTCAGTGTGTTATGTTGCCACAGGAATTTCAAACTTGTAAAGTTGTATGACGCTCTCGAAGCCTTATGTTTCTTACTGCAAGGAACAGAGAACAGATAGATTTTAGTACTAAAAATTAAACCTAAGGACCTCAATAAGAGAAAAATAAAGAAGGTAAGTGGGAAAAAAAATATGCGGTAAAAAGGACCATCATTTAAGGCCCTCCAGAGGCTTCCTAGTTTAAAATAACTCAGTACTGTCTTTTCTGGACTGAGGACCTGCATTTGAACACACCACTGAAAACCCTGGTGTGGTGGCCAGACCATGGGTTCTTGGGTCAGCCTGGTTTTGATCCAGCTCTGTGTGAAATTAGGCAAGATACTTAACCTTTCTAAGCCTTTGTTTCCTTATCTATAACATGGGTATGAGTGACACCTACCTACTAGGATTGCTGGATGGATTAAATGAAATAATAATGTATGTGAGGTGTTTAACACAGTGCCTGGGCTGTAGTAAGCACTCAATAAATACCAGCATAATTGTTCAAAGAAATAGAAGTATACAGTGAACATAGCATCACCTTTTCTGACAAAAAGCCCAGGGTTAACATAAAATATAAACACTTTTTAAGCTTTTGTTCTTACAGAATTTTGATTTTCTAATTATCACAGTGTACTTTCAAATGTCTGAATCAATGCCATTTCATTTAGATTAAAAACTAGAAATAGCAGGCTATCAAACTTGCTTTCTGCAAAGCAGCAGGTAGAGTGCTGAGGGCCCAGGATGTGGAAGAGATAAACATAATTAAGTGGGAAGGGCAATGATTAAGGCAGTCTTAGCTTATGCTAGGACAGGTCTTGCTAGTAGAAGGGCAAATGAGGTGATAATTTCAGTTCCTAAATACTAGAGCAAGAAGCTGTGAGACGGTTGTTAGGAGAGAAATGAAAAATAGTCTCAAGGAGAAAGAGGGCTGGAAAGTACAACATACACACATGCTTCTTTCCTAAATATTTGCCTGTGTACCTTATCACATGCCACATGCCATGCTAGGCATTTTCACAAACTGTCTTTATCTGCCTATTTTATAGATGAAACCCTAAGGTTCAGAGATTATAAATTGCTTGCCCAAGATTATACAAAGCAAATAGAATTACAGTCAGTGGTGGCATATGTTGTTTGTAGTGATGATTATCGTAATATGGGTCAGGGACATTAGAGAGACCAGGCTCAAAGGAGCTGAGCTATGGAGAAAGAGTCTGCTCCCAGATTTTTAAGCAGCAGTTTTAGGATCTTCCACTTGACTGAAAATAGCCAAATTTGCATTGAAAAGTCATTGAAGTCAAGAGATAAAAACCCTAAGAGACTTCATGTGGGTGATTTGTTGCTACAGAAGCAACTTGCTTGGTACTTGATGGTTACAGGCTGAACAGTTCTTGCTTTTTGTCCAGGAAATGTAAAACTGAAGGAATGCAGATTTGCCAGGCAGGGAAATAACTCATTAAGCTCATAATATGATAAAAAGAAACAGGTTGTGAGAGAAAATTTTTATATAGAGTTTTTTCTGAACAGTCTTATTTAGGCTTATATCATTGTTTAATAATAAAGTTTTACGCCTCGTTGTCATCTATTTTGCTTACTGATTGCACAATTTACAGTCACTTTGGGACAGGGGTCCTGAGGCTGATTACTAAAAAGCTGTGAAAACTTTTATCCTTATCCACAGTTAAAGCACCCAAGCATTTCAGCTACCTTTCAGAAATATTTTCAGATTCTATAGACACTAAAAAACTCTGCTTCTGTGATGCTGTGGAAATAGATTGGGTATCTAAAACCTGCACTGTAGAGACTATTTCTCACCTACTAAGATTGTGCCTATAATTAGTAGATACTATCACCAAGATAGTGGAATTTAGGCTCATCTGTTGGGGCCTATGTAGTACAGGAACCCTAGGAATCAGTGACTAAAAAGTCTGGATTTAGCTTTTGTTATTAAAAAAAAAATCTTAAGCCAGACACAATAGGAGAAATCTTGTCTGATTCCACTTACATGAAGAACCTAGAACAGACAAACTCAGAGAGACAGAAAGTTTGGTAGTTATCAGAGTCTGGGAGGAGAGGAGAGATGGGGAGTTATTGTTTAATGGATACAGAGTTCCAGTTTGGGAAGAAGAAAAAATTCTGGAGATGGATATTTGTAATGGTGGTACAATGATGTGAATGTACTTTATGCCACTTAGCTGCATATGGTTAAAATGGTATGTTTTATGCATATTTTATTTACCATAATAAAAAATTCGTAAGCCACAGCAATAATGCCAATAATACCTACCAATATTGACTAGTGCACTGGACAATGTGCTAAATGCTTTTCATGCACTCTCTTAGTTAACCCTTAAGGTAAGTACCAGAGAGAATGAGACACAAAAGCTTAATTCATATGTCTAGGCTTCACACAAATAGTAAATGGTATAGCAGGCTTTGAACCTGGGCCTATTTACAAAGCCCATGATATACATACAACATTATATATATGGGACTTTAGAGAACTTTTTAAAGTTTATATAAAACTTTTATATTAGATTTATATTTTCATATCATACCAAAGGCAAGATTTATATAAATAAAAACATCAAAGCTCAGTGTTCTAACACTAACAAGTGGCTTTATTCTCAGGTGATGCTTTTTCAACTCTCCTTCATCTACAGAACTTTAAACACACAACAGAGGCAATCTCAGGGAAGAGCATCCATCCTTGTTTCTGAACAGTACAGTGTAATTTTGACAATAAGATGGAGGAGGGGGAGAGTGAATTTATTCTTTCCCCTTCTGTTCCCTACTGTTGTTTCAGATCACAGTGCCACTAGATGGCCTCTTTTTTGATTTCAAGAATGGACTTGTTACTTTTTGATTTTGCCCTCATATCATACTCTGCTCTCAAAACTGTCCCCCCTCTGGCCTGGGTAATCCATCAGGGGCCCAACCTCCCCTAGTTTCACAAAGGTAGGCAAATGACTCCAGCAGAGACAGAATCGTTTTGAAGGAGTGAGTGTTGACTTCCTGCCACTTCAAAAGAACCTGCCTGAAGATGAGGCCGGTACTTAGAAAAACCATAGCTAAGAAATGGAGAAAGTTGTCTTGACGCTACTTTAAAATATCTGGCTTTTATTTATTTATTTATGGCTGCATTGGGTCTTCATTCCTGCTCGCGGGCTTTCTCTAGTTGCAGCAAGCGGGGGCTACTCTTCGTTGCTGTGTGTGGGCTTCTCATTGAAGTGGCTTTTCTTGTGGAGCATGGGCTCTAGGCATGTGGGCTTCAGTAGTTGCAGCACACGGGCTCAGTAGTTGTGGCATACGGGGTTAGTTGTTCTGCGGCTTTTGGGATCTTCCTGGACCAGGGATCAAACCTGTGTCCCCTGCATTGGCAGGTGGATTCTTAACCACTGCACCACCAGGGAAGTCCCAAAACATCTGGCTTTTGTTCCAGATGATTGTGTGCCTGGCACACAATAAGCACTGGATTATATTTTCCTTGAAATAACATATTGTCTGACCAACTTATGAGAACTCCAAGATCTTCATTTCTGAAATGTGACCCTGAACGCAATCTCTTCTCATTCCACTTCTCCCATTCATTCATTCATTCTCTGAATATTTATTATGTATCAGGTGAGACAACACAAACAGAAGTCATAATCTGTGGTGAATGTAGCATCAGAAACATTTAGAGTATTATAGGCGCACAGAGGAAGCACCTCTGCCTCTGTGGGAAGAGTATTCCAGGCTGAGGATGGAAGGTGCAAGCTCTCAGGGGGCTATGCTTGGTGGGTTCAAGGACACCACGGAGGCCAGTGTGGCCTGTCTCCTTTGTTTCCACCTTTCTCCCCCTGTGAAGATGGTTATCCATGCAATGTGCCCTTTAGTTTATCTTTTTCCTTTTTTCCTTGGAGAGAAGATCTCTTTCACTCCTAAGGCTATGAATAGATGACTTCCAACACAAACCGTCAGTCCTAATCTCTCCACACAACTCCAAGCAAGCATTTTCATTTGCTTTCATGAAACCTCCACTTGGATTTCCTCCTCATTCCTTCAGATCTACATGTTCTCCAAAGAATTCATCATCCTCTCCACCCCAAACACACCCAACCAGCTCCTCTTCTTGGTAATACTTTCCTTGACAATGGCCCATTATTACTGAATCAGTGAGGCTTACAACTTTGGAGTCACCTTTCCTTCCCCTTCCCTGGTATCTCACGTGTAATCACATACTTAAACCAGATGGCAAACTGTCCAAATTCCAAGGATGGCCCCCACCAAAGTTCTAAGCCAGAACAAACATGTGTAATTGGGCAATCATTCTCTGGCTATTGCAACCAATAGGAAATTATTTTTTTCCCTTTTTGACTCACCTGCAACATTTATCTTTACCTGAAAACTTTTATGGAGGTAAAATCTGGAAAACCACAAACCACACTTCCAGATGAGCTTCCATGGTTAATGCGTTCTGAACAAATCATTTTAAACACAGTGAAAACACTTGAGTGCAAGTGTTTATGCATCACTACACGTTGACTTAAGACAGTTGGGATTGCCAGTTGGGTTTCCCTGTGCTGTTTCTAACGGTCCCAGGGATTCTAAACTATTCTGTCTTAATTTTATCCTGGCATTGAAGTGATGTGAAGTCTCAAAATTCACTTCAGTGCTGTGCAAGGGCTTCTAAACAGCTCAAGCTTTCCTCATTAAGACAGCACTCCTATTCTCTCCATTATTTTTTAACTTTTTATTTTATATTGGAGTATAGTTCATTAACAATGTTGTGATAGTTTCAGGTGTACAGCAAAGTGATTCAGTTATACATATATCAGTTCTTTTTCAAATCCTTTTCCTATTTAGGTTGTTACATAATATTGAGCAGATTTCCCTGTGTTATACAGTAGACGCTTGTTGGTTATCCATTTTAAATATAGCAATGTGTACATGTCAATCCCACTTTTCCTAACTATCCCTTCCCCCAATCCTTCCCCTCTGGTAACCATAAGTCATTCTCTAAGTCTGGACATATATCCAGAGAAAAACATGGTCTGAAAGGATACATGCATCCCAGTGTTCATTGCACCACTGTTTACAACAGCCAAGACATGGAAGCAACCTAAATGTCCATCGACAGAGGAATGGATAAAGAAAATGTGGTACATAAATACAATGGAATATTACTCAGCCTTAAAAAGAAATGAAACTGAGTTATTTGTAGTAAGGTGGATGGACCTAGAGTCTGTCATACAGAGTGAAGTAAATCAGAGAAAGAGAAATATCGTATGATGCCACTTATGTGCAGAATCTAAAAAGAAATGATACAAATGAACTTATTTACAAAATAGAAACAGACTCTCCATATATTTTTTTTAACTTTCAAGCATCACTTCTTCAGAAAGCATTCCTGGCAGCTGGGCCGGTCAAGGTGACGGTCAGTGGTGGGTCAAGGTGAACAGTGGCTGAGGTGTGGGAAGTGGCATGGAGTCGAGCCTGGGACTGTGGAAGCGTGGGGGGACCACAGTAGAAATCCTCAGGGGCAAGAAAGAAAGCCTGGACCTCGAAGTCCCTGAGCAACTCTTCTCCTTGGATTTGGGGAGCCTGCCCCCCATCTTAAAAAAAAAAAGAAAGGAAGAAAGCATTCCCTTATTTATCAATACTTTATTCACCCTCATGTGCTTTGTGTTACTCCAGCATTCAAGCCAAAATATTTGCCAATTCTGATTGAGAAGTAGGCAGTCCATATGAACAGTAAAAAATAATTTATCAAGAATAATTAAAATTCCATTTTAATGATTTCAAGAAATCATGGTGGTTGTTTGGCTTGATGAAACCCAGCACTGGAGCCTCCCCAGCTCTTTGGTGGGGCTAATGGCGGACTCTGGGAGGGCTCACACCAAGGAGTAGTTCCCAGAGCTTCTGCTGCCAGTGTCCTTGTCCCTGTGGTAAGCCACAGCCAACCCCCACCTCTGCAGGAGACCCTCCAATACTAGCAGCTCAAGCTTTTAAAATCAACATCTTCCCTGAATCCAAAATTATTGCTCAGATTGGTGACTCCATCTCACTGACTTGCAGCACAACAGACTGCGAGTCCCCATCGTTCTCCTGGAGAACTCAGACAGACAGTCTGCTGAACGGGAAGGTGAGAAATGAGGGGACAGAATCCACGCTGACCATGGATCCTGTTAGTCTGGGGAATGAACACTATTACTTGTGCACAGTGATTTGTGAGTCCCAGAAACTGGAAGAAGGAATCCCAGTGGAGATCTACTCTTTCCCTAAGGACCCAGAGATTCATTTGAGTGGCTCCCTGGAAGTTGGGAAGCCAGTCACAGTCACGTGTTTGGTCCCTGCTGTTTACCCATTTGAAAAGCTGGAGATAGAATTACTGAAGGGCAACCGTACAGTGAAGACACAGAACTTTCTGGAGCCTTCAGAAATGAAGTCCCAGGAAACAAAGAGTTTGGAAGTAACCTTCACTCCTGTTTATGAGGATATTGGGAAAGCTCTTGTTTGTCAAGCTACAGTACACATTAATGAAATTGATTCTCAACCCCAAGTACGGGGGACTACAAAAAAACTGCAAGTCTACGTCTCACCCAAGGACACAGTTATATCTGTGAATCCCTCCACAAGCCTGCAAGAAGCTGACTCCATGACAATGACATGTACCAGTGAAGGTCTACCAGCTCCACAGATTTTTCTGGAGCAAGAAATTAGACAATGGGAATCTACAGCTCCTTTCTGAGAATGCAACTCTCACTTTAATTGCTATGAGGATGGAAGATTCTGGAATTTATGTGTGTGAAGGAGTTAACCTGGTTGGGAAAGACAGAAAAGAGGTGAAATTAATTGTTCAAGAGAAAATGTTTACTGTAGAGATCTCTCCTGGATCCCAGATTGCTGCTCAGATTGGCGACTCAGTTGTGTTGACCTGTGATGTCATGTGTTGCGAGTCCCTATCTTTCTCTTGGAGAACCCAGATAGACAGCCCTCTGAATGGGAAGGTGAGGAGCAAGGGGTCCAAGTCCACGTTGATCCTGAGCCCTGTGAGATTTGAGAACGAACATTTTTACCTATGCACCGTGACATGTGGACATAAGAAACTGGAAAAGGTAATCCAGGTGGAGCTCTACTCCTTCCCTAGAGATCCAGAAATTGAGATGAGTGGTCTGTTAGTGAGTGGAAACCTGGTCACTGTAAGCTGCAAGGTTCCTGTTGTGTATCCTTTTGACCGGCTGGAGATTGAATTACTTAAAGGGGAGAGTATTATGAAAAATAAAATCTTTTTGGAAGATGTAAGTAAGAAATCCCTAGAGACCAAGAGATTGGAAATGATCTTCATCCCCACCACTGAAGATACTGGAAAAGTTCTTGTTTGTCTGACTAAGTTACCTATTGATGAAATGGAATTTGAACATAAACAAAGGCAGAGTACACAGGTACTATATGTTAATGTTGCTCCTGGTGATACAACCCTCTTGGTCAGCCCCTCCTCCATCCTGGAGGAAGGTAGGTCTGTGAATATGACATGCTCTAGCGATGGCCTTCCAGCTTCGAAAATCCTGTGGAGCAGGCTGCTAAGTAATGGGGATCTATAGCCTCTTTCTGAGAATATCACTCTCACCTTAACGTCTACAAAAATAGGAGATTCTGGTATTTATGTCTGTGAAGGCATTAAACAGATTGGAATAAGCAGAAAAGAAGTCAAATTAATTATCCAAGTTGCTCCAAAAGATATACAACTTAACAGCTTTTCCTTCTGAGAATGTCAAGGAAGGAGACACTGTCATTATCTCCTGTACATGTGGAAATGTTCCCCAAACTTTGATAATCCTGAAGAAAAAAGCAGAGTCAGGCTACATAGTGCCTAAGTCTACAGATGGTGCATATACCCTCCACAGGGCCCAGTTAGAGGATGCGGGAGTATATGAATGTGAATCTAAAAATGAAGTTGGCTTTCAATTAACAAGCATAACACTCGATGTTAAAGGAAGAGAAAGTAACAAGAACTATTTTTCTCCTGAACTTCTCATGCTCTATTGTGCATCCTCCTTAATAATACCTGCCATTGGAATGATTATTTACTTTGCTAGAAAAGCTAACATGAAAGGGTCATACAGTCTTGTAGAAGCAAGGAAATCAAAAGTGTAGCTAATGTTTGAAATGCTCAGAGACACGATGTTCAAATCCTCAGTACTGCTCATCATTCCATGAGGAAAACAACAAGCTAGGAGTCCAGACTTCCTTGAATGTAGTAAACTCTTGGAAAGAAATGGCTGCCTATGCCCCTTGTTGTGAGCCAGAAGCCAAAGAAAAATTTTGGCCTAAAAAATAGGCACTACCTTTGAGATGTGATAACTGGAGTAGTTTCTTGATGTGTATATGCAATAACATGACTTGTATATATGTAAAATAAAACTATGTCAGAGCAAGATTGCTTGGAATATCAGCACACTATAGTCACATTTCTAAAATTATTAAAATGTTGCTTGGACTGACTGTTATAACTTAATTCCTGTTAATATTGATTGGCAGCTGAACCATGTCATCTTTGTACTATATTATTTCCTTTAACAAAATTTTATTCCTATAAAGTTCATAGACAACAATTCCATGTTTTGTAAAGATGCTAGAGTTTTATATTGTTATAGGCAAATGATAAACCAAGAGGGCACTGGGTTGACTTTCAGGTACTGAACACTTCAATCTATGGTATAATGGTTGATTGGATTTCTCTGGATGGTACTGACATGGTACGGAGACGTTTTATGATATTGTTTTTTCATCAGACTCTTGTGTAACTTTCCCAATGAGGTCTAAAAATGCAACTTCTTTTGATTTTCTTTTGTAAATGTTTAGGTTTTTTTGTATAGTAAAGTGATAATTTCTGGAATTGAAAAAAAAAGAATTCATGGTAACTCTAGTCAGGATAAATGTTGCCAGTTAAGAATTAATATGAAGCATAACAAAATATCAGTGGAGGAAATTATTAGCAAAGCAACATAAAGTAGAATTATATAAGGTATATAAATTATCCCTTGTCAGAAGATTGCTGACTCTGAAAATTTAATGTCAGTTACAAATTAGGAACACAGTTAATATATTTATCTCTAAATGTTTTCCTTGCTCTAGGGCAGCATGCTTGTCAAACTTTTTCACACTATGGCACATGTAGAAAATCATCTTTGTGTAGTGCACTGGTGTAAGTAAATGAAGCTGCTCACAGACATGGGAACAGACCAGGGTTCTGGGCTCCAGGTCCTGTCCATCAATCCCAAGTGCTGAGAGGGCCCATATCTGAACATATTTGTTACCCATTCATGATTGAGAAGTTCTAGTCTTGAAAATGGGAAGGCAGCATAGCATAGTGGTCCTAAACTCAGCTCTGAAATCAAACTGTGTTCTCAAGCCCTTCTTAGCCATGAGAGCTCTCTGACTTTCATTTTCCTCACCTGTAAAGGGGGCTAATCAATTCTACTGCACAGAGTTAGATCATCCCTGAAAGTGATTGGAATTATGTCTGATACACAGTAGGAGCTCAAAAAAAGTTAGCTGTTACCTTGTACTCAAACTTTGGTACTATCCGAATATGAGTAAGCCAGATCATATGGAGTAAAGAGGTACACAAACTTCCCATAAGATGAATGGGTCACTAGAGCTAGTGCTACATTATAACCATCAAAATCTTCATGCTCTGCCCTCGAGAGCCATGTCACATCTAAACTAGATTGTGGCTTACATTTTCCCAAAGAATAATTCTAGATATAGAGTAGAATTCAATGGGCAAACATGATCTAATTTACAGTATTTTAAACACAGAGTCCCATTTCAGAAATGAAACTATTTTCTACATTAAAGAAAATATCATTTAAATTACTTATTGTGACCATTAAGAACCTAAGATAATATGGGTTTTGCATAAGTATTATTATCTGAAAACTTTATAAAATTGAATGTGAATTTCATGAAGTCAAGAAGTAATTTTACTTACCTTGAAAAGAGCCAAAATATGTGAATCAAACTGAATAGTTGTTAATATGAAAGGAGAGTTAATACTTAAATATTAAATAGAATTTAATTCTCAGAAATTCTATCTCATTCATGTAATTAGCATCTCATTTAGCCAATTCTTATGTTCCGTGGCAGAAGGGCAAATTTAATGGGTATTTTTTTCCCGCTAAAACATATAATTAATATCTGAAATCTGTTGAGAGTTATTTTGAGTTCTCTATATTTTCACCTATGGAGAATTTGCTACAAGGAATCTCTGTACAAAATTACACAATAATTTTGTATGGGATAGTATTTTATACTCTCAAGAAGCATAAAAAAGAAGAAAATCCAAGATGAACACATTCACTGTTGTGGCCTCTCCCGTTGCGGAGCACAGGCTCCGGACGCGCAGGCTCAGCAGCCATGGCTCATGGGCCTAGCCGCTCCCCGGCATGTGGGATCTTCCCGGACCGGGGCACGAACCCGTGCCCCCTGCATCGGCAGGCGGACTCTCAACCACTGCGCCGCCAGGGAAGCCCCAAAATGAACACATTTTCAACCTTGATTTATAATGGCGCAGGGGTCAAAAGAAAGATACATTTATTGTTATTATTTCTAGTGACAAGAATAAGTCTGTGTATCTGAAGTAAGGGATTTCACATGCAAATGTGCTCTGGCTCACAGACATTTCAGGGACTACTTTTTATTTGTTTTGGTTTGGTTTTGGTGTGTTAATATTGGGTAGATTGTCTATATACCTTCACAGTTACATGTATAATGATGACAATAAGCTGATCATATATACAACACTTTTGCCTGAAAGCATAAATGCTTTGCTGTAATTTTAATCACCACTTAAATGCAACAAGCCACAGTAATCATAATATGGTAGTTTTAAGTTTAGAAAAATAGTTTCTTTTTAACTGAGTAATGTTAAGATAATTATGTAATTTTCTTTCTCTGATTAATGTATATGTACATATATTTATAAAGTATAGTTTTAAAATTGAAAAACGGTAACAGCACTTTTAGAGTGGAACAAATATCAGAGGAAAAAATGGTAAATAGCTTTTTATTACAAAAGTAGACAGACAGGGCTTCCCTGGTGGCGCAGTGGTTGAGAGTCCGCCTGCCGATGCAGGGAACACGGGTTCGTGCCCCAGTCCGGGAGGGTCCCACATGCCGCGGAGCGGCTAGGCCCGTAAGCCATGGCCGCTGAGCCTGCGCGTCCAGAGCCTGTGCTCCGCAACTGGAGAGGCCACAACAGTGAGAGGCCCGCGTACCGCAAAAAAAAAAAAAAAAAAAAAGTAGACAGACAATATTTAAATGATTAACATAATCTATATAAATTATTACTATGTTTCACTTATATACACTCAGAAATCATTTCGATAAACATAATAGCTTTGATTATTTGCAACCCATTGAGTTAATGTGGATTTCTGGTTCCATAAAGAATGCTTACAGTTTTAAAACACTATATTAGGTGATATTTTCAGGGTAATTGATTTCTTTCCCCTTCATTTCTAAATATCTGTGTCTGTATGTCTAAAATAAATTCCCCCTTTTAAGAAATAAATTTCATTTTTTTGTAGATGCCTCAGATATTTTAGAACTTGGGAAATAACACCGAGTAAAATGTTAATACACCTTACTGTTGTAGCATTTTATTAAATTAGGTATTGATAATCATGATTTCAGAGCTTTTGGACACAGTCAAAAAGAAAAAAAAATTTAAAAAATTATAAATATAGAAATAACTTGGTTATTATTTGTATTAGAGATAATAATACCAATTTTTATTTGTTGCTCTGGTGCTTAGCACTGTAGGACATAGGCGATAAAGTGAAGCATTGAAATAATTATGATGCCAGAACACTTGGTGATGATTTTTAATTGTGAGCAGATGAATTTTTGATGTTACAATAATGCTTATCTGTTATTTGAAAATAACCAGGAAATAAATGTTTGAGTCATGGCTCTGACCTTTACTAGTTCTATGACCTTGGGCAAATTAACGTCTCAGTGCTTGGTTTGCTCATATATACAATGGAGATAATGGCAGCACTTACTTCGTAGCGTTGTGTAAGAATTAGTAAATTAAAACAGAAAAATACTTAGAACCTTGCCTGAGTAATAGGCATTCAATGTTAGTGATTTTAGTTGTTTTTCATGAAAGTGTATATTTCCCTGCTGTGTTACATATGTTGGATGTTTGTGTGTGTGTTTTTTAAGCTTTGGCGGTTTAACAAAATAGTATCACCATCATCTTCATTTATATTTTCTTCATTACTAGATTGAATTCTTTTCAAATTATTTACAGTCTGCGTGAATCTCCAGAGAATTATTCTGAGTGAAATAGAGCCATTACAAAAAGATTACATATTATATGGCTTCATTTATATAACTTTTTTTTAAAACTTTTTAAACTTTTTAATTTGTTTCAAAGTTAAACCCAAGACACACTGACTTCACAGGAAATCCAATGAGAAATGTTTTTCTAGGCTGAACACCTGTTTCCCCTTAGTCTCCCCACAAAAAACATTGCATATTAATTACTTTCATTTTACAATCACTGCTAAATAAACATTTTTAATATAATAATAAGTCAGTAAGGGAACTGAACCAGATTCAGGATTGAAATAATGCAGTTTTCCATGAAGATATCAAAGCCATATTTTTCACCTCAACTTCCAACATTTCACGTAGGTTAAGGACGTCCCTCAAGCACCTCTAAGCCCTCCTTCCCCCAGCTTCTAACTCATGGCATTCTGCATGGCAGGCCTCCTGAGAGTCTAGGGCATAAGAGTTTTGGGGGGTTCAGAAAGCGGGCTGTGGACCCCCTGCCTGAGGCTTTGGTTTGAGCCCTGGATCCGGCCTTACTTGTGTTTCCCCACAAGGATGGCGTCTCAGTCTTTCCTGAAGTTGGGCACCATGAAGAATGCTATGAGTTATATAACATTTTTGAAACACTGCAGGGATCAAACACTGTATGTTTGATCCCTGGTCAGGAAAGATGATCTCACATGGCGTGTGGCACGGCCAAAAAAAGGAAATGACAAAATTATAGTAATGAAGACCAGATTAATGGTTGCCAGGATTAAGTAGGGGGTGGGGACAGGAGAGAAGTGGGTGTTGCTATGAAAAAGGAAAATGAGGGATCCTTGTGGTGATAGAACTGTAGTATATCTTGACTGTAGCAATAGTTGTGATATCCCCAGTTTTGATACTGTACTATACTTACGCAAGATGCTACCACTGGGAGATACTGGGTAAAATTTCTGTGGTATCTATTATTTTCTTATATATATAAAAAAAAGCCCCAAAACTCCCTACACAGAAAACCCCAGGACCAGATGGCTTCACTGGCAAACGTCACCATTTTTTTCCCCTGAGACATGTCTTTAGTTGTAAACAAATCTGTTCTGACTTGCCTATTTTCATTTTCTTTTTAAAATTATTATTGCTAATTAATACTGTTTGTAATTCTTTTAAAGAATTTAAATTAGATTTATTTAAACTAAAATAACAAAACAAAAACAATTCACCCACCCATGGCCTCTTGCAACCACCAGTCTGTTCTCTGTATCTATGAGCATTCTTTTTTAAGATTCCACATATAAGAGAGATCATATGGTATTTGTCTTTCCCTGCCTGACTTATTTCACTTAGCATAATGCTGTCAAGATCCATCCATGTTGTTGCAAATGGCAACGTTGCATTATTTTTATGGCTGAATAATATTCCATTGTAGATATATACCACAATTTCTTTACCTAGTCATCATCAATGGACACTTAGGCTCTTTCCATATCTTGGTTATAGTAAATAATGCTGCAGTGAACATGGACATGTATATATCTTTTTAAGGTAGTGATTTTTTTCCCCTTTGGATAAATACCCAGAAGTGGAATTGCAAGATCATATGCTAGTTTGGTTTTTAATTACTTGAGGGACCTCCATACCATTTCTCATAGTGGTTTCACCAGTTTACATTCCCACCACAGTACACAAGAGTTCCCTTTTCTTCACATCCTTGCCAACACTTGTTATTTCTTATTTTTTTGATAATAGCCATTCTGAAATGTGTGAGGTGGTATCTCATTGTGGTTTTGATTTGCAGTTCCTTGATGATTAATGATGACAAGTATCTTTCATGTACCTTTTGGCCATCTGTATGTCTTTTTTGGAAAAATGTCTATTCAGGTGTTCTTCCCATTTTTTAAATTGGATTGTTTTTTGCTGTTGAGTTGTGTGAGTTCTTTGTATATTTTGGATATTAGCCCCTTATCAGATATATGATTTGCAATTATTTTCTCCCATTCAGTAGTTTTACGTTTCATTTTGTTGATATTTTCCTTTGCTGTGCAGAAACCTTTTAGTTTGGTGTATTCCCAATTGTTTATTTTTGCTTTTTTGCTTTACTTTTGGTGTCAGATACAAAAAAATCATTGCCAAGACCCATGTCAAGGAGCTTACTGACTATGTTTTCTTCTAGGAGTTTTATTGTTTCAGGGCTCATGTTCAAGCCTTTAATCCATTTTGAGTTAATTTTTGTGTATTGTGTAAGATAGCTGTCCAGTTTCATTCTTTTGCATGTGGCTGTCCAATTTTCCCAACACTATCTATTGAAGAGACTTCTCCTTTCCCAATGTGTATTCTTGGTTCTTTTGTTGTAAAGCCTCTATAGTCTGTTCCATTGATCTATGCGTCTGTTTTTATTCCAAAAATTATATTGTTTTAATTACTATAACTTCAAAATATAGTTTGAAATCTGAAAGTGTGATGCTTTCAGCTTTATTCTTTCTCAAAATTGTTTTGGCTCTTTGAGGTTTTTGTGGTTCCATATAAGTTTTAGGATTGTTTGTTCTCTTTCTATGAAAAATACCACTGGAATTTTGATAAGAATTACACTGAATCTGTATATTGTTTTGGATAGTATGGATACTTTAACAAAACTAATTTCTCTAGCCTATGAACATGGAATATCTTTGCATTTATTTGTGTCTTCTTCAATTTCTTTCATTAATGTCTTTTAGTTTTTAATATACAGGTCTTTCACCTCCTTGATTAACTTTGCTCCTAGGTATTTTGTTCTTTTTGATGCAATTGTAAATGGGATTATTAATTTCTCTTTATGATAGCTCATACACTAATAAGCATACACAGCATATTTTTGTATATTGGTTTTGTATCCTGAAACTTTACTGAATTTCTTTATTAGTTCTAATAGTGTTTTGATGGAGTCTTTAGGGTTTTCTGTATATAATATCATGTCATCTGCAAGTTTTTTCTTACTTTCCAATTTGAATTCCTTTTATTTCTTTTTCTTGCCTAATTCCTCTGGCTAGGACTTTCAATGCTATGTTAAATAAAAGTGGTGAGAGTGGACATCTTGTCTTGTTCCTAATCTTAGAGGAAAAGCTTTCAGCTTTTATTATATTGAGGTATGCTTCCTCTATACATGCTTTGTTGAGAGTTTTTATCATACATGGGTGTTGAATTTTGTCAAATTCTTTTTCTGCATCTATTGAGATGATCATATCATTTTTATCCTTCACTTTACTAATGGTGTAAAGTGGTGTATCACGCTGATTGATTTGCAGCTGTTGAACTATTCTTGCATCTGGGGAATAATCCCATTTGATCATGGTGTATGATCCACTTAATGTGTTGTTAAATTTGATTTGCTGATATTTTGTTGAGAAGTTTTGCATCTATATTCATTAGGAATGGCTTGTAATTTTCTTTTTGTGTGTGTGTGTGTGTGTATGGCAAACTCATCTGGTTTTGGCATCAGGTTATACTGGCCTTGTAAAATGTGTTTGGAAGAATTACCCACTATTCTATTTTTTGGAAGAGTTTGAGGAGAATTGGTATTAATTCTTCTTTGAATATTTGGTGAAATTTCACCAGGAAGCCATACGGTTCTTGACTTTTGTTTGTTGGGAAGTTTTTGATTACTGATTCAATCTCCTTATTAGTTACTGGTCAGTTTAGATTTTCTATTTCATCATAATTTGGTTTTGGTAGGTTGTATGTTTCTAGGGATTTATCCATTTTTTTCTAGGTTGTCCAGTTTTTTGGCATATAATTGTTCATATTGGTCTCATGATCCTCTGTACTTCTGTGGTATCAGTTATAATATCTCCTTTTTCAATTTTGATTTTTATTTATTTGAATCTTTTCTTTTATTGTTGTTGACTCTAGCTAAATGTTTGTCAATTTTGTTAACTTTTTTCCAAGAACCATCTCTTAGTTTTACTGGTCTTTACTATTGTCTTTTTAGTCTCTTTCATTTATTTCTGCACTAATCTCTGTTATTTTCTTCCTTCTAACTTTGGGCTTTGTTTGTTCTTCTTTTTCTACTTCCTTAAGCTGTAAAGTTAAGTTGTTTGAGATTTTCCTTGTTTCTTGAGGTAGGTGTTTATCTCTATGAACATCCCTCTTCAATCTGCTTTTACTGCATCCCATAAATTTTTGTATGTTACACTTCCACTTTCATTTGTCTCAAAGTATTTTTTGATTTCTCTTTTGACTTCTTCTTTGACCTATTTGTTATTCCATAGCATGTTTATTCTCCAGTTTTCTTTGTGTAATTAATTTCTCATTTCTACCATTGGTTAGAAAAAATGCTTGATATGATTTCAATCCCCTTATATTTATTAAGACTTGTTTTGTGGCCTAACACACAATGTATCTTAGGAAATGTTCTGTGTACACTTGAGAAGAAGGTGTATCCATTGCTTTTGGATGGTACCTTTTGTAAATATCTGTTAAGCCCAACTGGTCTAACATGTCATTTAAGGCAGATGGTTCCTTATTGATTTTTTTTTTTTGTCTCAGTGATCTATCATTTGGCATAGTGGGGTATTAAAGTCTCCTACTATTATTGTATTGCTGTCTATTTCTCCCTTTGGGTGTGTTAATATTTATATATTGAGATGCTCCTATGTTGGGTGCATAAATATTTTAAATGTTATATCCTCTGGTTGGATTAGCCCCTTTATCATGCCCCTTTTTGTCTATTATTATTTTTGTCTCTTAGTCTTTGTTCTAAAGTCTATTTTGTCTGATATAAGTATAAATACTCCAGCTTTCTTTTGGTTTCCATTTGCAATGAATATCTTTTTCCATCCCTTCACTTTCAGTTTGTGTATATCCTTACAGCTAAAGGGTGTCTCTTGTAGGCAGCTTGTAGATAGGTCTTGTTTTTTTAATCTATTCAGCCACCCTATGTCTTCTGATTGGAGAATTTAGTCCATTTATATTTAAAGTAATTATTGATAGGTATGTGCTTATTGCTATTTTGTTCATTGTTTTCTTGCTGTTTTTGTAGTTCCTCTCTGTTCCTTTCTTCCTCTCTTGCTCTCTTCCTTTGTGATTTAATGAGTTTCTGTAGTGGTATGCTTATATTCCTGTGTCTTTACCTTTTGTGTACTTCCTGTAGGCTTTTAATTTGTGGTTACCATGAGGCTTACATATAACAACTTATATCTATATCAGTCTTTTATAGATATCTATAAAACTCTAAGAAAAATAAAATGAAAATAAATTGGGAAAAATACTTCCTATACAAATATCAAAGGGTTAATCAATTAATCAAAAAATTACCCCATTTTTATGAGATATCAAAATTTCTAAGGTATTGATAAAAGATTTAAGAAAATAAACATTGAATTACTGAAAGTAAAGAAAGAAACTAATTTCTAAACCTTAATGGCTGTACTTGTTACACTGAGCTCTACAATATCCCTCAGTGAATTTATGAAAGTATTCAGAAAGTTTCTATTAAATTCACAAAAAAATTAAATGTTCTTGTTTTCAATAATGCAGAAAAAGAAAGAGCCTCAGGTATAGTATAATTATGAGTATTAAATTATATTCCCTAGCATTTATATCACGTATGAGAAGTGAAAAGTTATTTACAGTCAACATTTTTGGGGGGGCCACATCACACGGCTTGCGGGATCTTAGTTCCCTGACCAGGGATTGAACCCAGGCCCTCAGCAGTAAAAGTGTGGAGTCCTAACCACTGGACCACCAGGGAATTCACTAGAGTCAACATTTTTGAATATTTATTAAATACAGTGAAGTAAGCAAGTCATATTCCATCTACACAAGGTCATATTAATTTTAGTATTCAGTAAGTCAACAAATGTTTGTAATGTATCTACTTGATATCAAGCACTATTCTAGGTGTTGGCAATACAGTGATGAACAAAACAGGGAATAAGACAAGTGCCTCTGAGAGAATGAGGGTGTTGAAATAAAATAATTAAATATACATTAGTACCTATGACTAAGACTCCATGAAACATCTGGTTTATGTATTTCTGCTTCAGCTGAGCCCTAATCAGTGTCCCTGGTCTATTCTAGGAAAGGGAAGAAAAGCAGTTGTGTACAGGCTAGTGATAAGGAAGAGAGACTTTCTCCAGCTGGCCCCTTCTTTTACTCTGTGCAATGGCAAATACCATTCAAGTAACTCAATATGCTACTACTACTGATTTTACTATTAAAATTTTGGAGGGTTAGAGCCAAGAACTCTAGCTATGCTTGTTCATAAACATGAGAAGGACAGAAAACACGAACTGAGGGAAATGTCAGGGCCAAACTCCATTTAGTGAAGTCTTTCACAGGTGAATGGCAGAGCTGAGATAGAACTCTTTCTATTAAATTTACAGATTAAGTAAGATTCTTCAAGTCTTTCAACATCAGCATTCTAAATATCTCTCTTAATACAATTTTGTAAGGGTGTACAAAGTACATACCCTATGGACACTGGACCAGATATCTTCCTTAGAGTCACTATGAATATCTGTGACATCTTCCTAGAAATCCCGCTGCCAAAATGTCATCAGGATCATCCATTTTATCCTGCTTCTAGGAAGAACTGTTTTTTTGTTTGTTTGTTTGTTTGTTTGTTTGTTTTTTGTGGTACGCAGGCCTGTCACTGTTGTGGCCTCTCTCGTTGTGGAGCACAGGCTCCGGACGCGCAGGCTCAGCGGCCATGGCTCACGGGACTAGCCGCTCCGCGGCATGTGGGATCTTCCCGGACCGGGGCACGAACCCGCGTCCCCTGCATCGGCAGATGGACTCTCAACCACTGCGCCACCAGGGAAGCCCGGAAGAACTGTTTTAATGGTTACTTAGTTTTGTTTTTCTTTCCCATTCACCAGTTACTGGGGTACCCAGAAAGCCCACGACTTACCTTTAAAAATAAAAATGCCAGCTATTTTTATTGAATTTGTGTAATAGCAAATGTAAAATATATAAAATCAATCCACATATGTTTTGTATCTTTCAGAGACAGAGTTAAAATTTTGTGAAAGAATACTTAAGTAGTCTCAAGCTAATTGTATTTCTTAAGAAAGCTCTCATTTACAATCCCCTTTGATGATTATACTGATAGTGAATTGAAAGTGAGAGTAGTTTTCTCTCTCTTATATATGTAATAAGGCAAATAGTTACCTGTTTGTTAATGCTAGGAAGCTTCTAAATGAGCCCCAGGAGAAACAATAATTCCCAAGTTCTTATAAGGAATGAGCGTATTACTGCATGTGCAAATTTAAAACCAGATTTAGAGCTCATCTGTTTTCAGCTACTATTGCAATGGAGGATAATGCTGGAAGGAAGGAATGGTCAGTCCACATAGCCTGAGGCGCTATGTGGAGAGAGGGAGCTATGTGGATAGAGAGAGCTATGTGGAGAGAGAGAGGAGCTGACAAACCTAGCACTCTGGCATGCCTTCCTCTTGGATAAATATGCAGATCCTATCTACTTTGCATTTTAGAAGTATGGGACAGATGAGCAATTATTTAAATAGATTCCATCAGAATTGGTCTACTTAGCTGCTTTCCTCCTTTAACTGATATGTAAATGTTGGAGATCATCCAGGTTTAATTTATGGACTTTCTTTCTTCAATGTCTACTCTTTCTCTGCAGGTGATCTCATTCATCTCAATGGCTTTTATATGCTAATAACTCCTAAATTTACATCTCTGCCCCAAACTTCTACTCTAAGTTCTAGACCCATATAACCAATTGCCTACTAATACTAGGATTCTTAATTATAACATGTCTAAAACAGAACTCATGAATTTCTTCTCAAACCTGTTAACCCCTCCATCTTATTTGCTACACTGAATGGCTAGCCTCCACTCAGTTGCTAAAGCCAGAAACAAAAATCTATTTTTAATAACCTCTTTTGGAATTCCCTGGTGGTCCAGTGGTTAGGACTCGATGCTTTCACTGCCGTGGGACTGGGTTCAGTCCCTGGTTGGGGAACTAAGATCTCACAAGCTGCCTGGTGTGGTCAAAAAAAAAAAAAAAAAAAAAAAAACCACCAACAACAAAAAGTCTTTTTTTAACCCCCCCATACCCAATTTATTAATGAGTCACTAATTCTATCACTTAAATCTACCTTGAATCTATTGTTGCTTCTGCCAAATCTGCTGGCCCAGTCTTTCTCATCTGGGCACCTGTGAAAGTCTGGAGACTTTACTTCTTGGCCTCTTCTAATCCATACTCCACATACCACCAGATTTACTTTTTGAAAAATGAGAATTCCAAATTTACAGGAAATTTTCAGGTATAGGGCAAAGACAAAGGTCTTCCTGAACTCAGTTTCAGATATGATGATGCATTCATAGTCCCTAAATTCTTCAGTATCTCCTCTCCTGCCATCAAGACGTTTTTACCATCTAATACAAAGAACCAGTTCAAGTTTTCCGATTATCTTATTATTATTATTATTATTTGCGGTACGCGGGCCTCTCACTGCTGTGGCCTCTCCTGTTGTGGAGCACAGGCTCCGGGTGCGCAGGCTCAGCGGCCATGGCTCACGGGCCCAACCACTCCGTGGCATGTGGGATCCTCCCAGACCGGGGCACGAACCCGTGTCCCCTGCATTGGCATGTGGACTCTCAACCACTGCACCACCAGGGAAGTTCCGATTATCTTGATAATGACTTTGTGACTAAGAGATTCAATCCAGGATCACATGTCACATTCTAGTTATATTGTCTCTAGACTTTTTTAACCTGGAACAGTTTTTCAGTCTTTTATTTTCATACTTTTGAGGATTACAGGTCAATTATTTTGTACAAGATGCCTCAGTGTGGGTTTGTCTAATAAAGAGATTCAGATTATGCATTTTTGGCATAAATATCACAGAAGTGATGTTTTTTCCCCCCTCATTGCCTCATATTGGATTGTCTTCCAAGAAAAAGATGCCAAGTTGAATTAAACACAAAAGAGACTTATTGGGAGAAATGCCTGTGAAGAATAAAGGGGAAGAAGCAGGAATTGGCAGAGAGAGGGTCTTTAGACCAATATTTGGGACAAACACCTGAGAAAGGTGAGAAGGAGGTAAGAACTCACACTCCAGTGCAGTTCTGAGAAAACCTCAAGACAGACTGATGGGGTGTCCCCAAAAAAATGTTTCCTGTTAGAGGAATCCCACATCAGGCAGGAATGGACAGGCTTAAATATCCCCACCATGCTCAGTGATTGGCTGGGAGTAGACTAGGAGAAGTGGACCTCAGCATTCATAGGGATAGTGGCTGGAAGTGTCAGCAGCTTTTCTCTCCAAGGTATGTTCTCTCAGCAGGGCATTTCCATGGCCACCATATATGTGGTATACAATTTTGATGATACCATTTCTGGTGATATGCACTTGGTTAAAGGTGGTACCAGCCAGATTTCTCCACCACAAGTCTGGTAGTTGCTGAATGGTGATTTTTTATGTCCACAATATCTTCTAGATTTATTAGTTGGCATTCTGCTATAAAGTAGAGCTTTCTCTTTTCCCATTTCTTTACTAATTTTTTTCAGTGTTGACTCATATACTCCTATTTCATTAATGGGCTATGACTTGTTTTTATCTTTATTTATGCTGGTGCTCAAATTGTTCCAGAATTGGCCAGCAGGAGTCCTTTCAGGCCAGCTCCTGGTTTTTTTGTTTTGTTTGTTTTCTTGCTTTGAGGTGTCCTATCATTCTTCGAGCACTTCCTTCTCTTCACCACAAAAAAACACCTCCAGGACCACATTGTCCTGCTCTGTTCACAAAAAGAGCAAGACCAAAGGAGGGACAAAGTGGGGTGGGAACAAGGCCGGGTTATGGTCAGGCTGGGTGAGAAAGTGTCTGAGAAGGAAGAACACAGCTGCCCTTGCCTGGTGAAAAAAAAAAAAAAGCTAGGATTAGCCATTTGTCCCAGCTAGGATTAACCATTTGTCCAAGGAGCACTGGTTCCTTTTAGCAGAGAATGGCATTTTGAAACCAAGATCTGGGTACTAGGTGTTCTCATTATTATTGGAGTGCCATTGCTCCCAGACCATCTCAGTGAACAGAGATAGAAAAAAAAAAATCTATATGCATATACAACATATGTGTACACATACATACTTATATATAAATATATATTTACATATCTCTATTTCTGTTTAGAAAATCAAGACTGAAATTCTAATCCAATGCCAAAAAGTTCATTCTAACATTCCTGCTTTCCATATTTGTAGCTCCTTCCTAAACATGACTTCCATTATACACAGTGTGTTTATTTATTCCTCATGTATAAAACCAATCTCATGACCTCATTAGGTCACCACTAGACTTTGTGCTCCTTCCTTGAGCAACCCCAGGCTTTCCTCTGGGACACTGTTGCACTCCATCTCAAAATATTTTATAAACACCAGGTCTTTGAAACAAGTTATTATCATCATTGGAATAAACAGTCCGATCAAGAAGTGAAAGAGTGGCATGGACTTATATATACTACCGATGTAAAATAGATAGCTAGTGGGAAGCAGCCACATAGCACAGGGAGATCAGCTCAGTTCTTTGTGACCACCTAGAGGGGTGCGCTAGGGAGGGTGGGAGGGAGACACAAGAGGGGGGAGGTATGGGGATATATGTATATGTATAGCTGATTCACTTTGTTATAAAGCAGAAATGAACACACCATTGTAAAGCAATTATGCTCCAATAAAGATGTTAAAAAAAGGAATCTGTACCTTTAAAACAAACAAACAAACAAACAAAAAACCAAAATTGAATTTAGTGAAATAGTATATAAACTTAAGGAAGAAATACAAAATACGAGGGGAAAATAACAGAGAAAGAAAATGACAGATAAGCTGAGAAACATTAAAGATATTTATTTAATCCTTTAACAGTTAATTATATAGCACCTACCATGTGGCAGGTGCTGTTTTAAGAGCAGGACATGCACTAGTGAAAAGAAAAGATACAGACACAAATTTTTGAATAATAGAAGTGCTAAGTAAAGAATTCACACACACAAAACCCCCCAGAATCACTAATAAGGGGTACAACTGTAAACTGAAGATGCTTTTCAATATATTAAGAAATATGATTTGAGTTGGGGAGGAAGTAAAGAAGAAAACCAACAAACAGAAACCAAGATCAAACATGTCCTGGGAAATTTTCAATGTCATTCAAGGATGAATCACTGACTTTAACTATAAAGCTATAAAACTTTTAGAAAAAATAACACAGAAGAAATGATTGATACATCCAACATCCTGGATGTGTATCTCCAGAGAATTATACTGGTGAAAAAAGCCAGTCCCCAAAGTTTACATCCTTTATGATTCCATTTTCATAACATTCTTGAAATGACAAAATTATAGAAATGAAGAACAGATTATTGGTTACCAGGGATAAAGGAGGAGGTGGGAGGAGGGAAATGAATGTGGCTATAAAAGAACAACATGCTGTGGCTATAAAAGGAAAGAAATTTCCTTTCTTGTGATGGAAATGTTCAGTTTCTTGACTATATCAGTGTCAAAATCCTGGTTGTGATATTGAGCTTTAGTTTTGCAAGATGTTACCATTGGGGGAAATTGGTAAAGAGTACACAAGATCTCTTATTTCTTACAACTGCATGTGAATTGAATTTACAATTATCTCAAAATAAAAAGTTGAATTAAAAACTGAAAGTATGTAGTCAAAGATTAGTCTGTTTAATAGAGCTATCATCTGTGTATAAAAGTACCTAAAAACATTTTTAGACCTGCAATATTTATTACCCAAGTATATGTTTCCTGTAAAGATCTCTAGAAAACTCAAGACAACCTGTGGACAGGGATAAAGAGGTCCCAACAGAGGCAGTTCAATATTTAGAATAAGTATTATGTAGTTTAGAGATGAGTAAAAAACGTTACTATAACTAAAAATTGATGTAATTACTGACAGAACAAGAGTAATTATGAATACTCTAGAAAGGTAAGGGATGTAATATTACTACTTATTATGACTACTGAAACATTAGTTAAAACTAACAACAAAAAGACTTTCCCATTTAACTAATGATGAAGAATGAGGGAACAGAAAACATCACTAAAGAGCATAAAATTATTTTTCTCTCCTTAAAAGGAAACAAAAATGTAGGATGCTTGATTAGTTATAAATTGATAATTGCAGTATCATGACTGTGAATTGCTTTAACTCATTTATAAAGTGTTAAAAGTACGATATTTACTTTCAAACGTTATTAAAATATTAATGTAAATAGAGTAACACCATAATGGAAAAAGGAAAAGGGAGAAGTATAAATTTTTAAATTATAAAGTAAAATGACAAAACATAAAAGTGGCAAAAATTAATCAATCAAAATAAGTAAATCTCAGATAAAAATAAAAATAATTTGAAATAGTATATTCTTTAAAATAGATAACAAAGTAGAAAAAATTTTAAATGCAGCCTAGAAATTAATTTAGAAAATAATGATTTCTTTACAATTTGGTTTCCAAACAAAACCACAGACGGTCTTTTTGTTTTGAACTTCAAAATGAGAGAGTTTGATTCTAAAGGTTATGTCATTTCTAAAATATATTTTATAGAGAAAAAAAATTAAGGATTGCGATAGTATATATAGTATGTCTCCATTTTTGTCAGTGAGATAAATGCATACAAACATATTTAGATGCATATTTATAGAGAAAAATATCCAAAAATCTTTGCACTAAATTGTTAGTTGTGAATTATATATACCTGTTAAAAAGATAAGATTTCATTAAAATAACTAAAAATACTAAATAGACCTAAGACAAATCATACAACATTAAATAAAATGGAATGTAAAACATAATGAACACACATTTCTGCATTAAACAATATGTATAGGATAATAGTTGAAAAAATTAAACATTTTAGGGAGGTGGAATTAGGCTTGAATTATTTTTAAAAATTTAAAATTTATCCTTGTTCATTAATTCTGAGGGTAATTCCTTTTTTTCCACTTTAAATCTTTAATTCACCTTAATTTTTTCAAAAGATAGCTTGTTTTCACAATGCTATTTATTGATATCACCTTCTTTACATAATATATTCTTATGTATACATGGGTCTGATTCTACACTTTCTCTTCTGTTCCATTAATCTAACTATTTCTTCTGATTTCAATGACTTTACATATGAAATTTTTGCACAGAAAGTCCTCTTTTGTTACCTTTTTTTTAAACTTTCCTGGACATTTTCACACTTTTATTATTGCAGATGATCCGTGCATCAGTTTATTAAAATAAAAATCAAGAACAATGCTTTGGAATAATTATTGTAAGAAGACCTACTTGACAGGATAATTTGAGAGAATTCAATGTGTGATTTAACAATGCGATGAACTGCCTCTTTCATGTTACAAGAATAGTACAGTCCCGCTCACTCATTCCCAGCTAACAGAACAGCTAAAAGTTTAAATATATTATAATCTCTGTAAGAAAAATAGTACAACATTCTATTTATTTTTTTTATTTTATTTATTTGAATGATGATATGAAAGAGTAAGTCAAAATGAGAGAGGTGTTTCTAATTTGATTATAAAATTTAAAAATGCTTTATCAATTTTGACTTTGACTTCAAGTTAAATCAACACGAAGAGTTTTCAGCTCATGTGTCAGGAGTAACAAGGCAAGAAATTCAGTGTACTTATGTGATACTAAATGGTAGTAAAAGCTGCATCTAAATAGGCTAATTCTTAACTGATGAGCCAAGAGTAACTCTGGTACCCAACAGAGACATAATTTTCAATTATTTGGTCTCTTATATCTCAGTGAGACAATTAGGGCCTCCCTTTCGCCCATGGAGCCTATATACAGTGTCCCCTGCAGAAATGGTAATTAACTCTGTCACTGAAAAAATGGGGAGCAGTGAGGGAAGGAATTCACATTTCTTAAATGTCTGTTATGGGATAAGTGCTTTGCATTTAACTTTTTTGGGGGGGATACAGTACAAAAATTGAATCAGAAGCCAACTACTGTTCACTTTCCTCTCTGCAGAGTTAACTCATTTAAATAATTCAGAACTTTAGGTTAGATGATTTGTCAAAGTAGTTTCTATAAAATTTCAACTTTTCTGTAGTATTACAACTAAAATTGTTTCTTTCAATCAGTTTGAATAAATCCTATTTTAGTTCTAATTTTGTCTATCAAATCAATAAGTACAAAAAGTCCATAAGCTAAGTCTGATAATAAGCTCAGTTGATATCTACTCCTGAGTGTTTAGTGCACATATTTAACCTTGAAAGCATTTTATAACCATATGCATACTTAGAACTTTCACTATCATTTCTTAAGCTTGAGACTAATGCTGGAGCCGAAATGATCTTATAACTGAACTGATGCCCTACTTCTACATCCAGGAGATATGATAACGCTTGCAACTGCTACCTAGGAATACTTTTCCTTTTCCTTTCAATTACTTTTTGTAAATTTCTCTGTATTTTGAAAATAGATTTTGCTTCTTTTGCTTCATGGGAATTATATCTATTTTTACATATAACAAACTTTTTTCTGAGTGACACTGTCTAACCTAAGTGCCCTAAAATTCATTTTTCTTGATCTCAATGATAAATATTTAAAACTAAGAGATTGGAATACATATTTTTCCATTTGCCTCAAACTATTTTGATAATTATTTGTTATTATTATAGATGCAATTTTCTAGGGCTTGATATTTTCAGAGTGAGTTTAAAATTCAGCGTTAATCAAATTATATCAAGTTTAAGTGGATATGTAATAAAACTTTCACTTAATCAGGGTGATGGTCCCTGGGCTTTGTGGTGCTTCTGAAGCTTCCCATGTCACCAAGGCAACACAGGCTGGATGCTTTTGTGTCACTGCTTATGTAGGCTTCCCATCTGCCAAAGAGTGCACTAGTATAGAAGGCACAGAATGGGAGAATAAGATGCTCCGTTGCTAACTTTCTCTGATCCTGTGTCCTCCTCTTTCAACATGAGAATGCAGAACTAGATGAATCTTCATTCTTTTCAGCTTTAAAACACCTTTTTCCAAAATTGAACAAACTAATTTAAAAATAAATTTCCCTGGAGTATGAATGTTGAGAGTAGAAGAGAATGCAGTAAACGCAGTATGAGTTTCCTCTAAGCCATGCAGTTCTTAGGATGTGCTTCATCCTGTAAACATTTTGAAATTTTTATTTCAGAGATGGAAGAAAAGGAAAATTAAGGAAACATCCTAAGATTAATTGGAATTGGAACTATATTTAACTGCAGATACAAATTAGATACTTACTCTAGAGAGCCATGATTCTGCTCAAGAAGTAGATGAAAAATAAGATGAAATTGAGATGGAAATGGTCCTTAGGTACAGAATCATAGCCTCCACACTGTATACATGTGTAGATATTTTTTGACTTGCACAAAATTATATAGCAAATTGGTGACAGTCAGAAATAAAGTGCATATGTCTCTTAACCCCCAGGTCAATGATCTATTTAATTCTCTAGTAACAGTATCTTCTGATATAAGCTAATGGTATCTCATATCAATAAATTATAACATATAATCAATAAGCTATATAAATTATAGATTGTTCATTTTTCTCAGTATTTAAACAGTCTTCAGTCACTCCCATCTTAAGAGAAAAATCTTTTCTCAGTGGTTTCAACCTTCAGTGGGTATCAAGGTACCTGGAGCTCTTAAAAAATAGTCAATGCCTAGGCCCTACCTGCAGAGATTATGAAAATAGGTGAGTAAGGGCAAAGCATGGATATTTTTTGAAAGGTGTCCAGGTGACTCAATGTGAGAGAACCACAGTCCTACCTCCTCCTTTATCTTTCCCCACTCCCCAGCTACTGCTTTCTCCTCTTTAATTCATAGCCTTTTAAAAACTTTAAATGACATAATTAATGTAGAAACTATACAAGCAATGCAAATTTTAGAGTAGGTAAAGAAATGCAAATCTTTTTGAAAAGCAGGTCCTTTTCTAATTAATTTCAACGTTAATTGTAATTTTCTATGCTCCCACTGCCAAGTTTATTGAGAGTGGTCTACATTTGCAGTCTTCATTTACACTTTAACACACTTGCACATGGCTTGCACACCCCCTACTTGCTTGTAATTACTGCCACCAAGTTACCAATGACTGCCTAATTGTCAAACCCAATGAATACTTTCAAGTTTTTAACTTATTTGGGCCTCTCTGTAGTATTTAACAGCCTCCTATTTCTCAAAACTTTTTCCTTCCATTGCCTATGACACTCCCTCCTGGTTGCTATTCTCTCTGGCTGCTCTCTATCAGTCTCCTAGTCACCATCGTATTCACTTGGTACCAAATCCACACCAAAAGCCTCAAATACCATCTATGTGTGTTGATAAGTTCCAAACCTCTATTCCCAGCCCATATCTCTGGACCCACATATCCACTTAATCAGAGAGATCATATCCTCTTGATCTCCATGCCTCATAGACATTTCAAACTCACCATCTCCCACATCTCCAAACTGCTCATAAATATGTCACCATTCACAGAACCTGAGGAGCCATCACAGCTTCTCCCCTTTTTTTGGCACCCTCATCCTATACTCACCAAATTTATTTTCTATACCTCTCAAATGTAACACTTTCTCTTTTTTAATTTTTTATTGTTATGTCTTATTTGTGGCCTTCATCATTTCTCCCCTGGTCTTCAGAGTGAGTAGTAGTCTCGACTCTTCAATTCCTCCAATATTCTTAGTGTCATATAAAATGCAGACTCAATTGCCACTTTGATATCTCCTCATCCATGAACATAAAATCCTAACTTCTTACTTTTTAATATTCTACATAAATCTATTCATGTGATATATATGTGGGTATATAACACACACACGTACACACACATCATATATGTAATTCTCTAGCCTTAATTCAATATTCCCACTTGCACTCTATATTCTAGCTGTATTTAATTATTTGCCATGCTCTTGTGCTTTTGTCTTTAGAATGCTCTTCTTCCTCTTCCCTTGGACAATCTGCACTTATCCTTTCAAACTCAATTCAGTTATCACTAACTGTGGAATACTTTCCTACCCTGGTTCATTTCCCTCCCCCCCCCCCCAGTTCCCTTTGTCCTTGTTGCAACTCTTGATTCTAATTTAACCTTCTGCCTCTATGGTATAAACATTTATCGTGGATCTGATCACATTTTATTGTAATTGTTCCTTTATTCTTCTACCTTTCCCACTAAATGAGAGTTCCTCTAGTATTATTCCTATCTCTCTAACTCCAAAGCCTAGCAGAATGTCTGATATCTAGCTAATTTTTTTTCAGTATTTTCTGAAAAAATGACTGACAATAAATGTTCAGAAAATTCGAATCTTGATAAAAGGGTAATATTGGCATCACAAACCACAATAAGGCGATAAACTTAAAGTCAACTGTTTATGAAGGAAATAACTTAGGTTCATAAGATATCAATTCAAATACGTCTAAGTTATATGTTGGCTTAAAAAATTAAAAGAGCTGCTGGTAGAGAAAGCAGTCCACTGGGGAAAACTTACTAGACTGAAAACTCCTTCATTTTCCAACAAACAAACAAGCAAACAAAACCAACCCTCAAATAGCATAAAGTAGGATAAATTACAGTTTTCTTTGGTGAAACTTGTTTTCTTATTAGCATTTAGAAAGTGGCTAGCCTCACAGACATGAATAGAGTCTATGAGGTGTAAAGGAAGAGGAGAGACATAAATATACTGATGCACCAATTCAAACTATGTACACAATAAGGAAAGGAACAAAATTCCTATCTGCACAACTTTCACCTTTTACCTAAAAAGACTAAGACACATAACAATGTGTCTTAGTCTTTTTTAGTCACAGATCCCTTTGAGAACCATGTACTTTACAGCCCCTATCTGCAAAAAAACAATAAGCTAAATCTTCTTTAGAAAACTTCCCCAACCTTTACCTAAATACAATGATCTAAGTACTCCTTTCACTAATTACTCAATTTGTGCTATAATTTTTCACTGATATTTTACCCTGTACATATTATATAGTAGTTATTTTGTGTATATGTTCTCTCTCCAACTTCACTGTGTGCTCTGTAAACACAGGAGCCAGGTAAAAGTTTTAATACTCTCCCCTATTCTGTTCCATAAATGATCAACTCAATGTAGTCTGCCAAATATACACTCAAATAGTCAAAGTGCTTCTCAACTCCTAAAAGGTTGGTTTTGGGTAATAATACCTAACGCTTATTATATTCTTACTACCTACCAGGTATTCTCTCAGCACTTAACCCATTTTAATCTCTTTAATTCTCACAATTACCCCACGAGGTAGGCTATCAACCAGGTGAGGAAACTGAAGCACAGAGAGAAGTTAAGTAACTTCTTAGTGTTTCAAGGTCATGTAGCCAGGAAGCAGTGGTATTGGGATTTGACCACTGGCAGTTGGCCTTAAGAGAGCCAACTTCAATATTGTACTATATGACCTCGAGTACTTGAACAGAATATCTATCAATTGGGATGGTTTAATAAGAGGATGACTTCTACCATGCCAAAGAAAGGAATATAGGTTCACTTTACCTATTTTAAAAAAATTAGTGCAATTTTCCCCTCTTTCCTTTTGGCTGTATTACCTTCATTCTCTCTCCTCTTCATTTCTTCTCTATTAGTCCCCCACACCTGCTCTCCACCACCATCAAAATAACCCATCTTAAGCTAGTAGGTTTCTTTTCACATTTTTCTCGCTACTCATTTAATCCGATATGGAGAGATGCACCTATTCACATGCACACAAATTCATGTATAGAAAGTCACATACAGAAACTCATGCACAGGAAAGTGAGATAGGACTTTTTCTCAAAAATGTGGTATTTTTACGTAGTTTTCTGCATCTCATTTATTTCACAAAACAATACTTCCTGGAAATCCCTCTAATTTACTGGCATAAATCTGGTTCTTCCTTTCTAAGGAAGTGGCTAGTCAATCTCCCATGGTATGGATGGTACATTATTTATTTAGCCATTCCCCTATTATGAACTGTGTTCACTTTGTCTCCAGTTGTTTGGCACTAAGAACAATGCTGCAATTAATATGGGGCATCAGAAATGCCAGAGGTGGAATGTGAAGTAGGCTCGCTGCGAATTCCTTCGAGGAAGTTTGCAGGAAGCTTCTCTATATATGGTCTTCCTGAATTCTCTCCTCTTCGAGCAGCAAGGAATATTAAGGTCATTCAGCTCCTTCTCAGCCTTTTAGAGGTCAGGGAGAGCTGACATATTTTTGTGCGACCGATATCAAACTTCCATTCGGAAACCCACAGGATTTCAAAGCTGAAGTCTCCCCAAGATCTGCAGCTTTCCAGCCTTTCTTACCAGCATTTGGCAGCCCATGCAGGAGAAACCCCTGCTCTGGTTTTCTATACCAAGACCCCCACAAACTCATAATAGAGTTGATCCTAGCAGCCAAGTGGAGGGAAGCAAAGACACTCTCAGGTTCAATGTTACCAGAATCTGTTCCAAGTCCATTTAATAATTTAATGCACTGCTATGAAACCTACCTAGAATGCTGATTCCAAGCAAAGCTGTCCTATTATACATTTAAAGTAGAAATATGATGACATAAAACCAGTTAGTTAACTTAATAGCAGAATAATGAACTGAAAAACCTTAGTGGAAAACTACTCAGTTCCCTGTCCTCCCAGCTGTGGTCAACTTGAGTGCAGGATTGTAAGAAATGAGCATGAAACAGGCCATGCATCAAAACATTTCTACTGAAAATGGCTTTATAACTAACAAAGACAGAATCAAAGAATTCACTCTTATGATGGTTATGAGTTTTATGCATCCTCGGATAAATATACTTACATTAAAACATAATTGTATACCTACTTCAAGAATTTTATAATTTTCAAATTACTCTTTTTTTCTGGTTCAATATATATTCTACTCACTCTTTTCTATTCAGCTTCGTGCATATTTTATGATTTTTAAGGCTTTCAATCAACAGGTTATCCCACAGAATATTAGTCACTGTTAAGACAGTAGTATCAGTTAGTAATTACTTAATTCAGATAATCAGGTTTGTTGAAACATGACAGAATGATTAAATATAAATTTACCACCTACATATATCCTGTTTTAACACTATCACACATATAATGCTTTCCCTAAAAATGTTCAATATTTAACTCATAATATTTAACTCATAATACTGTATGTTTTCCCCACACTCTTGAGTGCTGACAGGCACCCTCAGCCAAGGAGAGTGAGCATGGCAGAAAGTACTGTACAATCTTGGGTAATGAACACACTGCTAACACATTTATCCAGTGAGTGTTCCACTGCACCACCCCAGCTGAAGGCAGTCTGCAACATGTGGTGTCCCGTCTTTGGCCTATTTTATGCTCTAGCAAGCAATTTTGACCTAAAATGTCTAGGAAACGTATACATGCAACAGGATGGGATCTGCTACAAATAAACAAGAACAAGTGTCTTTCTCAGTATTAAGACGAAAGTTTTATGGCAGCTGGAATGGGGCCTCAAGGAAACAGTCATAGAAACAGGGTAGAGGTCAACAGGAAATTAGATTTACCAAAGTCCTGTAACATTATGAAAGGCATCATAAGCATTACTGCAGCCTGAGATACATGACTAACAATTGTTTGACTGGCAGGTAGCATTTCATGATTTGGGGATATCAGAAAAAAAAACACAGAAGATCGAGTGTCAGTGTAAGACATCAGAACCATTTCTCCACAGGGCCTCTGCTATAACCATAACCACCCCCATCTAAGGTCAATTACCAGCATTCCCATTTTTAGGAGCATGTCCTCCTTTGTTCTTGAATTGCTCCCTCCCCTGGCATAATCTTTTATTTTCTCAGGCACACAAGTGATCTGGCATACCAATTATCAAAAGATTTTACTGATTTACCTTTAGAATTATCTATTTTAAATCTTCAGCTACCTGAGAAAATAGTTTGCAGCAATCACTTTGCAATTCAGAAGTACCAAGTTATTATTTAGTTGTTGAATTATTTAACAGTTTTCATTCAACATATGTGAGGTTATTGGAACTCCTTAGCTTTAAATATCCTGTGGAACAAGTGATTCCACTCCCTTCTTTTAAGCTTTTTAGGTTAAAGACATGACCTTTAAAAAAATTATATCCTGAACAGTTTATTATAACAGAAATTAGCAATGTCCAATTTAAAAACCAGATAGTGTTATTCAGACCACCATTCTGGTACACTGAGTGGCCTGTGTCTGAAACAAAATTCCATCATTGAAGTCATCAACCTAGGTCAGTATCATTGCTCCTGAGGTCCTCATTAAAGCTCTCTTATTCTCTGCAAATGCTGACTGCTTTTGAACAGCATGGATTTACCATGCATCTCAGGATTTACCTGCATCAACCTGGCACATACCTAGCAACTTTCAGCATTCTAAAGAAAGTCCCACAAATATTGACGTATGTAAGCCATAGCACCTTTCCTAAGAACAGTTCCAATCAGCATTGCACATTAACAAACACATACTGGTATATGCTTGTAGCTCCACCACCTAGCTCAGTTAGAGCAATGGTAAATAAGAGTAGATACTGAACTTAATAGCTTCTCAGGGAGGGAAATGTTTTATAGTCATAGGCTTGATCCTATCAGGGGAAAGTCTTCTTAAAAGGTTTGCAGTTGGTTACAAAGTGCTTAAAAGGAGAGTATGGTTGGTTCTGAACAAACCCACAAAGTCACTTCTGAACATAAACTCAAAATACACATTCTAATGACAGAGATTTGGTTCTATTATTTTCACAAACCAAAGTACAGATTTCAAGTTATTTCACAAATCAGATGATCAAATGAAAATGGACATGAAAACATTTAGTAAATTATTATGTTTTTAAAAAGAGGTGCTGCTGTTTAAAAATAATTTACATGACAGAACTTGGCAAAGAGTAAACAAAATCATTAGTAATAACCCAGAAAATGTGGAAAACTAAGAAAAAGGCCCAACGAATTAAAAATAGAACATATCTTTCATCAGATTTGAGATAAGGTATATTGTGTGCTTTTAAAAATATGCATAAAGCAACTTTATACTGCACTTAAATGATCTGAGAAATCCAAAACATTTTCTCTTATAAATATATACTCTACGACTGGATGTAATATTTGGGCAACATAAAAGGATCCTGTAGAAATTTGTTGCTGCCAGAAATCTGGGATACAGAGTTAAAGATGGAGTGAATAAGGCATGGTAATGCTTTGTACAATTTATAGACAGCTCATATAAAAAACCAGCTATCAAATAGCATGGCTATAAGGGAAAATAGTTTATGTGGAGGCTAGAGATGATGAACAAAAGGAAAACTGCAGCTTTAGATTAGTATTTTAGAAATAGTAAATCCATACTATTTTAAGTAAAAATGGATGATTTTATTATATAAAATTATGTTGGCAGAATACAGAAAATTACTTCTCTTTTACCTTTACATATTTATTTTAAGTACTAAGCAAAATGCAACAGTTGGAAGAACTCATGACGAACTACCAAAAGGTATTCATTTGGCAAAATTATTCAAGTTACAAAATGCTAATTAAATAAATGCACTTCAAAATACATGAAGTGTAATACAAGTGTATGAAAGTAGTGATCTTAAATTATTGATTTCTTTACCAAAAACTAAACACAAACAAGAAGCACAAGAGAAATACTGTCAAGTTAGACAGAAAAGAATAAATCAAACATATTGTTTATTGGGATAATTAAACTAAATAATTTTTAAAGATAACCAAACAAGTAATTAGGATTCAAAAAAGAATAATAATATTCCAATACTATATATTTTTTCTACCAATAAAAGAAGGAAGGATTTGTAGGCCAATTGAATGCTATAGACTAGACCCAGGTGCCTATAAGATAATTTGCACTGAGTTCTTCTTGGTATGTACATATGAACTTCACTGTTACTCAAAGGTGAGCAAACTTAGGCATTATGAAGGACAGGAAAACAATTATACCTGCAACAGGGCAAAAAATTTACACATTAAAGTGGTCAAATGCATCTTTAGCATAAAACTAAAATAATATGCTTACAAATAATTCTTTTGCACTTTAGTAAATCAGGGCAAAGATTTTACCCTAATGAAAAGGCATATGGGAGGTCTCTGATAAGGTGACATCTTCATAGCTAAAAAAGAGATACCTATTAGAAAATTTGCATTCATATCTATAATCTCCATTGTAAAAAAAATGAATCATTAAGTTCACAATTAAGCTATTTAAAAAATATAAGGTGATAAATGAATAACATGTCATATGAATCATATTGCCAAATCATTATATTCTATACACATAAGTGCTATTAATAAATACACTCAATTCATTCTACAGGAGAAAGAATTGCGAGACTTAATTTCACATTTCAGAATTCCTGAGTCTTAGAGAAAAATAAGTACCAGAAACCAAACAAAATAAGCCTACTCTACAGTATGGCAAATAATACAAATCTGGGCATTAAGTTAACATTACTTATAGTTTTAAAGATGAAGACTATGGGAAAAATATATATGTACTTCAATGGAATTATAAACATGATTTTAAAGCTTAGTGTTTTAGAAAGGCGTTTTGATCAAACAAGGCCACCTGAGTGACATCTTTAATGATGGTAAGCCCACCACTTTAAAGGAATAACATCTTTATTTCAAAGCCTAATTATGAATATAAAAAGAAAAAGAAGTTTATTTTAATAAAATGTTTTAGTAAGACTGCAATAGGACAGCCCTTTGATGGAAGACCTAAGGAGGGTAAAACCAATGTAATGAAATTAGAACTCAAGTTCTAATTTGAGCCACCACCCATTTAAATAATTTCCCTTTTGCTTTGCATATTACACAGTGAAACTAAAAAAGGTATCTTAAGAGCACTTCAGTCCCACAATGTAGGATTTAAGCTTGTGTGTATCGGTATAATTGATCCTTACAAAAATACATTCAAACAAAAGTTCACGTCTATTTTCTAACTAGCAAGGAAAAGGAAAGCAAAGTGGTCCCACCTAAAACAATTAGAAAAAAAAAAAAAAAAACACACCGTTTATCCTTTCTGGAAAGACTACCAAAGCAAAGAATGTCCAATAATATTATACATTTAAAATTGCATACTTTTACTCATCTTTATAAGTAGGAAAGATGCTTACAACTATTCATAGACTTTATAAATAAAGACACTAAGCAAAAAAATATTTGGATTATTTCTCTATTCATAAGTACCCATAAAGAAAACGATGAAGAAAAACTAAAGTGCAGACCTATAGGCCATTATGGGTATAATAAATGATAAAGAGTTGCAGCCAAAATTGCATCTACATTTACACTTACTTATCCAGAAAATTATTCTTGCTTTTTAAAAAATGTGCAATTTAAAAACTAGTCAGTTTCTGTTTTGTTTTGTTTTTTTGTGCTGTAATACAATTAGAACTTGCATCTGCCCACTAGCGAGGGGACTGCTAGACCTTGGACCACACACTAGGCTCTGACAATCATACATTTCATTAGATCATACAATATTGATTCCACCTCCAGAAAATGTTAGGGTCCTCTTGTTGCAGAATGAAGAGCCACTGATATTTGGTTGATTGCCTTTAACCAGAGAGGTTTTCAGTTCCATTTCGCAAGCTACAATAGCTGCATTCAATTCCACTTGAGCTCGATGAACTACATAAAACATGAGGCCTATACTTATAATAATCTGTGAATAAAAATAAAATATTACAGTTAACAATATTTTACATGGAAAAAGGGGAGAAATATATCCAATAAATATTTGTCTTAGAAATGTTACAAACAGGATGCTTGTCAAATACCGTTAGGTAAAATTTTTAAATAGTTTACACACAGTTGTCATTTATTCTTCCTTTGGCTGCCGGGTGTGGAGGGCCAAAATCTACAGGGTAACCATTATATGGTATCCGGTTAACACAAGGCAACTATACATCCCTTTTAGTCCATATTAAATGATGTTTGTTTGATACAAGTCAAGCTTCTCTCTTTGTACCAAAAAGTTTCCTTCAAGGAATAAAAAAAATTTCTACAATAGAGGTAAAGCTGGCTAAACTTTATTAATGTAATAATGTAGTATTATTTCTGTGCAGAACTATAAATGTCCATAGGTATTTTTAAGCCCACTTAGAGAGAAGCACTACCATTTGCAAATGACCTACCTGGTGCAGCCAAAATTTAAAATATTAAGAAACACTTTTAAAAAATGAAATGCCGGACTTCCCTGGTGGCGCAGTGGTTAAGAATCCACCTGCCAATGCAGGGGACACATGTTCAAGCCCTGGTCCAGGAAGATCCCATTTGCCATGGCGCAACTAAGCCTGTGTGCCCCAACTACGGAGCCTGTTCTCTAGAGCCCACGAGCCACAGCTACTGAGTCCACGTGCCACAACTACTGAAGCCTGTGCGCCTAGAGCCTGTGCTCCACAACAAGAGAAGCCACCATATGAGAAGCCCACGCACCGTAACGAAGAGTAGACCCTGCTTGCCACAACTAGAGAAAGCCCGCGCACAGTAATGAAGACCCAACACAGCCCAAAATAAATAAATTAATTTAAACAATTAAAAAAAATAAAATGCCAATAAGCTTCAAAAGAAATTAACTAGAGATTGTGAACACGAAACTGTCTATACTTTTCAAAACAAAAACAAAGGAACACGGTGAGGGGAAAAACGCCAGTCAAAGGGATAACTAGAAAAAGCTTTAAACTGAAAATCAGGTTCTAGTCTTGGTTTAGCCACTCACTAGTGCTGTGATTTCAGGTAAGTCCCTTTAAACCACATGGGCTTCTCCCACTGTCCAAAAGTTGTGGTCCCTCTGTGCTTAAACATTCTACATACAATTCAGCACAATGAATGTCTAAGCAGTCTACATCTTTTAAATGGTATTTATTCCAAAGTTCATTTTAAAGCAGTTCTTTAGAGTTCGGAGCAAATATTCTCAGTAGATATTGTTTAATGTCCCAGCAAGCTTTCAAAGGCTGCTCTAAGCATAGTGATCCTTAAATATAACACTGTTTCAATTAAGCCTACCTATAATTTTATGGGAGAAATATTCTAAATACAAGCGTTGAGGAGGTAGGGGGAAGGGCAGGATACTGGGAGTAAGGTAGGTTGAGTAGATGGGGGAACCTGGAACTTGCACAAGGGAATCTGTACATGAAGCGAATACCCATTACTTAATACAAGTCTAATCAAATTAGTTATTTTATTCTATTTTTTATGTTATAGGAAACAAAGATATTTATTTTATTCATCCTTATTTAAAACATTTTCTTTTTTTAAATATTTTAATTTTATTGGAGTATAGTTGATTTACAATGTTGTGTTAGTTTTAGATGTATAGCAAAGTGATTCAGTTACAAATACACGTACATTCATTCTTTTTTAGAGTCTTTTCTCATATAGGCTACCACAGAATATTGAGTAGAGTTTCCTATGCTATACAGTAGGTCCTTGTTGGTTATCTATCTTATATATAGTAGTGTACGTATGTTCACCCCAAGCTCCTGATTTATCCCTCCCTTGCCAGTTTCCCTTTTGTAACCATAAGTTTTTTTTTTTTTTTTTTTTTTTTTGCGGTACGCAGGCCTCTCACCGTTGTGGCCTCTCCCGCTGCGGAGCACAGGCTCCGGACACGCAGGCTCAGCGGCCATGGCTCACGGGCCCAGCCGCCCCACGGCATGTGGGATCCTCTCGGACCGGGGCACGAACCCGCGTCCCCTGCATCGGCAGGCGGACTTTCAACCACTGCGCCACCAGGGAAGCCCCATACATTTGTTTTGGATGTCTGTAAGTCTGTTTCTGTTTTGTAAATAAGTTCATTTGTATCTTTTTTAAAAATCAGATTCCACATATGAGTGATATCACGATATTTGTCTTTCTCTGTCTGACTTACCTCACTTAGTATGATAATCTCTAGGTCCATCCATGTTGCTGCAAATGGCATTATTTCATTCTTTTTTATGGCTGAGTAGTTATTTCATTGTATACCACATTGTTATTTCATTGTACCGATCCTCCCGGACTGGGGCACGAACCCCTGCCCCCTGTATCGACAGGCGGACTCCCAACCACTGTGCCACCAGAGAAGCCCCAAATTAGTTATTTTAAATGTAGGCCTTTAAATCTTGTCTTTGTTCTCTAACATATGAGCTCTCTTAAAAACACAAGACATACTTATTGAACACCCTAAGTTTGATACTATGTGGATGGTGATACAATGTAAAGAGATGAAAAAAATGTTAACTAATTGGGGGAGGGTGTGGATGAGATGCTAAGTTCTGCTTAGGACATGCTGAATTTGAGGTGCCTATTAGATATCCAAAGCAATTCAGTGAATGGGTCTAAAGGTATGGAAAGAAGGCTCAGCTGAAGATGTGTATTAGGGAGTCCTTGCAATAAACATAATAGCAGCAACCACAGTAACTTGATTTACCAAGAAGAAAAGTTTTCAGAGTGAGACTAAAAAGCTCTGGCTAGAATCTTGAGGAAGACCAAGTTAGGGGTGAAAAGAGAAGGAGGTGCTGATAAATGAGCCAGGCAAACAGCAAAAAAGATCAGGTGAGTGTTATCAAAGAAGCTAAGAGAAGAAGGTGTTTTTAAAAGGCATAGTCAACAGAATCTTAGGTTGTTAAGATGAGAACTGGAAAGTGTATCTGATTTAGAGAAGATTAGTGATGAAAGCTTGAGGGAAGAATTTGGTGAGGCCACAGAAAATAAGTTTAGAACCACTGAAAAAGTCTTTTGGGTTCCCAGCAAGGGTGAATGGGCTACATCTTTACATGGATTTTCCCCCCAGATGCCTTTCTGGAGCCCAGGGCCTGGCAATGTGTACTGACTCTTCCCAACAGCCCAGTGAAGTAAACAAAACAAAAACACAAAAAACTTTTTTAAAAGTTTCCCTATTAAAATGAATCAAAAAAAAAAAAAAAAAGAACAAAAAGAAAAACAAAAAAACAAAAGAATCAAACCCAAGTAGAAAGACAAGTTTTAAAGGGGAAAGCCTACAGAAAGTGATTTCTTCCGCTGTTAACTGAAAAGCAAGCCGAGAGTATGAGCAGAACATAAGAGGGTTAGTACATTTCTTAGTTGGAAATTGAGCGGTTTCCCATTTGAAGACTTTTGATTTTTCTGTTAAGCAAGAGAGGTAATCTGTTGAGAATGAAGAAGGAAGCCAGGAGAGGAGGAAAAAACTGTGAGGAGGGTGAGGATAAGTTTGAAATAGTCATTGAGGAAAATAGGGGAATGGGAAGACAAAGGAAACAGAATATAGGGCAGTGTTGAGAAACCAGCTGAAGGTTTGCAACCATGAATTAAATATCACCAACTTGCTTGGTTGTATGACTTCCCCAAAAGAGCAGGTGCTAAAGCAGATCAAAACTTGCATTAATCCAGGATTGGGGTTTTGGCTGATGAGTACACACAAAAATATATGGAAAAGATTAACTGAACTGACAAACCATGGAATCTAAGTTGGATTTCAGTACAGTAAATACTTGTGCCTTCCTCTGAACATCTGTTTGGTATTTCTTTGATTTTACAGACACTGTGGACTCTATTTAGGTGGCTACAGTGGGAGGCAAATTTGTGGCTCATTTCTAGTGAATATGAGGAACCTCATGTTATTTACTCTGCTAACTTTAACCTATGCTTCATCCTTTTTTCCTATGCTAATTTTCTCCTTCAAGATGACTTCTTTGTCTTCTCTTTTTATTCTCCTGTATATCGTTTGTAAGCTAAATTAAATCCTCCCTGAAACAAATTACAAGTAACATCATCAATATATCCAATCAAGGCATAAACATGCCTTCAGTTTTTTGTTGTTGTGGTGGTTGTTTTTTGTAAATGTCTGGGCTAAGAAACATTTACCTTTTTCCCCCTGTTTTGTATCCTAAGCTTAAATAATTTGCCAATTCAAGCAAAGGGGTAAGAAATCGCTTAGAAAAAAGAACATCCTATATTTTAAGAAGCACCACTGACAAATGCATGAACTAGTTTGTTCTATTACAATTCCATTGATTATAGTTGAGTGATTTACTAAGATGCATAGAAATATAAAGTATCAAATAGTGAATATCTTCTGAAAACTACTAATAATGAGGAATTCTAATTACAATGTCAAGAAAAAAAGATGTTTCAAATTGTTTTCAGGAAACTTGAAAAACATAAAATATGCTTAAATATACTAAAAAAATCAATCTGAGAATGTAGTGTACATCAGAATCTTAGAGTACCTTGGGATGATTATAAACATAAATTATTAACATAGATACTATGTAACACATAGAAAGTTTAGTATGTGATTGGCATGCTACATTAATAAAAATAAACCAACTGTAACAAAAACTCTAAACCTATAGCAGGTTATCTTAAAAAAATGTAGCTCTGAAGAAAAAATAGTAAAGAAAAATAAAAACTGACTTCCTGAATATCAAAACTATTACAAAATTTTTGTTAAAGCAAGCCCTTTCACTGACAAGCTTTATTTATAGTTTAATGTAAATATTCCTGGGCTTACTTTGTTTACTAAACTTGTACTGCATAAGCACAAAGAAAATTAACTCTGGCTTTATTTATCGTAGTATTTTTAATACAATATAGTACCTCAATAAATTGAGAATACCACTAACAGTAAATTGCAATGTGACACCATATATTCAATAACAGTATAAATTAAAACTTACAAGTCAAGGGACCAGTAAGTTAAGTCAGCTATCTCACTAGTATTATCTGCTCAGTAGACCGTTGGTTATAAGTGTGGTCTCTAGAACCAACTGCCTTTGTTCAAATCCTGATCCTACCCCTTGCAGCTCAGACATTAGACAAATTATTATCCAATGGTGTGCTAGTAAACTAGCTCTTAAGGATCAGAGGTGGGAAGCTTGACTTAGAGCACTTGCCATTTTCCATAACTGTAGATACCCCCGTCATGACCAATTTCAAGCTACCAGTGTGACATCACTGAATGTACAATTGGCTCGAGATAATAGATAATAAAATTATATGCCTACTAAGGTTTTGGAAGGCATTAAATGAGCTTAAATATATGGCATATAAAGCATTCAATAAATGTTAGTGATCATCATCATCTTACTAAATCATCAAAAATTATGGTGATTTTATATTTTGGTAAATCTCAGGAATGAAATGTATCACAAGCAAATGAATTTTTAACTCTTCCTGCATATAATTTAAGGCACTGAATAAGTCTGCCTACATAGCAGGATTTTCCTCTTTTATTAACCTCTTATATTGAATTGTATGTACCCCAAACTATGCTATAATCTGCATGGTAGTAATAATTTATTATACAAATATTATTTGAACTTATAATGGAATACTTCTATACTTTTTATAAAGCAATACTTTCTAAAAAATTTTTGTTCACATCAAATTGTACTAGAAATAAATTTACATTGCCAGTATAATAATCTAAAAAATACAAATAGAAGAGTTCAATACCTTCAAAATTTGAAGGTAAAGTAACTAAGATAAAAACCCAACCCCACCAAATCTCATTATCTTTAGAAATGTAGTATTAACACTTCATACAAACTCAAAACAGTATTTGATTTAGTCATGACTTTGAAAATAATCACTGCAAAAAGAAACCTATTTTTGTCATTCCTTTTTTTTGTGTTTAAGAGAATTTTCAATATGTGTCAATTCAGTTCTATATATTTCCATATATCCACACAATTAAAAATGTAAGTGTTGTCAAAATATGAAGTAGTACTGAAAGAACAAGAAAAGGTGTAAAAAGGAAAAAATCTTCTTAAATTATTTTCAGTGAAATTTCTTAGATTTGAATCAGTAATGTCATACAAAAAGGAAACAAAAAAAGACAAGCCTTGGCCTTAAACTCACCTGTAAACAAAAAACAAAATATCCACTAACACTTTGTTCTGCAATGACATCTTCCATGGTCCTCAGGGTGGTACCCAAATAAGAATTCAGGAGCTGGGTAGGAAGCAGTCCAACCGAAGATGCCATCAGATAGTTGGGTAAGGAGAGATCAGTAATCTAGAAGAGCAGATTAAATGGAATGATTCATTACAACATAAAATTTCAACTTTACATAAAACTGTGGTACAAGTCTTGCTAGCAGTTTTCCCTTGGAGTAGAGGAAGCTGAACTACTTTTCAAAGCATTCTGGTTTTTAAAAATGATTATAAAGGGAATACATACAGAATGTAAAAGATGAAATAAAAGTTTAAAGAAAAATTTTAATATTCTATTATTCTGCCATTGAAAGCTAACATTTGTGACTATTGTTTTTTCCTTACACGTAAATAAAATGTGCACACACAGATCACTCTGTAAAAACAGTTTTTTAAGTCTTCCTCATGTCATTTAAATATTCTTCATAAGCATACTTAAATGGCAATGTGGTCACTGGGCTTTGAAGCCAGGTAACTCTAGAATGACATTTAAGGGCGGAGTCTTTGAATATCAGTTTTTTCATTTGTAAAATGAGGATAATAACCACGACCTTACATGGTTGTTGTTAGGATGAGAAATATTTGTAAATATCTTAACAAATGCTAGCACATGACTGACACTCAAAAAGGTAGAAATTATTATTATTATACAATTACACTATTGGGTTGGCGAAAAGGTTCATTCAGTTTTTTTCCATAAGATGGCTCTAGTAGCACTTAGGTGTCTTTAACTTCATTCGAAACAATTTTGTTAGATTGTATTGTGACAGCTGTCATATCGGTGTGCATTTAAACAATAACTTATCAAAACTGAATTTTTGTGTAGCCATTTTAATATTAAAGATGGAAGAAAAAAAGCAAGATTTTCTGCATATTATGCTTTATTATTTCAGGAAAGGTAAAAACGCAGCTGAAACGCAAAAAAAGATTTATGCAGTTTATGGAGAAGGTGCTATGACCGAACAGTGGTTTGTAAAGTTCCGCGCTGGAGATTTCTTGCTGAACGATGCTCCACTGTCAGGTAGACCAGGTAAGTTGATAGTGATCAAATCGAGACATTAATTGAGAACAATCAACGTTAAACCACATGGGAGATAGCCAGCATACTCAAAATATCCAAATCAAGCATTGAAAATCATTTGCACCAGTTTGGTTATGTTAATCGCATTGATGTTTAGGTTCCTTGTAAGTTAAGCGGGGCGGGGGTGGGGGGGGGTGGGGGGAACCCTTCTTGATGGTATTTTCGCATGCGATTCTCTACTTAAACGTAACAAAAACATTCTGCTTTTAAAACAAATTGTGATGGGCAATGAAAAGTGGATACTGTACAATAATATGGAATGGAAGCGATCGTGAAGCAAGCGAAACCACACCAAAGGCTGGTCTTCATCCAAAGAAGGTCATGCTGTGCATATGGTGGGATTGGAAGGGAGTCCTCTGTTATGAGCTCCTTCTGGAAAACCAAACGATTAATTCCAACGAGTACTGCTCCCAAGTAGACCAACTGAAAGCAGCTCTCGATGAAAAGCGTCCGGAATTGGTCAACAGAAAACGCATAATCTTCCATCAGGATAATGCAAGACTGCATGTTTCTTTGATGACCAGGCAAAAACTGTTACAGCTTGGCTGGGAAGTGCTGATTCATCCACCATATTTACCAGACACTGTACCTTCAGATTTCCATTTATTTATGTCTTTAAAAAATTCTCTTAATAGGGTTTCCCTGGTGGCGCAGTGGTTGAGAGTCCGCCTGCCGATGCAGGGGACGCGGGTTCGTGCCCCGGTCCGGGAAGATCCCACATGCCGCGGAGCTGCTGAGCCTGTGAGCCATGGCCGCTGAGCCTGCGCGTCTGGAGCCTGTGCTCCGCAACGGGAGAGGCCACAACAGTGAGACGCCCGCGTACCACAAAAAAAAAAAAAAAAAAAAAAAAATATATATATATATATATATATATATATATATATATATATATATATATATATATATATATATTTTTTTTTTTTCCTCTTAATGGAAAAAAGTTCAATTTCCTGGAAGGATGTAAAAGGCACCTGGAACAGTTCTTTGCTCAAAAAAAGTTTTGGAAAGATGGAATTATGAAGTTGCCTGAAAATGGCAGAAGGTAGTGGAACAAAACAGTGAATGCATTGGTCAACAAAGTTCTCAGTGAAAATGAAAAATGTATACTTTATTGTTACTTAAAAGCCAAAGGAACTTTTTGGCCAACCCAATAACACTGCGTGGATGTAGCACAATTTAACCATTCTTTTGCTGTAGAACATCTAAAATTGTTTCCTTAGTTACTTCTTTGTGTATATGTGATTACGTATTTTTTTTTGCTATTATAAATTTTTTAAACCTATATGAAAACCTTTCTACATTAACCTCTGTGGGAGAACAGTGTCTAAAATATCCCCAATAAATCCATCTCATAGTATTCATGCCCTTGTGTGATCCTCTCCCCTAGAGTGTGGGCTGGACCTAGTGCTTTCTTCTAGCAAACAGACTGCACAGCATAAGGATGAGATGTTAGTTCCAAGATTGGGTTACAAAAAAAACAGGACTTCCATCTCTCCCTCAAGAAGGTAAGTTACCATGTTGTAAGCAGCTCTATGGAGAGGTCCTTGCTGTACCAAGGAACTGATGCCTTCAGCCAACAGCTAGCAAATACCTGAGACCTGCCAACAGCCACCAGAGTAAGCCTGGTAGCAGATTCTCCCCCAGTGGAGCCATAAGATGGCTGCACCTCTGGTCAACATCTTTTTTTTTTTTTTTTTTCTGGTCAACATCTTGATTGTAGTACTGAGAGAGAACCTGAATTAGAGGCACCTAGCTATGCTGTACAGGAATTCCCGACCCACAGAAACTGTGAGATAATAAATGTTTATTAAGCCATTCAGTTTTGGAGTGATTGTTACACAGCAAGAAATGACTAATATGCAACTCCATTATTTTAGGAAAGATCATTCGGAATGGAATTACTGGATCAAACAGTAAAAACTGTTTTCCCAGAAGGTTCACAGTTTTACATACCTATCGGTAAGTAATGTATAGGTGTGTCCATTTCATCATACTCTTACCAACTTTAAGTTTTAAATTTCAATCTTTCTTATTTGATAGGGGTAAAAATAATGTTTGATCATTGTTTAATCTGTACTATTTTAATTTATATTTACATTAGTTTTAAATATACATTTGCACATCTTTATGGCTTTATTTGTTCACATTTGCTCATTTTTATTGAAATGTTAAGTGTTTTCTTATTTATTCATGATATTTATTCTTTTTATAGTAAGGGCAACTTTTTGTCCATTATATGTGGTAAATATTTTCCTTTAAAGTGTCTCTTTAATTTTATGTTTTGACATTCAAATGTTTCTAAATTTATACATATATTATTTATATATATTATTAATTGTTTCCTCTGATTTTCCATTGCTTTTAGCTTAAGAATGTCTTTTCAGAACCCATTGTTAATTTCTTCCTATATTTCTTTTATTATATTTTCCTTTTAATATTTACCACTTATTCCTTCTGCAATTTATTTGAATTAAAGGTGAGGATTCCTTATTCCTCCCTTTCCCCAGTAGCCAATTTTCCTAGCATTATTTATTGAATAATCAATAACTTCTCCAGCAACTTATGATGTTTACTTTATTATAAATGAAGTTACTGTATATAAAGGGCTCTATTTGGGACTCTAATACTGTCCACTGATATCTTAAACCTTGTGTTGAAATCAAATTATTGTAAAGACTATCAATTTAATATCTCATAAGGAATTTCCCATCCTTCAAACCCCTATTACTCTTCTTTCTAAAATTTGTATAACCTTCTTACCTATTCATTTTTACAGATACATTTTAGGATCACTCTGTCACTCAAAAAAATTAGTAAATATTAAACTAGGATTAAGGTAAATTTATAAATTAATCTGGACAGAGATGCAATCTCCAGAATATTCAGTCCTCTTATCAAGAAATGTTTTTATAATTACTTAAAAATCCTCCACATTTCTTACTAAAGTTTGGTGGTTTTATTCACATGTATCAGTTATTTCTTATTAGTTTATTTCTAAGCATTCTGTGTTATAGTTGTTGTTGCTACTGCCATTAATTTTGAGAATAACTTTTCCACATCCTTAACTGGGTATTACTGTTATATAAGAAAGCTAGTGGCTATTTTATTAAATTTCACTTTCATTAATTTTTAGAGTCTGGTATTTTAATCAGCTACAGGTTACTCTATAACTACAATCTAACCTAATAATAATGTAAATCATGTTTTCAATAAAGATACATTTATCTCTACTCATAGATGATTAATTGGAGATACACCACTGCTGGTTTAGAAAGAATTACTGCAGTGACTGCTTGTTAAAGATTCACCTAAACAATTACTGACTCAAAGACTGCTCCATGCAAGATGCTCTGGTAGGTGCCTGCAAGAGAGGCAGTACGACACAACTTTTACCTTGAAGAATTTACACACTGACAAGTACACACACTACTTCAGAAACAGGCAGAAAGGGAGCCTTGAGAAGAACTACACAGAAAGTATTAAAGAGTAAACAGGGATTAAAATCTCTGTAGGAGTGGGGGGGGGCCAAAGCGCAATATTGTGGAATAAGAGGAATTTGAAATGAACTCCACAAGCTAATATGGGTTTGGCAGGCAAAGATAGGTGGGATGAGGAAGTTAAGGTGTTCCAAGAAGAGAATGAATAAGGACAATGTGGTAGGGAACATACAGGATGTATTAGTAAAGTTAGCAGTACAGTTTGGATTATTTATAGGGCAAGGGAATCCTGTAAAATAAAGACAGGGCAAGTATTTGGGGTGATACTTGTTATGGGCCTTGGGTGAAAGGCGAATGAGTTTGTACTCAGTAGAAAAGCTCTGGGGAGTCTAATGACATGAATGACATGAATGGGGCTAAGTATTAGGAAGGTTCCTCTATCAGTCTGGAGCACTTACAGGAATGGAAAACTTGCTTTAGAATTAAACATGTCAAATATATAAAATAAGTAAATATGACAAAAATGAATCATAAAAATTATTACACTGCAGTTAATAATAACATTATATGTTAGGGAAGTTATTTTTAAAATAAATATTTAAGTTCCAAAATATCAGAATGCAAAGCTTCAGTTCATAATCTTTAAATGTAATGAAGTTTCTCCAAAGAGAACACATAATTGACATTCATGGATGACGTCAATAATATCCAAACGGCTATTTTAAGAACAGATATCATAAATCTGAAACAACCCTGCCACTTAACTCTTTAACAAGACCCTTGTCCAAAGCATAAATCAAAGTTTATCAAACGTTTCATGACCGAACCTCATCCTACAGAAAAAGCAAGTGTTATTATTTAAATACGGTTCTTTTCTGAAAAGCTGCATAGCTAAATAAAGCAAAGAAACTAATTTCAGGTAATCATTGTAAACTGTTTTGCTGGCGTGTCAAATAATTTAACCAATAGAACAAAACAATAATACACACACATACAGTTTTTCAACTATTACTAAGTGTATTAAAGATAAACAGTTTCTAAATTATTCTAATATGGCATTTCCTATAAGCCATGATCCTATTCAGAATCTGCACCTAGTTTCAGTCTTTGACAAACAAAGCTAATTTAGAATACCTGTTCCCACAAAGAGACCCATCCAACCTTCTTTCCCTGGTAAGCCTTTACCCACCGACTTTTAAAAAAACATGTCTCCCAATCCAAAAATGGGCAGAAGATCTAAATAGACATTTCTCCAAAGAAGATATACAGATTGCCAACAAACACATGAAAGAATGCTCAACATCATTAATCATTAGAGAAATGCAAATCAAAACTACAATGAGGGCTTCCCTGGTGGCGCAGTGGTTGAGAGTCCGCCTGCCGATGCAGGGGACACGGGTTCGTGCCCTGCTCTGGGAAGATCCCACATGCCGCGGAGCGGCTAGGCCCATGAGCCATGGCCGCTGAGCCCGCGCGTCCGGAGCCTGTGCTCCGCAGCAGGAGAGGCCACAAGAGTGAGAGGCCCGTGTACTGCAAAAAAAAAACAACAAAAAAACAAAAAAACTACAATGAGATATCATCTCACACCGGTCAGAATGGCCATCATCAAAAAATCTAGAAACAATAAATGCTGGAGAGGGTGTGGAGAAAAGGGAACCCTCTTGCACTGTTGGTGGGAATGTAAATTGATACAGCCACTATGGAGAACAGTATGGAGTTTCCTTAAAAAACTACAAATAGAACTACCATATGACCCAGCAATCCCACTACTGGGCATATACCCTGAGAAAACCATAATTCAAAAAGAATCATGTACCACAATGTTCATTGCAGCTGTATTTACAATAGCCAGGACATGGAAGCAACCTAAGTGTCCATCAACAGATGAATGGATAAAGAAGATGTGGCACATATATACAATGGAATATTACTCAGCCATAAAAAGAAACAAAATTGAGTTATTTGTAGTGAGGTGGATGGACCTGGAGTCTGTCATACAGAGTGAAGTAAATCAGAAGGAGAAAAACAAATACCGTATGCTAACACATATATATGGAATCTAAGAAAAAAAATGTCATGAAGAGCCTAGGGGTAGGACGGGAATAAAGACACAGACCTACTAGAGCATGGTCTTGAGGATATGGGGAGGGGGAAGGGTAAACTGTGATGAAGTGAGAGAGTGGCATGGACATATATACACTACCAAACATAGGGTGGATAGCTAGTGGGAAGCAGCCACATAGCACAGGGATATCAGCTTGGTGCTTTGTGACCGCCTGGAGGGGTGGGATAGGGAGGGCGGGAGGGAGGGAGATGGAAGAGGGAAGAGATATGGGAACATAGGTATATGTATAACTGATTCACTTTGTTGTAAAGCAGAAACTAACACACCTTTGTAAAGCAATTTTACTCCAATAAAGATTTTAAAACAAAACAAAACAAAACATGACTCCTTGTCCTACTTTCCAAAAAGACATTAAATGTGAGCCTAGAGTATTCCCACTGGAATTCCTGACTACAGTACCCTGGGATCTTGGCTCAGGACTGTTTTCCTACTCCAAAGACTCCTAGAAATCTCAGCCTAGGATGTCAGTGTTATCCTGCTGGTTAGATTCTGTGATCAGAAATACTCCAGTGAGTGTTCCAGGGATGGTGAATGCTACCTGATAGCCATCTTCCCATGCTTTTAAAACTCTAGAAGCACCATGAAAGTATACACATTCTTATTCTCAGAGGTACTGTGATTTACTTGGAGATGTAACTCACTTGTCTGGGTCAGTAGGGGTTACTGTAGAATATTACTTTACCATATACCAGATAGATCCTGAAAACAAAGACGTGCCCATCTGAAGGAAAAAAAAGAGAAACAAACACTTAATTCTGAATAGCAAGAGCTGATTCTTCTCTGAACACATATTTTTGAAGCTGACAATAAGAGAACTCTGTCTTTAGATGGATCACTCAGATGCTCACTGAACCTGAGGCCTGCTGTCCTTTCAGGCACGGCACAAAGCACAGCTCCCCTGGCAATCCTGCCTCCAGCCCCTCTGCTTTCTCTATTTATGGCTGTTTACACAATGGCTTTACGGGCTTTAATTTAACACACTAAGAAACTTTATCATTTTTACAAAGAATATCTTGACACAGATCGAGTGAAGAATATAAAGGTGATCTGTGTATGGAAGAACTCAAATTTTATCCATAGCTTTGTGAATCTCTATTAGTTTTGGCAAATTACACCTTCCTGTATAGGTGTGTTTCTTAGTTTATATAAAAGCAATGCTGCTTATTGACAAAGTTACTATTAAAGTAAATTCCAATTAAAATATATATTTAGTAATATTATACAGAAAAAAATCATGAATCCCTATAATAATTTTTAAGGAATGGTCAAAAGAAGTTAAAATGACTACATTTGCTCTTTTCATCTAAATATTATTGATAAATTATATATTTTATAATATATATCCTAAATATTGATACTTACTATCAATATTTCAGAAACAGAGAGGGAGAAATAGTCAACAAATGGCAAGTAGTTTTCATTTCCAGAAATATGAAATTTTAAAAACTGGTTAAAGGAAAAACATTAACTGCCCATTCCCTTCCCTCCCCAAAATACCTCTTTCAGGGTTCCCAATCTCAGTTGCCCTAGCTAAACACTTCAGAAGTCAGTCACACCACTCATTCTTCCCTCATTCTCACATCCAATCATCTACCCTTTCTTATGGATTCTACCTTTTACATATGTTAGAAATCTACCCATTGTCTGTGCCTATTCCTATTCAGTCTCCCCCTCTCTAGTCTTGATACTCTAGACCTACCCTCCACTCACAATCTATGCTAAATTTTGCAGAAATCTTTTAAAAATGCAAATCCGATCCTGCTTAAACTCCTTCCTACTGCCATCAGAATGAAGGTCAGGTTCTTCAACATGCAAACTGCTTCATGACCTGGCCTCTGAATGTCTCATGCTTCATATCACACTATGTTCCAGACACATCAAAATTCTCTTGTTCTTAGAACATTCCTTGCTCTCTTCTTTTTGGGCCTTTATACATTGTTCCTTCTGGCAAGAACACTTAGACCCTTCCTCCCACTCCTTTTATTTGGGCAAAGTCCCAAACTATCTTTCACTACTCAGTCATCAATTTCTCTAGGACACCTATCCCAAGGTCCCAAGTCTGCATTAAGAACTGCTCTCAAGTTCTCTGACAGACACTATTACTTGCCAAGTCCCTTCACACTAGAGAGTAACGGAAGGTTTCACCATCTGTTTGCCCTTTACCCCTTCCTCCGACTATAAGTTTGTAAAGGAAGGGACCCATCTGTCTTGGTCCTCATTGTGTCTCTAGTCTTTAGTATGATGCCTACTATATATCAGATACTAAATATATGTTGATTGGATGTAGACTGTACCAACATTAAAATTGTTTTGTTTATAAATGTGGAGACTTATAATAGTTGCCAGTTTATAAACAGGCTAGGAGGCAAAGTCCACTTGTAATTGGCTGTTCAGAAACTAAACATGCTTTCCCCCTTCCCCTCAGAGAAATAATGTATTAAATGGAAATTAATTCATTATCAGCAAAATATTAGCCTTGATATATCCAGAATGTTTTCTCCACTAGACTGCAAGCACCCTGAAGGATCTGGGATGGCTTTATTCATTGCTATTGTATCTCTAGCATCTAGAACAGCAGTGGGCACAGAGTAGTACCTATCAGTTACTTGTTGAGTGAATACTGAATGAACACTAAAAGCATTTCCAGTAACCTCTGAGGTCAACCTGTTATCAAGGTTAAGACCCTCTGTTCAGGCAGCAACCCTCAATGTACTGAGAAAAGTCTTGCTACCGGAAAAAAAAAACCCAACAAGGCAAGGGCTCTGAGAGACCCCACAATAACAGGTAGAGAGAGCATCAGTGTAGAGGCTTCTACTGACAGAGATAGGACAATAAATCTGTCTACAATGCAGAAACCATCTTCATATATACAGATTTTTTCATTAGTTTACTATCCCTAAATTAGGAACTGCTTTTAAAGGTTCCTAAATATTTTAGGGGTCAGTGATCCATTTGAGAATCTGATTAATACACACATTGAACCTCCTCCCCGGGGGGGGGGAAATATATATATATCTTACTGCATATAATTTCTGGAACATAAGTTAAAAAGATCTTCTTTATAGAGTTATGACAAACGATAGGTTTATTACTTCTACTCATTCAACAAAAATTTATCAAATGCCTTCTACACGTAAGGCCCAGGTCTAAGCAAGGATAAAGATACAAAGATAGAAAACCACAGCTGACTGTGTGGTCATTTTAAGTCATTTTGTAGTATACTTAATGACCAAAATGTTCATTACATTCAGTAAAAAGTTACAAAAATCATTTATAACATTCACCCACAATGTTATATAATGAAAACACATGCATTAACAAACGCAAAGACTAGAAAAACAAACACTGAAATGTTACTGATTTTTCTTCTTTGTACTTACTATACTTTTCAAAGTTTTTACAATGAATACTTATTTCATAGAAAAAGCAAATACTGTTAAAATAAGTTTTAATAAGACTCTCTGTCTCTAAAGAAATTTTTTTTTATCTAGGAAGGGGTAATAAGATATACTGTATTCATTACTGTGATACAACACGCTAGAGATACAGATTTGTGAATTCTAACCCCATATATGATACATGAAAACCACAGAAGCTGGTGAGATAACTGAAGAGGCACAAACAGGAGAACACAGTTTTGAGGAAGCAATAGCCAGCTATACTCAGTGGTACTGTGAGGTCTAAGGATGTGGGCTAAGGTGGCATGACATTTTTCAACGTGGTCATCATGTCTCAACCTTTAAGACTTGATGACTCCAAGCTCCTTCAAAACACAGACTGTGCCTCTGTCCTTCTATTCCACCTGAACTGTACCACTGGCAATGAATCAGTATCCTTTAATAGTAAGAAGAAATAATCATTAGATATACTGGTACAGTGACAAGTATCATGACCCATCATCTGTGTATGAATGAATGATTATATCTGTAACACAGAATCAGAATGTTAGAAGATGAGAAAACATTTTTATAAAACATACTATCACCAAACTGTTAAATAAAAAGTAATGCTAGTTACTCAGAACATTTGTCTTTTTAAGAGCAAACTCTGAGACCTGGTCTAACCTCTCTCATTTTACAAATAACAAAAACTGGAGGCCAGATCATTAAATGACTTCACCAAAGTCACACAGGAGCTGAGACAGAACCTAAGGTCCCCAAAGAGTCCATGAGGCTAAGATTTTACCATTTGTCTGGTCTTTCAGTCACTAGCTAATAAAATACTTTTATTTAATTATAATAAATTTCAGTTCGATTGTGAACTAAATTACTAGAAGTAATGTATCTTTTTCTTGATTACTCAAGGCAAACTCTAGGAAAATACACTACAGTTACATTTGCTTCAACTTTGTCTTTAATCTTATTTTGCTGTCATTATTTTAGTCAGTACACCAGTTTCACAGCTCCCTGCCCCTCCCAAAACAAACAAAGAACTTTTCTGTTGCTGCTTCTAACCTATTGTGGGCTAATAAAAATAGTCAAAGTAACTAACAGTTAGGTAACATAAAATTCTTTAAAGTGGTTCCACTGAGAAGTGAGCCAGGATGATGGGTCAGGCCTTGCACTTTTAAATTTACTCATTGCTTTTCTTTTCTTTCTTTTTTTTTTCTTTTTATCCACATATGGTCTTTTTTATAAAAAGGGTTTTGCTAAATACAAAGGTAAAAATATATATATGAGAGCTTAACGGCCTCCTCCTACAGTTGCAGGGGCTCAGGCCTGGTGGCTGTGACTGCTGTAGCTCTAAGGCAAACTTTTTCTGCAAAGTGCCAGGTAGGAAATATCTTAGGTTTTGCAGGCCATAGGGTCTTTGTCACAACTACTTAACTCTGCTGTTTTATCTTAAAAAGAGCCACAAATTGTACATACATGAATGAGCATGGCTGTATTCCAATAACACTATTTACGGATGTTAAAATTCCAATTTCATGTAATTCTCACATGCACAAAACATTATTCTTCTGATATTTTTTCAAATCATTTTCCTGGGATGATGTCTAATTCAACTGTGTAGAACCTTGCCCAGTGCCTGACACATGGGAGGCCCTAGGGCAAGTGCTCTGCAACTATCAATAGAATAAGGAGATCTCTGAGCAACCCAGCTCTGCTCAGATCAACAATAGAATTTAGGTAAGTTCATGACTCTACAATTTACTAACTGTATGTTTCTGGGATAGTTATTTCATCACTCTGCCTCAACTACCTTAGCTTAAGATGAGGATTAGGGTTTATATGAGTCTTAAATAAGTAATGTGTACATGTTAGAAGAACAGTGCCTGGCAGTTATTAAGTACAATATAAATAATGGTTAAATTACAAACAAACCAAAAAAACTTTGAGTATCAATGTCCTTTTTCTGGAACGCAGAGGATAGACAGAAAGAAATAGTAAGTAATGAGCAAGCTATATATTTTACCACAGCTTTGTAGCAGGTATTAGTAAACACATTTTACAACAGAAAGTATGGCTCAAAAGAGTAGCTCAAGACGTCAGAGTAAATGTTAGAACTAAATCTAATTTCAAGTGTGTGATATTTTGTCCTCTATATAACTGCCTATAAGTCACTAATAACTCCTCAGAGGAGTGTTGTGATGATTAAAGAATATCATGTATGTAAACTTGCTCTGCATACTGTAAAGTGGTATACAACATATGAAAAAGAGGAGCTTCCATACTATGTTTTATGTTTTTATTTGAGGTTTCAAAGATTTAACCATGATGGAAAGAAAATTTCCCATGTGGAATTGTTTGAGAAGTTTTTCTATAACCGAAGTGAAAACAGAGAATGATTTTTAGGATCTCCTATGGAACAACAGCAACAACAAAATCAAACCCCTTTGGAAGCTGCAAGCACCAATATGAATACTGTTACCCATAACAACCAATTATCGTGTAATATATTTGGATTAAAGTTGACATTTCACAGGTGGTAACTTTAAACTGTAGAAGTTCAGATGTCTCCAAGGGGGCATCTTATAGGAAACCTTACAAGAATGCTTTAATGCTTACTCAATACAGCATGGGATGTTATTCTTATGAATGTTTACAGTTTTCAACTTTATCAACAAAAAGGAAATTCTGAGGCTACAGACAAGATTTGCTATGTCTGAATCAGAAATAATCATGTCTACCTCTTAGAATGAGGATGAAATAGTTAACACATCAAAGGGCACTTAGTAATTGTGGAATGATAAGAGAGAGGCTATAGAGGTAAGATGAGCACTGGGAATTTATCCTGAGGGGAAAAGAAAACCCACTTGAGAGTTTCCCTGCAGGGAGTATCAAGATTGGATATGCATTCTAGAAAGATCTTTCTGGAGAGAGAAAAAATTAGAAAACCTTGTTTAAGAAGCAAGGAGACCAGATGGGAGCCTGAGATGCCTGAACCAGGGTAGTGGCAGTGGACTGAACTGAAGGGCCTGGGAGGCAGAATCCATAAGTCAAGTGCCAGAGTCATGAAGACTGCTACCAAACACTTCAGTTCTCTCTCCTTCCTGGCACACACACTAACCCTTTGAAGTTAGCTGTGGCCATGTAACTTGTTCAGGCCAGTAAAAAGTGAGATTACTTCCAGGTGAAAGCTTTAAAAACCAGTGCGCAATTCACCATGTCACATAAACCAAGTGAAAAATGGTGGCTCTGTCATCCTGGATCCCAAAGTAAAAACGACATAAAGCAGAGACTCCCCACCCCTTCCCCAAACCAAGTTGAACCTGGATCTGTGTCAAGTAAGTAAACAAACCTTTGATTTTTTTCTTTTTTATACTTAAAGAACATATATTTATGAGAAGTCATGGGAAAAATATGGCATCATATGCAATATAGTGTCTATTTAATCAAAAAAATTTTTTTAATTGTATTATAAATGCTGGAAGCATATATTATAGTCCCCCAAATCATAAAAGCTGAATTCAAAATATAAATTAAATTTATCTCCTTTTCATCATAAACAATAATTCAAGCTGCATTTTTAACAAACCTTTGCTTTTTAATCCACTGAGGTTTGGGGGTTGTTACTGTAGCATAACTTAGCCTATCCTGACTGAAGCAGTAAGAAACAGTCATCCTAGATACGTGCCCAGATAAGAACAGTATCTAGAAACACACACAGACTGCACGTCTAGAAATCTGTCTTAATGTACAATAATACCTACGGATACAAGACTACATCAAAAACACTGGTCGGGGGAGAGGGGTTAACTATTTCCCAACAGAAACAATGAGTGCATTTTTAAAAGTGGAAAAAATTTAAATATGTCCTTTGGAAATTATATTTCTTATAATCTAAGAATTGATACAATGAAGTGTTATGTACTTATTTTCCATTTCAAGCTTTTCAAAAGTGAGTGTCAGTTTGCTTATCCCTTTCTAGCACACATGGGAGAAGGAAAGAAATAAAGAATAGATAGGAAGCAAGGGAGAGCACCTTTCCTTCTTCTATACATTCACCTTTTACAATCAGCTCCTGCCTCTAAAATATAAAAACCACTAAGAATAATAATTGCTAATAATTTTTGAGAATTGAGTATGTGCCAGGCAAATACTCAATGCCTTCACTGCATTAGCTTATTTAAGCCTCATAACTCAGCACAGACTAATCAAGGACTGTCTATTTCCAAAGCCTGTGCCCCTCATGACCACTATACTTCACTTCCTCTTTGAAGTAGGCCCAGATAAATTTCTTTAATCATGGGCATTGATTAAAGATCAATCAATCGTGGACACTGAAGATGAGTTTTAACTGAAATAGCGGGGAAATGGGATAATTTAAAAGATAGGTAGGGGGCTTCCCTGGTGGCGCAGTGGTTGGGAGTCCGCCTGCCGATGCGGGCGACGCGGGTTCGTGCCCCGGTCCGGCAGGATCCCACATGCCGCGGAGCGGCTGGGCCCGTGGGCCATGGCCGCTGGGCCTGCGCGTCTGGAGCCTATGCCCCGCGGCAGGGGAGGCCGCAGCAGTGAGAGGCCCACGTACCGCAAAAAAAAAAAAAAAAAAAAAAGATAAGTAGGGAAGAAAAAAACAAAAGAAATATGCCTGGAAAGGGGGCAGCTGTGGGTAGCCTGAGGGGTAGGATGGCAGAGAGGTTAGAGGCAGAATGAAGTTCTAGAAGGCAGAAGGGAAAGTCAGGCTAAAACAAAAATCAGCCTAAACTAAGCTTTCTTTTCACTCACATACCCTGGGTGAATTCAGTAAACAGTTTTGGTTGAAAGAGCTACTAAGCAGACAGTCAATAATAGAAATGAACAAGATATAATAGACTATATCCAATGGCTCCACAAACCCCCTGCTTATGGCCAAGAGTGAGAATTACACACAGTACCATGCACTTTTTCAGCTGGTCTGGGGTTTATAACTCAGCTCCACCACTTGGTAGGTCGGTGATCCTGAACAAGTTCCTGCATGCTTGAGCCTCCATTTCTTCCTCAGTAAAACTGTACCAATAATACCTATTTTAAGAGGCCAGTTTTCTTTTTTTCCTTCTTTTCTCTTGACCCCACAAGGCCAACTGAGAATTGCCCCTTGTCAAGTTTGGTTTCAATTACATAATTACCTTAAATTATTTCCAAGTACGAAGTATAACTTCTTAATCACATGTTTAATATGTTTAAGAGATTACTTTTAAAAAAACCTAACTTATTTTTAATTAAGAAATATATAGAGTCCACATTATATACCCGGGACTATACTAGGTATTAAATATACAATGAAGAAACAGAGTTATGGGTTGAGACCCTATCTTCAAACCATAGTGCAAAGTTTGACTCTACCTAGGTGACCCTGGGTAATAACAACAGTAATGGTGACAAAAGCCAACATGTGAGTGTTTGTTAATCCAAGGTCAGTAGCAGTATTTATTTTATTAATTGTCTCAATAATCCTATGAAGTAGGTACCGTTACTTTCCCCATTTTGCAAATAAGAAAATGAACCACAGAGAGGATAAGTAACTTGACCAAGGTCAACAGATTCTATGGGGACAGTAGAATTCCAGAGCACCAGCCCTGTGTTCCAGACTATTAGACAATAGTCTATAAAATATGTATAATCACCTTCTGCAGGGTTAGTTTAGATTAGAAATAATATGTGGGAAAGAGCCTAGGATAGTAGGCACATGTAGGTGGACAAGAAAATGCACACGGAAATTATACTAGAGAGGAAGCAAACTAAAGGTATGAAACTATTCAGGTTCCTTAGTTCCCACTCTCTTTCAAAGTCTTAGGATACTTGACCTATTATTATCCAAGGTTGGGTCAAAGTTCATGTTTATAGGAGGTTGTGTAAAGGTAAAAGTTTAAGGAAGCGAACATACCAAACTGCCTGTAAACACCAAACTGTATCTGTACAGAAAACTCCTTATCTATATCCATGCCTCCCCAAGCTTCAATCTACAGTCATTACTGCTGTTGGTTAGAATCAACATGAGATTTGCAAAAGGCATTTAAAAAGAAAAGAAGAAAAAAGAGAAAAATCTTAACTTCATCACAGAGAGGTAGGTTGGTTAGAATTATTCTTAACATAAAACAAATGAGAAAGTTTCTAGAGACTACCAATTTATTTTTGAGACAAAAGAATGTGTCAGAATAACATAAAATACATTGATTCCTATGGATTTGAGTGCTAAATTTCTTTCTTCACACAGTTTTCTTTAGGTCTAGCTGAAGAGTTGAGTTCCTGGGAATCTCTATATGAACTCTTTGAACTTTAGAATCATTGAATTTGAGGAACTCAGTAACCACTTCAACCCCTTCACCTTAGAAAAGTGGAAAGCAAGGGCAGATAGTGTTAATAATTTGTTCCAAAGACACTAAGTTTGTAAATACTGGATTCCTTTCTTCCAATGGGATGGTTTCCTCACTTCGCAGTGTTTCTCTTCCTCAGTCAGTTACAATGTGATGTACATTAACTAGAAATACCTAAACTGAATAAGCAGAACATATGAATACAAGGCAAAAAGAGTACAGGAGGTGTGTAAAAAGACAAATATATTCTCACTGGGAGAAAGGTTATCTGTCCTATTTTGTTTTATCCTACTACCTAGTGATTTCAAAATGAAGTTCCTCCAAAATAAGATAAAAAGGAGGCTTCCCCCCCATTACACTGTAAAAGCACATTACTTGATGAAAAAAAAAGCCTATTAAAAATTTTAGGAAACTCCAAAATATGGAGTCTGTAACTACCCTCTACACTGTTTACCCAAACACTTCCTTTAGCCCCATGTTGTTAAAAACTTGAGTCAAAACACTGGATGCATTTACGCAGGTTAGAGAGAAAGCTAGGCATGTGAAGTCTTTACCCCCTGACTGTTGCCAAAGCTGCTACAGAAATCAGATGACAAATGTTTAAAATGGATATTTCCACTCATCTCCCCTCATAGTTAAAAGGGCTCTTCATTTCTTTTTATATCTTTATTGGAGTATAATTGCTTTACAATGTTGTGTTAGTTTCTGCTGTACAACAAAGTGAATCAGCTATATGTATACGTATATCCCCATATTCCCTCCCTCTTGAGCCTCCCTCCCACCCTCTCTAGGGCTCTTCATTTTTAATCAAACTCATACGCCAAAAAAGGAGTAGCTCTTTCTCTACCAAATCTCCTATTGAGTGCCGGACTTAGATTTGCCTTGTTTGAGATTTCTCAGGGTACGACGGAAAGTAATTTTAATTCCTGTTGTTAATGTCACTTCTCTGCTGGCATTTATCTGTTGGAGCGTCCTCCCAGGGCTGTCACAAGATCGCTCAAAAACAGACTTGGAGAGAGATGGACCAGCGGGACACCACTTACCGAGAACACTGCATTCTGAAGCCCAAAAGGTATGGGGGTCAGTCTGGCCAGTGCCACCACTTTCAGGCCACTTCCTCCCTCCACGACGCGAATAACAGCGCTCAGCTTCTCGCTGCTTTGGATCCTGGCGGTCACCCAGGCGGTGAGCAGCCGCTTGCAGACCACATGGGCGATAAAGGTGCCGATGAGGACGCCCACCACCATTAGTCCCATGCCCAGCACGAAGCCGTACAGGTAGCCGGCGGCCACGTTGAGCACGATGTACCCCCAGCCGCAGGGGAACGAGACCACGATGAAGCCCACCACGAAGAGCAGGACCCCCAGCAGCGAGTCAAGGCTCTCCACCCAGAGCAGGAGGTGCTGCAGGTAGCGGCGGACCAGGGCCAGGGAAGCGAAGCACACCGCGGCCAACACGCAGACCAGCACCAGGCTCCGGCACCAACAGGTGCTGCCGAGGCAGCAGCAGCGCCAGTTTCTCACCTCGGCCACGCCGACCACCACGCCGCCGCCGCCGCCGCCGCCGCTCCCGGGGCTGCCCGCCAAGGCCGCGCCCGGCGCCGGCAGCTCAGAGGCCGCAGGCTGACCGTGGTGCCCCAGATAAGCTCCGAGCAAGGCTCCAGAGGCCGCTGCCGCCGCCGCCTCCGCCGCGCTCGCCCCGCCCCCGCGGGGAAGGCGGTCCGCCGAGTCGTCCCCGCCCGCCGCCCGCGGCAGGGCCCAGCGGGGCGGCAGTTCTGCGTGGCCCGGAAGGGTGTCGTGCTGCAGAAGTCGTGGCAGAGTCTGAAGCAAGCTCCCGCTGGGGCTCCACATGCCTCGGCCCCAAACAGGCCCTCAGCCGACCAGTCCCGCCGCCGCCGCCGCCGCCGCCGCGCCCATCAGGCGGCGGCCGTTCATGGCGCCCCGCACGCCTGGCCTTGACTCCCCGCGTTCGCTCAGGTGGCAGTAGAGGGCCTCAGAAAAAGGCAAGGACTCGGAGACGGTGGGATGATGCCGCTGAGTTAGAAAACTCCGGACCCCACACAAGCAGTGCCCTCCCAGTTTCGGCCAGAGGGGGCGGGGCCTTAGGCGCGCGGGGCGGGGCCTGGCGGGAGCTACATTTTGGCCCCGCCACCGTGACGCACAGCCCAGCCGGCTGAGCGGGTAAAGAGAGGGGTTGTGACCGCGTAGGGAGGGCTGGAATGCTGAGGGGAGCGTTTGGGAGGGCAGAAAGATCAGAGAGTATGCGGGCACCGGAGAAGGAGGGGACTGCAATGAGGTGTAGAGTCGGGTGACGCGCGGTGAGCGCGGGGAGCGCCGGGCGCTCCCGGCCTTCCTATTAGGCGTGCGCGTGCCTGCCTGTCAGGGCAAGCTCTCCTTTTCTCGGACCCAGTCGCAGTCCGCCAGCTGCTTGGATCCTTGCCCAATACCTGTTGGTTGTTTCTGCAGTAACCTCTGATCGTTCACATTCACAGCTCCTTTGGGACACTAGAGGAAAAAGTTCTTGATCTACTTTAAGGAGGATTTGCTAATTTTTACCTACCCAGGTAGTGAAGTTCCCGTATAGGTTTCAGGTAGTCGTTTGGTCCTTAAGGAACTGAAGGAATTAGGTACAAAGGCCCAACCTTGACAGAATGCCGCTTCTGACCCCAGAAGTCCTTTACTGAGCGCCAGACACCTGGACTAGGGACTTCTCAAAAAGATTCACCGAAGGACATTTTTAGGATTCGCAGTATCAGATGGCTCCTTCTCAAACTATTTTTTTGCTGGTTTCCTTTCTTCTTTTTGCCCTCTAAGGTTAGTGTTCCCCAGGTCCTCTTTTTTCCTTCTTCCTATTTAGAGCTCGCTAAACCCTCTCATCTGAGCCCATAGCTTTGATCCCACTGCGTCCCCATATGCTGATAAGCCCCAAGTCTGTGTCTCTTTTCCTATCCCTCCCTTGCACTCCTGCCTGTGGACACATCCAGATGGAATTCCTGTAGGCACCTCAAATTCAGCATAGCATGGTAGAAAGATACCAACTTGGGCTCTGGTGCAGAACAGATTTGGTAACTATGTAACTGGTTATGAATCCCTGAATCTCAGTATTTGTTTTTAAATTGCAAAATGAAGACAATAGTACAATTTTACCTCATAAAACTGTTGTGAGGATTAAATAAAATAATAAAGATACTTGGCACTGTGCCTGGAATCAATATGGGAAGGTATCCATAATTTAAAAGTATTGTAGGGCTTCCCTGGTGGCGCAGTGGTTGAGAGTCCGCCTGCCGATTCAGGGGACGCGGGTTCGTGCCCCGGTCCGGGAAGATCCCACATGCCGTAGAGCGGCTGGGCCCGTGAGCCAGGGCCGCTGAGCCTGCGCGTCCGGAGCCTGTGCTCCGCAACAGCAAGAGGCCACAACAGTGAGAGGCCCGCATGCCACACACACGAAAAAAAGTATTGTAGCCCATAGACTTGCTCTTTCTTTTCTAACCTCAGTGGATGATCTTCCACCCACTTATCAGCCAAGTAGCCACCAGGACACTTTGAGTCTTTACCGATTAGGTGCCTGCTTTCTCTTTCATGCCATTCCTCTCAATCCATGTTGGTTTGGCTGAGTCAAAGATGCCTCTCAAAGATGTCAGGCACAAGCTGCTTCCTTCACCTCTTTTTTAACTCCTGTGGTTCACATGGAGGAGCAACTCCCTTATTTAGCTAAAGTTTTACTTTCTCCCTAGAAGCTTCCAACACTACCTTCCCATCACCATCACACCCAGTTTGGTGTCTCCTTTCCGTTCCCACCCCTCTTTTTACATAGTTATTATCATTTGTCCACTGTGTTGAAATTTTTTGTTTACATCAATGTTTCCCTCTTTACACTGAATTTCTTCAAGGTGGGCCCATTACTTATTTAATCTAAGAATCAGTAAGCACTCTTTAAATGTTTGTTGAATGAATAAATTACAGTTTACAAGGGAGGGTATGAAGGCAGGAAAACCAGACAGGAGGCTAACAGAATTGTTTGGGCAAGAATCCATGAGGGACTAAAGTAGGGTAATGGTCATGGAGTTAGTAGAATTGGGATAAATTAGAAGCTATGGGCTTGTCGACTGACTGGATGTTAGAAGAGAGAGAGAAAGAGTCAAAGATAACACCTGGGTTTTCTATTTGAGGTAGTGGATAGATATTGGAGCCACTGACCAAGAGAAAAAATACAGAGTTTGTGAGAAAGATGAAGGGTTCAGTCTTGGTACATGAGACTTGAAATGTCTATGATACAATCCAGTTGTGGCATGTCAGTAGGTGGTTGAAAATATGGATAAAGAGGGAAAACGGGGCATCTCTCCTAGAAATTTTGACATTGGTATATAGACAGCAGTTAAAGTCATGGTTATGGATGAGTGAATGGTGGTGGGTGTGTCAAATATTTCCTGTTGTCTTTCAGGTACATGGTAAGATTGCATTTCCCAGTCTCCTTGTGGTTGGGATGAGCTAAGTGACACATTCTGCCCGTGACTTATGAGCACAGAGTTTAATTGCTGATGCAAGACCTTCCAGAGCTCTTTTTCTCTTTGCCATAGCAATCAACAATGTTCCAGAGAATATGCTCCATTAATCTTGGTCTTGGAAGGTTGAGGCAGAATAGTGTCCCATCCACTTCATAATGGTATTTAAAGTGAATGAGAAGTCAACTTTGGTTCTTTAAAGCAACTGAGATTTGAGGGTGTTTTTGTTCGTTTGTTTTCAGAGCAAATCTTTGTCACTTCTTACTGAATGAATGAGAAGAAGAGCAAAAACTTGGATACACCAGTGTGCTCATTAGACTATTTTCATGCAAGAAAGAGAGATCAAGAAGCCACCTTAATTAAAAGGGTTGGAAGCAGGAGTATTTGTATGGATATATTAGTAGCTATTAGGAATCAAGGCACCTCTAAAGAGAAGCTGTTCTTTTCTTTCCCATTGTATCTCTGTTTTTCTCTACCTCTTTGATCAGTTCTCACACTACTGACAGCTAATTAACCCTCTTCTTATCTTATAATACACATTTCAGAGGAGCACAATTCAGTTGCAAGAGCCCATAGCTCTAAGCCACATCATGGGCTGCCAACCAGCCTGTGGTTGGGCCACTGTTATATCAGGTGCCCATCCTGATCCAAACAGTGCCACCGCTTTGCAAAATACCACTCCTGAACATGGGAGCTCTGGTCAGACTATAATGGGACATTTCCATTTTTGTCCCACCAAAATTTATTTTTCAAAGAATTGTGAGAGTTATATTTTACAAATGTTAATTAGATGTGTCTTAACCTACAAATGCTCCAACCTCCCACCCTCTGCCTAAAACCTTTCCGTTGCTTTAGCAAAAACACCCAACTCCTTGCGCAGCCTACAGGCCCTTTATGATCTGGCCTTTACCTACCATTCCTACCTCATCTCCTGCCACACTTCCCCCAGCCACACTGGCCTCCTGTCTCTCCCTTGGATAAGCCAAACTGGTTTCAACGTCAGGACGTTTGTACTCTGCCTTTGATGATCTCTCTTGTTTGAATACTCTTCCCCTACCTCTTAGAAAGCTTTCTTATTATTCCTTTCTTCTTATTAACCACTTTAAGCTCTTCTGCCATCACCTCATCTATGTTAGTCATATACTCCTTTCCTTCATTGCACCTACCATTTGAAATTGTCTTGTATGATTATTGCTTTACTATCTGTCTTCCCCAAGAGAATGAAAACACCATGAAAATGGGCATCTTTTCTGTCTTGTGATCCCCTGTATTCCTGAGAATAGTCCCTGACACACAAAATAATTTTTTTTTTTTTTGCGGTACGTGGGCCTCTCACTGTTGTGGCCTCTCCAGTTGCGGAGCACAGGCTCCGGACGCGCAGGCTCAGCGGCCATGGCTCACGGGCCTAGCCGCTCCACGGCATGTGGGGTCTTCCCGGACTGGGGCACGAACCCGTGTCCCCTGCATCGGCAGGCGGACTCTCAAGCACTGCGCCACCAGGGAAGCCCCACAAAATACTTTTTAAGTAAATGAAGGAGATGGCAGGTAGTGTGCTCATCTACTGGCTATTTTTTGCTAGTCCTCTATCCAGGTTCATTCTCTACTCTTCCCTGCCTTGCTGTGCATCTCAGGAGGTTGACTTCTAGAGTTTGCATCACCCAATCTTCATTGTGCTCTGGGTTTCCAATTAGGTTTGACCAATGAGTGTCACCAGAAGAAGATTGGAAGATAGTAGAGTGAGAGGTGGTCAGGGTATTTGTCTCTTCCCAACCCAGCTTCACTGTGTTTTTGGTAATAACTGAATTCTTCCATGTCCAAAGTTCCTGTTGAGTGGCCTTTAAGTTTCCAGCTCTTTCCTAGCTCTGGTAATGGTTTCCTGATGCTTCACCATCCCTTGTAAAACTCCCTTGATTAGACTCTTGTTGCCTGCTGGGACCCTGACTGACATAGGTGGACAGGTCAGAGACTGATGAGTTCAACACAACACCTGAGTTCATATAACTTGCCGAAGGCTATACAGAGAAAGTGATGGAATCAGGTTTCAAATTCAAAGTAAGTTCAGGTAATTTGAGGAGATCAGGAGAAACTGTTATACTAGAAATCCAACGAAAAGAGAATGTTAAGAAAGAAGGAAGAGTCAGCAGTGCCCAATGTAGCAAAGGATTCAAGGTGAGAGAAGGACCAATAAGTGCCCCTTAGGTATCTATTTCAAAAGTAGCCACTAGGGCCTTAGGTAAACTACTTTCAATAAAAAGGAAATTCACTCCTGGACATATATCCAGAAAAGATGAAAACTCTAATTCAAAAAGATACATGCACCCCAATGTTCAGAGAAGCACTATTTACAATAGCCAAGCCATGGAAGCAACCTAAATATCCATCAACAGATGAATGGGAAAAGAAGATGTGGTATATGTGTGTATGTGTGTGTGTGTGTGTGTGTGTCTGTGTGTGTGTGTGTGTATATATATATATATAAAATGGAATATTAGCCATAAAAAAGAATGAAATAATGCCATCTGCAGCAACATGGATGGGCCTAGAGATTATAATACCTAGTGAAGTAAGTCAGAGAAAGACAAGTATACCTAGTGAAGTAAGTCAGAGAAAGACAAGTATATGATATCACTTATATGGGAAATGTAAAAAAAAGATACAAATGAACTTCGTTACAAAACAGAAATATACTCACAGACATTGAAAACAAACATATGGTTACCGAAGTAGAAAGGGGGGGAGGAATAAATTAGAAGTTTGGGATTACCATATACATACTACTGTTGATATATATAAAATAGATAAACAACAAGGACATACTGTACAGCACTGGGAACTATATTCAATATCTTGTAATAACCTATAATGGAAAAGAATCTGAAAATATATATATGTGGATATATATACATATATATATATAAACTGAATCACTTTGCTGTACACCTGAAACTAACACATTGTAAATCAACTATACTTTAATAAAATTTTTTAAAGTGATTAAAATGGTAAATTTTATAAGTAATTTACAATAGAAAATTAGAAAAAATAAAAAAAGAGTGAGTTTAAATAGCTCTTTTGATCATCCTGAACAAAAAGGAAGGAAAGAAAGGATGACAGCTAGAAGGTAATGCAGGATGAGGAAGATGGGGATATTATAAGTGAGATGTTCCAGTGTGTTTATAAACTGAGATAAAGAAGGCTGGAGTGAGAAAACAGTTAAGGAACAGAAGGGAGAAAGTAAGTGATGAAGCCAGGCTCTGAAGGAGATTAGAAGGAATGGGATTAAGATCTGGGGAAAGGATTAGATGCAGAGGAGACAATGCTTGAAGTTCAAAGAAGAGATATAGAAATGAATGCAGAGTTGCCAGTGCTTATTTCTAATTGTAATGGAGTCTGTCATTTGAGGGTTTATTTGAATGTATTTGGGGAGATGCTGATAGTTTTTCTTTCTCCTTTGGTAGCCTAGGGCATGATTTCCATGAATTTCCCTCATCACAAATAAGGACTGATTTGTCTTCTCAGCTCTTCAGGTGTCAGTCATACAATGGGTACATTTTTCCGGCCTCCTTGTTGTAGACTTTCCACTGTGCTTGTCATTTAGATACCTTACTTTGTTAGTATCTGTGAGAACAGAGAATGGGGTAGAAGAGGGAATTCAGTCAAACATTGTTAAGTAATCATATTTAAATGCAAAATGGGAAGATGCTATTAAAAACTAATTCAATGGTAAATTACTCTGCAAACTCTGAATTATCTATTTTACAATTATGGATTTCCATGTACTGTAAAATGTTACCTTCACTTAAATTTAAGTAGTGATAAATACAGTTTGATATGTGAATATTGAAGCTAACAGTTAAAATTGGTTTGCTGTGATTTGTTGTTATTCATGCAAATTATTTCTCATGCACAATTAAGCATCTCTTTTTCTTCTGACTTGGGTGGTCTGTGATGTCTTTGCCTTTCTCTTGCTTCTATTTATGTCTTTGATTTGTATGTTTTGGGGGAGATTTTGGGGCTCTGGGATCAAAATTAGAATCTGGCTTATTTTATAATAGGCTTCCAGAAGCCTTTGAATTCTTCATGACAAACTCTGTGTCAAATAAACACACGTCAGGCATCTTTCAATGACTACTGCAGCCAAAGGAAATGGAAGTGTAAGTACTGCATCAAAGGTAGTAACAGGAGAACAGTGCTGTTCTTCAGTAGGCTCTCTAGCTAGCAAGATGGATACTTTGAACACCCTTTTGGAGCACTGTATAAAAGACAAATGCCTTCTCTTTTCAGACCTGCTTAAGATATATAATTTAAATGAGTATATCTGGACCCTGTATGAAGTTGCTATTTCAGTGTTAGCAACTAGTTCTTTCTGAATGACGTGTATTTAACTTATTTGTTCAACAAGAGCATATTGGAGATACATACTTTGATAGATTCCATTGAGAATGTAAAGATGAATTAAAGGCATTTCCTACCTTTGGGGAGTCTAATTGTGGAGAAGAGAAAAATAACTCCACTACAAATCATGTGTGATAGGTGCATCAGAGTGATGCCAAGAGGTTTGGGATGGCAGAGACAAGGAAGATAATTACTGATGGGGTAGTCATTTCCAAAGAGTGCTATTACTTCTGTTCCTGGGTTGTATTTAACTAGAATACTTCCAATTAAAGGCTTCCTTAATTCCCTGAGCTAAATTGTGAATATAATCAATCTTCTACAATGCCTTCTGTCCAGCATTACAGTTATGGTGGGAAATGCAACAGTCTCATCCAGACTCAATCTGCCATCCTTACGCTTACATGCCTGTCCATCCTTTACCAAGTATACATCTTCCTGAGGAGTATCTCCAGCTCCCCTCTCCTCTTTCATTGCTCTTCACTATATATTTGACCCCAAAGAAGTGGATCTTGTCAGAGATGGCAGGTAAGGATTAGTGGAAAGAAGGGAAAAATGCACTCATATCAGCTAAGTAATTGTTTAGTAATTACTACTCACAGTAAGAAAATGAAAAGCAATAGGCTGACTCTACAGATAAAACTTCCAGTTCAGAATAGTCAGAAAGATTTGTCTTTCCCATTTCAAGTAGTTTCAATTCTGTGGAAAATAGTAACTCAGGGTTCAATTAGAAAACTGTTGTTTATTCATGATACTGGATGAAAATGCCAAACCTTGCAGTTGTTATAATTCTGTTACTGTGTAAGTTGATGTACACACAAAGTACTGCTCAGTCTAGCCTCTACACTAATTAATACCATATAGGATATCAGGGAGAAAAATGAGTATAAAATATCACCTTTAAATTTTTGTTAGAAAGTAAGAGAAAGGAAAATTTAGAATATCCTACTGCTAATGAGCCTTGTTTCTCAGTATAGAAAATATGATTAGATACTGATATTGAGACTGATATTGATTAATTCCACAAAATGAATCCTTTATTTTTTAGCCACACATGCACAGAAGTATATCTTCTCCAATATTTATTAAGTACTTATGGCTTTCAACTCTTCTCATAAGTCAAAATTGAAAGACAATATATGATTAGAGAGCATTTAAAAAATTTGAATTTGTATTTTTAAAAAAAATTTATAGTCTATTTTTATTTATAGAGAGTATTTGTTTCATTTATTAGGTATGAGTTAAGGAGGAAAGGCATACTCTGCTGATCTCCAGGCATAAAGTAACCCATCTGGCTGATACTTTTTTACCTCATCTCTTCGTGTCATCCCCTCTCAAATCTGTGCTCTCAGTTGAAGAGGATGAAGAGGGGAATCTCCCCAGAAAGAAGAGGATTCATCTTCAGTTAAGAGAAAGGAGTTAAAAACAAACAAACACAGGAGATGTAGATAGGCTTGTCTGCTAAACCACCCAGTAAGATCTTACTCGATAATTTACTTGGGAAAATCTATAATTCCAGTATTTTAAAGGGCACCTTGAGGGTGAGACTGGGCCTCAAGTATTCATCTTCCAGTGCTACAGCCATAAACAACTGTAACACAGCATGTTACACACAATGACAGCACAGAGGAAGGAATGACTAAGTCTGGGAGTGAAAGTTTTGCAGCAAAGGTGATTATTTGAGCTTTGTGTTAAAGGATGAGTATACACTAATTTATATCCTGCTCATTCCAAAAGGATTCTATGTGCCTTGTAAGAGTTGACCACACAGTGGAAGAGTGGAATTGCATTTTGGACACAGGCAGTACCAAAGCACAGAAGTGTGAAAAAGTACGATATGCTTGGGAAGTGGTGAGATTTGAGGACAGATGCACAGAGCACACTTGTGAGTCTGGAGGAAGCGAGGCAGATATCACCATTCTCTAGTAGTAGCTTTCAAACTTGTGCATGCATCAGTTCCCCTGGAGTACTTTTAAAAGCACAGTTTACTGGGTCCCCCAGAGATTTTGATTCTGAAGGTTTGGGGTGAGGGAGATCAAGAATTTGCATTTTTTACAAATTCCCTGGTGATGTTGATGAGACTGGTCTTGGGACACACCTTAAGAACCACTTTCTAGAGTTTGGATTTTATTCTATAGTCAATTGAGAATACCTGGAATTTTTATAGCTGATAAAGGAGTCAGATTTGAATTTAGAAAGTTTATTGGAAGTTATGAGGAGAATCATGGAAGGATTAGTAGATTATTTCACATGTCTAAGAGACAGAGTAAATGGGCCTCAACATATTTTTGGAAAGATGAAATAGAATGACTTGAGGTGTGATCAAGATTGCTTGGAATGATTGAATATGGGGAATGAAGGAAAGGGAAGGAATCTCAGAATGTTAAAATTATGTTCCATAATGTAAATGAAACATTATAATACTTAGGTATTCAAAGAATCTTATCCTACCAAAATCTTAAAAATGGGGTCCAACAATTCATTCAGAGTTTCAGATCATTTTCTTGCCAGTGTCACAGGTTAGACCTTTACATCTAAAGAAAGTGAGATGGCTTGGCCATGGTCATTCAGCAGTCACACCTTAAAAATGTATGACATGAAGCCCACTCAGGTAAGATCAAGCATTCCTAAGGAAGCTTCCATCTAGGGGTGCTGTTTACCCAGTGTGCCTACTCTGAGTATCAGAACCTTGGCTGCAAGTATCAGTTGTGGTCTGGAAAGACCTTAGTATACTGTTAACTGTAGGAGGTTCCCTCAATACATAGGAATTTATAGATGCAACATGAAGGATAAATTGAGACAGGCTGAAACCACAAAATGGAAAGAAGTATATGTGACTAACTTGATCCTAATTCTATTAAACCCATTGTAACGTGAAGTGAAGTTTTGATTTTAACTTCTAGTTTCTCCTTCTAGCAACTGATCCCTTAGCCAAGTGTAACTAAGGAAATGTCACTGATCTGCTTTCTTTTTCTCTGAACGTTGTTGTTCTTAAAGTTCTGCTGACCCTCTTCTGTTCGTGCTGTTCTTTTCTCTTGCAGGGCTGTTGAAATGGTCAGCTCCTTGTATAAACCATTTTTTACCTTTTTGTTATTAAAAAATTTTTCCATCAGTATAATCTCTGCCAATAGCATTTCTAAGGAGGTTGCTTTCTTCAATCCTCTTTGCTAAATACTTACAAGCCATTAACTTCTCTTTGTTTTTGCAGCCCATTAACCCTCTGTGCTTCTTGCATTGGGCTGCAGCCTCTGTGTTCTGCCCCTTGGTAATGATAGGGAGAGGTAGGTTGGAAGGAGAGAATGGAGTAGAATGGGGGTAAGGTACATGGTATACTTTGCTCCTTTTGACTAGAAGAGTAACTTTCAGATTGGGTCTAAACTGGAAACAGATCCCTGCCTTAGACAGAAAATGCTACTCTGTTTTTAAACATTAAACATAGCCTTTGGCTGCAGCCTTCCAGGGACTTTTCTGATTCATTCTCTTATGTTCATAATTCCTGTGGGAAACAAAAGCTTCATAATGCATTTAGTTACTATTGGAATTAGAGGGGGTTAATAAATTACTCCTTCTTCTCACCATATAAATTCTGAACTAATTGAGAGAGACATGAGTCAGGAAAATGAAGTTCAAAACTTTAACTCTATTACTGATAATGTTGATGAAGAATGTATCTTAGAGTGAGACCCAAGTATAACAACCTGCTGCCAGTCTAGTCCTTTGGACAACCCAGTAGAGGGAAAGTTTGAATCTGGAGGGCAGACACATTAACCTAAGTTCTTACCCTCCTCTCAGGTAATTCATTCCACCACCATGTGGAGGAGTAAAGGGGTAGAGTGGCAAGAAGTCAAGATAAACACTTCCTCGTGGAAACCAGATATTTTATAATAGAATTTTAAAGAAAATAACAATGGTTAACCATAACAGTGTCTAACAATGACTTCTGAACTGTAGAAAAATAATTTCTTCCTTTAAGATAATTAATGTCACACAATTAGGAATTTTAGAAAATCAGGAAAGTTAATATTTATTTTTCAGGCTATGAATGAAGATGACAAAATCTGTATTTAGATGCACAAGTTGTGTTGATTCCACCAATTATCTATTTAATTTATATATATATATATATATATATATAATTAGAGGAATTAAAGTTTTTAAAAGTTGTCACATGCTGTTAGTTATCCTCCACATCATTTTTCCATTTTCCATAGTAGTAAATTTACAACTGGATACATGGCCACCAACTAGAGAAACTATTGCCCAGTCTCACTTGCCACTAGGGGTAGCCATGTGAATAAGTTCTCACCAATGAAATGGCAAAGTAAAAGTGATGTGTGCAACTCCAACCTCACTTGCTTAAATGGAAATGACTTGGTCTCCACTTTCTTTCCCCTTCTTGGGCTGAGATGCTGATGTGGCAGAGACCAGTGGTTCCAGGGACCCTTAATGACTTAATGGAGCAGAGCCTTTCTACTAACCTAGCCTGGCCAGACTATAAGATGAGAGAGAAATAAACTTCTACCTATTTAGGCCACTGTGATTTTTTGGTCTCTTTTTATTTTTATTTATTTTACATTTTTATCATTTTTAAAAATTGGGGTATAGTTGTTTTACAATTTTGTTAGTTTCTACTGTACAGCAAAGTGAAGTAGAGTTCCCTGTGCTATACAGCACGTTCTTATTAGTTATCTATTTTATACATATTAATGTATATATGTCAATCCCAATCTCCCAATTCATCCCACACCCCCACCACTCATGGGTCTTTTTTTAATGTCAACATATATACCAAATAGTACAAATATTATGCCTATTCTATATGATATTTGTTAAAATATTCAATAGGAAGAAATCTGTACAATTAGGTACTATAGTCAGTTGAATAGAGGGCCCCCCCCCCAAATATAAATCGACCTAGATCTTGTAAATGTCAGCTTATTTGGAAAAAAGGGTCTTTGAAGATGTAATTAAGAATCTCAAAATGAGATCATTCTGGATTGACTGGTTGAACCCTAAATCAAATGACACATGCACTTATAAGAGACAGAAGAGGAAAATACAGAGAGAAAGGAGAGGGAGGCCGTGTGAAGACAGAGGCAGAGATTTAAGTGGTGCATCTGCAAGCCAAGGAACTCCTAGAGCCACCAAAATCTGGAAGAGGCAAGGAAGGATTCTCCCCTAGAGCTTTCAGAGAGAGCGTGGCCCAGCCTACATCTCAAGTTCAGGTTTCTGGTCTCCAAAACTGAGAGAATAAACTTCTATTGTTTTTAAGCCAGCCAGTTTGTAGTAATTTGTTATGATAGCACTAGGAAACTTATACAGCTACCTAATAAAATTTGATAACAAAGATGAAGAATTTGGACAGGAGAAATAAAAGGAATAATTTCTTGTTTCCTTATGAAGTACTGAAAGGAGCATAGAGCACTAATATAAAATTGGCTCATAAGACATTTTCTGATTGCCAGAAATGTGTCAGCCTCTGAAAGGTACAGGGTGTATAAAAGTGAGACACAATCCTAACCTTCAAGAGGTTCATAGTCTCCTTGGAGAGGATATATGTACATCAGCAACACTGATTCATTTTAAAAAGAAACTAAAAGGAAAGAAACTTCATGTCAAAATTATAGGCTACTTGGTTAAGAGAAAACCACCCACCGAGTTGCTGAACAAACAAGTTTGACCATCTAAGAAAATCAGATATACAATTTGTACATAGTGATAATTTTATCTGGGAAATCTGATAAAAACTGTTATTTAAAAAGTTCCTTGTATTCCTAAAGCAATTCACTTTATAAAAGAATTTGTTAAAATAAAATAGCAACTGATTTACTTAAATGTTAATAATTAATGACTTGAGAATTATGCTAGAAAGAAAGGAATTTAAAAGCTTTATTCTTAGCAAATATTACCACTTAATGACTGATTGAAATGGAACAATATTATAACATGTAGAAGAAAAGGACTTGCAAGTGGATCAAGATGGTGGAGGAGTAGGACATGGAGCTCACTTCTCCCCACAGATACATCAAAAATATATCTACAGGTGGAACAACTCTCACAGAACATCTACTGAACACTAGCAGAAGACCTCAGACCTCCAAAAGGTCAAGAAAATCTCCACGTAACTGGGTAGGACAAAGAAAAAAAAAAAAAGAGAGGAGAGAAAGGAATATGGATGGGACCTGTACTCCTGGAAGGGAGGTGTGAAAGAGGAAAAGTTTCCACATGTGGGGCAGTCCCATCACTGGTGGGGAGATCAGCCAGGACAGAGGGGGAGCTTTGGAGCCTCAGAGGAGAGTGTAGCAACAGGTTTGTTTAGGGCAAAGCAGAGAGAGAGAGACCTGCACAGACGATCAGTGCCAGTCAGCACTACTCAGCCTGAGATGCTCATCCACTGGGGCTGGCAGGGGCTGAGTGCTGAGGCTCAGGCTTCAGAGGTCAGACCCTGGGGAGAGGACTGGTGTTGGCAGCACAAAGACAGCCTGAGGGGGCTAGGGTATGGTGTGCCACAACCAAAGGAGTCCGGGAAGAAGCCTGAGCCCACCAGAGGAAATGCACCATTGTTGGGGGTGTGTGCAAGGTGAGGGGTGGGCCTGCCATAGGAGCTTCTTTCTCTGCACACTCTCAGGTATCAGGGCACCACATACACGAGCTATGGTGGCAGATGTGAGCCACAGCTGCCATCTTGGACTCCAGAGGCGGGTGAAAACCACTGCTGCTGTCAAGGGTCCTGTGAGTGGGTGCAGGTCACTGCCCCCACCTTCCTGGGAGTGTGCACTGCCCACCAGCACCAAGGGTCCCATGACCTGGTGCCAACCTCTGCCCCTGCCTCCCCAGGAGTACATGCAGTCAGCCGCCTCCATCAAGGAACGAGCGACCCAGGGCCAACAATTGCCCCCACCTCCCTGGGGGCATGCATGACTCACCACTGCTGCCAAGGGTCACACAACCCATGGCCAACAACTGCCCCCACCTCCCCAGGAATAGGTGCAGCCAGCTACCTCTGCTGAGAGACCTGCAATGGGAGCCAGTGGCTGCTCCCGCCTACCTGGGAGCATGGGCAAGTGCTGTGCAGCTGCACACCACCTATCAAGGGGATAACAGCCAGCACATACTGGGGAAAGGGACAGCAAGCATCCAAACCAAAAACAGTCTTCACACCAAACAAACAAACAAAAAAATTAAAAGCCACACAAGCTATGCAGGGATGCTCCCACATATAAATAGCCCCCTAAGACTACAGTAGATATTTGTTTCTCCTAAACTCACAAAGAGAAATATAAGCAAAATGAAGAAGGAGAGGAACCACTCTCAGTTAAAAGACCAAGAGAATTCCCCTGAAGGAAATAACAAGGAAACAGAACTTTTCAGTCTAAGAGACAGCAAGTTCAAAAAGGAGATAATGAAAATACTGAAGGAATTAAGAAAGGCTATTTACAGAAATGCAGGTTACTGTAAAAAGTAACTAGAAACTATAAGGAGGAGCCAAGAAAAATTAGAAAAGTCATTTGTTGAGATGAAAGCTGAGCTCAAGGCAGTGAAGAGCAAAATGAATAATGCAGAAGAAAAAATAAGTGACCTGGAAGATAGAATAATGGAAACCACACAATCGGAACAGCAGACAGAAAACCAAATGAAAAAAATAAACAACAATATGAGACATATGGGATAAAATATAGCAGGCCAATCTGCACATAATAGGGATTCCAGAAAGAGAAGAAAGAGAAAAGGGGATTGAAAATGTATTTGAAGAAATTATGGCTGAAAACTTCCCAAACCTAAAGAAGGAAACAGATATCCAGATGTAGGAAGCACAGAGTATCCCAAACAAGATGAACACAAACAGACGTACACCAAGACATCTTATAATAAAAATGGCAAAAGTTAAAGATAAAGAGAGGATTCTAAAGCAGCAAGAGAAAAACAAAGAGTTAATTACAAGGAACCCCCATGATGCTATCAGATGATTTCTCTACAGAAAAACTGCAGGCCAGAATGGAGTGAAAAAATATATTCAAAGTCTTGAAAGAGAAAAATCTGCAACCTAGAATACTCTACCCAGCAAGATTATCATTTAAAATAGGAGGAGAAATAAAGAATTTCTCAGACAAGCAAGAACTAAAAGAATACAGCACTACTAAACCTACCCTACAAGAAATACTGAAAAGTCATCTCTAAATAGAAAAGAAGCAAGAAGATATAGGAAGGAGAAAATCACAAAGTAAATCACTTAAATTAGCCAGTATACAGATCAAAAAGAAAAAAAAAAAAACAAAACTATTCTTTTTTCTTACATGATCACCTTACTTATTCTTTTTTTTAACACCTTTATTTGAGTATAATTGCTTTACAATGGCATGTTAGATTCTGCTTTATAATGAAGTGAATCAGCTATACATATACATACATCCCCATATCCCCTCCCTCTTGCGTCTCCCTCCCACCATCCATATCCCACCCCTCTAGGTGGTCAAAAAGCACGGAACTGATCTCCCTGTGCTATGTGGCTGCGTCCCATTAGCTATCTATTTTATATTTGGTAGTATATAGTATATATAAGTCCATGCCACACTCTCACTTAGTCCCAGTTTATCCTTCTCCCTCCCCATGTCCTCAAGTCCATTCTCAACGGCTGCATCTTTATTCCTGTCCATCTCCTAGGTTCTTCAGAACTTTTTTTTTGGATTCCATATATATGTATTAGCATATGGTATTTATTTTTCTCTTTCTGAACTTACTTCACTCTGTATGACAGACTCTAGGTCTCTACCTCACTACAAATAACTTAACTTCATTTCTTTTTATGGTTGAGTACTATTCCATTGTATATATGTGCCACATCTTCTTTATCCATTCATCTGTTGATGGACACTTAGGTTGCCTCCATGTCCTGACTATTGTAAATACAGCTGCAATGAACATTGTGATACAAGACTGCTTTTGAATTATGGTTTTCTCAGGGTATATGCCCAGAAGTTATATTGCTGCATCATATGGTAGTTCTATTTTTAGTTTTTAAGGAATGTCCATACTATTCTCCGTAGTGGCTGTATCAATTTACATTCCCACCAACTGTGCAAGAGGGTTCCCTTTTCTTCACACCATCTCCAGCATTTACTGTTTCTAGATTTTTTGATGATGGCCATTCTGACTGGTGTGAGATGATATCTCATTGTAGTTTTGACTTGCATTTCTCTAATGATTAATGATGTTGAGCATTCTTTCATATGTTTATTGGCAATCTGTAGATCTTCTTTGGAGAAATGTCTATTTAGGTCTTCTGCCCATTTTTGGATTGGGTTGTTTGTTTTTTTGATATTGAGCTGCATGAGCTGCTTGTAAATTTTGGAGATTAATCCTTTGTCAGTTGCTTCACTTGCAAATATTTTCTCCCATTCTGAAGGTTGTCGTTTCATCTTGTTTATGGTTTCCTTTGTTGTGCAAAAGCTTTTAAGTTTCATTATGTCCCTTTTTTTTTTATTTCCATTTCTCTAGGAGGTGGGTCAAAAAGGATCTTGCTGTGATTTATGTCATAGAGCATGCTGCCTATGTTTTCCTCTAAGAGATTTATAGTGTCTAGCCTTACATTTAGGTCTTTAATCCATTTTGAGTTTATTTTTGTGTATGGTGTTAGGGACTGTTCTACTTTCATTCTTTTATGTATAGTTGTCCAGTTTTCCCAAAACCAAAAGAAAAGGCTGTCTTTTCGCCATTGTGTATTCTTGCCTCTCTTATCAAAAATAAGGTGACCAATGTGCATGGGTTTATCTTGGGGCTTTCTACACTGTTCCATTGATCTATATTTCTGTTTTTGTGTCAATGCCATACTGTCTTGATTACTGTAGCTTTGTAGTATAGTCTGAAGTCAAGGAGCCTGATTCCTCCAGCTCCGTATTTCTTTCTAAAGGCTGCTTTAACTATTCAGGGCCCTTTATGTTTCCATAAAAATTGTGAAATTTTTTTGTTCTAGTTCTGTGAAAAATGCCAGTGGTACTTTGATAAGGACTGCATTAAATCTGTAGATTGCTTTGGATAGTATAGTCATTTTCACAATGTTGATTCTTCCAATCCAAGAACATGGTATATCTCTCCATCTGTTTGTATCATTTTTAATTTCTTTCATCAGTGTCTTATAGTTTTCTGCATAGAGGTCTTTTGTCTCCTTAGGTACTTTTATTTCTAGGTACTTTATTCTTTTTGTTGCAGTGGTAAATGGGAGTGTTTCCTTAATTTCACTTTCAGATTTTTCATCATTAGTGTATAGGAATACAAGAGATTTTTGTGCATTAATTTTGTATCCTCCTACTTTACCAAATTCATTGAATAGCTCTAGTAGTTTCCTGGTAGTATCTTTAGGATACTCTATGTATAGTATCATGTCATCTGCAAACAGTGACAGCTTTACTCCTTCTTTTCCAATTTGGATTCCTTTTATTTCTTTTTCTTGTTCGATTGATGTGGCTAAAACTTCCAAAACAATGTTTAATCATAGTGATGAGACTGGGTATCTTTGTCTTGTTCTTGGTCTTAGTGGAAATGGTTTCAGTTTTTCACCACTGAGAATGATGTTGGCTGTGGGTTTGTCATATATGGCCTTTATTATGTTGAGGTAAGTTCCCTCTATGCCTACTTTCTGGAGGGTTTTTATCATAAATTGGTGTTGAATTTTGTTGAAAGCTTTTTCTGCATCTATTGAGATGATCATGTGGTTTTTATTTTTCAGTTTGTTAATATAGTGTATCACATTGATTGATTTGCATATATTGATGAATCCTTGCATTCCTGGGATAAACTGCACTTGATCATGGTCTATGATCATTTTAATGTGCTGTTGGATTTTGTTTCCTAGTATTATGTTGAGGATTTTTGCATCCATGTTCATCAGTGATATTGGCCTGTAGTTTTCTTTCTTTGTGACACCTTTGTCTGATTTTGGTATCAGGGTGATGGTGGCCTTGTAGAATGAGTTTGTGAGTGTTCCTCTTTCTGCTATATTTTGGAAGAGTTTGAGAAGGATAGGTGTTAGTTCTTCTCTAAATATTTGATAGAATTTGCCTATGAAGCCATCTGGTCCTGGGCTTTTTTTTGTTGGAAGATTTTTAATCACAGTCTCAACTTCAGTGCTTGTGATTGGTCTGGTTATATTTTCTATTTCCTCCTTCTTCAGTCTTGGAAAGTTGTGCTTTTCTAAGAATTTGTCCATTTCTTCCAGGTTGTCCATTTTTTTGGCCTATAGTTGCTTGTAGTAATCTCTCATGATCCTTTGTATTTCTGCAGTGTCAGTTGGTTCTTCTCCTTTTTCATTTCTAATTCTATTGATTTGAGTCTTCTCCCTATTTTTCTTGATGAGTTTGGCTAATGGTTTATCAATTTTGTTTATCGTCTCAAAGAACCAGCTTTTTGTTTTACTGATCTTTGCTATTGTTTCTTTCATTTCTTTTTCATTTATTTCTGATCTTATCTCTATGATTTCTTTCCTTCTGCCAACTTTGAGGTTTTTGTTCTTCTTTCTCTAATTGCTTTAGGTGTAAGGTTAGGTTGTTTATTTGAGATCTTTCTTGTTTCTTGAGGTAGGATTGTATTGCTATAAACTTCCCTCTTAGAACTGCTTTTGCTGCATCCCATAGGTTTTGCATCATCCTGTTTTCGTTGTCATTTGTTTCTGGGTATTTTTTGATTTCCTCTTTAATTTCTCCAGTGATCTCTTGGTTATTAAGTAGTGTATTGTTTAGCCTCCATATATTTGTATTTTTTAGAGGTGTTTTCCTGTAATTGTTATCTAGTCTCATTGTGTTGTGATCAGAAAAGATACTTGTTACGATTTAAGTTTTCTTAAATTTACCAAGGCTTGATTTGTGACCCAAGATACGATCTATTCTGGAGAATGTTCCATGAGCACTTGAGAAGAAAGTGTATTTTGTTGTTTTTGGATGGAGTGTCTTATAAATATCAATTAAGTCCATCTTGTTTAGTGTATCATTTTAAGCCTGTGTTTCCTTATTAATTTTCATTTTGGATGTTCTGTCCATTGGTGAAAGTGAAGTGTTAAAGTCCCTTACTATGATTTTGTTACTGTTGATTTTCCATTTTATGGCTGTTAGCATTTGCCTCATGTATTGAGGTGCTCCTATGTTGGGTGCATAAATATTTACAATTGTTATATCTTCTTCTTGGATTGATCCCTTGATCGTTATGTAGTGTCCTTCATTGTCTCTTGTAGTAGTCTTTATTTTAAAGTCTATTTTGTCTGATATGAGAATTGCTACTCCAGCTTCCTTTGATTTCCATTTGCATTGAATATCTTTCTCCATCCCCTCATTTGCAGTCTGTATGTGTCCCTAAGTCTGAAGCTGGTCTCTTGTAGACAGCATATATATGGGTCTTGTTATTGTATCCATTCAGCCACTCTATGTCTTTCATTGGAGCATTTAATCCATTTACATTTAAGGTAGTTATCGATATGTAATTTTATATTCCCATTTTCTTAATTGTTTTTTGTTTGTTTTTGTACATCTCTTCCTTTTTCTTTTGTGGCCTGCCTAGAGAATTCCTTTAGAATTTGTTGTAAAGCTGGTTTGGTGGTGCTGAGTTCCCTTAGCTTTTGCTTGTCTGTACGTTTTTAATTTCTCTGTCAAATCTGAATGAGTTCCCTGCTGGGTAGAGTAATCTTGGTTGTAGGTTTTTCCCTTTCATCTCTTTAAATATGTCCTGCCACTCCCTTTTGGCTTGCAGCACTTCTGCTGAAAGATCAGCTATTAGCCTTATGGGGATTCCCTTGTGTATTATTTGTTGCTTTTCCTTGCTGCTTTTAATATTGTTTCTTTGTATTTAATTTTTGATAGTTTGATTAATATGTGTTTTGGTGTGTTTCTCCTTGGATTTATCCTGTATGGGACTCTCTGCACTTCCTGTACTTGATTGACTCTTTCCTTTCCCATGTTAGGGAAATTTTGAACTATAATCTCTTCAAATATTTTCTCAGTCCCTTTCCTTTTCTCTTCTTCTGGGACCCCTATAACTCAAATGTTGTTGTGTTTAATATTGTCCCAGAGGTCTCTGAGACTGTCCTCAATTATTTTCATTCTTTTTTCTTTATTCTGCTCTGCAGTAGTTATTTCCACTATTTTATCTTCCAGGTCACTGGTCCTTTCTTATGCCTCAGTTACTCTGCTATTGATTCCTTCTAGAGAATTTTTAATTTCATTTCTTGTGTTGTATATCATTTGTTTGCTCTTTAGTTCTTCTAGGTCCTTGTTAAATCTTCCTTGTATTTTCTCCATTCTATTTCCAAGATTTTGGATCATCTTTACTATCATTACTCTGAATTCTTTTTCAGGTAGACTGCCTATTTCCTCTTCATTTGTTTGGTCTGGTGGGGTTTTGCCTTGCTCCTTCATCTGCTGTGTGATTCTCTGTCTTCTCATCTTGCTAAACTCAGTGTATTTGTGGTCTCCTTTTCACAGGCTGCAGCTTCTTAGTTCCTGTTGTTTTTGGTGTTTACCCACATTGGCTGAGGTTGGTTCAGTGGGTTGTGTAGGCTTCCTGGTGGAGGGGACTAGTGCCTGTGTTATGGTGGATGAGTCTGGATCTTGTCTTTCTGGTGGGCAGGACCACATCCAGTGGTGTGTTTTGGGGTGTCTGTGACCTTATTATGATTTTAGGCAGCCTCTCTGCTAATGGGTGAGGTTATGTTCCTGTCTTGCTAGTTGTTTGTCATAGGTTGTGCAGCACTGTAGGCTCCTGGTCGTTGAGTGGAGGTGGATCTTTTCATTGAGATGGAGATCTCTGGGAGAGCTTTTGATGTTTGATATTATGTGGAGCCAGGAAGTCTCTGGTGGACCATGTCCTGAACTCAGCCCTCCCACCTCAGAGGCACAGGTCTGACACCTGGCCAGAGCACCCAGACCCTGTCACCCACACTGTTTGCCTCCAGGACTACTGAAGAATCTAGAGAAGCATAGCCAAAATGTCTGAGTCATAAAAGTTGAAGAGTGATGACTGCCTCCTGTCATGCCCTTGGCCATTTCAGCCTCCACACGGGCCACAGCTGACCTGGTGCCCATCCTCTCCCTTCTAACCACTCCACCCTTGCCCCACCAGTGGGACCCATCACCTCGCTGGAATCTTGTGGTGGCCTCCCTGAACTCTAGCGAGCCCTCCAAAACTATTTTTGAAAGCAATGATAAATACAAGGAACAGCAAAAGGATAAACATGAATATGTAAAAAGGGACATGAGAATCATAAAATCTGGGACTTCCCTGGTGTTCCAGTGGTTAAGAATCCACCTTGCAAAGCAGGGGACATGGATTTGATCACTGGTTGTGGAACTAAGATCCCACATGCTATAGGGCAACTAACCCTGCATGCTGTAGAGCCTGTGTGCCACAACTAAGAACCTGCATGCCACAACTACTGATCCCGTGCACCACAACTAGAGAGCCCATATGCTGCAACTAGAGAAAAGTCTGCACTCCTCAATGAATAGCCCAAGAGCCGCAACAAAAGATCTTGCACACTGCAACCAAGATCTGATGCAGCCAAATTAATTACTTAATATATTAAAAAAACCCACCAAACATCAAAGAGAAAGAGAGAATTTTTAAAAAATCATAATGGGAAGGAGAGTAAGAAAATACAGATTCTTTTTATTATTATTATTTTGTTTTAGAATGTGTTTGAACCTATTTGACTATCAGTCTAAAGCAAGCAAATATATGAAGGGGTTACCATACTTGAAAAACAGGGCAACAACAAATCAAAAACATAAAATAGCTTCACAAAAATGAAAAAGAAGAGAACACAAGCATAAAATAAAAGGAAATCATCAAACCACAAAAAGAAATACAATAAGAAAAAGAAAGGAACAAAGAAGAAACAAAGACTCAACTGGAATACAAGGTTTAAAATGGCAATAAATACATACATATCAATAATTAGGTTAAATGTCAAGGGACTAAATGCTCCAATTAAAAGACATAGAGTGGCAGACTGGATAAAAAAACAAAAGCCTACAATATGCTGCCTGCAAGAGACCCACCTTAGGGCAAACGACACACATAGATTGAAAGTGAGGGGATGAAAAAAGATATTTCAGGCAAACAGAAATGACAAGAAAGTGGGAGTTGTGATACTCATATCAGACAAAATAGACTTTAAAGACTATAATGAAAGATAAAGAAGAACACTATATAATGATAAAAGGATCAATACAAGAAGAGGATATTACACTCATCAACTTATATGTGCCTAATATCAGAGTACCCAAATACAAAAAATCAAATACTAACAGACATAAAGGGAGAAATCAATAAGAATACAATAATAGTAGGAGTCTTTAACACCCCACTCACATCAATGACAGATCTTCCAGACAGTGAATCAATAAGGCAACAGAGATCCTAAATAATACAATAGAACAGTTAGACTAAATTGATATTTTCATGACATTACATCCAAGAAAAACACAAGAAAACAAAAAAAAAACCAGCATACACGTTCTTTGCAAGCACACATTGAACATTCTCTAGGATTGACCACATACTTTGGCACAAAATTAATCTCAACAAATTTAAGAGTATAGAAATTATTTCAAGCATCTCCTCTGACCACAATGGCATGAAACTAGAAATCAACCACAGGAAATGAAATGAGAAAAAAATGACTACATAGAGACTAAACAACATGCTACTAAAAAACCAAAGGGTCAACGAGGAAATCAAAAAGGAAATTAAAAAAATACCTTGATAAAAATGATAATGAAAACACAACCATACAAAATCTATGGGATACAGCAAAATAAGTTTTTAGAGGGACATTCAAAGTGATACAGGCCTTCATCAAAAAACAATAAAAATCTCAAGTCAACAAACTAACCTGCCACCTAAAAGAATTAGAAGAACAAACAAAACTTAAAGTCAGCAGAAGGAAGGAAATAATAAAGATCAGGGAAGAAATAAATAAAATAGAGATGAAAAAACAATAGAAAAAAATCAATAAAACCAAGAGCTGGTTCTTTGAAAGGGTAAACCAAATTGAAAAACCTCAGGCCAGGCTCACTGAGAAGAAAAGAGAGAGAACCCAAATAAATAAAATAAGAAATGAAAGCAAAAAAACAAAAAAAACCAAAAAAAAAACAAAAACGGGCTTCCCTTGTGGCACAGTGGTTGAGAGTCTGCCTGCCAATTCAGGGGATGTGGGTTCATGCCCTGGTCCAGGAAGATCCCACATGCCATGGAGTGGCTAAGCCCATGAGCCATGGCTGCTGAGCCTGAGCGTTCGGAGCCTGTGCTCCACAACAGGAGAGGCCACAATAGTGAGAGGCCTGCATAACGCAAACAAACAAACAAACAAAAACATCCTCAGTTCACAAGGATGGTTCAACATTCACAAATCAATCAATGTAATATACCACATTAGCAAAAGTTAAAAAAAAACATATGATCATCTCAATAGATGCAGAAAAAGCATTAGACAGAATTCAACATGGCTTCATGATAAAAACTCTTATCAAAGTGGTAATAGAGAAAACATATCTCAACATAATATAAGCCATTTATGACAAACCCACAGCTAATATAATACTCAATGGTGAAAAGCTAAAAACCTTCCTGCTAAAGTCTGGAACAAGACAAGGATGCCCACTCTCACCACTTCTATTCAACACAGTATTGGATGTCCTAGCCATAGCAATCAGACAAGAAAAAGAAATAAAATGTATCCAAATTGGAAAGGAAGAGGTGAAACTGTCACTATATGCAGATGACACAATGCTATATGTAGAAAACCCTAAGGACTCCACACAAAAACTACTAGGTCTAATAAATGAAACCAGCAAAGTAGCAGGATACAAGATTAACATTAAAAAATTGGATGCATTTCTTTACACTAAGAATGAAATTTCAGAAAGGGAATGTAAAAAAATAATACCTTTTAAAATAATACCCCCACCCAAAATACCTAGGAATATACCTGACCAAGGATGGGAAAGACTTATATGCTGAAAACTATAAAATATTAATAAAGGAAATTAAAGAGGATTCAAAGAAATGGAAAGATATCCCATGCTCTTGGACTGGAAGAATTAATATTGTTAAAATGACAATACTATCCAAAGCAACCTACAGATTTATTGTGATTCCTATCTAAATACTCAAGACATTTTTTCACAGAAGTAGAACAAATAATCCAAAAATTTATATGGAACCATAAAAGACCCAGAATTGCCAAAGCAATCCTAAGGAAGTAAACAAAGCAGGAGGCATAACTCTCCCAGACTTCAGACAATACTACAAAGCTACAGTAATTAAAACAGTGTGGTATTGGTACAAAAACAGACATACAGATCAATGGAACAGAATAGAGCCCAGAAGTAAACCCACACACCTATGGTCAACTAATCCTCAACAAAGGAGGCAAGAATATAAAATGGATAAAAGATAAGTCTCTTCAGCAAGTGATGCTGGGAAAGTTGGACAGCTGCATGTAAATCAATGAAGTAGAACACACCCTCACAGTATGCACAAAAATAATCTCAAAATGACTTAAAGACTTAAACTTAAGACATGATACCATAAAACCCCTAGAAGAGAACATAGGCAAAACATTCTCTGACATAAATCATACCAATGTTTTCTTAGGTCAGTCTCCCAAGGAAATAGAAATAAAAATAAAAACAAACAAGTGGGACCTAATCAAACTTACAAGCTTTTGCACAGCAAAGGAAACCATAAAAAAGGTGAAAAGACAACCTATGGAATGGGAGAAAATATTTGTAAATGATGCAACAGACAAGGGCTTAATCTCCAAAATATGCAAACAGCTCATACTGCTCAACAACAACAAAAAACAAACAACCTAATCAAAAACTGGGCAGAGGACCTTAATAGACACTTCTTCAAAGAACACATACAGATGGCCATTTGGAACATGAAAAGATGTTCAGCATCATTAATTATTAGAGAAATGCAAATCAAAACTACAATGAGGTACCACCTCACACCAGTCAGGATGGCCATCATTAAAAAGTCTACAGATAACAAATGCTGGAGAAGGTGTGGAGAAAAGGGAACTCTCATACACTTTTGGTGGGAATGTAAGTTGGTGCAGCCACTATGGAAGACAGTGTGGAGTTTCCTCAGAAAACTAAAAATAGAATTACCATATGATCCATCAATCGCATTCCTGGGCATACACCCAGACAAAACTATAATTCAAGAAGATTTATGTACCCCTATGTTCATAGCAGCACCGATTTAAAATAAGGTTTAAAAATCTATTTCACAAAGAAAATTTCTCTTAAGTGAAGTCAATTATTGTTAATAATTCCTCTTCACATCTTGGTTTATAAAATTCACTTTTTAATATTTGGCACCCCATAAATAAAATATTTATTTCAAAATTACATATTTACTGGAGCCATTCCTCAGGTAAAACAAAAATTGGTCCCGTGATCACATAGAAAGAATGCATTGAGCCTTATTCTTTGGGCTGCATTTAGACTTTGGTATGAGCAATCCAAGATTGTCCCCCATATTCATTTCACGTTAGTGCAACAGGCTACAGAGTGCCCTAAAGAATGATTTCCTTCCTGGTATTACAGGTAAGCTACTAAACAATATGGAATCTATGTCTAAGTTACCTCTAAATTTTATTTTGGAACCTAAGATCACTACTAGGTTTTTTTATTGGGAGGAGTATCTTCCTTAGTTACACCTACTGTCTTCCACATGACATAGGTAATGTGAAAATCTAATTCTATCCCCTCACCACTCCCCTAGTATTTTAGTCTGTTTATTTTTAAATTTTGACTCACTTCTATTTTTTCATTCAGTGCAGAACTTGTACAGTATTCTCTTTTATGCTGGGCATAAAAGGTCTTACATTGACACATAAAATGAGGACTTACTGTGTAAGAAATAAATACTGAAAATTAAGTATGCATAAAAATACTAGAACAAAATACACCAAAATGCTCTCCTTTGGATGTTGGATTTATGAGTGAATTTAAAATATCTTCTTAGCGCTTTCTATCCTTTCTAATTTTCTATAATAAAAATTTAATCTATTTTGATGTTTGTTTATGTTTGTTTATTTGCAATTTGAGGTATCAACTTTATTCTACAAATGTAAATAGGCTTAAGGAGATTTTAGTGAGGTTGCTAATGCTCATCCTCAAGTGAAGACACTGAGCCCGCAGTTGACTTCCCCAGGATCAGATGGAGAGACTAGAGTATCTTTTCTAAGGAATCCCTTCTAAGGAATCTCTACCTAGATGTGCTTATATGGCAAAAGTAGCACTGAAGAGCTCTCATTCTTCTTACCAATCCTAAGGCAAGCAGACAAAAAGAAACCAACCTTCTAAACATTTTACTCAATCCAAATTCATTTTAAGTAATAAATATTTACAAGGATGTTCAGAAGCTATAATCCCAGTGGAAAAAAGTCAAATGGTATCACTGACATACTCAATTTTAGCATGAGTTTAAAAAATGGTATTGAAATTAGATTTTTATATATGTGCCTAGGTATTTACTATGATCTTAGAAAACCATATGGTGGTTACTAATTTATTAGGTACAGATTGGAATGTATTTGTATACAGTTGTAGATGCATGGCATTTCTATTAATTGTCTTTTTTTGCCACTAAATTTTGTATATAGCTTATCTTAGTAATATTGGTATTTGGTAATATAATGTTTGATAACTTGTTAACCTCTTTGGAAAGGAACATGAAACCCATAGTTCTATGAAATTAAAACAGCCAGGAACACTTTTTTATTTTAAACACTATTCAGGTAATGGGAAACAACAAACTCAGTTTTGTTTTGGTGTTGCTGTTTATTCACTCTAAGATTTTTGTTGGGGTAGATGACATTTTGCTTCTTGGAGTGAATCTTTTTCACATTTTTTCAGCCAAGTTTTCATATGGATATTTTCAAATAACATATATAACTAGAGAAATATGGGGCTTCCCTGGTGGCGCAGTGGTTGAGAGTCTGCCTGCTGATGCAGGGGACACGGGTTCGTGCCCCGGTCCGGGAAGATCCCACATGCCGCGGAGCGGCTGGGCCCGTGAGCCATGGCCGCTGAGCCTGCGCGTCCGGAGCCTGTGCTCCGCAACGGGAGAGGCCACAACAGTGAGAGGCCTGCGTACCGTAAAAAAAAAAAAAAAAAAAAAAAGAGAAATATGAAACTAGTAATATTGCTTTTCAAATGTTAAGTTTCAACCTCAAAACACAAAAAAAGAAAAATTCAAATGAGACAAAGAATAGAGTTTTTGTTTTTAAGACTTAAAACATTCACTTATAAAAACACTCATATTCTCAAATTGCAAAATGTTCCACCTGGTGAAATAATGTTTGCCATTATATGATATATAGTTAAATGAGAATAAAGGCAAGCATGGACAAATACTAAAGAAAAACTTCATTGTACAAATACATGTATTCTTAGAAATAATCTTGGAAAATGTACCTCCCTGACTAAATATTTCAGCTGTTTACACAAAGATGTTTTCTACTGAAGCCAACAGGAGTTATACATTCATACATTTCTGGCTAAAATAAGGGTTTTTAATGATTGTTAAAGCCTCATAGAAAGGCCTATATCATTTCTTGTCTTAATTATTTTAAGCAGGAGTTCCTGTTTCCATGTTCAGTTTTTTGCTAATTAATTTGGAAACACCAGTTTCCTAAAAAAGAGGGGATGGAGCGGATGGTCATTTTTTCATTGTAAACTATCAGTTACCCTGTTTGCTTTTGCAAACCTGTATTGCAATTTTTTTAAAAAAAATATTTACATGTTAGGGTAATTAATACCAGATAGCCTCATGTCATGTTTTGGTAATGTCTACAGATATATCATCTGTGGGAGGGCTAATGTCTGTCACAGATCAATCAGCTAGTAAATTGTGCTTATTTGAAGTCTTCTGTTTTTAGCCTCATGATTTACCTAACTGACTTTTGGGGGTTGTTAAAGAACAAAATAACTTGGAATTAAAAATAATTCATAATACTTGTCACAAATAGAGAAAATGTGTTGTAAAGAATAAACTAAAGTAGTTTTAGCATATCAGACTTGTTATAAGCCCTCTGATTTACTGCTGGTATAAACTGCCTTCTTTAGCTTACTTATCTTCAGATGATGCCAAAGAACCTCAGCCTTCCAGACCAGCCCCATGCATGCCTGAAGATAATATGAATCAAGCTGGTAGTTTTTTTCCCCAGAGAGTTGTTCATCAAGCAAATAAAAATACCAGTCAGAAGATGGGGGAGAAATCCAGCCTGGAGATGCATACTTTAGAAGGCATTGATACTTTAATGGTTAGTGAAGCCATGGCAGTGGATGGAATCACCTACGGAAAAGAAGTAGAACAATTTTTATCAGCTATCTAAAATCCATGCCCTTTTTGAATAAACACAACACCTCCCCACCCTACCCCCTGATCCTCATTGAGAATCATAGCCTCAGTATCCACGTGGTTCTGGCTTTAGTTTCTGTAGTCTATATTATAAAACTAATATTTTTTGCTTCATTTTCAAATTACTATAAAATTTAATATGCATTTCCAGACTATACGTGCAAACCCCTTGATGAATAAGAAGAGCAGCCAGCTGAGCATGGCAGCTTAACTAAAGGAATAGCCATGGCTTCCTACTCACCTCACAGGATTGCTAGGAGTAGCAAATGAAAACATAGAGGTTGAGATCTTTGAGACTCAGTATAAAAAAGTCAGAATTTAAAGGATGCTCTTGCTGGAAACAGACATCTATTTCTAAATATATGTGCAATGGGCAATCTTTAGCATTTGTTTTTGGAAACTCTAGCATGGTACATTACAGCAATTTTTAGTTTTTATTCATTGCACAATACCAACCACATGGCTGCACTGTGACTCATAGTAGACAGTTGTGGGTAGTAGCATGGTTATCATTTATTCAGTGTGGGCAGTCTTAGGTTCGTTATCAAGATTTTGTTGAGCTTTGTGGGCTGGTTTGTAAATATTTTATTGCTCTGTATACTTTGCCATCCAGGCCTTTACTGAAACCAGTATCAGTAAAATTCTGCAAACAAAGAGAGCATTTTTTTTTTTTTTTTGGCTGTGAGGCATGTGAGATCTTAGCTCCCTGACCAGGGATTGAACCTGCACCCCATGTATTGGAAGGCGAAGCCTTAACCACTGGATCGCTGGGGAAGTCCCGAGCATTTTTACTTTTAAATCAAATTTTCATGCTTACATTATTTAGAAATTTGAGTGAGATTGGCGTACTATTTAATGGTTTTTTGTCAGAGTATCAGGGATACCTCTGAACTTAGCTCATCCAATTAACTCCTTCCCTCTCTGAGAGGTGTATTCTCATAAACAAATTTCAAGGGCAAAAATAACCAAACAACAATAGTAAAAACAAATTATTAGTTGGGAATTTGGCTTAGAGCCAGGGTACAAAGCTCTAGTAAATTGGGCTGAACACATGAAAGGCTTCTATTTCTTGAGCTTGTTAGGCCTAAATAGCCTCAGGCTAAAGCAGGCTCCAAGGGTTGCTCTCTCACTTTTAATGCTACAAAGGCAGACCTAATACTCCAGTGGGCACTAGTGGAAATGGAAAGAATGCCAAACAAGAGAACACCGTAGCTCTCCTAGGTATTGCTGAAGTTAACTTACTGTGCTCCAAACTTAGGGAGAGGGAGAAGGGGGAGAGGACAGACGCAAAGTGCTCCCCCACACCACTTTGCCCTGTCCTGCAAAAGAGGAGAGAGCCCTGTGGTGACGTGTAGTTCCTTGGAAAACTTTGACTCTTGAAAAAAGCAGCTTAATCAATATCCTATGATATTACTCTCCTCCTTAAAGGGACAAAAAGAGTATGAATGTGGAATGCCGTTCTACACCGAAGGAGCAACAAAATTATTTCAAGTATTTGAGTACATTTCCTGAAGAAAGCAACATATTGTTGTCTTCCTCTTTTCTGTTAGATCTTTGATACAAAGAGGTTTTGGAGGGACCCTCAATTCCCTGAAAAATCAACCATCTTCTTATTCCTTGGGGACCAGCGGAAAAGTCTAAGCACACACACGCATTCTTTACAATAAGTCTCTGTCTTTAACCCAGAGCCCTAATGAGCAAGGCTGAGTCATGGAGTTCTACAAGGACTCCTTTTGTGCTGTTGACCTAACAGCCTAAATGAAAAGAAAGCACAGAGACCTCTTTGACTCCTCTTTCCTGGGCCTATACCTGAATTTTTGCTTTCAGACTTTCTACTTCAATTATAAGAAGGGAGAAAAGGCAATTTTAAGAAAAGTAGCAGCAAAGGTAAAAGAGTTTTTCTACTTTATGCTTAGAACTTTAGAACTGATCTTACCTGAGTTACGAAGTCCTAGGCCACTGAACACTGGAGGTTGTGTATGTTGGGGAGCATTTTAATACAAAAATCACATGAAAGAACACACTGTGTATGAGACAAAGAGAAGCGAAATTGAGATCCTCACAGAACCCTAAAGATGCCAAAGTCAAAGCTGTTTACCTACCTACAAATCTCTTGGAAACCTTCAGCCAATGGCTGACTGGCTTTACTTCTTCATTATATTCCCCTTAGCTCCTCCTCTTGAGACATTTATCACATTTCGTTATTCTTTAACAGCCATCTTTTTCCTAGACTGGAATCTTCTCAAGGGCTGAGACATATTTGTCTTCTTATTCTCTAGCACTTAGCAGGCACTCAATAGATTTTTTTACGGTTGAATGACATTTAATTGTGCCGCTGACTATAACCTCTTTTCAGAACACCACTGGGGAAGGTATTTTGGGGAATAGCTTCTTCACCTCCCCCAAAGCATAGACTGTTTAACCAACATTAGCTCTAGAAGTGTTATTATTTGAATAATTGGTGATTTTAAGAAAATTAAATCTCATACATTTTTTTAAAAATTGCTAACCCCTCAGGTTAGGTTTTATGTGTTCTATTCCCATGGACATCCTCCTTTCATACACTCACTTGCAGTTTCTTGATAAAATCTGCATTTCACCTAAGCTGTAAAGTACAGGAGTAAAGGAGACTGTGTCTAATTTGCCCACTGTTGGATTCCTAGTGCCCATCACTTGGGATAGCATACATTAGGTGTTCAATTGCATTCGTTGAATGAATGGAACATTTAGTCATTTCTTTTGTAGATACAGATCATTAAGTATAAAGTTACTTTGCTCATTTGATCACTTCCATGTTTTTAGTCCATTGGAAGACTAATGTGTATGCTACCTATTGGAGTTACTGCAGACATCCATGTTCAAGACAGTTTTAGTCTTATGCTTCAGCAATTCTTATATTTCATTTGAAAGACAAAGGGGTAAGAAATGTTCTATCTACTATAGCTGAAATAAATTTTAGAAGAGCTCTGAAACTCAACTCTAAAACATATACCTCTAATTCTTAACATTATAAATTGGTGCACAGATCCATATATTTCTGGCACTATAATATAGTTTTTACTGCATAAAAATCTATATATATATTTATATATAACTAAATTTTTAGTGATAGATAAAACCCACTTTTGTATTTACATGTGGCCACAAATAACTCTTGGCTCAAAATGGTATTTCTGTTTTAGATAATCCTCACAGTTCCACTTATTTAAGGTACCTTATATCTTTATCAACAACACTTTTCAGTATTTAATCTAAACATACATACCCCAAATGGCTATTAATTTCTTGAATCATTGAATTTCCAGAATATTATACCTTATGTTTAATCAAAAATGATAATAGAACTTGAAAAGTCAATTATAAAGCCAATTGCTGCCTCACAAAAAGTTTTCTATTTCTTTAAGTTGGAAAATGGAGAGAGCAGAAGATATTGGTAAAATCATATTTAGAAACTATGTGTTTTCTTAAAAAAATTACTTACTGTATTTCATGTTAAGTATGTTTTAATTAACACTGTCAAATTAATAAAACCCTCAGAAGTCAAAGCAATACAGAAAGATTTTTCTTCTGAGAAAAAGTTGTTAATGTAGACATGTTGTTAATATTTAGTCCAGGAAAACTCAACTTTATTCAATAAAAATTTAAGCAGAATTTATTTCCATAATAAGAACAGCTGTGTGGAGGAGAAATGATAAGCAAAAGACAGGAAAAAAGGAACGTACAAAACAAAAATAGTGAATTTCACACAGAAGAAAAGGAGCAGAGGGTGAATAACTGAGATTTGAGTAAAATACTCTTGTCATATCTTGTTAGTCGCTTGAGCTGTAATATCCAGCCTGTCACACAATTTGCCATACTTTTTGAAGTACTAATTACATGATTAAGTACTCTTAACCTTGACCCTGGGAGTTCCATGAGCTTTTCATTTATTATTCATTAATGGAGCTCAGACTCTTGGTATCTGAAGATATAAGGATGACTCTTTGCCTTCAAGGAATATGCAACAAGTTAGAGGAGACAGACAAGTAATTAAAGGATGCTAATATAGTTTAATATATACTATAATACTGGAAATGCTATATTTTTTGTGGCAAAAACATGCTAGGAAAATGGTCCAAAACTCTTTCTCAGGTTTTTGTATGTCAGATCCTAAAATGGCAATCAGATCCATTTTTTTAAACTGGTGTTAGTTGCACTTATAATAAAATATGCATTCTCTGGCAATGATACTTAAAATTATTTTTTATATCTCCCCATATAAAAAAATTAATACTGTTTTAGTCAGATTTTATTTCAAGTTAGTGTAAAACTTTTTTCTTCTCCCAGAACTAAAATGTGACCAGACTGTTTCATACCTGACATCTCAGAGTAAATGCAGAAGAAAACTGGGAAGCAATGAATTTAGCATTTAATATCTTGCTTTAGAGTATAGTTATAGTTAGAATATAGTTAAATAGTAACTCCTTTGAAGTTGCCTCCAGCTTTTTGTCTGTGGTGTTGAGTATGTATGTGGTTCTATCGGAGATGGAGCAGTGTTGCTGAAGGGAACCATAGGTAACACTGAACACCATTTTTGTACTTTTATTTATGTGATTGATCATGATGATCACTTTGATCTAAAGTTAGGTAAAAGTCTGGGTTCTTCAAAGGTGTCATTTCATTATCTAAATTTGACTGAGCAAAGAGTCTGTGCCAAGGCTACTCCAAGTAGTTTCTTGCAGAGGATACAGTTTGGTAGTTTACAGTTGGGGAATACCCAGGGAAAGCCAGAGACAGATGCAGGTACAAAATTTTGAAGGACATTCTATGTCATGTGAAGGAGCTTAGACTTTATTGTGAAGATAAAGTATTCTCTGTCCTGATGATATTTCAGTATCTAGTAAAGATTTAGACAGGGTCTTGCTGCCTAATTAATCTCATTAAGTATACATTAGTATTAATTAACTCCAAAAGAAAAATCTCAGTTTGGGCCGACATCATCTCCTTTCCTCTGAAGGAGGCTGTATTACCTGCCAAAGATGAGGTGCAAGGTGATTATGTCAGGAACCTGAGGAAAGTATTAAAGATTCCCAGTGGATGTTGTGGGTAAAAGGTGAGGAGAGAACAGAGAACGATTGCTGAAATGAGGTCATGAATTTGTAAGAAAGTCAATCCATATTGCATGATTTTTCTCCAGGAGACCTCAGCAACATAGGAGAAGAGAAGGCAAATTTTCAAAAGGTTAGGATTTTGCTACAAAATGTAGCTGAGGTATCAGAAACAAAAGGCATTGGAAAGAGCAGTTATCTTATGATTTTTAATTTATATTTATAATATTTAAGATTTAAATAATAGTTGAGTGGTAAGAAAGATCCTTATTCCTGCCAGAGTAGAAAGACTAGAGTCCAAAGCGGGTAAACATGTATGAAGTCTGGACTGCTAAGATAATGATGGCAGAGATGAAGAACGGATTGATTTGAGTATAATTTTTATATAGAATTGAATGAGAGGTTTGAAGACGTGGGAAAAATGGGAGATAATTTCAGGTTCTTGACCAGGATGAATGGAAGATGTTAATATCCAGGTTTAAGGTGGAAGTTGATGAATTTAGTTTTGGACATGCTGAATTTCAGAGGCATCCATGGGAAGATATCAAGTAGATAGTTGGATATTTGGATATGATGGTTAGGAGAAAAATCTAGGTTAGATTTGGGAATCATTGTGTGCTGGTGATTTAGTATATTGGTGATTTAGGTTTAGATGTGTATCCAAGGAGATTATGTATAATTGGGAAAGAAAGGATCAAGGATGAATTCTAGGGGAATACCAATATTTATAGAGGAGATGAAGACACTTTTTAAGGAAGTAAAAAAGAAACAAATGGTTCTCATGGAAACCTCAGGAGGAAAGACTTTCAAAAATATAGAGTGGTGAAAACTATTATTCACTGTGAGTGTTCACGTGACATAAGGACTGACTAAAATCCATTGAATTTGGAAATTAGTTAAGAACGGTTTCAGTTAATGGTGGAAGCAGATGTCGGATTTCAGTGGCTTGAGGAAAGAACAAATAATTAATAAGTGAATTCAGATTGTTCTTTCAAGGGGTATGTGATTATGAAGGTCAGAGCAGAGAATATACTATTGCTAGAAGAGAGTTCAGAGCCAAAGGAAGTTTTTCTTTAAAATGGGAAAGATAAATATATTTATTTGTGGAGGAGAAGTCAGTGGAGAAAAAAAAGAATCTTAAAGCAAGAGTGCAAAATTAACACTGCAGAAATTAGTATGAGCAGAGTTTTGAGGATTGGTGAAGGGATTAGCATTAGACTGAAGGGTAAGGGCTGGTGGAGAATTGGGGATTTTAGAAAATATCTTGTTTGGTTTGATTGCAGACACATGTGTGATTCCCTTATTTCTTACTCTTAGGAGGGAATGCATGCCAGGCTGTTTCCACTCCTTCACACACACCACCTTAGGGGAGGTGGAAATAATGATATATTTAATAAATTTGATTAGAATAACTGAGCATTAGGATCCTTGGCTGAACTCTAGCCATCCTTCCCTTTGGGAACAATCTACCTCCAGAGAGCATATGTTCTCCTGCTCCTCCAAAGGCAAGCTCTTCCCCAACACACAGGAGGACTTGCCTTTTTTCAGTGCCTTGAACTTGGTTACGTCTGACTCATTCAGAGATTCAGCATTATAAAACTCCTGTGGCTAACAGACATAAAGCCATATCCTCTAACCTGCCCTCTATATGTAATAAAGATGATATTTTACTCTCTTATTCCTTTCTTGTGTTTCTCAATTAGATCAGTATTGGGTGGGAGAGAAGAGTGTTATCTTGTATGCCAATTAATTGTTTACTCATCAAATATAGCATTGACTACATGACCATGGCAGACTGCTAGTGGTCCCCACGCTCTTCCACTTTTAATTGGAAATAGATGCCCAGCTTCTAAAGTAAGTTGCTGCTAAGTCCAATCAATATTGTGAACTGTCAAAAAAGTCTTCTGCAGCTGCTTGGCCCTGGTGAGTCTTAAAGCTATAGACAGCTCACAGATGGGAGAGATTTTGATTTTAGCTGAACCAATGTGCTGGAAGAAAGAAAATTAAAAAATTGGCAAGAGATGGGTGCCTTCTTATTGGCACAGAGATGAGGTACCAGGGAATTGGAACAGATGTATATGACCTAAAAGAGCATCCTAAAATGAGTAGTAGATTGTTTCTTTTTCCTTGCAGAGCTAATCCCCACCCCCTTTAAACTTTATATCTGATGCAAGCTAGACTGACTCCTTTAGATACAAGAGTCCTTCTATGGTGGGTCCTCAGGTAACACCAGAGATAGAGTAGGGAGCAAACTGGAGATCCTTTCCTCATAATTCTGAAAGAGATACCACCTACCACCACCATCCCAACCTAGATATCCTCAGTCCAAGGAAAAATTGCTTTTGTGTGCGGGCATTCTCTCAAATGACAAACCCTGTACATCTGCTCCAACTAAGAGCTTCAATTTGGTGATCCCACTGTGTGTGTGTGTGTGTGTGTGTGTGTGTGTGTGTGTGTGTGTGTGTGACTGAAAGCAAAGTTATCTGTTGAGAATAAGGGTGGTAAAAAATAAAAGGGACTTTGAAAACAGTAGTAGGTTGAGTAGGTGGTTGAAAAAGCTGCTATAAAGCGTTGGAGACAGAGCTGACTGAGACACTAAAGAACTATGAGGAGGCCATGAGGGCCCAGGTGAGGTGATGTTGCAACAAAAATAGAAATGAGGTTTTTTCCTCTCCTGATAACCAGGAAAATAAAGGGAACAGTGAACAGGTTAGAGAAGAAACATAACTGGCCTTAGTTAATCAATCCTAGTTTTATTTTAACTGTTACTAATAGGTAGTGTCTTTAGTTAGATTTGTCCTTCACAAAGCTAACATGTCACCCCTAACCATGTGTAATTTAGGTAGTTTACATCCTGCACATGGTATTTACTCTTTACTCTCCCTATAATCTCCTGTAGCAAATCACCCCTTGTAGATGTTTGCATTTCAGAAATGAGGTTGCAGATTGATAACCCAGAGACTAATGGACCCAATTACTGGGCTGCCAGACTCAATTACCAGGTGGCCTGACTCCAGCGGTGACTGTTTCAAAATAATGCAAGAAGAAGAATGCAAGACCTTCACCATTTTGATCCTTATCACTCATTTCGGACTGTAAATTCCCCTATAAGAATCCCTTTAATTCCCCAGGAAGGGGAGGGGGCACGGTTCTTGAGGCACTAGCCTACTGTGTCTTCGCTTTGCCTGGCAAAGAAAATAAAAAGACTCTCTATTTCTTATATTCCAAATTTCTGTTTCTGTATTATTTATTTATTTATTTATTTATTTTGCGGTACACGGACCTCTCACTGTTGTGACCTCTCCCGTTGCAGAGCACAGGCTCCGGACGTGCAGGCTCAGCGGCCGTGGCTCACGTGCCCAGCCGCTCCGCGGCATGTGGGAACTTCCCGGACCGGGGCACGAACCCGTGTCCCCTGCATCGGCAGACGGACTCTCAACCACTGCACCACCAGGGAAGCCCTGTCTCTGTATTTTTATTTGGAATCGGAGCATAGGGAGCCAGATTTTGGCAACAGTGAGAGAAAACAAAAACATTGAGACATAACTGCACAATTATATGGTTTTTTCAAACAGCACTGCACTCTTGAAAAAGGGAAGAAAAAGCATATGGTTTTACAGAGCATGGGTGAAGGTTTTCCAGGAGAGTGGAGCAGAAAGACCAGAGTTCAAGTTGACTGGTGACCATGTGTTGGACCAATGAAGAAGGCAACATAGGCTGGACTGGGATGAAATCAGGGAACAGCAGGTATAATGTGATTTCTCTCAAGGAATTCATGAAACCAAAGAGTGAATGAAGTGAGAGCAAGACAGAGGGAGGTCAAAGAATAATAGTAGTCCTTTGGCTGGGATACATCCTCATTCACTCAAGCAACATTATCCAGAGTCTAACCTCTAAAAGGGTGTTTTTTCTCCTCTTTGTTAGTTGAATAATCAGAAAGTTGATATCCTACCACCACCACCCTAAGTGTCTTAGTTAGTTCAGTCTGCTATAACAGAATACAATAGATTGGGTGGCTTATAAACAACAGAAATTTATTTCTCACAGTTCTGAAGGCTGGGGAGTCCAAGATTAAGGTGCCAGGTGATTCAGTGTCTGGTGAGGGCCCACTTTCTATGTATGTTCTCATGTGGCAGAAGAGGATCTAGAGAGCTGTGTGAAGTATCTTTTATAAGGGTACTAATCTCATTCATGAGGTGACTTAATTACCTCCCAAAGGCCCCACCTCCTAACACCATCATGGTTATGTATTACAACCTATGAATTTGTTGGTTTATGGTTTCAACATATGAATTTTGGGGGGACACAAACATTCAGTCCATACCACCATGCCAACGTTTACTGAAAGCTTACCATTTGGCAGTGACTTTTGAGGCTTTTACAAACATTCCCTCATTTGCTCTTCACAACTCAATGTGTGGGTTTTACATACCTTGCACAGAGTCACATAAACTGAGTGACAGAACTGGGATTCATACCTGGGCAGAACCCTGGCAGACCCCCTCTTAAGCATGGAAACCCCATGCTTGACCATTACTCAAAAGTGCCATCTTATCATGGGATGGAACTATGGAATATTGTTAACAAAAGTTGGATGGTTTGAAAATTATTATGGACTCATTCATAGATAATTTATGAACTTGGGAATAATATGTGAATCACATTAGTTGATTCATTTCTTTCTTAACAACCTTATGTTAAGCACCTATAATGTGTCAGGCAGCATACACCACAGACCCTGACACAACATAAATTATGAATTAGTATTTCCATCATCAGTTGAAATACCATATATTCAGTAGGGAGGAAATATTTTTTAGAATAGTGCATGTAACCTTATTAGAATAATGTAACTCTGGACCTTACAATTCAGATGATTCTGCTTGGCCATGAAAGTTTTTAAAGGGAAAAAGAGAAATAATCCCAGTTAATTATTGAGATGGTGGTCAGGGTCATCGCCATTTCACCCATTGTGTGTAGGCTTTTTTGTAGGCTTGTTGACTTCTTGTGATTTTTCTTTAGATGCTATCTTGTTCACACAGTTTGTTCACAAGATTACTGAGGGAGAAGCTAGGGAAGAAAACTTGTAACTGAGCAGGACCCTGTGAGACCTTCCCAGGACAGGTCGTTCCCCCATATCCTCTGCTTTAGCTCCTCTCTGAAGTACCTAGATAACAGTATTTGATGCTCATTTCCTGAGTTGCTTTACAGATGTGAAAACCCCCCACCAAATGGAAGATGTTAACTACTTGATGACCATGAACACATAGCCTCAGGTCTCCTGGAGCCTGAGGACTGATAATATTAACTCCTGTGACACCACCCTGTTCCCTCACCATCAGCCAATCAGAGACTTGTGCACAAGCTGATCACATACCCTGTGACCACCCCCTCCCTCACCTGGCTTCTAAAAATGCTTTGATGAAACCCTTTGGGGAGCTTGACATTTTTTAGGGCATAAGCCACCCGTCTTCTTGCAGGGCCCTGCAATAAACCTTTCTCTGCTTCAAACTCTGACGTTTTGGTTTGTTTGGCTTCACTGTGCATTGGGCACACAAACTTGCACTAACAATTAACAGCTAACATCTGTTAATTACTTATTCTTCATTTCTGCTACTTTGATCTATGGAAAGAACCAACAAAAGATTTGAAAGGCATGCTAGGGCTAGAGATGAGTAGAGCGTGGGTGTGCCTGATTTAAGGTTAGTGACAAAAGGGGGACCCCTGTAGAGAGCTCTTTCTGCCAAGAGCTCTTTCCTGCCAAAAGCTGCTTATAAATCACCACTTGTCAGAACATTATTCATTTCTATGGGATTATGGGCTAAGGTTGGTCTTCTGTAACTACTTCATGCTGACATAGGACACCGTATTCTTTTTTCTTTTTTGCGGTACGAGGGCCTTTCACTGTTGTGGCCTCTCCCGTTGCGGAGCACAGGCTCCGGACACGCAGGCTCAGTGGCCATGGCTCACGGGCCCAGCCGCTCCGCGGCGTGTGGGATCCTCCTGGACTGGGGCACGAACCCGTGTCCCCTGCATCGGCAGGCGGACTCTCAACCACTGCGCCACCAGGGAAGCCCAGGGCACTGTATTCTTAGAGTGGAAGTTGACGACTTGTAGCATCTCTTTGCTGACAGTTGTAATTGTCTGTTTACATATACGGGCAGAACAAGCTACCATTATTTTGATGCCCACAAAGATATAGATTATTATGAGCAGTAGTGTGCTAACCAAAGATTCAGTATTGCTCAAGATGGAGCAATTTATGTCATGGCTGCAGTCTGGTCATCATGCAGTTAGCTTTTTCCCTTTGGTGGCAATAACAGTATCTGTAAAACAACTCAGGAATGTGCATCGGACACTGTCTGTGACTCTACTGTCCTAATCATTAGCTGCCTGAGCCTGTTCTTTTGTGACTCAGGGAGACCTGGGAGACTTCAGCTTTCCTATAAATAAGAGGCAGGAGACATGAAGGGTCCTTTGTACTTGGGTGGGGGCAGGGTTTTGCTTGGCTTCATTTATAAATGGATTTTAAAATAACTTAGTATAAATGGTAGCTTTGAAAGCCTGATTTTCAATTGCAAGACAAAGTCACTTACCTTTTTGAATTTAGAACTTGAAATTTTCTCTGTGTGTGTGTGTGTATGAGTGTGTGTTTCATGAAAGTAGATTAATTATAAGATTATAAGTTTACAACTGTGCAGAAATGGAAGGACTTGTATGAAGTTCAGCTATAGACCAAAATTTTTAAAAGGTATATTTCTACACAAGAATGCCAGTGACTAAATTTTGACCTGCATAAATCAAAATGATAAAGGACAGTATGGCCTCCCCCTCCACTAGAGGTCACTTAGTTTAGTGGAGGACAGTGATTCCAAAACTAACAGCAAAGTAAACGGAGTAGAAAGCAAAAGTAACTCTGGAACTAAATTACACAGTAGATGCATATAGAGGCACAAAAAACTCTCTCCCTGGTTTCCCTAAACCCCACTTCCAAGTCACCTGCACTAGACCAACAGGAACTTTGAAAAGAGGAAGACAGGGTGAGGTCTTGCTACTCCAGGAATAGGGGCTGTTAGGTCAACACACTTGGATTTGGAAGTGTTGACTAAAGAAATGCATAACCTAAAAGTTGAGAATTACATTTATTCAGTGGACTTTCTGAGGACTTCAGGCCCGGGAGGCAGCCTCTCAGATAGCTCTGAAAGACTGCTCTGAAGAGGTAATGGAGGATCCAGGATATATAGGAGTTTTGCAACAAAAACCAGGGAGTCAGAACATCAAAAGATTACCATTAATTAAAGAAAACCAGACATTTCAGGTTAATGAATTTAGCGCTTTTCTGTGTGTGGAAAGATGCAAGAGTCTGGGCTCACTGAAATCATTCCTTTGATATGCACCTTAACCATCTAGAGCCAGTATCCTGTTCTTTCCCATCCTGAGATCCCTCAGGGTGCACTTTTGAGGGTGGCTGCAATGGCTTGATGGCTGCCACATCCCGTTTACTGATATGGCAGGCAACATTTTTCATTCACAGAGGGTATGGAAAAGAATGACATGCTTATGGGGCTTCCCTGGTGGCACAGTGGTTAAAAATCCACCTGCCAATGCAGGGGACAAGGGTTCAAGCCCTGGTACAGGAAGATCTCACATGCCAAGGAGCAACTAAGCCCGTGCTCCACAACTACTGAACCTGCTCTCTAGAGCCCGTGAACCACAACTACAGAAGCCCGCTTGCCTAGAGCCCGTGCTCTGCAACAAGAGAAGCCCGTGCACCACAATGAAGAGTAGCTCCCACTCGCTGCAACTAGAGAAAGCTGCACACAGCAACGAAGAACAAAAGCGGCCAAAAAAAAAAAATGACATGCTTATTTGTTTCTTTTTTAACTTAACAAATGCACTAAGAGAGTTTTAACACAAAACTATTAATGGCTGCATAATAATATCATTTTTTATTAAGGACAATATTGATATTTCAATGAACATGTAAACAACATATCTTATTCTTCCAAGATGCCTACAATGTGTATGTCTTTTTTTTTTACATTTTTGCAATTATTGACTGTAAACTCTCCTATATTTGCTATTTCCACCAACCACTACATAATTAAGAATTCTCAATATTCCTACAATCCTCCTTTTATTTCAAAAAGAAATAATATTCTATTATGTTTATGTGACAAAATTTGTTAGAAACATTACCTAATGAAACATTCATATTGTTTTTCTTTCTTACTGGGAGTAGGGGTGGAATCCAGTGTAGAACTAGTATATATAATCTTTTGCTTTGAGAAATGGAATATTTCCTGCTATATCAGTAAACAAAGGATGTCACAGTCATCAGCGCTTGCAGCCCTCCAATGTGAGCTGGTGAGCCCTGAGGAAACTCAGGAAGGAAAGAATACCTAACATCTAGCAGCCATCAGACTGCAGCCACTCCCTAAGGTGAGCCCGGATGAAACACAGGATGTGAAAATATAGGATACTGGCCCCAGATAGCTGAGGTGCATATCAAAGGAATGATTTCAGTGAACCCAGACTCTTGCATTATCCCGTACATAGAAAAGCTCTAACTTCCTTAACTTGATATACCTGGTTTTCCTTTAATTAACAATAATCTTTTGACGTTCAGACTACCTGCCCTTTGTTGCAAAACTTCTATATAACCTGGCTTTCCCCCTCACCACCTCAGAGCAGTTCTCTCAGGGTTACTTGAGATGCTGCCTCCTTAGCTTGAAGTCCTAAAAATTCCCGTCAAATAAAATATAACTCTCAACTTCTAGGTTGTGAATAGTTTTTTTAGTCCACAACTTCTATTAAATTATTTCCTTTAAGTTTATTATTCTTTGAACTGACTGGGGTTGTAGGTGGTTGGCTTGCTTCCATTCCCAACATTCAATTGACTATAATAACAATTAACTTTTAAAAAAGAAGATAAAACTTTGATTCTCCATTTCGACAGCAACAGAATTCTCTTTAGCCAATAATTAAACAAAAAAGAACAAAATTTGAGAATAGAGCTGCACCAACATATTTTTTGTCATTTTTAAACAAACTTTTAGCTTTAGAACACTATTAGATTTACAGAAAAGTTGTGAAAATTATACAGAGAATTCCCTTATACCCTTCATCCAGTTTCCCCTTTTGTTAACATCTTATGTTAGCATGGCAGTCACAACTAATGAACCAATGATGATATATTATTGTTAACTAAAGTCCATACTTTATTGACATTTCCTTCCTTTTAGAGTATTTGTTTGAACCATTGTTATATATTTCTTTTTACAATAGGTATTTTAATTATATGAAAAATTGACTTTAAAAAATCAATTCATGCTAATACAAATGTATGCTCTGAATTAGCCATAGAAGACATGGGGGAAAAGAGGTTATCAAAAATCCTTTCTAACTTATCACACTATATCTAGGCAGGTGTCTTGTAGATAAAAAATAAAAGAGGAAAGTTCAATTATTCGATTTCACCTTTCTTCTTCCTCTGGTCCCAATGTAGGACATTTCAACAGATGAGCATTTTCTGCTGGGACACTGTGAGGGGCAATGGTAGCCACAGTAATGACAGCTTTTAAATACTGGTAAGTCCTTTGAATTTCCACTATATGCCTGAGGGGTTGAGATGGATCTTAACACATTACTGGTGAAAGCAAGCTCTGCAAACATGAGAACATTTTGACTACTGTGGTACATCTTCTCAAGTATTATAGATCTCCCTTATCTCATCCTGACCTCAGTCCCTAGGCATGGGGTTTATTCTGTCACAATGTGACCTGCTTCTTAGAATGATATGCTTCTCTTACATCAGAAGTATGGGCTTATTTCCCATTGGCTTAATTGATACTAAAACTCAATAAAAGAAGCAGATGGGGCCCATTTGGTTTCCTTTACTCTGAAAGCCAAAATTAATCCTGAGCATAAAAATTAAAACAGTATTATTGTAATGGGGAAGAACAAAATCTGACTCCATGTTGGATCTATTTCTTTTACTTTAACCTTTGCTCTGTGTTGCTTTTTGTTACTATAATCACTAAAATTATGTTGTCTATAGCTATTGGCATACATAATGACCTCCCTCAGGGAACCCTGCCCCTCTGCCTAAATGTTAATCTAAAGTGCCTTTGTTCAGCTCACAAGGAAACATTCTGACCCTGCCCACCTGTGAACGGCTGTAAGAGAGAAGAAAGTAACACATCCCCACCTGGCCAAACCAGGCAATGTTTTGCAAGACTTATGACCTTTTTACTTTACTTCCTCACATCCTCCCCCTCTCTGTTCTATAAAAGAAACTGGCATCCAGATCCTGATAAAATGGTATTCTGGGACGCTAGTCTGCCATCTTCTCGAACACCTGGCTTTCCAAATAAAGTTGTTATTCCTTGCCTCAACACCTCATCTCCTGATTATTGGCCTGTCATGCGGCAAGCAGACTGAGCTTGGATTTGGTAACGTTATGTCCAGTTTATGCTGACAATTGCAATGTTATCTCTAGATCATTAAAAATAGCTGACATGGGCCCATCACTAAAGCATTTTACACAGATTATTTTATTTAATCCTCTCAACAACCTTTGGGAGCTACTATGATTATGTTCATTTTACAGGTGAGGAAATGGAGGCATAGATGGTTCAATACCTAGCCAGAGTCAGTCACATATTTAGTGACTGGCAGAATTAGGATCCAAACCCAACCCTGTGGTTTTAGTCATAAAATTTTCCCTTAGTTTTTGGGGTATAGTAAAGTCAATAAATATTTTATAAATGAGTGAGTGAATAAATAATGAATAAAATATTTTGGTAGTGTATCCCTGAGTGAGGCATGTCTTGTATGGGTTCAGTTTAGGGATTATTTAGTTTATCCTCATGTTTACCTTAGCTAAGTTATTCAGGACAGACTTCCTGAAGATATACAAGAATATTTTTGTGCAATTTTGAGTTTTGAATAGGAAGACTGACTTAAAACGTATAAAAGAGTAAATTAGTCTGTATGTAAAGGACAACATGAAAAAGTCATAGAGAAGAAAATAGAGAGAAGGGAAAATAGAACTAAACATTCCTTTGATTGAATTGAAAGTGCCACATGGGAATGGAAAACATTAAAGACCTTTGTCGGTATAAGTTATTTGAATGTGTGCAAAAAGCAATAAGGAATCATCTAAATTCAGTCATTGTTGAATGTTTGTATTGTTTGGCTACAGTCTTTTGTATTGATCAGGATGTAGAGAGAGACTGAAGGCAGGAAATGGGGAACAGAGGAGGCTTCATTCATTGGCAGCCTAGATAAATGACCATAGACACAATGCCAAAGGAAACATTTGAGGAGCTAATCCAGAGGGAGGAGACATGTTCCTCAATAGAAAATCATTTTGAATATGAAAGGAATAGCAGCATAATTTTTCTCTTCCTGACTTCTAAGATATTCCTTTTTTCTTTTCTTTCTTTAATTGTAAGTCAGAATTTTATATTAATTTTCCCAGTGAATATGAGGCTTAAAATTTTTTAAATGTGTATACTGTTAAGTCTAAATTATTTATGTTATGTAAGAAACAGTAACACAGAAAGTCTAAAACCATGCTTTTTTTTAAACTTCAATATTGCATTCAGTGTTTTGGAGTATACAAGGACAGATCATTCTAATTTCATTTTGCTAGGATTGATAGTGAAGTAGTTTTACATTCTCACAAAACACAAAACAGGCAATGAAGAAATAGTCTAAGAAGGAGTTTCAGAAATATTGTGTTTTCAGGGGAATACTGTTCTTGAGCCCAATTCATTGAGGCCAAACAAACCAAAGCATCAGAGTTTGGAGCAGAGAAAGGTTTGCTGTAAGGGCCATGCAAGGAGAATGGGGCAGCTCATGCTCAAAAGACCCAAACTCCCCAGTGGGTTTCAGGGATGCATTTTTAAAGGCAAGGTGAGGGAGAGGAGTCACAGAGTGTGTGATCTCTGATTGGTTGATGGTGAGGTATCAGGGTGGTATCACAGGGGTTAACACTATCAATCTTTAGGCTCCGGTAGATCTGCTATGTGCTTATGGTCACCAAGTAGTTAACTTCTTCCATTTGGTGGTGATTTCGGGTGCTCGCAGCAGTAAGTGGCAGCTTGCAGCGAGCAATATCTGGAAGCAAGTCTTTAGTTCCCAGACCGGGGGTCCTAACCACTAAACCACAGGGACCAGCAGCTAGGGCCTAGATCCCTAGTTCTTGCCTGCCTTGTCAAGAATGAATTCAGGTGAGGAGGCAGAAGATAAAGAGAAAGGTAAAAAGTTTATTGGAAAAGCAAAGTACACGCGGAAAGACGTGTGGGGGAACTCAGAGGGAGAGTCACGCCTTTAAGAAGTTTATATTCTTTTTAAAGGGGCAGTTTTCAGGGTCTTTGTCTTCCTTCTAGCCATTTATCTCGTTTTGTCCCCGCCCTGGCTAATATGTCTCAGAACCCTCCCCTTAGGTGCACACGCATCTCTCAGCCAAGATGGATCCCGATGTGAAGGTGTCTGGGAGAAGCAAGAATAACCATGGCCTGGAGTTGTCCCCTGACTTTTGACCCTCAAGGAGCCTTTCTACGCATGTGTAGTGTCTCCCTTGCCCCAGGAAGTGGGGAAGCAGAGATCCCTTGATCCTTTTTTCAAACAAGGTTTTGCCGCTCTGTTCTCACCATGACTGTTATCTTAAGGCATCCATAAGGGACAAAGCTTGGCTATTTACTCTGTTTCTGTTGTTACTTCCATTTCAGAGAGCAAACAGGAGACTGATTGTAAATGCCTAACTTGGAGCCCACCTATCTCCTGTCTCAGGAAATGCAAACAGGAGGCTAGTTGTTAAGTGCCCAGCCTGAAGCCCACTTCTTTCTGCTTCATGAAATGTAAATGGAAGGCCAGGTGTAAATGTCTAACCTGAGGCCCATCTATCTCCTGCCTCAGTGGGGGTTTTTAGTATCTGTAAAACACCTCATGAAATGTGAATCTAGGAGAAACTAAAGATTCTGTGGCTGTCATATGGCTGATTTACTATTTAAATTCTTACCAGTTCTCCAGGCCCAACTGCTATTTTTGTCACTACATGTTCACAACCTTTCAATCATTCATTCTTGAGACAGGCTTTTGTGACTCAGAGGAGGCCTGGGAGACAACAGCTTTTCTGAGGCAGGCAGAGGACATGGAGGGAGGGGTCTGTCCTGGGATGCCCTCATAAGGTCCTGCTCAGTTACAACATCAAACGGAAATTTTAAACTTTTTCTGAAAAATAAACTTAAGAATTAAGTGCCAAACAATAATATAAATGTAAAATAATTTTAAAATATTTAGGAGCCCTATCCCACTTATAGTTACTTTCCAAATATAAATTTTACTGGGTAACTTTGACTCCAGAAAATAAATTAGGCACATGAGAACGTAAAAGGACAAAGGTTAAAATTGTGCCATGTTAGGGGATAATTATAAAGTCACTGTTGCAAGTATGGAGGTAGCAGTGACTAAAACGATTAAATTTCTAACAAAGGTTACCCACCTCTTGGGGGACTTTTAACTGTATACACTTCTCTAACGTTTGAAATTTCGACAATGGACATACATTATGTAGGGAAAAATAATACAGTAATAATACAATACAATGAACATTGAGCCGTTTGCTTGATGATGTGTCCTTAAATTAATGTGGCTTATCTGAGCTATGTAAATATTGAATGACTGTTTAAGGAATTACTTTGAACACCATAAGGTACTCTATGATTTTCTATTAAGGACTCGGCTATTCTTTACACTAAAGAGAAATTGTATTGAAAAATTAAATGGAAGAATGACATGATTCCTGTTTTCAGCAATATAATCCTCAAGGTCCTCTCTCACTCAGCACTCATCTTATATCCTTCTTCTCCCACACACATACAAATACAACTCTGAAATTTTCAGTAGGGAACTCTGATAGAGGGGAGAGTTCAATCATATAGCACATAGCAAAGCTTCTTTAAAATCTTTCTTTTCCCATTATTCCACTCTTTATGGAAGATATAATGTATTTCTTTTCTCTCTTCTAGAAAAATCCTTTTGGCTTTGCCAGTAAGTTTCCTGCCACTTACTTCCCTTACTTTACAAAAGTTTGTACAAAGTTCAAAATGTGCTTGCATAGCAGAATTAGCTAGACAAAAACACAACAAAACAGGACCAAGCCAAATCCACAGCCATTTATTATCACTCTAAACATGTCACTGAGGAAGCTCATTTTATCGTATCATATAATTTATAAATAATAATATAGCTGAAAGTAAGTTTCTTTTTCAGGTATAAGAACAAAGTGAAGGTTTCTCCTTCTTTATCCTAGTCCTATGTTGTAACTGCTATTTCTTTCCTAGTGATACTCATTTCACTCTTCATGGATAGGCAGAAGGTCACATACTAGTCCATCTGCAACACTTCTTTTTATGTGGGAAAATATTAAGCCACCAGCTGAGTCATTTACAGAAGAAGCATTTTTAACAGATACTGTGGAAAACTGAGACCCTAAATTTATAGGTCAGAGTTCTAGGAACCTGTTTAACTAAGAGATGATGTGTGCATAAGCCAGTCTTTAAAAAAAATTATTATTTTAAATTAAAGTATTAAATTTTAAATTGGCTGATGGTGAGGAGATACTTCAGCAACAGCTGTTAACCGGGGCAAGGAAGCTGCTTTGGAGAAAGTGGTAGTGAGTAGTGTTTTGGGATACAAGAGGAAAGGAAGCCATCTAGTTTCATGTTGGGCCAGGTGATCTGATATCCCAGGCACTATTACAATATTTTGCACAGTCCATAAAGCCAGAAATGAAAGAGAGAGAGAGAGTGCGGGAGAGAGAGAGAGAGAGAGAGAGAGAGAGAGAATATGTGTGTGTATGTGAGTAAGAGGAGTATTTAGGTGCTTCAACTATCTTCCTCATTGCTACTCCAGCACAGCATTTGCATCCTTAGGTAATGAACATCAAGGGCATAACAAAAACAACATTGAACCATACCAGATGCAAAGTAAAAAATTCAACAATGATTAGTGGTTAGGTTAAGAGGGGGAGAATTTTTTACTTCTATGTAGACAGATGAATTGATGAAACAACATAATGTACATTACTGAAAAGTTATTATAGATGCTTTCTTGTCCTGATGGTTTAAGATATGGTTCCTATGATGAGATACAGCTCTCACTAGACTGTAAGCACAAGGAGGACGAGAACTAATTTACCATGTTTACCATGGAAACTAATTTATCATGGTAAATTAGTTTTCATTTACCATGTTACCACAATGTCTCCAGTGCCTGACATGCAACAAGCAACATAATAAACATTTGTTGGAAAAAATAATGATGTGAGGGTACATCATAGATCCATACATCATCTCTGATCTGAAAGACCTTTTAATAACATGGTGATGATGATGTTAATGATAAATAATAGTTATGATTTTTTGAATTCCTTCTTTGTGCCAGGGACTGCACCATCAATTTACACATAATATTTCACATTTCATTTAATCCTAGGAAGTATGTATTATTATCACCATTTTGCAAATGAGAAACCTGAATTACAGAGATAGGACTAAACCCCACCCAAATCAGCCTACATCAGGATCTGATCTTTTTGCTGTATGTCTTTGAACAAACACATTCTATACCCACATTATGAACATAGAACTAAGTTAAGGACAACAGATTGAAGGTAGCATATACTCTTTGCTCTTAAGGAGGCAGTATAAGGTACATAACAACACTGGAGGCATTGCAAGGCCAATTTGCCAGATAATCGGTACAGTAGGTCAGTGCAACAATTTCAAAGAGGAAGAATTTGCTGTGTCCTGAAGAGTTCAGAAAGTGCTTCATGGGAGAAGGAAGCTTGGACAGGATGTTGAAATAAGAATAGAATTTAAACAGGGAGAAAATAAGGGGAAGAATATGAACCAAGTTGAGAAGAAGGAACACACAATGTGTCTTTAGAAAACAATGAGGAGACTAATGTGGCTGGAGCAGACTTCTTTGGGGACAGTGCTCACTTAGAGAAGTGTTTGAAGATATAGTTGTTGGGACACCAGAAGTGGGTAGCACAAATACTCAGCTAAGAAGTTTGAAATTTATCCCATGATGACCCAAAATGTTTGAGATAGTATCTCATGGAAAACAATTATTTTGTTTTCATTAAAATTGTTTGCTCTCCATTAACATTTTGCTCTTATTCCTCCCAGTCTTAGTTCCGTGGAGGTATCTTATAAATGAGGATCATTTTCTACAAACAGTTTGAAATGGAATACATCAAAATTATAATCGAGTCTGTATCCTGGCCAGAGAGGTGTCTCTTGCTGTTGCACCAAGGTGCGGGGGCTGAACTCTGGTGCTGGCAGGACATGGGTTCATAAGTAAACTACCCACGTGGCTTGAAGTTGTGTGCTTCTGTGAATGCTCTACAGTCATGGTTTTTGTGAATGTGTTCTTAGAATTGTCGGGCTCCTGAGCTGTATCATGGACTACTGCAGATAAGAGGTAGGGACAGTGAGAACCTGCTGTCCTTTTTCAACCACTGCAACTCCTCCCCTAAATGTTTGTTAAGTTAGAGTTATATCTACATTTTTATTTGAAAGATAAATTCTACTGATAAAATATGTTTGAAAATTCTACTCCTTAACAAGCACCGACCCAGTCCCATCATTGCAGCCTCTGGAGCAGGAGCTCTTTAGAGATAAACAATACCATATTTAAGGTAAATTCTTTCAGTTTGTCAATTGGCTTAAAGGTTGCTTGTGATTTTTTGACATCTTAAATTTTTAAAATACTATGTTGTTAAATTTGATGTTTCCTTTGTGATTTCTTTCATAAGTTTTATTTGGAGAAAATGCTCTCATCATACAAGGGAACAGCTGCCTATATTTCTCCTAGGTTTTATGTGGTTTCTTCTTTTTCCTTCTAATTTCAATTTAGAAAATTTGGAAAATTTGAAATGTGATATGAGGATTTATTTAGTTAGTTATTTTATAAACAGCCATTTTACTAATTCCATTTATTGAATAATTTTTACATCACCATTAATGTAAATAATTCACACACAAAGGCTTTTTTATACAGTACCAGTTATGTTTTATTACTTTTTGTCATTGCTTATTTTGTTCTGGGAGTATCTGCAGTATCTGGCCCTATGACTGACTCAGAAAATAACTAGCTGTTTCAATTTATCTTTTCTTTTCCCAGATGAATTTGAGTCATTTTAAAGTTTCTCGGGAGACTTCCGGGAAGATGGCGGAAGAGTAAGACGCGGAGATCACGTTCCTCCCCACAGATACACCAGAAATACATCTACGCGTGGAACAACTCCTACAGAGCATCTACTGAACGCTGGCAGAAGACCTCATACCTCCCAAAAGGCAAGAAACCCCCCACGTACCTGGGTAGGGCAAAAGAAAAAACTAAACAGAGACAAAAGGATAGGGACGGGTCCTGCACCAGCGGGAGAGAGCTGTGAAGGAGGAAAAGTGTCCACACACTAGGAAGCCCCTTCGCGGGTGGAGACTTCGGGAGGCGGAGTGGGGGAGCTTGGGAGCCGCGGAGGAGAGCACAGCAACGGGGGTGCGGAGGGCAAAGCGGACAGATTCCAGCGCAGAGGATCGGGCCGACCGGAACTCGCCAGCCGAGAGGCTTGTCTGCTCGCCCGCCGGGGCGGGCGGGACTGGGAGCTGAGGCTCCGGCTTTTGTCGGAGCGCCGGGAGAGGACTGAGGTTGGCGGCGTGAACACAGCCTGCAGGGCGTTAGTGCACCGCGGCTGGCCGGGAGAGAGTCCGGGGAGAAGTCTGGAACTGCCGAAGAGGCAAGAGACTTTTACGTCCCTCTTTGTTTCCTGGTGCACAAGGAGAGGGGATTAAGAGCGACGCTTAAAGGAGCTCCAGAGACGGGCGCAAGCCGCGGCTAAAAGTGCGGAGACCAGAGACAGACATGAGACGCTAGGGCCGCTGCTGCCGCCACCGGGAGGCCTGTGTGCGAACACAGGTCACTAGCCACACGCCCTTCCGGGGAGCCTGTGCAGCCCGCCACTGCCAGGGTCCCGGGATCCAGGGACAACTCCCCCGGGAGAACGCACAGGCGCGCCTCAGGCTGCAACGTCTTGCCGGCCTCTGCCGCCGCAGGCCCGCCCCACACTCCGTGCCCCTCCCTACCCCCGGGCCTGAGTGAGCCAGAGCCTCCGAATCAGCGGCTCCTTTAACCCCGTCCTGTCTGAGCAAAGAACAGACGCCCTCCGGCGACCTACACGCACAGGCGGGGCTAAATCCAAAGCTGAGCCCCTGGGAACTGTGAGAACAAAGAAGAGAAAGGGAAATCTCTCCCAGCAGCCTCAGAAGCAGCGGATTAAAGCTCCACAATCAACTTGATATACCCTGCATCTGTGGAATACCTGAATAGACAACGAGTCATCCCAAATTAAGGAGCCCTGTGGATGAAAGGCTCTTGGTGCTGCAGCCAGGAGTCAGTGCTGTGCCTCTGAGGTGGGAGAGCCAACTTCAGGACACTGATCCACAAGAGACCTCCCAGCTGCACATAATATCAAACAGCAAAAATTTCTGAGAGATCTCCATCTCAACGCCAGCACCCAGCTTCACTCAACGACCAGCAAGCTACAGTGCTGGACATCCTATGCCAAACAACTAGCAAGACAGGAACACAACCCCACCCATTAGCAGAGAGGCGGCCCAAAATCATAATAAGTCTACAGACACCCCAAAACACACCACCAGACGTGGACCTGCCCACCAGAAAGACAAAATCTAGCCTCATCCACCAGAACACAGGCACTAGTACCCTCCACCAGGAAGCCTACACAACCCACTGAACCAACCTTAGCCACTGGAGACAGACACAAAAAACAACAGGAACTACGAACCTTCAGCCTGCAAAAAAGGAGACCCCAAACACAGTATGATAAGCAAAATGAAAAGACAGAAAAACACACCGCAGATGAAGGAGCAAGATAAAAACCCATCAGACCTAACAAATGAAGAGGAAATAGGCAGTCTACCTGAAAAAGAATTCAGAATAATGATAGTAAGGTTGATCCGAAATCTTGGAGATAGAATGGACAATAGAATGGACAAAATGCAAGAATCAGTTAACAAGGACCTAGAAGAACTAAAGATGAAACAAGCAACGATGAACAACACAATAAATGAAATTAAAAGTACTCTAGATGGGATCAATAGCAGAATAACTGAGGCAGAAGAACGGATAAGTGACCTGGAAGATAAAATAGTGGAAATAACTACTGCAGAGCAGAATAAAGAAAAAAGAATGAAAAGAACTGAGGACAGTCTCAGAGACCTCTGGGACAACATTAAACGTACCAACATTCGAATTATAGGGGTTCCAGAAGAAGAAGAGAAAAAGAAAGGGACTGAGAAAATATTTGAAGAGATTATAGTTGAAAACTTCCCTAATATGGGAAAGGAAATAGTTAATCAAGTCCAGGAAGCACAGAGAGTCCCATACAGGATAAATCCAAGGAGAAATACGCCAAGACACATATTAATCAAACTGTCAAAAATTAAATACAAAGAAAACATATTAAAAGCAGCAAGGGAAAAACAACAAATAACACACAAGGGAATCCCCATAAGGTTAACAGCTGATCTTTCAGCAGAAACTCTGCAAGCCAGAAGGGAGTGGCAGGACATATTGAAAGTGTTGAAGGAGAAAAACCTGCAACCAAGATTACTCTACCCAGCAAGGATCTCATTCAGATTTGATGGAGAAATTAAAACCTTTAGAGACAAGCAAAAGCTGAGAGAGTTCAGCACCACCAAACCAGCTCTGCAACAACTGCTAAAGGAACTTCTCTAGGCAAGAAACACAAAAGAAGGAAAAGACCTACAATAACAAACCCAAAACAATTAAGAAAATGGGAATGGGAACATACATATCGATAATTACCTTAAATGTAAATGGACTAAATGCTCCCACCAAAAGACACAGATTGGCTGAATGGATACAAAAACAAGACCCATATATTTGCTGTCTACAAGAGACCCACTTCAGACCTAGAGACACATACAGACTGAAAGTAAGGGGATGGAAAAAGGTATTTCATGCAAATGGAAACCAAAAGAAAGCTGGAGTAGCAATTCTCATATCAGACAAAATAGATTTTAAAACAAAGACTATTAGAAGAGACAAAGAAGGACACTACATAATGATCAAGGGATCGATCCAAGAGGAAGATATAACAATTGTAAATATTTATGCACCCAACATAGGTGCACCTCAATACATAAGGCAAATACTGACAACCATAAAAGGGGAAATCGACAGTAACACATTCATAGTAGGGGACTTTAACACCCCACTTTCACCAATGGACAGATCATCCAAAATGAAAAAAAAATAAGGAAACACAAGCTTTAAATGATACATTAAATGAGATGGAGTTAATTGATATTTATAGGACATTCCATCCAAAAACAACAGAATACACATTTTTCTCAAGTGCTCATAGAACATTCTCCAGGATAGATCATATCTTGGGTCACAAATCAAGCCTTGGTAAATTTAAGAAAATTGAAATTGTATCAAGTATCTTTTCCGACCACAACGCTATGAGACTCGATATCAATCACAGGAGAAGATCTGTAAAAAATACAACCACATGGAGGCTAAACAATACACTACTTAATAACGAAGTGATCACTGAAGAAATCAAAGGGGAAATCAAAAAATACCTAGAAACAAATGACAATGGAGACACGACGACTCAAAATCTATGGGATGCAGCAAAAGCAGTTCTAAGAGGGAAGTTTATAGCAATACAATCTTACCTTAAGAAACAGGAAACATCTCGAATAAACAACCTAACCTTGCACCTAAAGCAATTAGAGAAAGAAGAACAAAAAAACCCCAAAGTTAGCAGGAGGAAAGAAATCATAAAAATCAGATCAGAAATAAATGAAAAAGAAATGAAGGAAACGATAGCAAAGATCAATAAAACTAAAAGTTGGTTCTTTGAAAGGATAAACAAAATTGATAAACCATTAGCCAGACTCATCAAGAAAAAAAGGGAGAAGACTCAAATCAATAGAATTAGAAATGAAAAATGAGAAGTAACGACTGACACTGCAGAAATACAAAAGATCATGAGAGATTACTACAAGCAACTCTATGCCAATAAAATGGACAACCTGGAAGAAATGGACAAATTCTTAGAAAGGCACAACCTGCCAAGACTGAATCAGGAAGAAATAGAAAATATGAACAGACCAATCACAAGCACTGAAATTGAAACTGTGATTAAAAATCTTCCAACAAGCAAAAGCCCAGGACCAGATGGCTTCACAGGCGAATTCTATCAAACATTTAGAGAAGAGCTATCACCCATCCTTCTCAGACTCTTCCAAAATATAGCAGAGGGAGGAACACTCCCCAACTCATTCTACAAGGCCACCATCACCCTGATACCAAAACCAGACAAGGATGTTACAAAGAAAGAAAACTACAGGCCAATATCACTGATGGACATAGATGCAAAGATCCTCAACAAAATACTAGCAAACAGAATCCAACAGCACATTAAACGGATCATACACCATGATCAAGTGGGGTTTATTCCAGGAATGCAAGGATTCTTCAATATACGCAAATCAATCAACGTGATACACCATATTAACAAATTGAAGGAGAAAAACCATATGATCATCTCAATAGATGCAGAGAAAGCTTTTGACAAAATTCAACACCCATTTATGATAAAAACCCTGCAGAAAGTAGGCATAGAGGGAACTTTCCTCAACATAATAAAGGCCATATATGACAAACCCACAGCCAACATCGTCCTCAATGGTGAAAAACTGAAAGCATTTCCACTAAGATCAGGAACAAGACAAGGTTGCCCACTCTCACCACTCTTATTCAACATAGTTTTAGAAGTTTTAGCCACAGCAATCAGAGAAGAAAAGGAAATAAAAGGAATCCAAATCAGACAAAAAGAAGTAAAGCTGTCACTGTTTGCAGATGACATGATACTATACATACAGAATCCTAAAGATGCTACCAGAAAACTACTAGAGCTAATCAATGAATTTGGTAAAGTAGCAGGATACAAAATTAATGCACAGAAATCTCTGGCACTCCTATACACTAAGGATGAAAAATCTGAAAGTGAAATCAAGAAAACACTCCCATTTACCATTGCAACAAAAAGAATAAAATACCTAGGAATAAACCTACCTAAGGAGACAAAAGACCTGTATGCAGAAAATTATAAGACACTGATGAAAGAAATTAAAAATGATACAAATAGATGGAGAGATATACCATGTTCTTGGATTGGAAGAATCAACATTGTGAAAATGACTCTACTACCCAAAGCAATCTACAGATTCAATGCAATCCCTATCAAACTACCACTGGCATTTTTCACAGAACTAGAACAAAAAATCTCACAATTTGTATGGAAACACAAAAGACCCCGAATAGCCAAAGCAATCTTGAGAACGAAAAATGGAGCTGGAGGAATCAGGCTTCCTGACTTCAGACTATACTACAAAGCTACAGTAATCAAGACAGTATGGTACTGGCACAAAAACAGAAATATAGATCAATGGAACAGGATAGAAAGCCCAGAGATAAACCCACGCACATATGGTCACCTTATCTTTGACAAAGGAGGCAGAAATGTACAGTGGAGAAAGGACAGCCTCTTCAATAAGTGGTGCTGGGAAAACTGGACAGCTACATGTAAAAGTATGAGATTAGATCACTCCCTAACACCATACACAAAAATAAGCTCAAAATGGATTAAAGACCTAAATGTAAGGCCAGAAACTATCAAACTCTTAGAGGAAAACATAGGCAGAACACTCTATGACATAAATCACAGCAAGATCCTCTTTGACCCACCTCCTAGAGAAATGGAAATAAAAACAAAAGTAAACAAATGGGACCTAATGAAACTTAAAAGCTTTTGCGCAGCAAAGGAAACCATAAAGAAGACCAAAAGACAACCCTCAGAATGGGAGAAAATATTTGCAAATGAAGCAACTGACAAAGGATTAATCTCCAAAATTTATAAGCAGCTCATGCAGCTTAATAACAAAAGAACAAACAACCCAATCCAAAAATGGGCAGAAGACCTAAATAGACATTTCTCCAAAGAAGATATACAGAGTGCCAACAAACACATGAAAGAATGCTCAACATCACTAATCATTAGAGAAATGCAAATCAAAACTACAATGAGATATCATCTCACACCAGTCAGAATGGCCATCATCAAAAAATCTAGAAACAATAAATGCTGGAGAGGGTGTGGAGAAAAGGGAACCCTCTTACACTGTTGGTGGGAATGTAAATTGATACAGCCACTGTGGAGAACAGTATGGAGGTTCCTTAAAAAGCTACAAATAGAACTACCATATGACCCAGCAGTCCCACTACTGGGCATATACCCTGAGAAAACCATAATTCAAAAAGAGTCATGTACCAAAATGTTCATTGCAGCTCTATTTACAATAGCCCGGAGATGGAAACAACCTTAGTGTCCATCAACAGATGAATGGATAAAGAAGATGTGGCACATATATACAATGGAATATTACTCAGCCATAAAAAGAGACGAAATTGAGCTATTTGTAATGAGGTGGATAGACCTAGAGTCTGTCATACAGAGTGAAGTAAGTCAGAAAGAGAGAGACAAATACCGTATGCTAACACATATATATGGGATTTAAGAAAAAAAAAATGTCATGAAAAACCTAGGGGTGAAACAGGAATAAAGACACAGACTTACTAGAGAATGGACTTGAGGCTATGGGGAGGGGGAAGGGTAAACGGTGACAAAGCGAGAGAGAGGCATGGACATATATACACTACCAAACGTAAGGTAGATAGCTAGTGGGAAGCAGCCGCATAGCACAGGGAGATCAGCTCGGTGCTTTGTGACCGCCTGGAGGGGTGGGATAGGGAGGGTGGGAGGGAGGGTGACGCAAGCGGGAAGAGATATGGGAACATATGTATATATATAACTGATTCATTTTGTTGTGAATCTGAAACTAACATACCATTGTAAAGCAATTATGCTCCAATAAAGATGTTTAAAAAATAAATAAATAAATAAATAAATGGAAATTTAAATGGAATTAAAAAAATAAAAAAAAATAAAGTTTCTCAACCCTTATCTTCACCCCCATTAACAAATGCATCCCCCAAATTGTGTTTAGAGTGATGATGAATAATTTTGGCAGTCTCATATAAGTTAGATCATTGTGAGAAAAATCTAGAGCAGTATTTCTCAAAGGGTTTTCCCAGAGTACTTTTTCAGAGTTAGTAAATCAGCACCTCTGGAGGGGGACCCAGGAATCTAAATTTCAAGTAAGCTTTCCATGGTTGAGAGCATCTGGTGTGGAGACGCAGGTACACGTGAAGAGGATCCCACACAGACTAGGCATGAAGTGATAAGGTCTAAATAAAAGTGGTGGTGATGATATAAAAAGGGACATGTATCTATTTCAAGGTAAGAGTTGATAGCATTTGTTTTGAGCATTTGAGTCTATTGAGTTTGAGTTGGGTGACTGTTAAAATGTAAAATGATATGCCACTGATAGAAGTAGTGAGTTGAGGAAGGATGTTTACCTTTTGGGGGAAGATGATTAATTCATTTGTAGACATGTCAAGTTTGATTAGATGTTAAGATTTCTAATCATTAAATAAGTTAAAATGTAGATTGACACATGTAATTTGTCTCAGACAAGAGAGGGCTCTGAGCAAAAGATGGATAGGGGTTAAAGCATGGGCTTTGGGAGTAGTGATGCATTCAGTTTTGCCACTTAAGGCTCCATGACCTGGAGCAGATTACCTAACTTCTCAAAGCCTCAGTTTTGATACATGCTCACAAATGGGAAGTGGATACAATGATTGTCTACAGAGAGAAGATGATTGTGAAGAGAAAGTACAGTTAGAAAGAAAAAACTCTCTCTAGTCTCCTCATATTTCTCTGTTCCATGACAGACTTGGTTGGGCTGTGATTTCCATTCTGTTTTGTTAGCAGCAGGACTCTTGCTTTAAATGGCATCTGTGGACAAAGTCCAGTATGTAAGTCCAGTGTGTAAAGCAAGCAATGCTCTGTCTAAAGTGGGACTGGAGGCATGAGACGTAAGCATTGATCTCTATTGGCCTGAGCAACCAGAGCCTCCAGACATCTGCTTAGAAGCTTGAATGCCAGGGTGTGGGACAGTTGTAGCTGGGAGAACTACACTCTCTCTGCCTACAGAGTAGCAAGCTAAACCCTAATATATCTAAAACTACAGGAAAAACATGATGTTTGGTATGTAAAAGTACTGACTGAGTACTGACCTTGAAGAATACAAGGTTTGAAGTCACAGCTTTGTCTATGCATGAAAGTGTTGTCATCTACATCCACTTTACTGCAGTCTCCCAGCAGTCCAGAAATGAGTTCTCCTTAGAACATTTATATCTTTTTGGTTCTATCCCCTTCTTGATATTTGTGTTATTTAATTTAAAATTATTATTCTTAGTTTAACAGACACTTGATAATAAAGGTGCTAGAAATAAATACAAGGAGGGCAGATGATTATAGATAAGCATGCAGGAAGTTCATGGGCATTTATCTTTTTATTTATTTCTGTATTAATTTTAACATCTTTATTGAGTATAATTGCTTTACAATGATGTGTTAGTTTCTGTTTATAACAAACTGAATCAGCTATACATATACATATATCCCAATATCCCCTCTCTCTTGCATTTCCCTCCCACCTTCCCTATCCCACCCCTCTAGGTGGTCACAAAGCACTGAGCTGATTTTCCTGTGCTATGTGGCTGCTTCCCACTAGCTAGCTATTCTACATTTGGTAGTGTATATATGTCCATGTCACTCTCTCACTTTGTCCGAGCTTAACCTTCCCCCTCCCGTGTCCGCAAGTCCATTCTCTACGTGTGCGCATTTATTCCTGTCATGGCCCTAGGTCCTTCAGAAGCTTTTACTTTTTTGCACATTCCATATATATGTGTTAGCATACGGTATTTTTTTTTCTCTTTCTGACTTACTTCACTCTGTATGACAGACTCTAGGTCCATCCACCTCACTGCAAATAATTCAATTTCATTTCTTTTTATGGCTGAGTAATATTCAATTACATATATGTGCCACATCTTCTTTATCCATTCATCTGTCGATGGACACTTAGGTTGCTTCCATGTCCTGGCTATTGTAACTAGAGCTGCAATGAACAGTGGTACATGTCTCTTTTGGAATTATGGTTTTCACAGCCAAGTAGTGAGATTGCTGGGTTATATGGTAGTTCTGTTTTTAGTTTTTTAAGGACCTCCATACTGTTCCTCTATAGTGGCTTTATCAATTTTCATTCCAACCAACAGTTAAAGAGGGTTCCCTTTTCTCCACACCCTCTCCAGCATTTATTGTTTATAGATTTTGTTTTGTTTTGGTTTGGGTATTTTTTGCGGTACGCGGGCCTCTCACTGTTGTGGCCTCTCCCGTTGCGGAGCACAGGCTCCGGACACGCAGGCTCAGCGGCCATGGCTCACGGGCCCAGCTGCTCCGCGGCATGTGGGATCTTCCCGGACCGGGGCACGAACCCGCATCCCCTGCATTGGCAGGCGGACTCTCAACCACAGCGCCACCAGGGATGCCCTGTTTATAGATTTTTTGATGATGGCCATTCTGACCTGTGTAAGGTGATACCTCTTTGTAGTTTTCATTTGCATTTCTCTAATGATTAGTGATGTTGAACATCCTTTCATGTGCTTGCTGGAAATCTGTGTATCTTCTTTGGAGAAATGTCTACTTAGGTCTTCTGCCCATTTTTGGATTGCATTGTTTGTTTTTTTGATATTGAGCTGCATGAGCTGATTGATTTTGGAGATTAATCCTTTGTCAATTTCTTCATTTGCAAATATTTTCTCCCATTCTGAGTGTTGTTTTTTCATCTTGTTTATGGTTTCCTTTGCTGTGCAAAAGCTTTTAAGTTTCATTAGGTCCCATTTGTTTATTTTTGTTTTTATTTCCATTTCTCTAGGATGTGGGTCAAAAAGGATCTTGCTGTGATTTATGTCATAGAGTGTTCTGCCTATGTTTTCCTCTAAGAGTTTGATAGTGTCTGGCCTTACATATAGGTCTTTAATCCATTTTGAGTTTATTTTTGTGTATGGTGTTAGGGAGTGTTCTAAGTACATTCTTTCACATGTAGCTGTCCAGGTTTCCCAACACCAATTATTGAAGAGGCTGTCTTTTCTCCACTGTATATTCTTGCCTCCTGTATCAAAAATAAGGTGACCATATGTGCGTGGGTTTATCTCTGGGCTTTCTATCCTGTTCCATTGATCTATATTTCTGTTTTACTGCCAATACCATACTGTTTTGATTAATGTAGCTTTGTAGTATAGTCTAAAGTCTGGGAGCCTCATTCCACCAGCTCTGTTTTTCTTTCTCAATATTGCTTTGGCTATTCAGGGTCTTTTGTGTTTTCATACAAACTGTGAAATTTTTTGTTCTAGTACTGTGAAAAATGCCATTGGTAGTTTGACAGGGATTGCATAGAATCTGTAGATTGCTTTGGGTAGTATAGGCATTTTCACAATGTTGATTCTTCCAATCCAAGAACATGGCATATCTCTCCATCTGTTGGTATCAGCACTAATTTCTTTCATCAGTGTCTTATAGTTTTCAGCATACAGGTCTATTTTCTCCTTAGGTAGGTTTATTCCTAGATATTTTATTCCACTTGTTGCAATGGTAAATGGGAGTGTTTCCTTAATTTCTGTTACAGATATTTCATCATTAGTGTATAGGAATGCAAGAGATTTCTGTGCATTAATTTTGGTTCCTGCTACTTTACCAAATTTGTTGATTAGTTCCAGTCGTTTTCTGCTGGCATCTTTAGGAGTCTCTATGTAGAGTATCATGTCATCTGCAAACAGTGACAGCTTTACTTCTTTTTTTCCGATTTGGATTCCTCTTATTTCTTTTTCTACTCTGATTGCTGTGGCTAAAACTTCCAAAACTATGTTGAATAATAGTGGTGAGAGTGGACAACCTAGTCTTCTTCCTAGTCTTCTTCTTCTTCTTCTTCCTTCTTCCTAGTCTTTCTTCTTCCTGATCTTAGAGGAAATGGTTTCAGTTTTTCACCACTGAGAAAGATGTTAACTGTGTGTTTGTCACATATGGCCTTTATTATGTTGAGGTAAGTTCTCTCTATGTTTACTTTCTGCAGGGTTTTTATGATAAATGGCTATTGAATTTTGTCAGCAGGTTTTTCTGCATCTATTGAGTTGATCATATGGTTTTTCTCCTTCAATTTGTTAATATGGTGTATTACATTGATTGATTTGTGTATATTGAAGAATTCTTGCATTTCTGGGATAAACTCCACTTGATCATAGTGTATGATCCTTTTAATGTGCTGTTGGATTTTGTTTGCTTGTATTTTGTTCAGGATTTTTGCATCTATGTCCATCAGTGATATTCACCTGTAGCTTTCTTTCTTTGTGAAATCTTTGTCTGGTTTTGGTATCAGTGTGATGTTGGCCTTGTAGAATGAGTTTGCAAGTGTTCCTCCCTCTGCCACATTTTAGAAGAGTTTGAGAAGGATAGGTGTTAGCTCTTCTCTAAATGTTTGATGGAAGTCACCTGTGAAGCCATCTGGTCCTTGGCTTTTGTTTGTTGGAAGATTTTTAATCACAGTCTCAATTTCAGTGCTTGTGATTTGTCGGTTTATATTTTCTATTTCTTCCTGTTTCAGTATCAGAAGGTTGTGCTTTTCTAAGAATTTGTCCATTTCTTCCAGGTTGTCCATTTTATTGGCATATAGTTGCTTGTAGTAATTTCTCATGATCCTTTGTAATTCTTCAGTCTCAGCTGTTACTTCTCCTTTTTCATTTCTAATTCTATTGATTTGAGTCTTCTCCCTTTTTTTCTTGATGAGTCTGGCTAATGGTTTATCAATTTTGTTTATCTTACCAAAGAAACAGCTTTTAGTTTTATTGATCTTTGCTATTGTTTGTTTTATTTCTTTTTCATTTATTTCTCATCTGATGTTTATGATTTCTTTCCTTCTTCTAACTTTGGGTGTTTTTTGTTCTTCTTTCTCTAATTGCTTTAGGTGTAAGGTTAGGTTGTTTATTAGAGATGTTTCTTGAGGTAGGATTTTATTGTTATAAACTTCCCTCTTAGAACTGCTTTTGCTGTATCCCATAGGTTTTCAGTCACCGTGTTTTGATTGTCATTTTTCTTCTAGGTATTTTTTGGTTTCCTCTTTGATTTTTCAGTAACCTCTTGGTTATTTAGTAATGTATTGTTTAGCCTTCATGTTTTTCTTTTTCTTTTTTTTTTTTTTTTTTTTTTTACAGATTTTATTCCTTTAATTGATATCTAGTCTTATAGCATTGTGGTCAGAAAAGATACTTGATACAATTCCAATTTTAAATTTACCAAGGCTTGATTTGCTACCCAAGGTATGATCTATCCTGGAAAATATTCTATGAGCACTTGAGAAGAAACTGTATTCTGTTGTTTTTGGATGGAATGTCCTATAAATAGCAATTAAGTCCATCTTGTTTAATGTATCACTTAAAGTTTGTGTTTCCTTATTTTCATTTTGGATGATCTGTCCATTGGTGAAAGTGGGGTGTTAAAGTCCCCTACTATGACTGTGTTACTGTCAATTTCCCCTTTTATGGCTGTTAGCATTTGCCTTTTGTATTGAGGTACTCCTATGTTGGGTGCATAAATATTTATAATTGTTATATGTTCTTCTTGGATTTATCCCTTGATCATTATGTAGTGTCATTCTTTGTCTCTTGTAATAGTCTTTAGTTAAAGTCGATTTTATCTGATAGGAGAATTGTTACTCCAGCTTTCTTTTGATTTCCATATGCATGGAATATCATTTTCCATCCCCTCACTTTCAGTGTGTATGTGTCCTTAGGTCTGATGTGGGTTTGTTGTAGACAGCATATATACGGGTCTTGTTTTTTTATCCATTCAGCCATTCTGTGTCTTTTGGTTGGAGCATTTAATCCATTTACATTTAAGGTAGCTATCAATATTTATGTTCCTATTACCATTTTCTAAATGGTTTTGGACTTGTTATTGTTGGTCTTTTCCTTCCTCTTTTTTTCCTTCCTTTAACATTTGTTGTGAAGCTGGTTTGGTGGTACTGAATTCTCTTAGTTTTGCTTGTCTGTAAAGGTTTTGATTTCTCCATCAAATCTGAATGAGATCTTTGCTGGGTAGATTAGTCTTGGTTGTAGGTTTTTCCGTTTCATCACTTTAAATATGTCCTGCCACTCCCTTCTGGCTTGCAGAGTTTCTACTGAAAGATCAGCTGTTTTCCTTATGGGGATTCCCTTGTGTGTTATTTGTTGTTTTTCCCTTGCTGTTTTTAATACATTTTCTTTGTATTTAATGTTTGGTAGTTTGATTAATATGTGTCTTGGCTTGTTTCTCCTTGAATTTATCCTTTATGGGACTCTCTGTACTTCCTGGACTTGATTAACTATTTCCTTTCCCATATTAGGGAAGTTTTCAACTATAATCTTTTCAAATATTTTCTCAGTCCTGTTCCTTTTCTCTTCCTCTTCTGGGACCCCTATTCCTCAAATGTTGGTGCTTTTAATGTTGTCCCAGAGGTCTCTGATACTGTCCTCAATTCTTTTCATTCTTTTTTCTTTATTCTGCTCTGCAGTAGTTATTTCAACTATTTTATCTTCCCGGTCACTTATCCTTTCTTCTGCTTCAGTTTTTCTGCTATTGATTCCTTCTAGAGAATTTTTAATTTCATTTATTGTGTTGTTCATCATTGTTTGTTTGCTCTCCGGTTCTTACAGGTCCTTGTTAAACGTTTCTTGTATTTTCTCCATTCTATTTCCAAGATTTGGGATCATCTTTACTATCATTACTCTGAACTCTTTTTCAGGTCGATTGCCTATTTCCTCTTCATTTGTTTGGTCTGGTTGGTTTTTACCTTGCTCCTTCATGTATTGTGTGTTTCTCTGTCTTCTCATTTTGCTTAACTTACTGTGTTCGGTGTCTCCTTTCACAGGCTGCAGGTTCTTAGTTCCTGTTGATTTTGGTGTCTGCCCCCAGTGGCTAAGGTTGTTTTAGTGCATTTTGTAGCCTTCCTGGTGGAAGGGACTGGTACCTGTGTTCTGGTGGATGAAGCTGGGTCTTGTCCTTCTGGTGGGCAGGACCATGTCTGGTGGTATGTTTTGTGGTGTCAGTGACCTTATTACGATTTTAGGAAGCGTCTCTGCTAATTGGTGGGGTTGTGTTCCTGGTTTGCTAGTTGTGTGATGTAGGGTGTCCAGCACTGTATCTTGTTGGTCATTGAGTGGAGCTGGTTTTTAGCATTGAGATGGAGATCTTTGGGAGAGCTTTCACTGTTTGATATTATGTGGAGCCAGGAGGTCTCTGGTGGACAAATGTCCTGAACTTGGCTCTCCCACCTCAGAGGTACAGGCCTGACACCTGGCCATAGCACCAGGCACATGGCTCAGAAGAAAACAGAGAACAAAGAAAGAAAGAAGGAAAAAAATAATAAAGTTATTAAAATAAAAAATCAAAAGCTTATTAAAAATAAAAAAATATTTGAAAGTTATTTAAAAAAAGGAATAAAGAAGAGAGCAATCGAACCAAAAAACAAATCCACTGATGATAGCAAGTGCTAAAAACTATAGAAACACAAACAAACAAAAAAACATTGATAGGCAGAACCCTAGGATAAGTGGTAAAAGCAGAGCTATACAGAGAAAATCACACAAAGGCCTTCACCTCAATTTTGGGATGATTCGTTGTCTGTTCAGGTATTCCAGAGATGCAGGCTACATTAAGTTTATTGTGGAGATTTAATCTGCTGCTCCTGAGGCTGACTGGGAGAAATTTCCCTTTCTCTTCTTTGTTCGCACAGCTCCTGGAATTCAGTTTTGGATTTGGCCCTACCTCTGCATGTAGGTTGCCTGAGGCATCTGTTCTTCACTCAGACAGGATGGGGTTAAAATAGCAGCTGATTAGTGGGCTCTGGCTCACTCCGCTGGGGAGAGGGAGGGCATAGAATGCAGGGCGAGCCTGTGGTAGCAGAGGCCGACATGACATTGCAACTTCCTGAAGCATGCTGTGTGTTCTCCTTGGGAAGTTGTCCCTGGAGCTCCAGACCTTGGCAGTGGTGGGCTGCACAGGCTCCCAGGAGGGCAGGTGTGGATAGTGACCTGTGCTTGCACACAGGTTTCTTGGTGGCTGCAGGAGCAGTCTTAGCATTTCATGCCCCTCTCTGGTGTCCACGCTGATAGGTGCAGATCGCGCCCATCTCTGGAGCTTGTTTAGGCAGTGCTCTGAATCATGTCTCTTCACACACCCTGAAACAATGGTCTCTTGCCTCTTAAGCAGTTCCAGACTTTTTCCCGGACTCCATCCCAGCTAGCTGTGGTGCAGTAGCCCCCTTCAGGCTGTGTTCATGCAGCCAATCCCGAAGTCCTCTCCCTAGGATCTGAGCTCCGAAGCCAGAGCCTCAGCTCCGATCCCCCACCTTCCCGGCAGGTAAGCAGACAAGCCTCTCAGGCTGGTGCATGCTGGTCGGCACTGATCTTCTGTGTGGGAATCTCTCCACTTTGCCCTCTGTACCCCTGTTGCTGCGCTCTTCTCCTTGGCTCCGAAGCTTCCCTGCTGCCACCCCCTGCCTCCACCAGTGAAGGGGCTTCCTAGTGTGTGGAAACTTTTCCTCCTTCACAGCTCCTTCCCCGAGGGGCAGGTCCCATCCCTATTCTTTTGTCTCTGTTTCTTCTTTTTTCTTTTGCCCTACCCAGGTGTGTTGGGAGTTTCTTGCTTTTTGGGAAGTATGAGGTCTTCTGCCAGCATTCAGTCTTTAGGAGTTGTTCCACACGTAGATGTATTTCTGATGTATTTGTGGAGAGGAAGGTGATCTCCACATCTTACTCCTCTGCCATCTTGAAGGTCTCCGCATTTATTTTTATGATCCATTATATCTTGTTCACTTTTTTATTGCCTTGTAAATAAATTCAGAATTTGCCTAATGTATATTTTAAATATCTGTCAACATAATTCTTATATCTATTGTGAATATTAACCTTACTTGTTACTCTGGCTCTGTAGGGCTACTAGTATTATATATTCCAGTTAATAAACTCTTTGCCCTCTGTTGAGAACAATAACAATGCAACCAACTAATTTCCTTTATAAGACTGATTCTGGATTTTATAGTCTGGTCTTTTGGAAACTAAAATTAGACCACAAATTGTTTTAATAAAAAACACAAAATTCTGCTAGGCAATAGCAACTTCGTGTAATTTTCTGAGATTTAGGGATCACATTGCTGAGTTGACATAGACGTTCAAATCTTTTCCTGGAAAATTGGATCCATTTATAACTTACAACACTTGGGGAGTAATTTGGCTAAATCACTGAGTTGCAGTTGTCACATTTTTGTATGGATAGCAACCACTCAGTCTACTAAGTAAAACCCAAATTCCCAGGTTCCACTTTCTGATATTTTGATTTCAGTAGGTCTGAGGTAGGAACCAGGGCTCAGCCTTTTGAAGTATTACATAGGTGGTCCATAGATTGTACCTTGAGAAATTCTGGAGTATAGAGTAAGTTCACGTCAGGAAAATCTTTTAAGGGAAGAGTATGATGTTTTGTAAGAGTGGCTAAACCACAGAGAATTCCCGCTTCACCTAACACTCCTCTGTTTACATCAGTGCAGAGCTGCCAGGTAGTGAGTGGGTGTAAGTAACTCCATTTAAACATGGAGATGAGGAAGTAAATAATCAGCAATACTGTGGTTCCATTATAGTTATTCCAATTGTGTTGTTGTTTATGTTTTGGAAACTCCACAAGCTCCTCTGATATCTTAAATAACTTTCAGAAGACACACTTGTTTTTCCTTGAGTTTTGTAAGCCTTTTTAAAAAATATGAGTATTGGGCTTCCCTGGCGGCGCGGTGGTTGAGAGTCCGCCTGCCGATGCAGGGAACACGGGTTCATGTCCCGGTCCGGGAAGATCCCACATGCTGCGGAGCGGCTGGGCCTGTGAGCCATGGCTGCTGAGCCTGCGCGTCCGGAGCCTGTGCTCCGCAACAGGAGAGGCCACAGCAGTGAGAGGCCCGCGTACCAAAAAAAAAAAAAAAAAAAAAAAAATGAGTATCAAGCTCTGCAAATCCAACTGATCAGAAGTTACCTTGACAATCATGTTTCCTATTTTAATTATGTGAAACTTGAAAGAAACTTTGTTTATTTTTATTATGTTTTTCCCTCAATATAACATCACATATTAGAATTTCCCTTCCAAAGACACTGAAGAAAACATAATCAAGTTGTTTGAGCTTGAAGCAGTTTTCTGAATTATAAAAGATTTGTCCTTGTAAGACACACACAAGTATAGACTCATTCATGGAAAAGGAAATTGTGTAAAGAGAATATTATTATCCTATAGGTTTCAACGATAACTGGGTGAGAGGGAAGGGTTACTGTCTCTTGTGTTGATCTTCAACTGTTAGTAGCTCTACACACTAGTCATTAGACAGGTGGTGAAGTAGTGCTGGAAGAACACCAGATGGTATTAGGAAGTGCAGACTTGAGATCTGGCTCCAATAACTCCCAACCATGACACCTTAGTAAATAAAGTTTACCACTTTCTCTCCCTTAGTTATAGATATTATCCCATCTTCACTCATATTTTTAGTCATTCAGTACATTTTATTTTCTACCTACAGTGTTCCACGTTCAGTGTTTTATACTAGGGATGTACTGATAGTACTTTAGAAAGGTGATGATTGCAGTGAAGATGGAGATAAGCAGATGAACTCACTGTGCTGTTCTAAAGTTTCCAATGAGATAATGCAAGCAAGCATTATTTAGAGATATAGAGTGCTACACAAATGTAAATTATTAGTATTTTGTTTCTTATTCCTTAGCTCTGTGTGCCCCTATAATTCCAGTGTCCTTAACAGCCCCGTAAATATAGATCTCCACTGAACACTGTATATAATATTTAAAGATTAGAAATAACCAAAATATATATCAAGGGGGAACTGATTAAATAAATTATGGTACTTCTATACATAGGAATATATAATAATAAATAATGACAATAAATAACCTTTTTGAGCACTTACTGGGTGCCAAAGATGGTTCTAAATTGTTTGTTTATAAATTAAATTACTTAATTATTGTAACACCACTATGAAGAAACTGAAGAACATGGAAGTTAATTTGCCCAAGGTTTCAGAGATAATAAGTGATAGAATTGGAATTTGAACACAGGTGGTTTGGGTCTTACTCTCCATACTTAACACTAGTCTTTTCAACAGTCAGAATAAACAAAGCAGCTCTACATGTAGAAAAAAGGAAAGCTTTCTAAGATATACTATGAAGTGCAGAATGCATACTATTTTCTGGAAAATGGAAGGAAAGAAAGGGAAATTCAAATAAAAAACAAACATGCATGTGTATAGAATATCTCTGGAAGGATATATAAGAAAATGGTAAATGTGGTTGTTTTCTCAAAGGGCTTCTGGGTAGCTGAAGAACAAGGATTGAAGACTCAATCTTTAAACCTCTCTGGTGTCTTTTGATTTTTATGCTGTGTGCATACATTACCAATTTAAAAAGTAAATAGATTAAAAAATTGTAAAGTTCTCATAATGAATCCTCCTGAAGCACGTAACAACCTTGTAATGTACATCTTATCACCGAGTTGATATAGTCTGAAATCATAAGTTCATATTTGTGGTACCTAGAAGACTTCACTGCAGGATAACGATATCAGATTATTTCTGTGACTTGTATCAGCATGCAGTTAGAAAGCAACCAACGTTAAAAGGAACTAGTCTCAACCAGCCTGCTTACTGACAGATTTCCCCCAGCAGCCCAACCCAGGCTACCCAGAAGTCCTCTCTCTCTGGGGCCTCTTAGTCCAGGCCAGCACATTAAGGCTTAGGAAGCCTGAAAGAGCAGAGGGGAAGAGATTATCCAGTGATAGGCATATAGAGGTTGTCTAATACATTGTTTTGAATGAATAAGCCAAAAAGAGAAAAAAGGGAATAAAGAAGAAAAGGTAGTTCTATAAAGTTATATGCCCTATGTCTATACAGTGTGAGATTGATTTTTCACCTGCATCTAATAAAATGGCTTAAAAGAAGTTCCCAGAATGATTTGAGCAAGAGCCATTAGCTTAAAAGTCATCAGTGATACAAAGAATTCTGCTTAACTTACCTTTTCCCTTGGGAGTGGGTAGGTGGATGTGAATATGGGAATAAGATTTTAACTTTATCAGCATAACTTGTACCATTTATCAGTCCATAAAAAACTTTGAAAATAATAAAAGCAAAACATGCTGTTCCACTTAGGATTATAATTTTAAATAGGGGCTTATAGCACCTGAAATTGAGACAGAAAAAATTTTTAGTTGTGGTTTCAAGATCAGTTTGTCTACCAGGCAAGCTAGGTAGATATCCAGATTGGATTCATGCATTTAAAGGTGTTAGAGCCCAAATTAAGTCCCTGGTTCTGATGAGATGACACTTTAAGAAATCAGAGACATTCTACTTTTAAACCAAGAATATATCATAAATTGTATTATTCCCAAATTTTCTGTGTCCTCCTTGTGCATTGTCATGGAACTTGAAGTAGACCATTTATTTGGAAGAATATCCTTCCCCACTACAAGTATTTCATGCTTGAGTATGTGACTAGTTTTGGTCAGTGGAATGTGAATGGAAGAAACATATGAGATGTATCAGTAGAAGTTAAGAGCTATCACATAGCTCTGCCATCTCTCTCTTTTCCCTCTGTCCCTAGGATGGCATGTACCAGAAAAACACTGCTCCTTCAGCCTAGATTCTGGAATAAAGAAGACATTTGGAGCAGACTCTGAGACAATCCTTAGCTGTTTTGTAACATAAGCAAGAAGTTAATATTTGTTTTAGTAAGTGCTAAGATTTAGGAGTTCTTTCTTACTGCAGAATAACCTACAGAAAACTGACTAATACAGAGTGATGACTTGAATAGCCATGCTTGCTATAGGAAAATTTTAAATGGGGAAAAAGAAGGCAGTAAAACATAAATATCTATACCAGCATCTTTACACCCTCAGGCTGGGTGGATGATGAGCCTTGCAGTGGGGTTGACTCCTGGTGTGGCATGCCCAGGTCAGTGATAAATGGAGGGATTACCTGGGCATCTGAGCTCCAGGCTGGACTACTCTCTGCCTTTGGCCTCTGGACTTGCATAGATGAGCATTTGGAGCTCAGAGAATGTACTTAGCCATCTATGGGACTCAGTCATCAAAGCTGCTGTGAGAAAATATTTGAATCCATGAATGCTGTGTAGGGGAAGTAAATGTTTTAAAGGAGATTTTTGATGGTCTTGGTGAGTTTAACAGGCACTTGGCCATCTTCTCAGTATCAGTTGGGGATTGCCCACTCTTGTGAAAGTGGTGAGACTTCAGATTGGAGGAAATAGTAGGTCTTTGACATACATCAAAGAACACATGTAAAGGGCCAGGTAATGAATATTTTATGCTGTCACAACTACTCAACTCTACCATTATCCTGTGAAAGCAGAAATTCACAGTAGGTAGTGAATAATTGTGGCTGTGTTCTAATGAAACTTTATATTCAAAGGCAGGTGACTGGCCAGATTTGGCCTATAGGCTTTACTTTGCTGACCCTTGATGTAGTAGAAAAGAAAATGGAACTTTTTTCCACTAATATCACACTCAGAAATTTGGTGTTAGTTAAAGAGAGGTTCTTGTACACACCTCATCCATAGAAACTTGAAATGTTCTCGCTCAGTCAAGAAACCATCAAAACCATGAAGGGAATAATTCCCATGAAGGGAATTACCCTGGGGAACTATTTTGAAAGTTTAATGACAAATTCTATGTCATCAAACACAATGAAAGGTACAGATGCCTTGGTATGAGTGGCATCCGCAGCCTTACCACAGTTTGAGGACCTAGAAGCACTAACCTATGATAGTGCATGAAACATACAGGAGCAATCAGGCAAATACAGGTTATGAGAGAATAAAATAAATACAGAAAAAATACAGAAGCAAGTGTTAACAGGAATTCATTATTCCACCTTGTATCACTGTGAAGTGTGCATACTCATTTTACATTTGGTTTGTCAGAAAGAACATTGGCTCTTAGCACATCTCAGGAGAGTAGTTATTAGTTGATTTAGGAAAAAAACACTAGAATAGAGATTTATTTGCTGTATCTTGGCCTTTTTTTGTTACTTTTCTTGAGATAAGAAATATTTTATGTCCCAAGAAAGAGTTTTTGTTTTGTTTGTTTGCTAAACAAAAAATGAATTTAAGTATTTGATATAGTTTCTTCAAAGTCCAAAACATTGAAGTATAAGTTTCCTTGGGAGTTTTGATCATCGTTTGTTGCATTCCTGGACAGAACATTCCCCTTGGCTTCTTCAGAAAGAATGGTATTCTCAGAGCCATACTATTACCTTTTAGAGACCTAAGGATAACCTGAGGAGTTTTTAGCTTTTGAAATTTGCAGCTTTATGGGCTTCAGAGATTCTATGAGTTCTATTACTTATCCCCAGTGGGAGATGGCCCCTCAATGGATCCTTTGCCCTGAGTCACAAAAGCCAATCAAATGAAACCAGGTTAAGTATAGCAGAACAGAAACTTTATTCATTGACTAAGGAATGGAGAAGGGAGAGCTTGTGCTCTAAAAACATCTTCTCCCTGAAGGGAGGAGAGTAATGGAATTTTAAGGGTTAGGAAGTAGACATGTCATTAGGGCTCTAGGAAAGGGGTGGAGATTTCCAGGGGTATCTGGGGGCAGATGGGGCATGTGCAGTCGTCTTCCATGCTTCTTTGCACAGTGCACAAATTGTTTAGCAGAGCCCTCCCATCACCACCACTTTGGGTGGAGATCTTAGCATGGTAATGTAGCAAAGGTAACTTTTGGACACCTCCAGGTCTCATCTGTGCAGGTGTGTTCCTGTGGTCAAGTCAGAGCCAGTTCGGGGCAGTTGACTACTGCATATCTCTTAAAGCACAGCAGCAAAACATCTCTGTCAAATACCAGGTGCTTTTGAAACAAACACAGAGGTAAATCAAGGCCAGGACTCTTTAGCTTTCAGATTTCAGGGGCTTGTATGGGTGACAGTTCTGGAGTATGGTTCCTTAATATGAACTTTGCCAAAATGCAGGTGATAGTGGTATAGGTGGTCACCAGATCATGCTGTGAGAAACACAGGAACACAAAAAGAAACACTTTTTGACTGTATCCAGGGTACAAGAATGTCCTCCTTCCTGTGTTGCTGCTATAGTTCTGGGACAAAATCCTACCTGCCAAGGCTGAAGTTGAGGTTCTACAAATGCTACGACCACATACAACATGTTTATTTACTAGTTTATTTACTGGATTTTATCTCCCACTGATCAGAGGCCTTACATTTAATTTAAGAAATGTTTAGTAGGTGATTTTAATTACATGTATATAACAAGTAGCACAAGATATATCTATGTCATTTTATTTTCTGAATATAAAATAAGATCTATATTTCCTAGTTTATGTTGTAACCAAACCAAACATTTTTGTTGTTTCAGAGGAAATGCAGGAGGAAAAAAGTTATTTCCTAATGTCATATTTTTGTCTGAGGTGTTATTTTATGTAAAAAATAATTTTGACAGAAGCATAGAAATAAAACCTGAATTCTGCAATGTTTCTTATGTTCTTAATTTCCAATGTTACATCTTTGTTAGTGTAGCCTTTGAATAGAGCACAAATAAAGACTTTGTATAGTGGGATATAATACCATAAATTTGAATATATTAAGAAAAGATGCGGCCTGGGGTCGTATATAATTTAAATACAACTATATTCAAATTAACAATGGGTTCCATATAAATAACAGATATTTTTGGTACAATATACTGATATTTAATTTATAGTTAATTCGTGATGCTTTGGGTTATTTATATAAAAGTTATATCTCTTGTTCAGGAATGTAAAATCCAATTGTAACAACGTTCCAAGGAGAAAATCAGTTACATGTGGAAACATAGCGAAATGATGATCAGAAGACTTGGAATCAGATAGATACAGGTCTGCTTGTTGGTTTTGCCATTCACAGTCTATTGACATTTCTCAGGTTAATTAACCTCTCTGACATTCATTCTCCTCTTGTATAAAGTAGGAAGAAAAATATCCACCTCTAAAGTTGCTATAAGAATTAAATAAGGCAATGTTTATAAAATATTGAGTTCAAGTGCCCATTGAGAAAATGGTGATTCCAATTCCTTTATACAGTTTAACTCATAGCATTTATGAACTCTGAACAGAAATACGTTTATTTTCCTATAAGAATTTAAGTATTCTATATTCCTTTTTATATCACTTCCCTCTACACCATGCATTTATTTCTGATATATTTCTTTTATAATACCAAAAATGTATGGATAGAGAGAAAAGTCATATTCATTAAATAAAATTTCATCTCTAATTCAAGTCTTAACAATGTAATGCTAATGCGCATTGCTTTTGGGTCACTGAATATTTAATCCAAATTATTCTGTATTTTTTACATTATCTTTAAAGGTTATCTTTAAATATTGCTTTACTTTATGAATCCTAGAAATGAAAAGCATAACTCATCTTGAATCCTGTAGCATAAGCCAATCCAAGCTATTATTTTATTTTTTTAAATTTTGATTTAAATACTGTGTGTACATTGTAGAAGGAATAGAAAATGTGGATTTAAAAGAGAAAAAAATACACACTGTCCATAAATCTATGAATCAGAGATAATCACTTATTACAATACATATATATAAAATATAATATTGTAAATATTTTGTCACTGTAAACTAAATGATGACCATCTCTCTCAGTCAAATATACTTCTATAATATAATTATTTTGCTGCATCATATTTAGTTGATTGCATATATTATAATTTAGGTAACAAATTCTTATTTTTGAGTATTTAATTACTTTTATTATGAAAATGCTGCCATTAGTATCTATCTTTTTTTTTTTTTTTTTTGGCTGTACCACGTGGCATGTGGGATCTTAATTCCCTGACCAAGGATGGAACCCACATCCCCCTGCTTTGGAAGTGAAGAGTCCTAACTATTGCACCACCAGGAAAGTCCTTATTAGTGTCTATCTTTATAAAACTATTTCCTTGTTTGAATCCCTATGTGTAGAACTATTGCCTAAATTCAGACAGATTTAAAATTCAACATAAATTTTCATGTAGAGTCTCATAGCTAATTTCTCCACTAGAGGCTACTTTCTTTGTTTCTAAAATGTCATCTATGTAGATGTTAATTTACTGTAACTAGCATTGCAGACATGCAGTTCGTAAACTCTTTTTTGAACTGTTAGTGTTTCATAACATCCACCCTCCAATTAATACTTTCAAGGTTCTTTTTTTAAAACAATAGTAGTTTTCCCCAAATCAAGTTTTTTCCCTCCTTTGAATTTTTACGCTCTTTTATTTTCAGTAGTTATTCCAGTTATTTCAATATGTTTTTAATTTAGTACACTCTATTTTAAATTAATATTACAGTATTTCTCTGTAATGTAAGAACCTTCTAAATAATACTTTGATATATACTCTTCATGTACTTTGTGCTATTATTGTCATATATTGTTATTATTTGTACTTTAGTCTGTGTCTGAAATTTTACTATCTGGATAGTCTGTGAATATGTTATATTGTCTATTGTTTTGGGTTTTTTGGTTTCAGACACGTGCTTTTGTCTCTGTGTGCCTGATCTTTTAAATTCAGTGCCATTTGTTGTTTTTGAAAAATTATAGAGATAATTTGATGCCTAAGGTAATTATTTTCATCCCAAATAAGATTTATATTTGTTTCTGGCAAATAGCATTACCAGATCCCCTTAATCCCAACAAGGATTGAAATGATGCAAATTGAGCTTCGGTCCTTGTAAGGGCTGGGCTAAGTTAGCTTACCCTAACTCTTTAGGTGCAGCCCTTGGGGGTCCCAGTCTTAAATCTGGGGATTTGCCAGGACCTCCCTCTCCTTGCCAGGCTCTACATTTCAGTTTTTATCTTCTCTAATTCACAAGGCTATTTTAAGTACAGTTTAGCTTCTTAGTCTCTGGAGGAAAGTGATCCAAATGCCAGGCTTATCTTTCTAGATTTTCTTCTTCTCTTTACTTTTGGTCCAAGGATCCATCTCTGCCTTTGTAGCTCTTCAATGCTTTTAAATTTAAAAAAGAATACTTTGTCCAACCTTTGTTTAGGGTTATACCTATAATTATTTTGATACCTTCCTATGCTTTCAGTAATACTAGTTCTGAAAAACTTTAAATTGTGAAATATAATACATTTAGAAAAACAAATCAATAAAGGGACAACTTAACTAATTATTATAAAGTGAATATTCAATGAAACTAACACTGAGGTTATGACTTTTAATTTTGAGCAAAACTATTTGACTCTAGAAAGTTTACTGGTATTCACAACAATGATTGTTATAACCCAATAGAATATAATAATCTTAATTAGAATGATAAGCACATAGAAACTAAAGGTTACAAGTAATACTTACATGGAAATGATAAATTTACCTCAAGAAATGTATTAGTTCTAAAATAGAGTGTACATTTTTCTTAACTGGGGAAAAATAAGGATATTCTGAAGCTAGTTCACTAATTAAGGTTTAAAGAAAACACACATCATGGATAATTCAAAGAAGTAGGAAATTGATTACAGTTGACCCTTGAACAACATGAGTTTGAACTGCACAGGTCCACCTGCACATGGATTTCTTTAATAAATACTAGAGTACTACACGATCCATGATTGGTTGAATCAGTGGGTGTGGATCCTGGATGTGGAAGGCTGACTGTAAAGTTAGACACAGATTTTCTACTGCACAGGAGTCAGTGTCCTTAACTCTTGCATTGTTCAAGAGTCAACTATATTATTGTTCATAACACTCTTTCTACCAGAATTAGCATAAGGATATTTGATTTGAATATACAAAAATGGGGCATTCTGATTTGAGAGAATAACTCAATATCATTTATTAATTTCACACCTTTTAAAAGTAACTACCTTACAATGGCCAGTGGCCAAAGCGGAGGATATAGTACATCTGTGTAAATTTTGTAAAGATGGCCTTGTCCTCTCTCAAACTGATACTTTCAGGGTTAGGGTCAAGCATGGGCTGACTGGAGAGAAAGTGAGATTTTATCTACTGAGGTGAGACACCGCAATGTCCTGACCTTTGTGGGAGAACAACACCCCTGACAACTGTGGAGGACATTCAACCTCAGGTATTGCAGGAAGAGAGTGAGAGCAATAAATACTCTCTTTCATTTCAATATCTAACTCTACACCCATGTAAAACAATCATACCATATGTCTGGGTCATCAAGCAACATTTGCTGCTGGCGACATGGCCTCCCTTTGGGTTTGTCATCCAAACTAAGTGCTTGAAAGTGAAAAACTCATGTGACTCTGGCTGGTCCTGATAATGTGCACTGCTTGATGCCATCACTGGAAGTTCTCCATTGCTGCAGCTATGCCAGTAGCCATGAAAACTTTGTATGTTTTGTGAAATACCTTTTTATCTCATATTGAAAATGTAGCTTTTAAGTGGGTGTAGGATTGCTATAAGAAAGACATACATATAGATTCTAATATGATTCAAAATAAATCATTATATGACAACTTAACTCAAAAGGAAGGTGAAGGATCTAAAGTTGGAGAATTTAATGCCAGTAAAAATGTTTGATAATTATAGAAAGAGGTTTGGCTTAAAAAAATGTTAAGTTAACAGGAAAAGCAATTTCTGCTGACCAAGAGTCAGTACACAACTTCCCAGAAGCCATTAAGAAAGACCTTGAGGGGAGATCAAGATGGCAGAATAAAAGGAATAAATACAACAAAAATACATCTACATGTGGAAAAATTCTCAGAGAAAACCTACTGAATGCTGGCAGAAGATCTCATACAAACAACGCTACAAGAAAGATCCTACATAACAGTGTAGGACAAAAGAATAAAAAAGGAATTGGGATGGGACCTGCACCCCTGGGAGGGAGCTGTGAAAGAGGAAATATTCACTCACCTGCTGTTGCATGTTGGGGCTGGGTGCTGAAACTTGGACTTCAGCTGACAGACTCAGGGAAAGGAATGCATGGAGACAGTCCAAAGTGAATGGAATGTGGTCTGTGCCTCAAAAAGTGGTGCATGCAGGACAGACCTGGGTCTTAACAGAAGCCCCATTGTTAACTTGTGCATGAAGGGAGGGATGGGGCCTTGCCATGACAGCCTCATTCTTGGCTTACTCACAGCAGGTTTGGCTCCACCTCTACAAGCTCCAGGAGAACACAAGCCCCAATTCGTTGCCCACACACAGAGGTGGAACTGAAATCTGAGATGATCCCTGGTGGTTCTGCAACTTCAGTGGATTTATGCCACCAGTGGTTTTGTAAGCTTGATGCATGCAGGACAACAGAGTGGATTACTGGGGCTCCCATGGCTGGAGCAGGTCAAAGGTTAGTAGTTCCAGGCTTTGAGGACATGTGCATGTGGAGGCAGGGCCAGGGTCTGGACTGATTCTGTAGCTCCCATGTCAGGTCCAGGTGCATAAGTATTCTGGGTCCCAGGGCCAGACTTTTGTGGATCTATGCCAGTGGCTTTGTGAGCACAGTGCCTGATGAACATCTGAACTGATTGCCTGGGTTCACATGGCTGAGGTGGGGTTAGGGCAGTGCCAACAACAGGGTACATTGTAAGCCTGTGCAACAGGTGACAGATGATGTCACCGAGCTGACTTCCCAGTGGACAGTCCTTGTGGAAGAATAATCAGTGACTTCTATACTAGTGTGAGTGCTCCAGTCCTGCCTACCTCTCACCACAACTTAGACCACATCTAGGGGCTTCCATTCCAAAAACTGGGGAGCAGACCCTGCCACTGACAGGGCTGTGACAACCACAGAGCAAAAAGGAGACCCACTCAACATCCACTGCAGGCTCTGATCACCACAACACCAATCACACCCCCTATTAAGGGAATAATTGTCATCACACACTGAGGAAAGACATGGAAGTCATCCATACAAAAAACAGCCCTTGCACCACAAATATTAGACTCACACAGGCTACACAGGGAGACTCCCACATAAAAAAAAAAAAAAAAAAACCTTCAAGACCACACTAGATAACAGTTTCTCCTAAATGAATAGAGTCAGACAAATGTAAGTACAATGAAGAAGCAGAGGAACCACTCCTAATTAAAAGAACAAGAGAATTCCCTTGAAAGAACAAACAATGAAACAACCCTGTCCAGTCTACTAGACCCTGAGTTCAAAAAGGAGGTAATAAAAATATTGAAGGAATTAAAAAACTATCAATAGAAATGCAGATCACTGTAACAAGGAACTAGAAACTGAAGAGGATCCAATCAAAATTAGAAAGCTCATTTGCTGAGACATAAATTGAGCAAAAGGCAATAAATAGCAAACTAAATAATGCAGGAGAATGAATAAGTGATCTGGAAGATAGAATAATGGAAATCATGCAGTCAGAAGGGCAGACAGAAAGACAAATTAAAAAAAAAGTGAAAGCAATAGACGAGATCTGTGGAATAATATAAAGTGAGCCAATCTACACATAATAGGGATCCCCAAAGGAGAAGAAAGAGAATAGGGGATCAAAAATGTATTCAAAGATTATGGCTGAAAAATTCCCAAACCTAAAGAAGAAAACAGATATCCAGTTACAGGAAGCATAGAGGATCCTAAGCAAGATGAACCTAAATAGACCTACACCTAGACATATTATAATTAAATTAGCAAAAGTTAAATATAAAGAGAGAATTCTAAAGGCAGCAAGAGAAAAACAAAGGGTTAGTTACAAGGGAACCCCCCTAAGGCTATCAGTTGATTTCTTTACAGAAATGTTGCAAATCAGAAGGGAGTAGCAAGATATATTCAGTCATGAAAGGGAAAATCCTGCAATCTAGGATACTCTACCCAACAAGATTATAATTTAGAATAGAAGGAGAGATAAAGAATTTCTCAGAGAAGAAAAAACTAAAAAAATACAGCAGTATTAAAAATATCCTAAAATAAATATTGAAAGGTCTTCTCTAAATAGAAAAGAAGCAAGAATCTATAGGGAAAATAAAAATCACAATAGGAAAGTAAATCACTTAAATAGGTCAGTACATAGCTAAAAAAAATTAAAAATTTTCGTGAAAGCAATAATAACTAAAATGAACAGCAAAAGAATAACTTGAAGATGTAAAAGAGAACATCAAAATAATAAAATGTGGGGGAGGGGAGTAAGAAAATGTAGATTTTTTAAAAAGAATGTGTTTGAGCTTATATGACAACCAGTCTAAAGCAAGTAGATACAGTAATGGGATAACATACTTGAAAACCAGGGTAACTACAAATCAAAAACATGCGATAGATTCACAAAAAATAAAAAGAAGAGAACTCAAGCATAACACAAAAGAAAACCATCAAACTACAAAAGGAAAAAGAAAAAGAAAGGAACAAAGAAGAAATACAAAATCAACTGGAAAACAAGGTTTAAAATGGCAGTAAATACATATCTATCAATAATTACCTTAAATGAACTAAATGTTCCAGTTAAAAACAGAGTGGCAGATTGGATAATAAAACCTGAGTCTACAAGGCAGCTTATGCTGCCTACAAGGGACCCATTTTAGAGGGAAGGACACATATAGATTTAAAGTAAGGAGATGGAAAAAGATATTTCATACAAACAGAAATGACAAGAGAATGGGGGTCATAATACTCATAACATACAAAATAGACTTTAAAAGAAAGGCCATAAAGAAAGATAAAGAAGGACACTATACAATGATAAAAAGATCAATAAAAGAAGAGGATATTACACTTGTTAACATATATGCACCCAGTTAGGAGCACATAAATACATAAGACAAATACTAACAGACATAAAAGAAGAAATTGACAGGAACAAAATAAGAGTAGGAGACTTCAACATGCCACTTACATCAATGAACAGATCTTCCAGACAGAAAATCAGTAAGGCAACAGAGATCCTAAATGATACAACTGACCAGTTAGACTTGATATTTTCAGGACATTACATCCAAGAAAACAAAACAGAATACACATTCTTTTCAAGCACACATGGAACATTCTCTAGGATAGACCACATACTAGGACACAAAACAAGCCTCAACAAATCTAAGAGGATAGAAATTATTTCAAGCATCTTTTCTGACCACAATGGCATGAAGCCAGAAATCAACACAAAAAGAGAAACAAGAAAAAATAATTACATGGAGACTAAACAACATGCTACTAAAAGACTGATGGGTCAATGATGAAATCAAAGGGTAAATTAAAAAGTACCTTGAGACAGCACAATCATACAAAATCTATGGGATGCAGCAAAAGCAGTTCTGAATGAAATTCATACCAATGCAAACCTCCCTCAAAAAAACAAGAAAAATCTCAAATAAACAACCACCACCACCTAAGTGAATTAGAAAAAGAACAAACAAAACCTAAAGTCAGCAGAAGGAAGGAAATAATAAAGATCAGAGAGGAAATAAATAAAATCGAGATGAAAGAAACAATAGAAAAAGTAAATAAAAGCAAGAGGTGGTATTTTGAAAGGATAAACAAAATTGAGAAGCCTCTGGCCAGGTTCATCAAGAAGAAAAGAGAGAGAACCCAAATAAACAAAATAAGAAATGAAAGAGGAAAAATAGTAACTGATACCACAGAAATACAAAAACACATAAGAGAAGACTATGAACAATTACACACCAACAAACTGGACAATCTAGAAGAAATGGACAAGTTTCTAGAAACATACAGCCCACAAAAACTGAATCAAGAAGAAATAGATAATTTGAACAGAGCAATAAGTAGAAGTGAAATAGAATCTGCAATAAAAAAGAAACTTCCAGCAAACAAAAGTCTAGGATTGGATAGCATCACTGGGGGAATTCCACCAAACATACAAAGAAGAAGTTATACCAATCCTTCCTAAACTCTTCCAAAAGATTGAAGAGGAGGGAACACCCCCAAAGTCATTTTATGAAGCTACTGTCATCCTGATACCAAAACCAGACAAAGACAGTACTAAAAAAGAATTATTATTATTATTATTATTATTATTATTATTATTATTATTATTATTACAGGCCAATATCTTTGATGAATATGGACGCAAAAAACATCCAAAAAATGTTAGCAAACAGAATCCAACAACCTATAAAAAAGATCATACACTGTGATCAAGTAGGATTCATCCCAGGGTCACAAGGATGTTTCAACTTATGTGAGTCAATCAATGTGATACACCACATCAACAAAAGAAAAGACAAACACGATATGATTATCTCAATAGATGTAGACAAAGCATTTGATAAAGTTAAACATTTGTTCATGATAAAAACTCTTAACAAAGTTGGTATAGAGTGAACATATCTCAACATAATAAGCTATTTGTGACAAACCCACAGCCAGCCTAATACTCAATGGTGAAAAGCTGAAAGAGTTCCCACTAAAATCTGGAACAAGACAGTGATGTCACTCTCACCACTTCTATTTGATATAGTATTGGAAGTCCTAGCCACAGCAATCAGACAAGAAAAAGAAATAAAAAGTATCCAAATTGGAAGGGAAGATGTAAAATTGTCACTGTATGCAGAAGACATGATACTATATGTAGAAAACCCTAAGAACCCCACACAAAAACTACTAGGTCTAATAAATGAATTCAGCAAAGTAGCAGAATACAAAATTAATATACAGAATTCTGTTACATTCCTTTACATTAACAATGAAATATCAGAAAGAGAAAGTAAAAAAAAATCCCTTTTAAAATTACATCAAAACAAACAAAGAAAAAAACCTAGGAATAAACCTAACCAGGAAGGTGAAAGACTTATAGGCTGAGAACTATAAAACATTGATAAAGAAAATTCAAGATAATTCAAAGAAATAGAAAGATATCCCATGATCCCGTATTGGAAGAACTAATATCATTAAAATGGCCACAATATCCAAAGCAATCTACAGATTTAATATCAACCTTATCAAATTACCCATTAGATTTTTCATAGAACTAGAGCAAATAATCCTAAAATTTATATGGAACCACAGAAGACCCAGAATTGCAAAACAATCCTGAGGAAAAAAACAAAGCTGGAGGCAAAACCTTCCTAGACTTCAGACAATACTACAAAGTTACACTAATTATAACAGTGTGGCATTGACACAAAAACAGACAGAAAAATCAAAGGAATAGAATACACAGCCCAGAAATAAACCTACACACCCACAATTAATCTTTGACACAGGAGGAAGGAATATACAATGGAGAAGACAGTCTCTTCAGCAAGTAGTGTTGGGAAAGCTAGACAGCCACATGTAAATCAATGAAGTTAGAATACTCCCTCACTCCATATAAAAGAATAAATTAAATGGCTTAAAGACTTAAATATAAGACATGACACCATAAAACTCCTAGAACATGGACAAAACATTCTCTGACATATATTACAGAAATGGTCTCCTAGGTCAGTCTCCCAGGGCAATAGAAATAAAAGCAAAAATAAACAAATGGAACCTAATCACACTTCAAAGCTTTTGTACAGCAGAGGAAACCATAAACAAAACAAAGAGACAACCTTCAGACTGGGAGAAAGTATTTGCGAAGGATGCAACCAACAAGTGCTTAATATCCAAAATATACAAACAGCTCATACAGCTCAATAGAAAAGAAATGCAACCCAATCAAAAAAATGGGCAGAAGACCTAAATAGATATTTGTCCAAAGAAAACATACAGATGGCTAACATGGACATGAAAAGATAAACATCACTAGTTATTAGAAAAATGCAAATCAAAACTACAATGAGGTATCACCTCATGCCAGTCAGAATGGCCATCATCAAAAAGTCTACAAATAATAAATGCTGGAGAGGGTGTGGAGAAAAAGGAACCCTCCTACACTGTTGGTGGAATGAAAATTGGTGCTGTCACTATGGAAAACAGTGTGAAGATTTCTTTAAAAATTAAACATAAAGTTACCATAGGAGCCAGCAATCCCACTCCAGGGGCTATATCTGGAAAAGATGAAAATTCTAATTTGAAAAGATAGATGCACCCCAATGTTCATAGCAGCACTGTTTACAATAGCCAAGACATGGAATCAACCTAAATGTCCATTGACAGATGAATGGATAAAGAAGATGAGCACCAGAAGGTAATGCAGAAAGGGATAGGTTATCTCTACTGTTTTGTGCAAATGCAATTGGGTTTATGATTAGGACTGTCCTTCCCTGTATAGCTGTTAACTCCTGAACCTTGAAGGGAAAAGTTAAACACCAGCTGTCAGTCTTTTGGTTGTACAGCAAAAAGGCCTGGACAATGAGAATCCTTTTTCTGGATTAGTCTTATTGATGCTTTGTCCCTGAAGTCAAGAAGTATGTTGTCAGTAAGTCACTGCCTTTTAAAGTTCTTTTGATATTGGACAATATCATTGGTCACCCAGAACCCCATTCCTACACTGTTGGTAGGAATGTAAATTGGTACAACAATTATGGAGAACAGTTTGGAGGTTCCTTATAAACTTAAAATAGAGCTACTATATGAACCTGCAATCCCGCTCCTGGACATATATCTGGAGAAAACCATAATTTGAAAATATACATGCACCCCAATATTCATAGCAGCACTATTTACAATAGCCAGGACATGGAAACAACCTAAATGTCCATCAAAAGAGGAATGGATAAAGAAGATGTGGCACATATATACAATGGAATATTACTCAGCCATTAAAAAGAATGAGATAATGTCATTTGCAGCAACATGGATGGACCTAAAGATTGTCATATTGAGTGAAGTAAGACAGACAGAGAGACAAATATCACATGACACTGCTTATATGTGGAATTTAAAAAATTGGTACATATGAACTTATTTACAAAGCAGAAATAGAGTCACAGATGTAGAAAACCAACTTATGGTTACATGGGGGGAAAGTGGGAGGAGGGATAAATTGGGAGATTGAGATTGACATATACACACTATTATATATAAAATCAATAACTAATAAGGACCTACTGTATAGCACAGGGAACACTTCCCAAAACTCTGTAATGACCTATATGGGAAAAGAATCTAAAAGAGAGTATATCTGATATACATTGCTGTACAGCAGAAACAACACAATATTTTAAATCAACTATACACCAATGAATTTTTTAAAAATATTTTTATTGGAGTATAATTGCATTACAATGTTGTGTTAGTTTCTGCTGTACCACAAAGTGAATCAGTTATATATATATATATATATATATATATATATATATATATATATATATATATATATATATATACACACATATATACACATATCTCCTCCCTCTTGCATCTCCCTCCCACCCTCCCTATCCCAGTCCTCTAGGTCATCACAAAGCATCGAGCTGAGCCCCCTGTGTTATGCAGCAGCTTCCCACTAGCCATCCATTTTATATTTGGTAGTGTATATATGTCATTGCTACTCTCTCACTTCGTCCCAGCTTTCCCTTCCCCATTGTGTCATCAAGTCCATTCTCTGCATCTGCGTTTTTATTCCTGCCCTGCCACTAGGTTCATCAATACCATTTTTTTTTGATTCCACACATGTGTGTTAGCATACGGTATTTGATTTTCTCTTTCTGACCTACTTCACTCTGTATGACAGACCCTAGGTCCATCCAACTCATTAAAAATAACTCAATTTCATTCCTTTTTATGGCTGAGTAATATTCCATTGTATATATGTGTCACATCTTCTTTATCCATTCATCTATCAATGGACTTTTAGGTTGCTTCCATGTCCTTGCTATTGTAAATAGAGCTGCAATGAACATTTTGGTACATGACTCTTTTTGAATTATGGTTTTCTCAGGGTACATGCTCAGTAGTGGGATTGCTGGGTCATATGGTAGTTCTATTATTAGTTTTCTAAGGAACCTTCATACTGTTCTATATAGTGGTTGTATCAATTTACATTCCCACCAACAGTGCAAGAGGGTTCCCTTTTCTCCACACCTTCTCCAGCATTAATTTTTTCTAGGTTTTGTGATGATGGCCATTCTGACTGGTGTGAGGTGATACATCATTGTGGTTTTAATTTTCATTTCTTTAATGATTGGTGATGTTGAGCATCTTTTCATGTGTTTGTTGGCAATCTGTATGTCTACTTTGGAGAAATGTCTATTTAGGTCTTCCATCCATTTTTGGGTTGGGTTGTTTGCTTTTTAGATATTGAGCTGCATGAGCTGCTTGTAAATTTTGGATATTAATTCTTGTTCATTTCTTCATTTGCAAATGTTTTCTATTCTGAGGGTTGTCTTTTTGTCTTGTTTATGTTTTTCTTTGCTGTGCAAAAGCTTTTAAGTTTCATTAGGTCCCTTTTGTTTAGTGCTGTTTCTATTTCCATTTCTCTAGGAGGTGGGTCAAAAAGAATCTTGCTGTGATTTATGTCATAGAGTGTTCTGCTTATGTTTTCCTCTAAGAGTTTGATAATGTCTGGCCTCATATTTAGGTCTTTAATCCATTTTGAGTTTATTTTTGTGTATGGTGTTAGGAAGTGTTCTAATTTCATTCTTTTACATGTAGTTGTCCAGTTTTCCCAGCACAACTTATTGAAGAGGCTGTCTTTTCTCCACTGTATATTCTTGCCTCCTTTATCAAAGATAAGGTGACCATATGTGCATGGGTTTATCTCTGGGCTTTCTATCCTGTTCCTTTAATCTATATTTCTGTTTTTGCACCTGTACCATACGGTCTTGATTACTGTAGCTTTGTAGTGTAGCCTGAAGTCAGGGAGACTGATACTTCCAGCTCTGTTTTTCTTTCTCAGAATTGCTTTGGTTATTCGGGGTCTTTTGTGTTTCCATACAAATTGTAAAATTTTTTGTTCTAGTACTGTGAGAAATGCCATTGGTCATTTGATAGGGATTGCATTAAGTCTGTAGATTGCTTTGAGTAATATAGTCATTTTCACAAAGTTGAGTCTTCCAATCCAAGAACATGTTATATCTTTCCATCTGTTTATATTGTCTTTGATTTCTTTCATCAGTGTCTTATAGTTTTCTGCATACAGGTCTTTTGCCTCCTTTTGGTAAGTTTATTCCTAGGTATTTTATTCTTTTTGTTGCAATGGTAAATGGGCATGTTTCCTTAATTCCTCTTTCAGATTTTTTGTTGTTAGTGTATAGGAATGCAAGAGACTTCTGTGCATTAATTTTGTACCCTGCTACTTTACCAAATTCATTCATTACCTCTAGTAATTTTCTGGTGACATCTTTAGGATTTTCTATGTATAGTATCATGTTACCTGCAAACAGTGACCGTTTTACTTCTTCTTTTCCAATTTGGATTCCTTTTATTTCTTTTTCTTTTCTGATTACTGTGGCTAAAACTTCCAAAACTATGTTGAATAATAGTGGTGAGAGTAGGCACCCTTGTCTTGTTCCTGATCTTGGAGGAAATGCTTTCAGTTTTTCATCATTGAGAATGATGTTGGTTGTGGGTTTGCCATATATGGCTTTTATTATGTTGAGATATCCAATAAAAATTAAAAACAAAACAAACATTCTTCTATAAATAAATAGGGCTTCATTTAGCAAATTAATAAGACTTAATAAAAATTCTCACCTAGACACAAACAAAAAATAAAAATAAATAAATTTAAAATTAAAGTTCTTGTGATATTGAGCAATTTCACTGGCCACCAGAAACCATATGCATTCAACACCCAAGGTTGAACTTGCCCCCCCCAAACACAATATCTCTAATTCAGCCTCTAGATTAGGGAGTCATAAAGACCTTTAAGCTTTATTACACATGGTACTCTCTGGAAAAGATTGTGTATGCTATGAAGAGAAACCTAAGAGAACATCATAAAGGTCTCGAAGGATTACATTATTGAAGATGCCATTGTTGTTATAGAAAAATCCAAGAAAGCCATCAAACCCCAAGAATACATTCCTGGTGAAAACTGTCCAGATATTATGCATGACTTCATGGAATTTACAGCAGAGCCAATCAAGGAAATCATGAAAGAGATTTAGATATGGCAAGAAAGGTGGGGGATGAAGGGTTTCAATATGTGGATGTTAGAGGAATTCAAGAGCTAATAGACATCATACCAGAGGAATTAACAGAAAATTACTTGATGGAGGTGAATGATTCTGAACTAGTGCCAGATGATGAGGACAGAGATGTAGTGACATAAAACAAACTGACATTTGCATTCTGCCATAATTCAAAGCAGTTTTGTCTTCTTTTACGATATGAACCCTTCTATGATATGGGAACTGAAACTAAAGCAAACAATTAAAGAAGGACTTACCATATAGAAACATTTTTAGAGAAATGAAAAACCAAAAAAGTCAGACAGAAATTTTGATGTATTTCCACAACGTTGCACAGAGTATGCCTGTCTCTCCTGGCTCCTCTTCCATGTTCTCCACCTCTGCCACCCTCTGTTTCCTCCTCTTCCTTAGCCTGCTCAATGTGAAGATGGTGAGAATGAAGTCCTTTAAAATGATCCACTTCCACCAAATGGATAGTAAATAATCATAATGCCATACAATTGATAAAGTTATTTGTTGTGTCTTCATGTGAAAATCTAATAACTGTAAGGCAGGATCTGTATGAGACCTTTTTGTCATCATCATCATCACCTTAGTATTCATTGTGGCAAGGCTTTTATTGAGTGAATAGTTTATTCTTACATAGGCATAAGGTAAATAATAGTTAATATATAATTAGAAAGTGCTGGTTTTCTTGCTGTTTTATAATTTGCTTTCAAGGAATTACAATATTGTACATTATACCTCTCTCTCTCATAATTAGATAAACTGCGTATCAGCATATCTTCACAGGTAAGTGGGTTTATCTTAATGTAACATTTGTAATATTGTATTATGAATATGACTATAATACTGTATACCATAAAAATTTTATAATGATTCATTCATTAGTGTATATGCTAGGTTACCATGAAGCAGTTTTATTGATTATCAGGCTACCATAAAATAATCATATTGCTGCTCCTTTATCAATGCATGAATCATTATACCTGTGAATAAATATGAATTTTTCACATTATCTTTTCATTGTTGATGTCTAGTAATACATATAGTATTACATAGTTAGTAATACATATAACATCTACAGTGTTTTGTATCATACAAGACAAAATTCATGTAGTACTAACAAACAGAGAATTCATCTAGTAAACAGATGACATAAATTTATGGTATCAATAAGTACAATGCAGTACTGTAAATGCATTTTCTCTTCCTTATGATTTTCTTAATAATGTTTCCTTTTCCCTTGCTTACTTTATTGTAAGAATACAGTATGCAATACATATTACATATAAAATAGGTTAATTGGCAGTTCATGTTATCAGTAAGGCTTCTAGTCAATAGTAGGCTGTTAATAGTAACGTTTTGGGGGAGTCAAAAGTTATATGCAGATTTTTTTTTTCCTGCAGTACATGGGCCTCTCACTGCTGTGGCCTCTCCCACTGCAGAGCACAGGCCCTGGACGCGCAGGCCCAGTGGCCATGGCTCACGGGCCCAGCCGCTCCACGGCATGTGGGATCTTCCCGGACCGGGGCATGAACCTGTGTCCCCTGCATTGGCAGGTGGACTCTCAACAATTGCGCCACCAGGGAAGTCCTATATGCAGATTTTTGACTGCATGTGGAGGTTGGTGCCCCTAATGTTCAGGGGTCATTGCTCAAGGATCAACTGTAACTAGCAGAAAACTTCAACACAAAGCAGTAAGTGGGGTTTACAATGTAAACTACAGTATGTTGTGTGAATGCAGAGGAAATATGCCACCTCTTCCTGCCAAGTTTTCTGATATTGTCTTATATGTTAAATTAATTATGAATATAAACAAGAAAGATGGTACAAAAATATATAATCAATAGTGACTGAAACCAGAGAATAATTCATACCTCATATGGAGGACCAAGATGAGATAAGTGCTTTACTTTGCCAGTTCTCCACAAACAGCTGCTATACTAAGAGGCAGTATGATTTCACTGGAATATTTTAAAATAGAAATGAGGATAGCCAGAGTGGGAAGGGTATATTTAGGTTCTGAAGGGCAATGATTTTCCAAATAGCAGCTTAGAAGATAGACTTTCCTATCCAAAATCATAGAGCAACTATATTATCCCTCCCTTCTAACATGTAGAGAGGGAAATCAATTCTTGTTTAGGTAAAAAGTGATGTTACCTGCTAACATCTGCTAAAACCGTCTGATAATAACATGATGTTATTCAGAATCTGTGTATACAGTGAGAATGAGCAAGAAATATAAAGCAGCAATTGTTATGAGTAATTCACAGTTAAGGGTAGAAAAACTTTGTCCTACAACAATTAGTCACTGCATAATGAACCCATAGTTTACGGTTCCCAGAGAGAAACACATGAAACTTAAAAACAAACAAACAAAAATGTTCAAAAAGCTCTGTACAGAGAGGACAATGCAAAAGAAAATCATGAGGATAAACTAAAGTCATTCAATCGTTGGGATACATTACTTGGCTATCTTGCTAGTTAGCTAAAACATCTAAAATAGTTAACTAAATCTATTTAGCCATACAGTCTGCCATTTGATTCTTGACACTTTTCCCCTCTGATATCTCAGTAAAGAATGTATTTAGGTACTGTGAAAATAAAGTTACCTGAATCCAGGTGGTATAGAGCCTTGCTCCTCAAAGAGTGGTTCACAGAGTAACAGTATTATTATTTTCTGAGAATTTTCCACTCTCCTTCCATATTGACTGAATTAGGATTTGCATTTCAACAAGATCTCCAGGTAATTTGTATGCCTCTCAAAATTTTAAAAGTATTGGCAGGAGTTTATTATTCTGGTGCCTTGTCAAGAACTTCCTTACCTCATATCTGCCAAGTTACTTATTATAAGTTTCAGGGGGAAAAATTCTTTACAGTGAAATGTTGATTTCTTTATAGAGTTAGATTTCTCCTCTGCATTTTTTCCTATGGCACAGCAATTTTGTTTTGCACACTTAGACTCTTTCATAATAGATAATTTATATAGGTATAATATAAAATTAAAAAGTTGGAGAGTGACATCAGCAAAATGGTAGCATAGGAATTTCCAGTACTTTTCCCCTCCTAGAAACATCAATTTGTGCAACACAAAATACTTTAACAAGAGCCAAGGATTCCAAGTCAGGGATTATAGCACCTGGGTGAATCACAGAAATTTAAAAGAATGTGAATTGAGAAGAGAAGAAAAAATAGATTCACATTATCCCTCCCCAAGCCCAGGGAGCTCAATTCAGAGAGAGACACCCTTCCCATTGGAAAAGAAGAGTGAACTGAGCTCCTGACTTCACTGTGTGCTGCAGAGCCAGCCTGTCCCAGCATAGGCTGACTGATTCTCTAGGTGGCTCCCTGTAGGACCCCAAAAATCCAGGCCTTTGGGTCACTTGATGCATCCAGTGGCCCAGGTGGCTCCTACAGCCCCAAGCAGATTCCATGGCAGCAGGCTGCAGCAGGCTCCCATGAACCCAGGCTCTTGGCATATCCCAGCACTAGCTCCGAATCAGCCTTCATGAATTCGGGCTCCAGGCAGGCATCCATGAATCCTGGCTCCTGGTTGAGCCCAGCACCAGGCCAAATAACAAGAACCTAGGCTTTCAACCCACCTCACCACAAGGCTTGTTTCCATGGACACAGACTCACAACCCCGTAGCACCAGGCTTTCCCCCCACCATTGATCTAGACTCCAGACCAATTCCCACAGACCCAGGATTCTGGACTCCCCCAGCAACAGGCCAGCCCCTGCAGTCCTAAGTTTGAGACTGACTTCCAAGGACTGAGGTTCCCAGCCTGCTCCGGCCCTACACCAACCTCTCCAGACCCCACCTCCAGACTGGCCCCTCTGAGACCTCAGGTTAAAACTGACTCCCACAGTCCCAGGCTTCAAGATTATTGTAGTTCAAGGCCAGCTCCCATGACCCCTGCCTCCAGTCCAGCTCTTGCAAAATCAGACTCACAGCTCATCCCAGTACAGGAAGAGTCCCTGCAATCCAGAAGCCAGACTCCCCCAATGGTCCCTGCTGCCTTGTTAAACCCTGTGGGCCCAGGATACAGGTATGTACATGAAGACCTAAGGCCCAGGCTTACCACCACAGACTCAAGTGCCAGGACCACCCCAGTGAACCCAGGCTCCCCAGCCCACCTCAGTGGACACAGGTACCAGACCAACCCATCTGCAAACTCAGGCACTAGATGTGCCAACCTAAGGACTCCAGCTGCAAGCTTACCTGTGGACACCACCAGATGACCCACTCAGAATCTCTGGATGGGTTCACTGGTGAAGGGTTTGGCCTGTCAAAGCCAATCTGTAGAAATTGGAAAAGATGTGTATTTCCTCAAATGCACTGACACCAACTCAAGGCCACACAAATCATCAGTAATCGAGGAAACATAACACCACCAAAGGAAACTAACAAAACTCCAGTGACTGACCCTAAAGAAATGGAGATCTATGAATTGTCTGACAAAGAATTCAAAATAATTCTCTTAAAGATAGGAACTACAAGAAAACATATATAGACAATTAAATGAAATTAGGAAAACAATACATGAATAAAATGAGATGTTCAACAAGAAATAAAAAACAATATTTGAAACCTAAACTGATCCTGGAGTTGAATAAAATGACTGCATTAAAGAATACAAAAGGGAGCTTCAACATCAGACTTGATAAAGCAGAAGAAAAAATTAATGAACTAGGGGATAGATCATGTGAAATCATCCAGGTAGAGGAGTAAAAAGAAAAAAGAATGAAGAAACGCTGCATAAATTATGGGATATCATTAAAAGAAATAATATATGTATTATTGAAGTCTCAGAAAGTAAATAGAGGTAGAAAGGAGCAGAAAGCTTACTTAACTTAAAGAGATTTTTGACATCCTAATTCAAAACGTCACCCCAAACCTCCAACCCAAAACAATCTTTTCTAAGACACATTATAATAAAACTGTCTAAAATAAAAAAGAGAAAATTTAAAAAGCAGCAAGAGGAAAAATTTCTCACATAGAAGGGAAACCTCATGAGGCTTTTAGCAGATTTCTCAACAGAAACCTTACAGGCCAGGACAGAGTGGGATGATATATTCAAAGTGCAACAAGAAAAAATCCTGCCAACCAAGAATGCTTTACTTGGCAAAGTTGTTTTTAAGAAATGAAAGAGAAAAGACTTTCTCAAAAAACAAAAAAAACAAAAAAAAAAGCTGAGGGAGTTTATCACAACTAGATCTGCCTTACAAGAAATGCTGAAAGGAGTTCTTCAAGCTGAAAGGAAGGGACCCTGATTAATAACATGAAAAGATATGAAAATATAAACTATACCAGTAAAGGTAAATAAAGTCAAATTAAGAATATTCTACATCAAACTGTAATATGATGGTGTGTTAATCACTTAACTCTAGTATAAAGGTTTAAAGGACAGAATTATTTTAAAAAAACCCATAGCTACAATAATTTGTTAATGAATACACATTATAAAAAGGTAAATTTTAATATTAAAAACTTAAAATATGGAGGAGACAGTAAAAGGGTAGATTTGTATGTGATTGAATTTAAGTTATATATGTTATTATTATATATTGATATGCTATAAGATATTTTATGTAAGCATCATGGTGACTACAGAGCAAAAACCTACAGTAGATACAAAAAAGATAAAAGAGAATCAAAGCATACCACTACAGAAAATAATCAATTTACAAAAAAAGTCAGCAAAAGAGAAAGGTAGGAACAGGGAAGCTCTAAAATAGCCAGAAAACAATTAATATGATAAATGGCATTAATAAGTCTTTACCTATCAATTACTTTAAATATAAATAGATTAATTTCTCCAATCAAAAGACACAGAGTAGGGCTTCGCTGGTGGCAAGGTGGTTGAAAGTCCGCCTGCTGATGCATGGGACACAGGTTCATGCCCCAGTCCGGGAAGATCCCACATGCCACAGAGTGGCTGGGCCCGTGAGCCATGGCCGCTGAGCCTGCGCGTCCAGAGCCTGTGCTCTGCAACAGGAGAGGCCACAACAATGAGAGGCCCTCGTACTGCCAAAAAAAAAAAAAAAAAAAAGACACAGAGTAGATGAATGGATAAAAAACAAGACCCAACTATATGCTGCCTATAAGAGACATCAGCTTTAAAGACACATATTGAAGGTATGCAAAAGATATTTTATGCAAATGGAAACCAAAAGACAGCAGGGATGACTACATTAATATCAGACAAAACAGATTTTAAGTCAAAACTGTAACAAGAGACAAGGTCATTAAGGTCAATTCATCAAGAAATTATAACAATTGTAAATATATGTACATCCAACATTGGAGCACTTAAATATATTAAACTAATACTAACAGATCAAGGGAGAACACGAAAAAACACATAAAAGTAGGGGACTTCAGTACCTCACTTTCAATAAGGGAGATAATTTCTATACAAAAAAATCAGTAAGAAACATTGGATTTGAACTGTACCTTAGACCAAATGAACCCAACTGAAATATACAGAACATTACACCCAACAGCAGCAGAATACACATTCTTCTCATTAACACACAGAATGTTCCTCAGGATAAATTATATGATGGGTCACAAAACAAAACTTAACAAATGTAAGAGGGTTGAAATTATACCAAGTAACTTTTTGAACAACACTGGTATGAACCTAGAAATCAGTAATAGTAGGAAAACTGAAAAATTCACAGATGTGTGGAATTAAACAACATATTCCTAAACAATTAGGTAAAAGAAAAATTCAAAATTATCTTTAAAAAAACAAAAATGGAAACTAAAAATCCAAAATTTATAAGATGCATCAAAGGTAGCTCTAAAATGAAAGTTTATAGGATAAACACCTACATTAAGAAAAAAGAAAGATCACAAACAATCGAACTTCACCCCTCAAGAACTAGAAAAAGCAGAATAAACTAAGCCCAAAGTTAGTATAAGAAAGGAAATAACAAAGATCATAGCAGCAATAAACAAAATAAAGACCAGAAAAATAATAGAAAAAAATCAATAAAGCTAAGAGCTGGTGTTTTAAAAAGATATGCACAATAGACAGGCATTTAGCTCAACTCACTAAGAAAAAAAAGAGAGGACTCAAGTAAATAAAATCAGAAATTTAGGAGGAGATGTTAAAATTGACACCATAAAACTACAAAGGATCATAAGAGATTGGTATGAACAATTATATGCCAGAAAATGGACAACCTAGAAAAAAAAATGGATAAATTCCTAGAAACATATAACCTACAAAGACTGAATCATGAAGAAATAAACAATTTAAAGAGATAAATGAGTATGAGACTAAATCAGTAATCAAAAACCTCCCAAAAGAGAAAAGCCCAGGACAAGATGGTTTTACTGGTGAATTCTACCAAACATTTAAAGAATTAACACTAATCCTTCTCAAACTCTTCCAGAAAATTGAAGAAGAGGGAACACTCTTAAATCCACTTTATGAGGCCAGCATTACCTTGATACCAAAACCAAATAAGGACACCACAATACAAGAAAACTAGAGGTCAATATCCTTGATCTGTATAGACGTAAACATTCTCAACTAACAAATTGAGAACTAACTAACTAAACTAACTAACTAACTAAAATACTAACAAACCAAACTCAACAGCACATTAAAAGAATCATCATATATAAAGATCAAGTGAGATTTATCCCTGGGGTGTAAGGATGGATCAACAAATGCAAATCAATAAGTGTGAAATATCATATCAATAGAATGAAAGGTAAAAATCATATGATCATCTCAGATACAGAAGAAGAATTTGACAAAATTTGACATTTATTTATGATAAAGACTGAACAATTTGAGTATAGAAGGAATGTACTTCAACAAATAAAGGCTATATATGACAGACCTACAGCTAATATTATGGTCAATGATGAAAGGTTGAAAGCTTCCCCACTACAATCAGGAACAAGACAAATATGTCTACTCTCACAGTTCCTATTCAGCATAGTACTGAAAGTCCTAACCAGAGCAATTAGGCAAGAAAAAGAAATAAAAGTCATCTAAATTGGAAAGGAAATAGTAAAATTTTCTCTGTTTGTAAATGAAATTATCTCATATACAGAAAATTCTAAAGACTCTACCAAAAAAAAAAAAACTGTTAAAACTAAATAACAAACTTGGTAAAGTTGCAGGATATGAAATTAACATACTTCTGTATGTTGCATTTCCATACACTAATAGCAAATTATCTGAAAAAGAAATAAAGAAAACAATCCCATTTATAATAGTATTAAAATAATAAAATACTTATTAATGAATTTAATCAAGGAGGTGAAATATCTGTACACTGAAAATTACAATACATTGATGAAAGAAATTGAGAAGACACAAATAAATGGAAAGGTATTCCACCTTCATGGATTAGAAGAATTAATATTGTTAAAATGTTTACACAACCCCAAATCATCTATAGATTCAATGCATCTCTATCAAAATTCCTATGGCACTTTTCACATAAATAGCAAAACAATCCTAAAATTGGTATGGAACCACAAAAGACTCTGGTTAGCCAAAGCAATCCTGAGAAATAGGAACAAAGCTGGAGGCATCACAATTACTGATTTTAAACTTTGTTACAAAACTATAGCAATAAAAAATTATGGTATTGACATAAAAACAGACACATAGACAAATGGAACATCATCAAAGTCTCAGAAACATACCCACACATATACAGTCAACTAATTTTTTGAAAAGGGAGCCAAGAATATTCAATGGGGGAAAGATAGACTCTTCAATAAATAGTGTTGGAAAAACTGGATGCTTATATCTTAGGGAGTGAAATTGGACCCCTATCTTATACCACTCACAAAAATTTACTCAAAACGGATTGAACACTTAAATGTGAGACTCCAACTGAAAACTACTACAAGAAAACATAAATAAAAATTTCCTTGACATTGTTCTTGGCAACAATATTTTGAATATGACACCAAAAGCACAAGTATCAAAAGCAAAATAAACAAGTGAGACTACAGCAAAATTAAAAAATTGTAGACAGCAAAAGAAAAGATCAACAAAATGAAGAGGCAACCCACAAAGTGGGACAAAATATTTGCAAAAAATTGATATGAAGTTATTGTCCAAAATATAAAAGAAACTCATATAACATAGCAAAGTCATCATCATCATCATCATCATCATCATCATCATTATCTGGTTTAAAAATGGGCAAAGGACCTGAATAGACATTTTTCCAAAGAAGGTATGCAAATGTTCTTTAGGCATATGAAAAAGTGCTCAACATTACTAATCATCAGGGGCAAGCAAATTGAAATCACAATGAGATATCACCTCAAACCTGTTAGAATGGTCATTATCAAAAAGACAAGGGTTGGTGAGGTCGTGGAGGAAAGAGAATCCTTGTACACTGTTGGTGGGAATGTAAAATAGTATGTAAGTTCCTCAAAAAATTAAAAATAGAACTACCATGTGACCCTGCAATTTCACTTCTGGGTATTTATCTGAAGGAAATGGAATCACTGTTTCAAATAGATATCTGTGCACCCATGCTCATTGCAGCAATATTTACAATATCCAAGACATGGAAACAACCTGTTTCCATAGATGGATGAATGGATAAAGAAAATGTGGTGTACGTGTATTTATATGTGGATGGAATATTCTTCTGTCATAAAAAAGAAGGAAATCCTGCATTTTACAACAACGTGTATGGACCTTGAGGGCATTATGCTAAGTGAAATAAGTCAGACAGAGAAAGACAAATACTACATAATTTCACTTGTATCTGGAAACTACAAAAGCTAAACTCATAAATATAGAGAGTAGAATAGAGATTGCCAGAGGCTGAGGGGTGGGGAAAGTGGGGAGATGTTGACCAAAGGTATAAACTGCCAGCTATAAGATGAATAGATTGTGCATATCTAACATAGAGCATGGTGACAACAACTTACATTACTGTATTATCTACTTGAAAGTTGAATAGTTCTTGCTTGTTACAGCCACAAAAAGATGGTAATTATGTGAGGGGCTAGTACTCACTGTTGTAATAACTTCACAATATATACTTTCATCAAATCATCATGTTGTACAACTTAAACTTATATATGTTATATGTCTATAATTTCTCAATAAATCTGGAGGAAAAAAACACAAAAATGAAATAAAGTAAAAAGGTATTCACAATTCCTTTATGTTTATTCTTGAAAAGTTTGTAAAAGGGGAGCTGCATTTAGAATTTTAATCAGGATCCCATTTTAAATAAAACTCTCCATGCATCAGAGTTACATTGTGTTTTGTGATGATTGTAAGTAATTACTTCAGTGTCTACCTTGATTATGAATCCTACAATCCATACAAAGTAACCTTTTTCTAGCAATTACTTTTATCCAAATAATTGATCTACCTTGATGTCAAACAAAAATAAATTAATTTAACTTTTTTTTAACATCTTTATTGGAGTATAATTGCTTTAAAACATTGTGTTAGTTTCTCCTGTATAACAAAATGAATCAGGTCTATATATACGTATATCACCATATCCCCTCCCTCTTGTATCTCACTCACATATTCTCTATCTCACCCGTCTAGGTGGTCACAAAGCACTGAGCCGATCATCCTGTGCTATGCAGTTGCTTCCCACTAGCTTTCTGTTTTGCATTTGGTAGTGCATATATGCCAATGCCACTCTCTCACTTCGTCCCAGCTTACCCTTCCCCCTCCCCGTGCCCTCAAGTCCATTCTCTATATCTGCATCTTTATTCCTGTCCTGCCCCTAGGTTCTTCAGACATTTTTTTTTTTTTGGAATCCATATATATGTGTTATCATATGTTATTTGTTTCTCTCTTTCTGACTTACTTCACTCTGTAGGACAGACTCTAGGTTTGTCCACCTCACTACAAATAATTCAATTTCATTTCTTTTTATGGTTAATATTACATGGGAATATTATATGGCTGATATTCCATTAGCCATATAATATTCCATATGTGCCACATCTTCTTTATCCATTCATCTGTTGATGGACACTTAGGTTGTTTCCATGTCCTGGCTATTGTTAATAGTGCTGCAATGAACATTGTAGTACATGACTCTTTATGAATTATGGTTTTCTCAGGGTGTATGCCCAGTAGTGAGATTGCTGGGTCATATGGTAATTCTATTTTTATTTTTTTTAAGGAGCCTCCCTACTGTTCTCCATAGTGGCTTTATCAATTTTCATTCCAACCAACAGTGCAAGAGGGTTCTCTTTTCTCCACACCCTCTCCAACATTTACTGTTTGTAGACTTTTAGATGATGGTTATTCTGACTGGTGTGAGGTGACAGCTCATTGTAGTTTTGACTTGCATTTGTCTAATAATTAATGATGTTGAGCATCCCTTCATGTGTTTGCTGGTAATCTGTATATCTTCTTTGGAGAAATGTCAATTTAGACCTTCTGCCCATTTTTGGATTGAGGTGTTTGTTGTTTTGATATTGAGCTGCATAAGCTGCTTGTATATTTTGGATATTAATCCTTTGTCAGTTTCTTCATTGCAAATATTTTCTCCCATTCTGAGTATTTTCTTTTCATCTTGTTTATGGTTTCCTTTGCTGTGCAAAAGCTTTTAAGTTTCATTAGGTCCCATTTGTTTATTTTTGCTTTATTTCCATTTCTCTAGGAGGTGGGTCAAAAAAGATCTTGCCATGATTTATGTCATAGAGTGTTCTGCCTATGTTTTCCTCTAAGAGCTTCATGGTGTCCAGTCTTATATTTAGGTCTCAAATCCATTTTGCATTTGTTTTTGTGTATGGTGTTAGAGAGTGTTCTAATTTCATTCTTTTACATATAGCTGCATAGTTTTCCCAGCACCACTTATTGAAGAGGCTCTCTGTCCTCCATTGTATATTCTTGCTTCCTTTATCAAAGATAAAGTGACTATAAGTGTGGGTTTATCTCTGGCCTTTCTATCCTGTTCCATTGATCTATATTTCAGTTTTTGTGCCAGTACCATACTGTCTTGATTGCTATAATTTTGTAGTATAGTCTGAAGTCAAGGAGCCTGATTCCTCCAGCTCCGTTTTTCTTTCTCAAGATTATTTTGGCTCTTAGGGATCTTTTGTGTTTCCATACAAATTGTAAAATTTTTTGTTCCTGTTCTGCGAAAAATGCCATTGGTAGTTTGGTAGGGATTGCATTGAATCTGTAGATTGCTTTGGGTAGTATAGTCATTTTCACAACGTTGAGTCTTCCAATCCAAGAACATGGTATATCTCTCCATCTGTTGGTATCAGCACTAATTTCTTTCATCAGTGTCTTATAGTTTTCAGCATACAGGTCTTTTGTCTCCTTAGGTAAGTTTATTCCTAGGTATTTTATTATTTTTGCTGCAATGGTAAATGGGAGTGTTTCCTTAATTTCTATTTCAGATTTTTCATCATTAGTGTATAGGAATGCAAAAGATTTCTGTGCATTAATTTTGGTTCCTGCTACTTTACCAAATTTGTTGATTAGTTCCTGTAGTTTTCTGCTGGCATCTTTAGGATTCTCTATGTATAGTATTATGTCATCTGCAAACCATGACAGTTTTAGTTCTTATTTTCCGATTTGGATTCCCCTTATTTCTTTTTCTACTCTGATTGCTGTGGCTAAAACTTCCAAAGCTATGTTGAATAATAGTGGTGAGAGTGGACAACCTAATCTTCTTCCTGATCTTAGAGGAAATGGTTGCAGTTTTTCACCACTGAGAAAGATGTTGACTGTGCATTTGTCATATATGGCCTTTATTATGTTGAGGTAAGTTCCCACTATGTGTACTTTTTGGGTCTGTTTGCTAGTATTTTGTTGATGATTTTTGCATCTATGTTCATCAATGATATTGGCCTTCAGATTTTTTTTGTGACATCTGTGTCTGTTTTTTGTATCAGGGTGGTGGTGGTCTTTAGAATGAGTTTGGAGGTGTTCCTCCCTCTGTTATATTTGGAAGCTTTTGAGAAGCACAGGTGTTAGCTCTTCTCTAAACGTTCAATAAAATTCACTTGTGAATTCACTTGGTCCTGGGCTTTTGTTTGTTAGAAGATTTTAAATCACAGCCTTGATTTCAGTGCTTGTGATTGGTCTGTTTATGTTTTCTCTTTCTTCCTGGTTCAGTCTCGGAAGGTTGTGCTTTCTAAGAATATTTCTATTACTTCCAGGTTGTCCATTTTATTGGCATATAGTTGCTTGTAGTAATCTCTCATGATCCTTTATATTTCTGTATTGTCAGTTTTTACTTCTTTTCATTTCTAATTCTGTTGATTTGAGTATTCTCTCCTTTTTTCTTAATGAGTCTGATTAATGGTTTATCAATTTTGTTTATACTCTCAAAGAATCAGCTTTTATTTTTATTGATCCCTGCTATTGTTTCCCTCATTTCTTATTCATGTATTTCTGATCTGATTTTTATGATTTCTTTTCTTCTGCTAACTTTGTTACTTTTTTCTTCTTCTTTTTCTAATTGGTTTAAGTGTAAGGTTAGGTTCTTTATTTGAGATTTTTCATTTTTCTTGAGGTACGATTGTATTGCTATAAACTCTCTTAGAACTGCTTTAGCTGTATCCCATAGGATTTGGGTCATTGTGCTTTCACTGTCATCTGTTTTTGGGTATTTTTTGATTTCCTCTTTGATTTCTTCAGAGTTCTCTTGGTTATTTAGTAGCATATTGTTTAGCCTCCATGTGTTTGTATTTTTTACAGTTTTTTCACTTGTAACTGATATCTAGTCTCATAGCACTGTGGTCAGAAAAGATACTTGATATGACTTCAATTTTCTTAAATTTACCAATGCTTTGTGACCCAAGATATGATCTAAGGCCGGAGAATGCCCCATGAGTACTTGAGAAGAAAGTATATTCTGTTGTTTTTGAATGGAATGTCCTAAAAATATCAATTAAGTCCATCTTGTCTAATGTGTCATTTAAAGCTTGAATTTCCTTTTTTATTTTCATTTTAGATAATCTGTCCTTTCGTGAAAGTGGGATGTTAAAGTCTCTTACTTTTATTGTGTTACTGTGGATTTCCACTATTATGGCTATTAGCATTTACCTTGTGAGGTGCTCCTATGTTTGGTGCATAAATATTTACAATTGTTATATCTTCTTCTTGGATTGATCCCTTGATCATTATGTAGTGTCCTTCTTTGTCTCTTGTAATCATCTTTATTTTAAAATCTATGTCTATTTTGTCTGATATGAGTACTGCTACTCTAGCTTTCTTATGATTTCCATATGCATGGAATATCTTTTTCCATCCCCTCACTTTCAGTCTGTATGTGTCCCTAGGTCTGAAGTGGGTCTCTTGTAGACAGAATTTATACAGATCTTGTTTTTGTATCCATTCAGCCAGTCTATGTCTTTTGGTTGGGGCATTTAATCCATTTACATTTAAGGTAATTATCAGTATGTATGTTCCTATTACCATTTTCTTTGTTGTTTTGGGTTTGTTATTGCAGGTCTTTTCCTTCTCTTGTGTTTCCTCCCCAGAAAAGTTCCTTTAGCATTTGTTATAAAGCCGGTTTGGTGGTGCTGAATTCTCTTAGCTTTTGCTTGTCTGTAATCTTTTAATTTCTCCATCAAAACTGAATGAGATCCTTGCTGGGTAGAGTAATCTTCATTGTAGGTTTTTCCATTTCATTACTTTAAACATGGCCTGCCACTCCCTTCTGGCTTGCAGAGTTTCTGCTGAAAGATCAGCTGTTAACCTTCTGTAGATTCCCTTTTATGTTATTTGTTGCTTTTCCCTTGCTGCTTTTTATAGTTTTCTTCTGTATTTAATTTTTGATAGTTTGATTAATATGTGTCTTGTTGTGTTTCTCCTTGGATTTATCCTGTATGGGACTCTCTGCATTCTGGAGTTGATTGACTATTTCCTTTCCCATATTAGGGAAGTGTTCAACTATAATCTCTTCAAATATTTTTTTAGTCCTTTACTTTTTCTATTCTTCTTCTGGAACCTTAAAATTCGAATGTTGGTGCATTTAATGTTGTCCCAGATGTCTCAGAGTCTGCCCTCAATTCTTCTCATTCTTTCTTTCTTTATTCTGCTTTGCGGTAGTTATTTCCCCTTTTTTATCTTCCAGGTCACTTATCCGTTCTTCTGCCTCCATTATTCTGCAATTGATTCCTTCTAGAGAATATTTAATTTCACTTATTATTTTGTTCATTATTGTTTGTTTGCTCTTTAGTTCTTCTAGATCCTTGTTATATGTTTCTTGTATATTCTCCATTCTTTTTCCACAACTTTGGATCATCTTTACTATCATTACTCTGAATTCTTTTCCAGTTACACTGCCTATTTCATCTTCATTTGTTTGGTCTGGTGGGTTTTTACTTTTCTATTTCATCTTCTGTGTATTTCTTGGTCTTCTCATTTTGCTTAACTTACTGTGTTTGAGATCTATTTTTCTCAGGCTTCAGGTTGATAGTTGCCTCTGTTTTTGGTGTCTGCCCCTAGTGGGTAAGGTTTGTTCTGTGGGTTGTGTAGGCTTCCTGGTGGAGGGGACTGGTCCCTCTGTTTTGCTGGATGAGCCTGGATCTTGTCTTTCTGGTGGTCAGGACCATGTCCAGTGGTGTGTTTTGGGGTGTCTGTGAACTTATTATGATTTTAGGCAGCCTCTCTGCTAATGGGTGGTGATGTGTTCCTGTCTTGCTAGTTGTTTGGCATGGGGTGTCCAGCACAAGAGTTTGCTGGTCATTGAGTGGAGCTGGGTCATAACATTGAGATGGAGATCTCTGGGATCTCTCTCCATGGAGAGCTTTTGCTGTTTGATATTATGTGGAGCCAGGAGGTCTCTGGTGGACCAATATCCTGAACTGAGCTCTCTGACTTCAGAAGCACAGGCCTGACACCTGGCCAGAGCACCAAAACCCTGTCAGGCACAGGGCTCAGAAAAAAGGAAGAAAAAAAAAGAAATTAAATAAAATAGAGTTATTAAAATAAAAAATTATTTAAAAAATTTAAGGAGTAATAAAAAAAGGAGAGAGCAACCAAACCAATAAACAAATCCACCAATGATAACAAGCACTAAAAACTATGCTAAGATAAACATAGAAATCAGAAACTAGTCAGTCACATATAACAAACCCCAAGTCTACAGTTGCTCCCAACTTCTACCACCTCAATTTTGGGATGATTCATTGTCTAGTCAGGTATTCATAGATGAAATGTTATCAAGTTGATTGTCAAGATTCAATCCACTGCTCCTGAGGCTTCACAGAGAACTTTTCCTTTCTCTTCTTTGTTTGCACAGCTCTTGTGGTTCAGCTTTGGATTTGACCCCACCTCTGCATATAGGTTGCCCCCTGACAACTGTTCTTCACCCAGACAGGAGGGGGTTAAAGAAGCGGCTGATTAGGGGGCTCTCACTCACTCAGGCAGAAGGGAGAGAGGTGTATTGAATGTGGGGTGAACCTGCAGTGGCACAGGCCAGCATGATATTGAAACAGCCTGAGACATGCCATGTATTCTCCCAGGAAAGTTGTCCCTGGATCAGAGGTCCCTGGCAGGGGCAGAATGCACAGGCTCCCAGGAGGTGTGTGAATAGTGACCTGTGCTTGCATACAAGCTTCGTGGTGGCTGCAACAGCAGCCTTAACATTTCATGCTGTCTCTGGTGTCCATGCTGTTAAATACTGTGCCCACCTGTCTCTGAAGCATGTTTAGGCAGTGTTATGAATCTCCTCTCCTCACACACCTTGTAGCAATTTTCTCTTGACTCTTAGGCAGTTCCAGACTTAGTACAGTTCTTAGTTTCAGACTCTTAGTACAGTTCCTGTACTTCGTCCCATTTAGCTGTGGAGCACTAGCTCCCTTCAGGCTGTGTTCATGCAGCCAACCCCAATCCTCTCCCTGGGATCTCACCTCCAAAGCCCGAACCTCATCTCCCAGCCTCCACTCAACTCAGTGGGTAAGCAGACGAGCCTCTAAGGCTGGTGGGTGCTGGTTGACACCGATCTCCTGTGTGGGAATCTCTCCGCTTTGCCCTCTGCACCTCTGTTGCTGTACTCTCTTCCATGGCTCCAAAGATTCCCCCCAGCCCACCCCCCGTATCCATCAGTGAAGGGGCTTCCAAGTGTGTGGAAACTTTTCCTCCTTCACAGCTCCCTCCCAGAGGTGCAGATCCTGTCCCTATTCTTTTGTCTCTTTTCTTTTTTGTTTTGCTCTACCCAGGTACATAGGGAGTTTCTTGACTTTTGGGAGGTCTTAGGTCTTCTGCCAGTATTCAGTTGGTGTTTTTTAGGAGTTTTGTCCACAGGTAGATGTATTTTTGATGTATCTGTGGAGAGGAAGGTGATCTCTACATCTTACTCTTTAGCCATCTTGAAATTCCTCCTAACTTTCTTTTTATTTTAAAATATCTAAGCAATTTTAAAGTCATATATGTGAAAGATCCATAAAAATCTTCATGATTGTTATGTAGGTTTTAATATGCTTGAAGGTAGGAAGGTTTTATTTATGAGACATAGAAAATATCTAATCTCTTTACATCTTAAATAAATCCAACTGTTCATAGAAATATGCAAAAAAATAAATATGACAGCATAATGACTAAACAATCAGGAGTCAGCAAAGTATGGCCAAAGACCAAATCTAGCACACTGCCCATTTTTGTAAACAAAGTTTTATTGGAATACAGTTATGTTCATATTTTTATGAATTGTCTATGATTGCATATACACTACAAGGTTGTGGAGTTGAATAATTAATACCAATACTTTATGGCTTACACAGCCTAAATATTTTTACTCTAAGACCTTTTAAGAAAAAGTTTGCTCATCCCTGAAATGTATCATCAAAACTACCTAGACAGCAAGATTTTACATTTGTACAATATGGTATTATCCTTTGCCATTATGGTTAATTAAAATAAAAATAATGGAAGATTAATGTTGGAAGAATCTTTACAATTATATAATATGTAAAACTTTGTCCTGGACAAGATAAAAGACTTGCAAGTGACAGTTCTAGGATGTAAACCACAGCCATAATTTTTTAATAAGGGAAATCTCCTATATGATACTTTTTCCTAAGTACTTTGATCTCATACTTTTAAATATAGAGACAAACCTTGAGGAAGATACATACAAAGTAGGATAAATTTACCAGAATGATAACATCAATCTATGTGAAAATTATTAAGAAAGATAATGACAAAAGTGAAAGTAGATTTCTGGATTTTGGTAATGGAGAACTAGAATCTATTATATCATCTTTTCCTGTTAACAGCTCTACACTCTTGGCAAAATATGTTAAAAAGAAAAAAGACACTACCTTAAGTATTGAAGGGCAAATAAAAGCAGGCAGAAATGGGAGATGAAACTACATTTGGAGCTAACTGCTGAACAGCTGTCAACAAAGGAACACTGGAACCTACCAAAAAAGATACCTTACATCTAAGGACAAAGGAGAAGCCATGGCAAGATGGTATGAAGGGTGCATTTGTGATAGAATTAAGTCCCATACCTGCTGGGTGGGTGAACCACAGATGGCAGAACAATTGTACCACAGAAGTTATCTCACTGGAGTGAAAGTTCTGAGCCCCACATCAGGCTTCCTAGCCTGGGGGTCCAGAAATGGGAGGAGGAGTCCCCAGAGAGTCTGGCTTTGAAGGCCAGTGAGATTTGACTACAGGACTTCCACAGGACTGGAGGAAACAGGAACTCCACTCCAGAGGGCACACAAAGGGTCTTGTGTGCACCAGGATGCATGGGAAAAAAGCAGTATCACCATAGGAGAATGGGCCAGACCTGCCTGCTGGCATTGGAGGGTCTCCTGCAGAGGTGGCTGGTGGCTGTGGATCACTGTGTGGATGAAGACACTGGCAACAGAAGTTCTGGGAAGTACTCATTGGCTTGAGCCCTCCCAGAGGCTGCCATTAACCACACCATTAGCCTGTAGGCTCCAGTGCTGGGATGCCTCATGCCAAACAACAAACAGGGAGGGAACACAGCCCCACCCATTAGCAGACAAGTGGATTAAAGTTTTATTGAGCACATCCTTGCCCACAAGAGGGACAAGACCCATCCCAACCCACCACCAGACCCTCCCATCAGGAAGCTTGCATAAACATCTTAGATAGCTTCATCCACTAGAGGGAAGACAGCAGAAGCAAGAAGAACTACTATCCTGAAGCCTGTGGAATGAAAACGACAATCACAGAAAGTTAGATGAAATGAAAAGGCAGAGGATTATGTCCCCGATGAAGGAACAAGATAAAACCCCAGAAAAACAACTAACTGAAATGTAGATAGGCAACCTTCCAGAAAAAGAATTCAGAATAATGATAATGAAGATGATCCAGAATATCAGAAAAAGAATGGAAGAAAAGATCGAGAAGATACAAGAAATATTTAACAAAGACTTAGAAGAACTAAAGAGCAAACAAACAGAGATGAGCGGTACAATAACTGAAATGAAAAATACACTAGAAGGAATCAATAGCAGAATAACTGAGGCAGAAGAATGGATAAGTGACCTGGAAGACAGAAAGGTGGAAATCACTGCCACAGAACAGAATAAGGAAAAAAGAACGAAAAGAAATAAGACAGTCTAAGAGACCTCTGGGACAACATTAAATGCACTAAGATTCACATTATAGGGACCCTAGATGGAAAAGAGAGAGAGAAAGGACCTCTTTTAAGGACTACTCTTCAAAGAAAATATGTGAAGAGATAATAGCTGAAAACTTCCCTAACATGAGAAAGGAAATAGTCACCCAAGTCCAGAAAGCACAGAGAGCCCCAGGCAGGATAAATCCAAGGAGGAACATGCCAAGACACACAGTAATCAAATTGACAAAGATTAAATACTAAGAAAAATTATTAAAAGCAACAAGGGAAAAGCGACAATGAAAGACAAAGGAACTCCCAAAATGTTATCAGCAGATTTCTCAGCAGAAACTCTGAAGGCCAGTAGGGAACAGCATGATATATTTAAAGTGAGGAAAGGGAAGAACCTATAACCAAGAATACTCTACCCAGCAAGGCTCTCATTCGGATTTTACAGAGAAATCAAAAGCTTACAGACAAGCAAAAGCTAAGAGAATTCAGCACCACTAGACTGGCTTTGCAACAAATGCTAAAAGAACCTCTCTGGGCAGGAAAGAGACAAGCAACTTAAAACAACATTGTACATATATAGAATGCTGTATCAAAACCTCATTGGTATAGCAAATCCAAAAACTATGGTAGACACACACACAAAAGAAAAAGCAACCCAAACACAACACTAAAGATAGCCATCAAACCACAAGAGAAGAGAAAAAGAGAGGAAGGGAAGAAAAAATACCTACAAAAACAAACCCAAAACAAGTAAGAAAGTGGCAATAGGAACATACATATTAAGAATTACCTTTAATGTAAGTGGACTAAATGCCCCAACCAAAAGACATAGACTGGCTGAATAGATACAAAAACAAAACCAGTACATATGTTGTCTACAAGAGACCCACTTCAGACATAAGGAAACATACAGACTGGAAGTGAAGGGATAGAAGAGGTATTCCATGCAAATGGAAATCAAAAGAAAGCTGGAGTAGCAATACTCATATCAGATGAAATAGAGTTTAAAATCGAGACTGTTATAAGAGACAAAGAAGGACACTACATAATTATCAAGGGGTCAACCCAAGAAGAAGATATAACAATTGTAAATATATATGCATCCAACATAGGAGAAACTCAATATATAAGGCAAATACTAACAGCCATAAAGGGAGAAATCTACAGTAATACAATAATAGTGTTACTTTCATTAGTGGAGAAATTATCCTGACAGAAAATCAGTAAGGAAACACAGACCTTAAATTACCAGATGGACTTAATTGATATTTATAGAACATTCTATCCAAAAGCAGCAGAATACACATTATTCTCAAGTGCACACAGAACATTCTCCAGGATTGACCACATGCTGGGCCACAGATTGAGCCTCTGTAAATTTGAGAAAACTGAAATCATATCAAGCATCTTTTCTGAGCATAATACTATGAGATCAGAAATATACTACAAGAAAAAAAACTGTAAAGGTCTTCCCTGGTGGCACAGTGGTTAAGAATCTGCCTGCCAATGCAAGGGATGTGGGTTCAAGCCATGGTCCAGGAAGATCCCACATGCCACGGAGCAACTAAGCTCATATGTCACAACTACTTAGTCTGTGCTCTAGAGCCCATGAGCCACAACTACTGAGACCATGTGCCACAACTACTGAACCTGTATGCCACAAATACTGAAGCCCATGTGCCTAGAGCCTGTGTTCTGTAACAAGAGAAGCCACCACAATGAGAAACCCGCACACTACAACAAAGAGTAGCCTTCACTCATCGCAACTAGAGAAAGACCACATGCAGCAATGAAGACCCAATGCAGCCAAAAGAAAAAAGGAACAAAAAACTGTAAAAAACACAAACACATGGAGATCAAACAGTATACTTCCAAACAACCAATGGATCACTGAAGAAATCAAAGAGGAAATCAAAAAATACCTAGAAGCAAATGACAATGAAAACATGATAACCCAAAACCTATGGGATGCTGCAAAAGAAGTTCTAAAAGGGAAGTTTATAGCAATACGGAAAGCAAGAAATATCTCAAAGAAACAACCTAACTTTACACCTAAAGCAACTAGAGAAAGAAGAAGAAACAAAACCTAAAATTAGTAGAAGGAAAGAAATCATAAAGATCAAAGCAGAAATAAATGAAATAGAGACAAAGAAAACAATAGCAAAGATCAATGAAACTAAAAGCTCGTTCTTTGACAAGATAAACAAAATTGATAAACCTTTAGCCAGACTCATCAAGAAAAAAGGGAGAGGATTTAAATTAATAAAATTATTAATGAAAATGGAGAAGTTACAATGGACACCACAGAAATACAAAGGATCATAAGAGACTACTACAAACAACTGTATGCCAATAAAATGGATAACCTGCAAGAAATGAACAAATTCTTAGAAATGTACAACATTCCCATACTGGACAAGGAAGAAATAGAAAATATGAACAGAACAATCACAAGCAATGAAATTGAAACTGTGATTTAAAAACTCCCAACAAACAAAAGTCCAGGACCTGATGGCTTTAGAATAGCCAACATCTATCCTTCTGAAACTGTTCTAAAAAATTTCAGAGGAAGGAAAACTCCCAAACTTATTCTATGAGGTCACCATCACCCTGATACCAAAATCAGACAAAAATATCACAAAAAAATGGAAAATTACAGACCAATATCACTGATGAACATAAATGCAAAAATAGTCAACAAAATGCTAGGAAACCAAATCCAACAGCATATTAAAAGGATTATACACCATGATCAAGTGGGATTTATCCCAGTGATGCAAAGATTTTTCAATATCCATAAATCAATCACTGTGATACAGCACATCAACAAATTGAAGAATAAAAACCATATGATCATCTCAATAGAAGCAGAAAATATTTTGAAAAATTCGACACCAATTTATGAAAAAACTCTCCAGAAAGTAGGCATAGAGGGAACTTACCTCAACATAATAAAGGCCATATATGACAAACTTACCACTAACATCATACTCAATGGTGAAAAACTAAAAGCATTTCCTCTGTGTTCATGAATAAGGCAAGGATTTCCACTCTTGCCAGTCTTATTCAACATCGTTTTGGAAGTCCTAGCTATGATGATCAGAGAAGAAAAAGAAATAAAAATAATCCAAATTGGAAAAAGAAGTTAAATTGTCACTGTTTGTAAATGACATTATAATATACATAGAAAATCCTAAAGGTGTTACCAGAAAATTACTAGCGCTCATCAATGAATTTAAGTTGCAGGTTACAAAATTAATAAACAAATCTGTTGCATTTCTACACACTAACAACAAAGATCAGAAAGAGAATTCAAGAAGCAATTCCATTTATTAATACCATCACATCAAAATGAATAAAATACCTAGGAATAAACCTACCTATGGAGACAAAAGACCTGTACTCTGAAAAATATGATATGCTGGTGAAAGAAATCAAAGACTACACAAACAGATGGAAAGATATACCATGTTCTTGGATTGGAAGTCAATATTGTCAAGAGGACTATACTACCCAAGGCAGTCTACAGATTCAATGTAATGCCTTTCAAATTACCAATGGCATTTTTCACATAATTAGAACAAAACGTTTTAAAATTTGTATGAAAACACAAAAGATGACCAATAGCCAAAACAATCTTGAGGAAGAAAAATGGAGCTGGAGGTATCATGCTCCCTGACTTCAGACTATAGTACAAAGCTACAGTCATCAAAACTGTATAGTACCGGCACAAAAACAGAAATATAGATCAATAGAACAGGATAGAGAGCCCCAAAATAAACCCACACACACATGGTCTATTAATCTACTACAAAGGAAGCAAGACTACACAATGGAGGAAAGACAGTCTGTTCAATAAATGGTGCTGGGAAAACTGGACAGCTACATTAAAAAAAATGAAATTAGGCCATTCTTTAACACCATACACAAAAATAAACTGAAAAGGGATTAAAGACCTAAATGTGAGACTGGAAAAAATAAAACTCTTAGAGGAGAACATAGGCAGGACACTCTCTAACATAAGTCACAGCAATATCTTTTTCATCCATCTCCCAGAGTAATGGAAATAAAAACAAAAATAAACAAATGAGACCTAATTAAACTTAAAAGCTTTTGCACAACAAAGGAAACCATAAACAACAAAAAAAAAGACAACCCACAGAATGGGAGAATATATTTGCAAATGATGTGACTGACAAGGGATTAGTCTCCAATATTTACAAACAGCTCATGCAGCTTAATATCATCAAAACAAACAACCCAATCAAAAAATGGACAGAAGACCTAAATAGACATTTCTCCAAACAAGCCATACAGACAGTCAAGAAGCACATATAAAGATGTTCAACACTGCTAAATATCAGAGAAATGTAATTCAAAACTACAATGAGATATCACCTCACACCAGTCAAAATGGCTATCATTAAAAAACTCCACAAATAGCAATTGCTGGAGTGGGTGTGGAGAGGAGGGAACCCTCATGCACTTTTGATGGGAATGTAAATTGGTACAGCTACTGTGGAGAACAGTATGGAAGTTCCTTAAAAAAGCTAAAAATAAAGCTACCATACAATTTTGCAATACCATTCCTGGGCATACATCCAGAGAAAAGTATGGTCTGAAAAGATACATACACCCCAATGTTCACTGCAGCACTGTTTACAATAGCCAAGACATGTAAGCAACCTAAATGTCTGAAAGAGGAATGGATAAAGAAGATGTGGTACATATATACAATGGAATATTACTCAACCATTAAAAAGAATGAAATAATGCCATTTGCAGCAACATGGATGGACCTAGAGATTGTCATACTGAATGAAATAAGTCAGACAGAGAAAGAGAAATATCATATATTGCTTATATGCGGGATCTACAAATAAATGTTACAAATGAACTTGTTTTACAAAACAGAAACAGGCTCACAGATGTAGAGAATGAACTTATGGTTACCAGGGGGGAAGAGTAGGGGGAAGTGATAGTTAAAGAGTGTGGGATTGACATGTACACACTGCTATATATAAAAGGGATAACTACGTCTCATTTTGAATTATGGTTTTCTCAGGGTATATGCCCAACTATGTTGTCCATAGTTGTTGTATCAATTTACATTCCCACCAACAGTGCAGGAGGGTTCCCTTTTCACCACACCCTCTCCAGCATTTATCATTTCTAGATTTTTTGATAATGACAATTCTGACCAATGTGAGGTGATACCTCATTGTAGTTTTGATTTGCATTTCTCTTAAAATTAGTGATGTTGAGCACCTTTTCATGTGCCTCTTGGCCATCTGTATGTCTTCTTTGGTGAAAAGTCTCTTCATTTTTTAATTGGGTTTAGTTTTTTGATATTGAACTCCATGAGCTGTTTGTATATTTTGGAGATTAATCCTTTGTCCGTTGTTTCATTTGCAAATATTTCCTCCCATTCTTAGGGTTGTCTTTTTGTTTTGTTTATGGTTTCCTTTTCTGTGCAAAAGCATTTAAGTTTAATTAGGTTCCATTTGTTTATTTTTGTTTTTATTTTCATGACTCTAGGGAGTGGGTCAAAAAAGATCTTGCTGTGGTTTATGTCAAAGAATGTTTTTCCTATGTTTTCCTCTAAGAGGTTAGCACTATTTACAATAGCTATGGAAGCAGCCTGTCCATCAACAGATGAATGGATAAAGAAGATGTGGCACATATATGCAATGGAATATTAGTCATAAAAAGAAATGAAATTGAGTTATTTGTAGTGAGGTGGATGGACCTAGAGTCTGTCAATCAGAGTGAAGTAAGTCAGAAAGAGTAAAACAAATACCATATGCTAACACATATATATGGAATCTAAAAACAAATGGTACTAATGAACCTAGTGGCAGGGAAGGAATAAAGACATAGACATAGAGAATGGACTTGAGGACATGGAGGGGGAGGGGGGAGCTGGGGCAAAGTGAGAGTAGCATTGACATATATACACCACCAAATGTAAAATAGACAGCTAGTGGGAAGCAGCAGCATAGCACAGGGAGATAAGCTTGGTGCTTTGCAGTGACCTAGAGGGGTGGGATAGGGAGGGTGGGAGGGAGGTTCAAGAGGGAGGGGACATGGGGATATATGTATGCATATGGCTGATTCACTTTGTTGTACAACAGAAACTAACACAACATTGTAAAACAATTATACTCCAATAAAGATGTATAAAAAATAAATAAAAGTAACTCTTGACAGGAAAATTAAATAAATAAAAAGTAAATAAAATGTATAATCAGCAAGGACCTACTGTATAACCCAGGAAACTCTTCTCAGTATTATGTAACAGCCTAAATGGGAATATGATTTGAAAAAAAATAGATACTTGTATATGTATAACTGAATCACTTTTCTTTACACCTGAAACTTTCACAATATTGTTAGTCAATTATAGTCTAATATATAACAAAAAGTTGAAAAAAGGGGAACTTGAAGAAGGGGAACAAAATAGCATTGCATGAATTTTTCATTTTTATTTGTTTTATTTAAAATTTTTGTATATTTATTTTTGCCTGAGGGCACACTCCATTCAACTCCAAGCAAGGTGGCTAAAATTTGGATGAAAAACTTGCAGTCTTTCTAGCTGAGGGACATAGAAGTCAGAATTTTCTGTGACCATAGCAACTGGAAAATGAGGAAGGATTTCTGAAACAGAGAGAGAGACACACAGGGGAGAGGCTCTAAATTCTGTATGTAAAGTCTACCCAAATTATGGCTGACTCCTGCAACTTCAATTGTTACCCATGCGGGAATTACAGAGTTTGGAGATTTAGTTCAGCCATGTTAACGGCTTGTTGAAACAACAACAACAAAATGAATATTATTCAGAGGGATAAAACAAAAATTCAGAGTCTTTTCAAATCAAAATATCCACAATACAATCTAAAATTATTAGTCATATAAATGAGAATATGCGATCCATACTCAAGAGAAAATATAATCAGTAAATTTGGAGATAAGTATACCCAGATAATAAAATCTGCAAAGATTTTAAAGCAGGTATGCTCAAAGACATTAAGGAGAATATACTTATAATAAACACATTTTAAGTTTAAGCAGAGAAATAGAATATATTAAAAATAACAAAGGTAAATTCTAGAACCAATAACACACTGTATAATGTGAAAAAAATTACTGGTTGGACTTAATAGCAGATTACAGAAGAAAGAGTTAATAAACTACTATAAATTTATCCAATCAGAAGAACAAAGAGAAAAAAATTTGAACACTGCCTCAGAGATATGTCAGATAATAGGAATTCTAGAATAAAAGGAGAGAGATACTGGAGCATAAAAATTATTTAAAAATAATATCCAAGTTAGTTTTGCTTCTGTTTAGCAGGTAGAAAGTTACAAGAGCATATGGTCCCTATCTAACAATGAGTAAAACTGGAAAATCTACAAAATCATAACTTTTCTTGTTTGCTAACAACTATTATAACTCTGAACTCTTCATGTTTTTCAAAATCAGTATAACCAAAATTCCCTGGGATGCACAGATGCAACATATGTGAAAGAAGCAAAATCAACATCACTTCTGTAGAAAGGGTCTTTGCCATAGAAACTCTGACACTAGAATTTCACCGGCCACGGAAGCTGTCCATGGGAACTAACAGTTCTCCCATTTGGATGAGTATAAAGTAGCAGATTCACTTTTTTACAGATTAATCTCCTCTTTTCTTCCCTCCAAGATGTGGGAAGTTGGGCACATCTTTGTTTTAAAATACAGTATGAAAATTAAATAATTCTTTTGGGTCCAGCTGGAATAATAATGGCCAATATTTATTAAGTGCTTACAACGTACCATGTTCTTTTAGTTGTTATTACACTTAATCCTCCTACTAAACCTATTAAGTAGTTACTATTATCATCCCCACTTCACAGATGAGGAAACTCATTCCCTGAGAGCGCGGGTCCCCAACCCCTGGGCCGCGGACTGATATATCGGTCCACAGCCTGTTAGGAACTGGGCCACACAGCAGGAGGTGAGCAGCGGGTGAGCGAGCAAAGCTTCATCTGCTGCTCTGTATAGTTCACATTACTGCCTGAACCATACCCCCTCCGCCCCCGCCCACCCCATCCGTGGAAAAGTTGTCTTCCACAAAACCAGTGCCAAAAAGGTTGGGGACAGCTGCCTGAGAGGACTTTCTTTCCTAAAGTCACAGAGCTACTAAATGGTGGTGCTAATATTAAGACCCGGGCGATCTTTGTGCTGAATCCACATTGTTAATTAACTTTGTGCTATGCTCTCTTCCCTCTAGAACAGAAAGTGTACAAGTCTAAAGCATTAGCTTATTGGATAGCAGTTTAGAAAGTTGGAAAAGTTAAGTAGGTAAGAGGTAGGAAAGAAATATCGGTCTCAATCATCTTTAGTGACTCAGCATACTTTAATGGCTTCAATATGCTCATATATCTCTTATACAATTTTGACTTTAAAAGACCCTATAAACATATTTAACTGTACTGGGCATCTTTATTTTGCTCAGTTGCTCAGAATATGTTGCTGTTCATACTCACTGATCCTATGAAGTGTTAAAATATTACTGTCATTCCCCACAATTACTTAGTTGAAACTCCTATTATTATAATATTGTGGTTTTCAAAAAGAAAAAATATGCTACAGACCTAAAAGATTTAAAAAACAGTATAATTATCTTTACTGTCATTTCAGTAGTTTTAAAAATTGTGACTCCATTCAGATAAATATTGCCTTGCTTCTTTATTCTTTGATGTCTTTTAAATAGAAAGTAAACTGTGACATGAAATAAATAAAAATAAAAAATAGAGACCTTGGCCTTGCTATAAGTGACAGACAAATTGAAGAACAAGGTGAAGATTAAACTCTAGCTTCATTTCTTCTTTATCATCTGCTCTCTATAGAGCCCTTCAAATCTTCTGCCCATATGGGCTGTCTCCATGTTCAGTACTGTCCTTGATCTTTGCCTTGGGATCTCTTATAATGATACTCCAGTTCACTGAGCAGATTGCTAGATCGTTCAGCCAACTTGGCATTGGCACCTGGAAGGTACTTGATTACGTGGCTCCCACTCTGTCCAACTTCTGGGTTTGTCTGTATAAAATAAGACTGAATTCAGCAGTGCAGCTATTCACTTACATTTGAGATGTATGAGTGTTCCATTTAATTGGAATTGAAAGCAAAAAATTAAAAGGATTAAGAAAAAGTTAAAAATCAGCAAAAGGAAACTGGGATCATTTTTCTGTGTGACGTCTTTGAGCTTCTCAATCAGAGGAAGATTATCAACATAGCAAATATAAGTGGAAAAAATAATTGAGAATCTTGTATAATAATCATAGCATTCAAGTAGAGAGAATACTAAAAATTATGCATTGAATTATGAACAGAGTTCCTCATTAACTAATAATATGTTGATTCAATAATTTGGTGTCTCTAACATTTCTTTGGGTGATATAATTTTATAGGCATGGAAGGAATCTCAGCAGTGCATATAAACATCCAAAAGAGAACAGGGGAAATGTTAGTGAAAGAGTTTGGGGGTTTTCAGGGTTCTATGTTTAAGTGCCAGACAGAATTAATTTTTATGTATTCCCCAGTGATCTAGTGATGGAATTAAAATAAAACATTCAATCAGAAGGGGAAAAATATTTATCTATTCATATGAATATATGCTATATAGAAATAAATCCATATTTCTAGAGTTACATACTCTTATTCATAAAATATATATACATATATTTATATTTCTAGAGTTAAGTAATATTAAAATTTTTAAATGAATTTTATTTTTTGAAGACGTATTCACATTATTCAATATATTCCACAGTTATAAAAAATGGAATGATGTCCATTCATCTTGTCCTCAGATGTTACTGATTGCTTATGTATGCTTGCACAGCTATTCTGTACATGTACTAGAAAGTAAATATATAAACTTAAATATTTTCCCTTTTTACTCAATGGTATTTTACTACATGCAGCAATCTGCATCTTTGGAGGATTTTTTAAGTTTATAAACATATGTTTATGTATATTTATTTCATCAAGCTTCTTTATTAATTTTTTTAATGACTGAATGTGGGTGAATCTTAATTAAACTAATTTTTCATTCAGCTTCTGCCAATGTGGCCATGAGGGAATGTGGATCCAAAGTGGTAAAATCTTACAATTCTCTAAAAGAAGCCAATGGTTAAAATTTTTATGGTAACTCTCCCACATTTTAAATGCAGGTACTAATTTAAATGTTTTTTTAGAAAACTAAGCAATGTATATAAATTACGTCTGCAAGTTAAATCTGACAAGTGGGTCAGTCACTGTCTACTTAAAAAAAAAATCTTTGCATTGTTAAATTTGAAAAATCAGTGGATGAAGAAGCATATGTGTAATATCCACTCTATATAAATGTGGACACAATACCCTATTGATCTTCTTTCATAAAAATAATTTAAATATGTGATATTATCACTGAACATAAATATTTTATTTTGAAACTAAACAAGTTACCAAATTGGGCCAGCAAGCAGGAGAAAAGCATACTGTTGTCTCTTTCTATAAGATGCTACCTTAGCAGCATATATAATAAAAGTTGTTTTTTCTTATTTTTCCAATTAATTTTAATTGTTAGCTTTATTTTCTCAAAAGTTACACATATGCATACTTTAAAAGGTAAAATGTTTCTATGATTCTTTTAATTTTGAAAAAGCTATTTCCTTTCCCATCCTACAGACACTCAGTTCTTATTCTTAGGAGGCAGCCACTTCAATTCCTTTGCTATTTTTTTCTAGTATTTGCCTTCTTTTCTCACAAAAAGCTTATACTAATACTTCTTGATTGTCTAAATTTTAGATATTACTTACTGACTTCCTATTTTGAATAATTATAATTTAGCTTGACACACACTTCCTTCATCCCTATTTTCCCAATTTCTCAATCATAATTTTTGGTGAGATCAGAGTTTGGTATTTACCATATCACCACTGAACTCTATAGTATACTATGATTGTCTATCCTTTCTTACCTTGCTTTTTGTTTTCTCAGGAGATTATTATCAGCTTTTTTTCCCCCAGCTGTTTACTGCTATGTATCTATTACTAATTTGTTTCTCTACCTCTCAAAGTAGTCAAACCTTTGGTCATCAATGAGTTTCTTCCTCTTTCTTTCCTATTTCTTTTTCTTTTCTCTCTCTTTGTCTTAGACATTCTCTCTGGAGCCTTCACTTCTGCTCCTGATGAACTGTTCTTTGGCTTGTTGTAAACCATCTCATCACTGGCACTTAATGTCTAGGTTGCTTGAAGCCTCTACTGCTTCTTCATGAAGTATCTGCTTTTGTAAGCCTTTGTCACTGACAAGGGAGTTTTCAGTTGTTCTGGTATCATGGAAAATGTCAGAGTAGAGAAATAAACCACCACGGGTATGGTGATTGGTTAGAAGACAGATATGGAGAAGAAATTTTGAGAATTTGAGAAGTTAGGTCAAGCTGACCTAAGGGAAGATAATAAAATACCTCAAATAACTTCACTCATCCTCTTTTGTCTTTATGTCTAGAACACTATTTTCCCTCTCTGCACAATGTCCCTTATTTTGTTTTCTTATTTTAAATCTTCACCAGTCTTGTGACATGGTTTTTAAAAATAGAAACACTTTATTTCTTTGAATGAAAGGAATGAGACTGCATTGGTATCAACAGATAACTTCTTTAAAGGCAATTTTATAAGTTCTCTGACATAGAGAGGCAAATCAAAATAATGTTATTTTAAGCCAATTTCCCTCATATATTTTGGCTAAAAGACAGAAGAATATTTTCTGGAAAACTATCAGTGTAATGTTCTTATTAGAAAGGTATTTGGCAATGGATGAAGGGGAACATCTCTTATCTATACAATATAATACTTTAAAAAGAGAATAATAATATAAAAAATACTTGCTATTGAAAAATGGGATATATTTATATGTTATAAAATAGAAATAGAGTATCAGCTACTCTGTTTTCAAAAATGTCTTTTTGAAAAGAAAATTTCCATGAAGGCATAAATGTAAACAATTCTAAAAGTTAAATCTAAAATTGTGTAGATTATTTTCATTATGATAAATCTAAGGATACTTATATGTAATATATAAATGAATTATCACTAATATATAAGACAAAACACCCAAATAAGATTATACAACTAGTAACAAGTAAAAATTATATTGAAATATTTGTATGAGAGCACCAGATTTTGGAAACTTCTTAAAAAATAAAGTTTACCACAGTTTATCAGAAACTTATTCATAAGAAATTGAAGGTCATTTGGGTCACTCTATTTCTGAAGCCGATTTATCTCATTTAGCTGCTGACTATATCAGTCTGATCAAGTGGAAAAGAGCCTCTACTCCACCAGCATCAATCCCAGATGAATCATATTGACTTGCTTTTAAAGACATAATGGAAATGGCACAGGATACTACCACCTCAGGCTAGAGTTAAGAGTCTTGAAATGTCTTGGCGATTGGCCAAACACTCAATCAGTTCAGTAAAATATCCCAATTAATATGTGTGAATTAAATACTTATTTTAGCCAAACAATCAGTTAGTAGAGCTGATGTCAACTTTTTGACACAATGATGACTAAGTCACTACTTTCCTCTCTATATAAAAATTTATAGGGCAAAAGTGTAGTGATTGATACAATATAGTAAGGAAGTGAATTGTTCCAAATCAGTTTTTAGACAAAAAGCTGAAGGTTAGTAGTTGAACATTTCTATTGACTATCTCATATAAGATTTTTTACACACCGTCCTGCCATAGGAGACAGAATATGGATTCCAGAATAAATGTTTCTTGATAACTGAGTGTTGCCATCATGACTGTATTTATTGGAATGCCACAGCCATAATTGTATAAGAAGAAGTGGATGTTGTGAAATTGTTGTCCATTACTTACCAGGGACACAACAGATCTCAAGTAATTGCTTTCTTAAATTTAGCTGATGAACATGTTACTTTAATAACTGTGTATTTCTAAGGTATTTGAGAAAAAGAAGAGTGTGCTCATGTAATGCTTATTTTTAAAAGCACATACACAGAACATTCTGGGAGCAAGTAAGCCAATATTATGAGGAATAATTTTACCCCTAGTGGATAGTAATTATTATACTATTTTTTGTAACTTTTATACTTTTAAATTTCCACTAGGAAAAAGTTACTTGTTTTTTAAAAGAAAAATCCCCTTATTTCAGGCATAAAAGCAGAGTGAGACAAAGTATTTGCAGTAACATGGCCATGATGAAGACATAATATGAACCAAATGCAGAAACTCTTTTCTCCTCCTTATCTTCTTTCATTTTGTTTTGCTTTATTCTTTGTATTTATTCAGTCATAGACTTAAAAGTATTCATTAAGTATCTACTATGTTCCAAACACTGTCCTAGGTTCTGGGATTTTAATGATGATGAACCAAAACATGGGTTCCTCTTCTTATGCTGACAAATAAAGATGGTATTTGGACTAGTGGACAGATATTAATCAATTATGACACATACTCCAAAATAAATGTAGAATGACAGCTGTGATCCTATCTGAGGAAACAGGAAATGCTGTGAGCAAGGGGATAAACCATTCTATAGTCAATAGGAGAAAGCAGGGGTCTAAATTGAGTAGGAGGTAAGAATTACTTAGCAGATATTCTAGACTTCTCTTTTTGGACAAGACAGAGAGATGCTGGGAGCTGTCAGCTTTTGCACTTAAAGGGTTTTGGGTTGAAAGTCATCATCAGGAAATGAGATGATCTTTAATTCTGATTAGTGAGCCTAAACTTCAACATTATATCTTCTGAGTTCTCCACATCCATCTTTCAATCAATTTTGGTACTCAGAGTCTTATTCTCTCTGAGTCTGTGAAAATCCCTCACATGTGCTATGAGGGTGTCATTTTACTAACTCTCATCCCTTGTCTTAGCACATGCTCAGCACAGTTTTTTTTTTAAGCTCTAGAATATAAACTCTAGAATATTAAACAACTCCAAACAGCTACATTTTTTCTATCCTGGATATATTGGTTTTATCTTTCTCTGAACTAGATCTTTTATTATGTCCCTAGTGTGCAGACAACAATACATACTAATTTATAGGAATGTAGAAGTTCAAAAATAAGGAAGAAGGGTTAGAGGCAGTTGGGAAAGGCAGATATACAATGGAATATTACTCAGCCATAAAAAGAAACGAAATTGAGTTATTTGTAGTGAGGTGTATGGACCTAGAGTCTGTCATACAGAGTGAATTAGGTCAGAAAGAGAAAAACAAATACCGTATGCTAAAACATATATATGGAATCCAAAAAAAAAAAAAAAAAAGGTTCTGAAGAACCTAGGGGCAGGACAGGAATAAAGATTCAGACATAGAGAATGGATTTGAGGACACCAGGAGGGGGAAGAGTAAGCTGGGACGAAATGAGAGAGTGACATGGACATATGTACACTACCAAATGTAAAATAGCTAGTGGGAAGCAGCCGCATAGCACAGGGAGATCAACTTCGTGCTTTGTGACCACCTAGAGGGGTGGGATAGGGAGGGTGGGAGGCAGATGCAAGAGGGAGGAAATATCGGGATATATGTATATGTATAGCTGATTCACTTCGTTATAAAGCAGAAACTTACACACCATTGTAAAGCAATTATACTCCAATAAAGATGTTAAAAAAAGGAAAGGTAGATATTATTGTCTTTCCTTATTTAACAGGGATGAAATTAGGTAAATGAGAAGTTAAGTGAGTTTATAAAGATTACCTAAAAAATTAGTGGCAGAGATGACATTCAAAACTAGGCTTTTTGACTCCAAATCCTATGCTGAATAGAAATACATAATATAATTCTATAGTGTATCTAAATTAATATTTAAGATTACATTAATGTTATATTTTAGGTTTACATAGATTTATTCAAGAATGTATTTATTTCACTCTGTCTCTGAAATTACATTTTGACAAGATTTTTCAATGTTCTCTTTCTGCTACATTAAACTTGCTTTATTTTATCATAGATTTTTAAGTTGTTGGCTTAAAATTTTACACTTGATATGTATATAGATATTAGACTCATAAGCAGGCTGAGTGAAGTATCTGAAATAACATTAAGGTACTAACCACTGATGCTAGACATTCCCAAATAGTTGGATTATATTTATACCAGAAGATGGCATAAGAGCTATAGCAATGGAAAATTACACACAACAGACCATGGATTTCTTAAAGGATTGCATTATAAACCAGTATGTAAATTATATAATTCTCTTCTTTTCTGATAAAAAGCATTCTTTTCCCTGTGAAAAATTCCCCTTCTTTTTAAATTATGTAATGATTATAGAATAATATAACACACACATACACAAAAATTAAAATTAAAACCACTCAAATTTCACAGTCCATAAACAGCTATCACCAACACATTACACATGTGGAGGGTCAATGTACATGATTAGAGGGCTAGGTTTAATGCCTAAAGGTCCAAGTTCTATGCCTTTAAGGTCAGGTGTCCCAGGGTGAACCAGATTGTATGCCTAGAAAAGCAAGATCCACATCTAGAAGACTTAAATCAATCCTGAAGGTACACATTTCACACACAGAGTGCATGTATAGCCAGGTTCCATGCTAGGAGATTGGTATTCCATATATGGAGTTTCCATTTCTATGTCAAGGAGGCCAGATTCCATTCTTGGTGAAGATATTCCACATACGGAGTGACAGATTCCATAGTTGTAGGGCCAGGTTCCATGCTTGGTGACTGAGATCCCATACATGGAGTACCAGGTTCCAGGTCCAGGACACCAGGCTCCATGTTTTAGAGTGACATGGAGGGGGTTAGTTTGAGGGATTTGGGGCTGATCAGGAAAACGATATGACCACAAGAGGCAATGACACACAACAAGATTTATTGTGCAGTGTTTGGACAGGGTTGCATAAGAGGGGAAGTTCCTCACAGCATAAGTTCAGTCAGAGGCTTATGGTAAGTGGGCTAGCCCCAGAAGGGGAAAAGGGCAAGAGAACTTCTGGGGTAGAGGGAGATAGAAGTGGGAGCCTATGTGTCTAGGTGACGTCAATCAGTAGAATGGGGAAATCACTGGGTCAGAGAGCTCTAAAGGGCAGCAGCAGCTTGGAGTCTTATAACCACAAGCTTCTATCTTTTCATTGGCCAGGAGATACCAAGGATTGTGTTGGTCAAAAAGTTCTTGTTACATGTTATGGAAAATCCCGAACGAATTCTTTGGCCAAGCCAATATTTCACAAGATATACAAAGCAGGCATGGTCTAAGTGGCTAAAATTTGGCTTGTTTGGGCTATTTTAAAAATAACTGGATATGTACAAATTTAAGTGTGATGCTAGTGGGGTTTTGAGCTAACAGTTTATTTCTGCAGTGAAGAAATAAACAACTTAGGCATCAATACAAAGAGGTCATCTTTCTCTAATTTACATAGCACAACGTCTGTAATGAAAATTCAGGAACTACTCCTGGATTGACAGTTTCCACATTTGTAAGAACATTTTCTATGTTTGAAGAGTGAGATTCTGGACATAGAAAACCAGGTTCTTTGTTTGTAATGCCAGAATCCATATCTAGTAGAGCCTACTAAGACTGAACTGCTTGGTATCTTATATGGCGTGTCAGGTTCCACAATTTTAAGGTCATGTTACATATTTAGAGATTGAGTTTCCACACACAAAGTGCCATATTTCATGTATGTAGGGTCCCCTAACATGGGTGGAATTTGAGACACCACACCGCAAGGGCCAGGTTCCATGTGTGTAGAGTTCTGTATTTGGAGACTGAGATGCCATATATAGGATGTCATGTTCCGTGCTTGGAGGGACACAAGTTTATTAATTAACTAATTAATTATTTTTTGTCAAAGTATAATTGACCTACAAAACTGTGTTAGTTCCATGTGCATGAACTACTGTTTCTATATTTCTATACATTACAAAAAGATCACCAAAATCTAGTTACCATCTGTCACAAAGTTATTTCATTATTATTATTATTATTATTATTAACATCGTTATTAGAGCATAATTGCTTTACAATGGTGTGTTATTTTCTGCTTTATAGCAAAGTGAATCAGCTATAAATATACATATAACCCCATATCTATTCCCTCTTGCATCTCCCTCCTTCCTACCCTCCATATCACACCTATCTAGGTGGTCACAAAGCACTGAGCTGATCTCCCTGTGCTATGCAGCTGCTTCCCACTAGCTATCGATTTTATATTTGGTAATGTATATATGTCCATGCCACTCTCTCACTTTGTCCCAGTTCACCCTTCCCCCTCCCTGTGTCCTCAAGTCCATTCTCTAGTAGGTCTGCGTCTTTATTCTTGTCCCGCCCCTAGGTTCTTCAGGAGTTTTTTTTTTTTTTTTTTAGATTCCATATATATGTGTTACCATACGATACTTGTTTTTCTCTTTCTGACTTACTTCACTCTATATGACAGACTCTAGGTCCATCCACCTCACTACAAATAACTCAACTTTTTTTCTTTTTATGACTAATATTCCATTGTATATATGTGCCACATCTTCTTTATTGTTCATCTGTCGATGGACACTTAGGTTGCTTCCATGTCCTGGCTATTGTAAATAGAGCTGCAGTGAAAACTGTGGTACATGATGCTTTTTGAATTATGGTTTTCTCAGGGTATATGCCCAGAAATGAGATTGCTGGGTCGTATGGTAGTTCTACTTTTAGTTTTTTAAGGAACCTCCATATTGTTCTCCATAGTGACTGTATCAATTTACATTCCCACCAACAGTGCAAGAGTGTTCCATTTTCTCCACACCCTCTCCAGCATTTATTGTTTCTAGATTTTTTGATGATGGCCATTCTGACTGGTGTGAGATGATATCTCATTGTAGTTTTGACTTGCATTTCTCTAATGATTAATGATGTTGAGCATTCTTTCATATGTTTGTTGGCAATCTGTTTTTCTTCTTTGGAGAAATGTGTATATATGTCTTCTGCCAATTTTTTGATTGGGTTGTTTGTTTTTTGATATTGAGCTGCATTACCTGCTTATAAATTTTGGAGATTAATCCTTTGTCAGTTGTTACATTTGCAAATATTTTCTCCCATTCTGAGGGTTGTCTTTTCATCTTGTTTATGGTTTCCTTTGCTGTGCAAAAGCTTTTGAGTTTCATTAGGTCTGGTTTGTTTATTTTTGTTCTTATTTCCATTTCTCTAGGAAGTGGGACAAAAAGGATCTTGCTGTGATTTGTGTTATAGAGTGCTCTGCCTATGTTTTCCTCTAAGACTTCTATAGTGTCCGGCCTTACACTTAGGTCTTTAATCCATTTTGAGTTTATTTTTGTGTATGGTGTTAGGGACTGTTCTACTTTCATTCTTTTACATGTACCTGTCCAGTTTTCCCAAAACCAAAAGAAAAGGCTGTCTTTTTGCCATTGTGTATTCTTGCCTCCCTTATCAAAAATAAGGTGACCAATGTGCGTGGGTTTATCTCTGGGCTTTCTATCCTGTTCCACTGATCTATATTTCTGTTTTTGTGCCAGTACCATACTGTTTTGATTACTGTAGCTTTGTAGTATAGTCTGAAGTCAGGGAACATGATTCTTCCAGCTCCATCTTTCTTTTACAAGATTGCTTTTGCTATATGGGGTCTTTTGTGTTTTCATGCAAATTGTGAAATTTTTAGTTCTAGTTCTGTGAAAAATGCCAGTGGTAGTTTGATAGGGATTGCATTGAATCTGTAGATTGCTTTGGGTAGTAGAGTCATTTTCACAATGTTGATTCTTCTAATTGAAGAACATGGTATATCTCTCCATCTTTTTGTATCATCTTTAATTTCTTTCATCAGTGTCTTATAGTTTTCTGCATACAGGTCTTTGTCTCCTTAGGTAGGTTTATTCCTAGGTATTTTATTCTTTTTGTTGCAATGGTAAATGAGAATGTTTCCTTAATTTCTCTTCCAGATATTTCATCATTAGTGTATAGGAATGCAAGAAATTTCTGTGCATTAATTTTGTACCCTGCTACTTTATCAAATTCATTGTTTAGCTCTAGTAGTTTTCTGGTAGCATTTTTAGGATTCTCTATGTATAGTATAATGCCACCTGCAAACAGTGACAGCTTCACTTTTTCTTTTCCAGTTTGGATTCCTATTATTTCTTTTTCTTATGTGATTGCTGTGGCTTAAACTTCCAAAACAATGTTGAATAATAGTGGTGAGACTGGGCACCTTGTCTTCTTCCTGATCTTAGAGGAAATGGTTCATTTTTCACCATTGAGGATGGTGTTGGCTGTGGGTTTGTCATGTATGACCTTTATTATGTGGAGGTAAGTTCCCCCTATGCCTACTTTCTGGAGGATTTTCATCATAAATCGGTGTTGAATTTTTTCAAAAGCTTTCTCTGCATCTATTGAGATGATTATATGGTTTTTATTCTTCAATTTGTTAATATGGTGTATCACATTGATTGATTTGCTTATATTGAAGAATCCTTGCATTCCTGGGATAAACTCCACTTGATCATGGTGTATGATCCCTTTAATGTGTTGTTGGATTCTGTTTGCTAGTATTTGGTTGAGGAATTTTGTATCTATATTCATCATGATATATGGCCTGTAGTTTCCTTTCTTTGTGACATCTTTGTCTGGTTTTGATATCAGGGTGATGCTGGCCTCATGGAATGAGTTTGGGAGTTTTCCTCCCCCTGCTATATTTTGGCAGACTTTGAGGAGGATAGGTGTTAGTTTTTCTCTAAATGTTTGATAGAATTCGCCTGTGAAGCCATCTGGTCTTGCACTTTTGTTTGTTGGGAGATTTTTAATCACAGTTTCAATTTCAGTGCTTGTGTTTGGTCTGTTTATATTTTCTATTTCTTCCTGGTTCAGTCTCAGAATGTTGTGCTTTTCTACAAATTTATCCCTTTCTTCCAGGTTGTCCATTTTCCTGGCATAGAGTTGCTTGTAGTAGTCTCTTATGATGCTTTGTATTTCTGTGGTGCCCATTGTAACTTCTCCTTTTTCATTTTTAATTCTATTGATTTGAGTCTTCTCCCTTTTTTTCTTGATGAGTCTGGCTAATGGTTTACCAATTTTGTTTATCGTCTCAAAGAGCCAGCTTTTAGTTTTATTGATCTTTGCTATTGTTTTCTTCATTTCATTTTCATTTATTTCTGATCTGATTTTTATGTTTCTTTCCTTAAGCTAACTTTGGGTTTTTTTTGTTCTTCTTTCTCTAATTTCTTTAGGTGTAAGGTTAGGTTGTTTATTTAGATGTCTCTTGTTTCTTAAGGTACGATTGTATGGCTAAAACTTCCCTCTTAGAACTGCTTTTTCTGCATCCCTTAGGTTTTGGGTCACCGTGTTTTCATTGTCATTTGTTTCTAGGTATTTTTTTATTTCCTCTTTGATTTCTTCAGTGATGTCTTGGGTATTAAGTAGTGTATTGTTTACCTTCCATGCGTTTCTATTTTTTACAGAACTTTTCTTGTAATTGATATCTAGTCTCAAAGCGTTGTGGTCACAAAAGACTTTTGATACATTTTCAATTTTCTTAATTTTACCAAGGCTTGATTTGTGACCAAAGATATGATCTATCTGGAAAATATTCCATGAGCACTTGAAAAGAAAGTGTATTCTGTTATTTTTGGATGGAATGTCCTATAAATATTAAGTCCATCTTGTTTAATGTATCATTTAAAGCTTGTGTTTCCTTATTTATTTTCATTTTGGATGATCTGTCCTCTGGCAAAAGTGTGGTGTTAAAGTCTTCTACTATGATTGTGTTACTGTCAATTTCCCCTCTTACGGCTGTTAGCATTTGTCTTATGTATTGAGGTGCTCCTATGTTGGGTGCATATATATCTACAATTGTTACATCTTCTTCTTGGATTGATCACTTTTTCCTTATGTAGTGTCCTTCTTGTCTCTTATAATAGTCCTTGTTTTAAACTTCATTTTGTCTGATATGAGAATTACTACTCCAGCTTTCTTTTGATTTCAATTTGCATGGAATATCTTCTTTCATTCCTTTACTGTCAATCTGTATGTGTCCTTAAATCTGAAGTGGGTCTGCTGTAGACAGCATATATATAGGTTTTGTTTTTGTATCCATTCAGCCAGTCTATGTCTTTTGGTTGAAGAATTTAATCCATTTACATTTAAGTTAGTTATCGATATGTATGTTCCTATTACCATTTTCATAATTGCTTTGGGTTTGTTACTTTAGGTCTTTTCCTTCTTGTGTTTACTGACTAGAGAAGTTCCTTCAGCGTTTGTTGTAAAACTGGTTTGGTGGTGCTGAATTCTCTTAGATTTTTCCTGTCTGTAAAGTTTTTAATTTCTCCATTGAATCTGAATAGATCCTTGATGGGTAGATTAATCTTGGCTGTAAGTTTTTCCCTTTCATCACTTTAAATATGTCCTGCCACTCCCTTCTGTCTTGCAGAGGGTCTGCTGAAAGATCAGCTGTTAACCTTAGGGTTTCCCTTATGTGTTATTTTTTGTTTTTCCCTTGCTGCTTTTAATATTTTTTCTTTATATTTATTTTTGATAGTTTGATTAATATATGTCTTGGCTTGTTTCTCCTTGGATTTATCCTGTATGGGACTCTCTGCTCTTCCTGGAGTTGATTGACTATTTCCTTTCCCATATTAGGGAATTTTTAAACTATAATCTCTTCAAATATTTTCTCAGTCTCTTTCTTTTTCTCTTTTCCTGGGACCCCTATTATTTGGATTCTAGTGTGTTTAATGTTGTCCCATAAGTCTGTGAAACTGTCCTCAATGCTTTTCATTCTTTTTTCTTTATTCTACTCTGTAGTAGTTATTTCCACTACTTTATCTTCCAGGTCACTTATCTGTTCTTCTGCCTCAGTTATTCTGCTATTGATTCCTTCTAGAGAATTTTTAATTTCATTTATTGTGTTGTTCATCATTGTTTGTTTGCTCTTTATTTCTTCTAGATCCTTGTTAAACATTTCTTGTTATTTCTCCATTCTTTTTCAAAGATTTTAGATCATCTTTACTATCATTACTCTGAATTCTTTTTCAGTTAGACTGCCTATTTTCTCTTCATTTGTTTGATCTGGTGGGTTTTTACTTTAATCCTTCATCTGCTGTGTGTTTCTCTGTCTTCTCATTTTGCTTACTTGCTGTGTTTGTTGTCTCCTTTACACAGGCTGCAGGTTCATAGTTCGTGTTGTTTCTGGTTTTCCCCCAGTGGGTAAGGTTGGTTCAGTACATTGTGTAGGTTTCCTGGTGGAGGGTTCTGGTGCCTGTGTTCTGGTGGATGAGTCTGGGTCTTGTCTTTCTGGTGGGCAGAACCAAGTTCAGTTGTTTGTTTTGGGATGTCTGTGATCTTATTATTATTTTAGGCAGCCTCTCTGCTAATGGGTGGGGATGTTTCCCTCTCTTCCTAGTTGTTTGGCATAGGGTGTCCAGCACTGTAATTTGCCAGTCATTGAGTGGAGCTGGGTCTTAGCGTTGAGATGGAGACCTCTTGGAGAGCTTTCACCATTTAATATTACATTGAGCTGGGATGTCTCTGATCAACCAATGTCTGACCTTGGCTCTCCCACCTTGAGGCACAGCCCTGACAACTGACCAGAGCACCAAGACCCTCTCAGCCACATGGCTCAGAAGAAAAGGGAGAAAAAAAAGAAAGAAAGAAAAAAATAAAATGAAGTTATTAAAAAAGTAAAAAAAATATTAAAAATCAAATAAAATTGGGCTTCCCTGGTGGTGCAGTAGTTGAGAGTCCACCTGCCGATGCAGGGGACACAGGTTTGTGTCCCGGTCTGGGAAGATCCCACATGCCACAGAGCGGCTGAGCCCGTGAGCGATGGCCGCTGAGTGTGCACGTTCAGAGCCTGTGCTCCACAATGGGAGAGGTCACAACAGTGAGAGGCCCACGTACTGGAAAAAAAAAAAATTAAAAGTAATAAAAAGAAAGAAAGAAAGAAAGAAGAGAGCAACCAAACCAAACAACAACTCCACCAATAATAGCAAGCGTTAAAAACTATACAAAAAACAAACAAAAATAACCAGACAGACAGAACTCTAGAACAAATGGTGAAAGCAAATCTATACAGGCAAAATCACACAAAATCCACTGCCTCAATTTTGGGGTGATTCATTATCTATTCAGGTATTCCACAGATGCAGTGTACATCAAGTTGATTGTGGAGATTTAAGCTGCTGCTCCTGAGGCTGCTGGGAGAGATTTCCTTTTCTCTTCTTTGTTCACACTGTTCCTGGGGTTCAGCTTTGGATTTGGCCCCACCTATGCTCGTAGGTCACTTGAGGGCGTATGTTCTTCTCTCAGACAGGACAGGGTTAAAGTAGCAGCTGATTAGGGGGCTCTGACTCACTCAGGCTGGAGGGAGGGAGTTGCGCAGAATGCGGGGTGAGCCTGCAGTGGCAGAGGCCAGCATGATGTTGCAACAACCTGAGGTGCACTGTATGCTCTCCCAGGGAAATTGTCCCTGGATAATGGGACCCTGGCAGTGGTGGGCTGCACAGTTTCCCACGAGGGGATGTATGGATTGTGACCTGTGCTTGCACACAAAGTTCTTGGTGACTGCAGCAGCAACTTTAGCATTTCATGCTCATCTCTGGTGTCTGCACTGATAGCAGCAGCTTGTGCCCTTCTCTGGAGCTCGTTTAGGCAGTGCTCTGAATCCCCTCCCCTCGTGCACCCCAAAACAATGGTCTCTTGCCTTAGGCAGTTTCAGACCTTTTCCCAGACTCCATCCCAGCTAGCTGTGGTGCACTAGCCCCCTTCAGGCTGTGTTCACACAGTCAACCCCAGTCCTCTCCCTGGGATCTGACCTCCAAAGCCGGAGCCTCAGCTCCCATCCCCCACCCTGCCCGGCAGGTGAGCAAACAATCCTCTCAGGCTGGTGCATGCTGACCGGCACCGAACCTCTGTTTGGGAATCTCTCCACTTTGCCCTTTGCATCCCTGTTGCTGTGCTCTCTTCTGTGGCTCTGAAGCTTCCCCACTGCCACACCCCTGTCTCTACCCATGAAGGGGCTTCTTAGTGTGTGTAAACTTTTCCTCCTTCAGAGCTCCCTCCCATAGGTGCAGGTTCCATCCCTATTCTTTTGTCTCTGATTTTTCTTTTTACTGTTTCCCTATGCAGTTACATGAGGAGTTCCTTACCTTTTGGGAAGTCTGAGGTCTTCTGCCAGCATTCAGTAGGTGTTCTGTAGGAGTTGTTCCACATGTAGATATATTTCTGATATATATGTGAGGAGGAAGGTTATCTCCATGTCTTATTCCTCTGCCATCTTGATAGTCTTCCCCCTGAATTCCTTTTATTTCTTTTTTTTTTTTTGTCTGAATGCTGTGGGTAGGACTTCCAACACTATGTTGAATAAAAATGGTGAGAGTGACCATCCTTGTTTTGTTCCTGATCTTAGAGGAAATGCTTTCAGCTTTCCACCAATGAGTATGAGGTTAGCTGTGAGCTTGTCATATATGGCCTTTATTGTCACGAGGTATGTTCCCTCTATACCCACTCTGTTTAGAGTTTTTATCATAAATCAGTGTTGAATTTTATGTGGCACATGTATACAATGGAATATTACACAGCCATTAAAAGAAATGAAATTGAGTTATCTGTAGTTAGGTGGATGGACCTAGAATCTGTCATACAGAGTGAATTAAGTCAGAAAGAAAAAAACAAATACTGTATGCTAACAAATATATATATATATATATATATATATATATATATATATATATATATATATATATATATATATATATATATAATCTAAAAAAAAAAAAAAAGGTTCTGAAGAACCTAGCGGCAGTACAGGAATAAAGATGTAGATGTAGAGAATGGACTTGAGGACACAGGGAGGGGGAAATGTAAGCTGGGACAAAGTGAGAGAGTGGCATTGGCATATATACACTACCAAATGCAAAATAGATAGCTAGTGGGAAGCAGCTGCACAGCACAGCAAGATCAGCTTGGTGCTTTGTGACCACCTAGAGGGGTGGGATAGGGAGGATGGGAGAGAGATGCAAGAGGGAGGGGAAATGGGGATATATGTATACATATAGTTGATTCACTTTGTTACACAGCAGAAACTAACCCAACATTGTAAAGCATTTTTACTCCAATAAAGATGTTATTAAAAAGAAAAAACCTATCCCATTTCCCCCCTAAGAAAGCAAAACAAAACAACAAAACAAAAACAACAACAGAAAAAGCTTTTTCTGCATCTATCAAGGTGATCATATGATTTTTATTTTTCACTTTGTTAATGTGGGGTATAACATGGATTGATTTGTGAGATATTGAACCATCCTTGTATCTCTAGGTTAAATTCCACCTGATCAGGGTGTACAATCCTTTCATTGTATTTCTGAATTCAGTTTACTAATATTTTGTTGAGGATTTTTGCACCTATGTTCACAAGTGATATTGATGTGTAATTTTCTTTTTTTGAGGTGTGTTTGTCTGGTTTTTGTATCAGGGTGATGGTGGTCTCATAGAATGAATTCAGAAACATTTCTTCCTCTTCAATTTTTTGGAATAGTTTGAGAAGGATAAGTGTTAATTCTTAATATTTGAGAGAAATCACCTGTGAAGCTATCTGCCCTGAACTTTGGTTCACTGGGAGTTTTTTAAATTATTGATTCAATTTCATTAGTGGTAATTGGTCTGTTCATATTTTCTCTTTCTTCCTGATTTAGTTTTGGGAGATTGTACATTTCTAGGAACTTGTTTATTTCTTCTAGGTTGTCCATTTTATTGGTGTATAATTGTTTCTAGTACCCTCTTATGATCCTTGGCATTTCTGTGATATGGGTTGTAATTTCTCTTTGATTTCTAATTTTATCATTATGGGCCATTTTCTCTTGATGAGTCTGGTTAAAGTTTTATCAATTTTGTTTACCTTTTCAAAGAACTAGCTGTTAGTCTCATTGACCTTTTCTATTTGTTTTAGTCTTTATTTTATTTATTTCTGCCCTGAAATTTATTATTGGTACTTCTACTAACTTTGGGATTTGCTGGTTCTTATATTTATGTTTCCTTCAGGTGTAAGGTTAGGTTGTTTACTTAAAATTTTTCTTGTTTCCTGAGGTAAATGTATCATTATAAACTTCTCTTTTAGAACTGTTTTTGCTGTATCTCTTGATTTTGAAAAACTGGGTTTGTATTTTCAATTTGTTTCAGGTATTTTTTGATTTCCTCTTTGATTTTTTCAGTGACTCATTCATTTTTTAGTAGCATATTGCTTAACCTCCATGTGTTTTCATTTTTTGTAGTTTTTTCTCATAGTTGATTTCTAGTCTCACACAGTTGTGGTTGGAAGAGATGATTGATATGATTAAATTCTTCTTAAATTTATTGAGACTTGTTTTGTGACCTAGCATGTGATATCTCCTGGAGAATGTTCTATGTGCACTTGAAAGAATATGTATTCTGATGCTTTTGGATAGAATATTGTATAATTACCTGTTAAATCCATCTTGTATAATGTGCTGTTTAAAGCAAATATTTCCTTATGGATTTACTATCTGGATGATCTGTTCCTTGATGTAAGTGGGGTGTTAATGTCTCCTAATATTATTGTGTTACTGTCTATTCTTTCATTTATCTCTCTTAATATTTGCTTTATGTATTTAGGTGCTCCTTTGTTAGGTGCATATATATTTACAATTATTATATTCTTGTTGGATTGACCCTTTGATCATTATGTAATATCTTTCTTTGTCTCTTGTTATAGTCTTCATTTTAAAGTCTTCTTTGTCTGATATAAGTATTGCTACCCTAGCTTTTTATTCTTTCCATTTGCATGGAATACATTTTTCCATCCCCACTTTTAGTCTGTGTGTGTCTTTAGATCTGAAGTGAGTCTCTTGTAGGCAGCATATATATTGTTTTTTATCCATTCAGCAACTCTCTGTCTTTTGATTGGAGCATTTAGTCCATTTACGTTTAAAGTAAATATTGATAGGTATGTACTTATAGCCATTTTGTTAATTGTTTGGGGGTTGTTTCTATAGCTCTTTTTTGTTCCTTTCTTCTTTTGCTTTCTTCCATTGTGACTTAATGGCTATCTTTAGAGTTATGTTTGGATTCCTTTCTCTGTTTTGTCTGTGTATCTGTGACAGATTTTTGATTTTCAGTTACCATGACTTTTAAATATAACAACCTGTGTATATCTGTGATTATTTAAAGTTGTTGATCTCATAAGTTGAAGCACATTCTAACAACTTTGCCTTTTTACTCTCTCACCCTATGTTTAATGTTTTTTATTTCATATTTTACATCTTTTTCTTTTGTGTGTCCCTTAACTGCTTATTGTCAATGTAAATTATTTTACTATTTTTTTATTTTAACCTTCCTACTACCCTTATGAGTGGTTGATTTACTGTTTTTACTGTATACTTGGTTTTACTAATGAGATTTTTCCCTTTGTAATTTTCATATTTTTAATGTGGTCTTTTCTTTTACACTTAGAGAAGTCCCTTTAACATTACTTGTAAAGCCAGTTTAGTGGGGATGAGCTCTTTCAGCTTTTACTTGTTTGTAAAATTCTTTATCTGTTCTTAAAATCCAAATGATAGTCTTACTGTGTGGAGTATTCTTGATTGTAGATTATTTTCTTCATCACTTTGAATATATCATGTTTCTCCCTTCTGTCCTGTAAGGTTATGCTGGAAAGTCAGCTGATAGGTTTATGGGAGTTCCCCATAATTGGTTACTTTTCTCTTGCTGCTTTTAAGATTCTCTTTTTATTTTTAACTGTGGACATTTTAATTTTTTTATTGAAGTTATAGCCGATTTACAATGTTGTGTTAGTTTCAAGTGTACAACAAAGTGATGAGTATATGTATATGTGTGTATATATATATATTAAATATTCTTTTTCAGATTCTTTTCCCTTATAAGTTATTACAAAATATTGAGTATATTTCTCTGTGCTATACAGTAGGTCCTTGTTGGTTATCAATTTTATATATAGTAGTCTGTATACATTAATCCCAAACTCCCAACTTATCCCTCCCCTGCTTTCCCCTTTGGTAACCATAAGTTAGTTTTCTATGTCTGTGGGTCTCTTTCTGTTTTGTATATAAGCTCATTTGTATCATTTTTTAATAGCTTTCACATATGAGTGATATCATATGATATTTGTCTTTCTCTACCTGGCTTACTTCACTTAGTATGATAATCTCTAGGTCCATCTGACATTTTAATTTTAATGTGTTAGTGAGGATATTTTGGTTTCATCTTGTCAGGGATTCTCTGTACTTCCTAGACCCAGATATCTGTTTCCTTTCCCTGGTTAGGGAAGTTTTCGGCCTTTATGTCTTTATTTTATTTTATTTCTTTTTTAACATCTTTATTGGAGTATAATTACTCTACAATGATGTGTTAGTTTCTGCTTTATAACAAAGTGAATCAGTTATACATATACATATGTCCCCATATCTCTTCCCTCTTGCTTCTCCCTCCCTCCCACCCTACCTATCCCACCCCACTAGGTGGTCACAAAGCACTGAGCTGATCTCCCTGTGCTATGCAACTGCTTCCCACTAGCTATCTATTTTACGTTTGGTAGTGTATATATGTCCATACCACTCTCTCACTTTGTCCCAGCTTACCCTTCCCCCTCCCCATATCCTCAAGTCCATTCTCTAGTAGGTCTGCATCTTTATTCCCATCTTGCCCCAGGTTCTTCATGACCATTTTTTTGTTTTTTTTTTTTAGATTCCATATATATGTGTTAGCATATGGTATTTGTTTTTCTCTTTCTGACTTACTTCACTCTGTATGACAGTCTCTAGGTCTATCCATCTCACTACAAATAACTCAGTTTCATTCCTTTTATGGCTGAGTAATATTCCATTGTATATATGTGCCATATCTTCTTTATCCATTCATCCGATGATGGACACTTCAGTTGTTTCCATGTCCTGGCTATTGTAAATAGAGCTGCAATGAACATTTTGGTACATGACTCTTTTTGAATTATGGTTTTCTCAGAGTACTTTGTGTCTTTAAATAAATTCCCTCCCCTCTCTCTTTCTAAGGCCCTTAGAATGTGAATGTTAGTATACTTGATGTTGCTCCCAAGGTCTCTTAAGCTGGGCTATTTCTTTTTATCTTTTTTTTCTGTTCAGATTGAGTGATTTTCACTACTCTGTTCTGGATGGCTGATCTATTCCTCTCTATCATCTACTGTTGATTCCTTATGATGATTTTTTTTTATTTCAGTTATTACATTCTTCAGCTCTGTTTGGTTCTTCTCTATATTTTCTAATTCTTGGTAAAATTCTCACTGTGCTCATCCAATCTTCTCTTTAGTTATTCGAGCATCTTTATGATTAGTACCTTGAAATATTTATTGGGTAGATTGCTTATCTCCACTTTGTTTAGTTCTTTTCTGAGGTTTTGTCTTGTTCCTTTGTTAGTCTGTGTCTTCATTTTGTTTAATTCTCTATGTTTATTTCTATGTATTATGGTTGGTTATGTTTCCTAATCTTGGAGAAGTGGCCTTAAGTAGGAGATGTCCTATGGAGGCCAGCAGCACACTCCTCTCTGGTCACCAGAGCTATATGCTTTAGGGGTGCCCCCTATGTTGGCAGTGTGAGCCCTCCTGTTGTAATTGAATCAACTCCTGTGGACATGCTCATTTGTAGGACTGGCCCCAGGTGTGTTGGCTACCATGCTCTGTCTTGTGTGGAGGCTGCTAGGATGGTCAATGCCAGTCCTGGATGACTGGCTGCACAACTGAAGGTCCTGGTGCTGGTGCTGTCCTGCTTTTGGGTGAAGCCACATCCCAGAGCAGCTGACTGTGGGGCCCTGGGAGTTCTGGTGCTGGTACTGGCCCACTAGTGGCAGAGCTTGGTCTCCATGAGGCAGGCTGCTCAGCCTGGGGGAGGGGTCCTAGGACTGGTTCTCACCGGCTCATAGGTGGGTAAGCTCACAGCACTAACAGGCTCTAGGGAGGACTCCAAAATGGCTCTTGCCAGCACCAGTGTCCTTGTGGTAAAATAAGCTCCCCCAGATTGCTGCTCTCAGCATCCTTATCCCCATGGGGAGTCCAAGCTGCCTCCTGCTTCTCTGGGAGCCTCTCCAGGATCAACAATGGGGTCTAACCTAGGCTCCTTTCAAATTACAGCTAGTGTGTTGGGTCTTGGAGCATGTGAGATTTTGCATGAGCCCTTTAAGCGTGAAGTCTCCATTTTCTACAGCCCACTCGCTCACCTGTATGCAAGCTGCACTGACCTTTGAAGCCAGAATTTCTAAGGGCTCATCTTCCTGTTTCAGAACCCCTGGGCTGGAGATTGCAATGTGGTGCTTGTGTTCTTGGACAGCAGTGAGTGGTGGCTTGAAGCAAGATTGTATTTCCCTGCCCAGGAATTGAACCTAAGTATCCTGGATGAAAACCAGGAGTCTTAGGTTCCAGTCCACCAGGGGCTAGAGATTAGCAGCAAAGTAGCTCTGGCTCTTGCCCCCTTGTAATGAGAATGTTTCAAGGAGGCCAAAACTGCAAAAACAGGTGCAAAGTTTATTATTAGAGACACAGCACAATGTGTGGGATAGCACACAGAGAAACAGTTTATTTAAGACAAAGACAAGGCAGAAATACCCAGAGAGAAAGGGTGTGGGCATCCTCCCTAATGAGGAGGAGTTCAGTAAACAGGCAGTTAAATCATTTATATAAGAGCAGTTCTTCTGAGTCTTTGTTCTTCACTGGCCAATTATTTCACTTCTTTTTCCCACATCTGACCTGCCTTAGGGCTCTCCCCAGTATGTGTGTGCATTTTTTTTTTTTGCCAAGATAGATTCCAGAGCAGATGTTAATAGGAGGTTTGACAACACCTATTATGGGATGACACCCCCTCCCATTTTGACCCCCAGGAGCCTTTCTGCAAGTGTGCAGTCAGGGAAGTTTCCTTGACCTGAGGAGTGATAGATGTGGTAGTCTTATCTCTTTACTCTAGCAGAGCTCAGCTCCCACAATTAACTTTGTCCTTGGAGTGTCTAGGGAAAACAAACTTCCAATTTACTCTGCCTGACAAACTCCAGCTGCTCAGCCCAGGGGACCATCTACCTCCTACCTCACTTGGACCCATCTTGCCTTGGAGAGAACTCTGCAATTGTGATTATCCTCCCATTTGTGGGTTGTCTACCTGAGAGTGTGGGTCTTAACTATAGTGTGTCTCCACCCCTATTGCCCATCTTGTTGTGGTTCTTTCTTTACACCTTTAGTTGTGAAAAATCTTTTCTGCTTGTGTTCAGGTGGTTCTCATCGATAACTTCTCTGTAAATTGTTGTAATCTTGGCATGCAGGGGTGGAAGTGAGTTCAGGGTCTTCCTACTTGGCCATCTTGGCCACACCTTGGGTGGGGGCAAGTTTTATAAATAGAGCTAAGTTCAATGCTTAGCGCTTTTCACACTCAGAAATCCAGGTTTTACCCTTTGATATCCAGTTACAACCACGGAGAATCAGATTCCATATCTAAAATTAAGTGTCAAGACTGAAAAGACTTGTTTTTTTCCTAAGAAACCCAGATTCAGTATTTCATACCTATACGAACTGATTCCACAGTTGATGGATTAGATATGACCATCCCTTTAGGCTTAAGTTTCACTCTCAGAAGGCTGTGTTGCAAGCCTGGAAAAGGAGATATCATACAGTCATGATTTTTCTGGAAGGCTTAGTTCCATGGCTAGAGGGCCCTGATCCACATATAGAAGCCCAAATTCTAGACCTAGAGGGAATGACTCCATGTCTGGAAAGGCAGGGTCCACATTTAGATTAACTTTTCATGCCTATAAAGTCAAATTCCATTTTGGATGGTCAGGATCCAATTTTAAATAGCTATATCAAAGCTTAAATGGCCAATATTCATCTTTTGAGGGGTAAGTTCCACCCCCAGAAACTTCAGACTCCAAGACTGTAAGGCTGAGTCTCATGTGCAGAACCAACTTTTATGCCTGGAAATGCAGAATTTACACCTAGAAATAAATTAATGACTGAAAGTCTAGATTTCACACAGAGGCAGCAGGTTCCAAGCCTGGGAGAACTAGGTCCTTGAAGTGTCAACTACTATGTCTCAAACCCTGGGTACAAAGTCTGGATTGCCACGTACCATGCTTGTAAGACCATGTTTCATGCGTGGGAAATCAGATTCCACACAGGGATCATGAAGTTCCATTCTTGTAAGGCCAGGCTTAATGCTTGGAGCTGGAGACTTCAAAGATGGAGTACCAAGTTTGCTGCCCAGAAATTCAGTTTCCATGTCTTGGGGAGCCAATATGATATCAAATTCTATGTCTAAAGTGCCAGGTTTTTCACATTAAGGCAGTGTTCCATGCTTGGACTTTCAAACATGGAATATCAGAATTGATGCTTGTAAGACTGAGTTCCATTCTTAGAGATTGAGATTTCACATATGCAGTGTCACATTCCATGTTTAAAGGGTTAGGTTCTATGCTTAGAGACAGAGTTTCCACGCATGGGATGCCACGTTCCTTGTTTGTATGACAAATATCTGTGCTTAGGATTTGAAGTTCTACATATGAATTGTCAGCTTCCTTGCTCATAGAGTTGGGTTCTATGCCTGGAGATCGAGATTCCATACATGGTGTGATAGGTCACTTAGGAAATCAGATTTTGTGACGTGACAAGCTGAGTCTTTGATTAAAATACAAAGTTCCATTGTAAGGATGATAAGGCCAAGTTCCATATTGGGAGATTGAAATTCTAACATCATGCACATATTGCATGATGGATTTAGTGTTTCCTTATAGGGAATGAGTGTCCATGACTGTTCAGTTTCCATTTTTGAAGACTGAGATTTCACACATATAGAATCAGATTCTCTGCTTGTAGTTCCAGGTTTCATGCTTGGAGATTAAATGCCACAAGTGGAATGCAGTTTCCATGCTTTCAGGTTCAGGTTCATGCTTAAAGATGGATATTTCAAGTGTGGTGTTCCAGGTCTTATGTATTTAGAGCTAGGCTCCATGCACAGAGATTGAAATTCCACAAATGGAGGGTCAGATTCCACGGAGATTGAGATTCCATATGTGGTGTGCCAGGTATGATGCCTGAAAATCTATGTTCTATCTTTGGTAGAGGCAAGGTCTGTGATTAAATACCAGTTCCGATGACTGGAGTTCCAGTTTACACACATATCAAGTCTTGTTATATGCTTGTAGTTTGAGATTCCACACATTAATATCCAGTTTCCCTGTTTGAATCACAGAGAGCATGGAAATTCCACACTTGATGTGTCCAATCTCCATGCTTGGAGATTGAGATCTTATGTCAATGAGTGACAAGCAACTTTCTATGCCTAGATGCCATAATCTACACTTCTTTGGACAAGTTTTATATCTGGAGATTTAAAATACATACATGGCGTGCCATGCACCATCATTGTTGGTCCACATTCCATATGTGAATTTTATATTCCACACCTAGTGAGAAAGATTCCATACTCATAGTGAGGTAGGAGATAGATGGACCCCTGGCTGAACAGTTTCTCCCCTGTAGACAGAAACTCCATAAAAGCTGGGCCCTGCCCAGATAAGAGATAAAAGACCACATATACTTCATTCTTGAAGTCAAGGAGACCTCCCCAACTACACATGCACAGAAAGGCTCCTTGGAGGTCAAAAAAGGAGGGTGCCCTACCCCATAGTAAGTGATGTTAACTACCCATAGGCATCTTCACTAGAATCCATCTTGGCTAAGAGATGCACATGGACCCAGGGGAGGATCCTGAGATATACCAAATACAGACTCAGAACCAGGTAAAGCAAGATGATTGGCCAAAGGGAAGAAATACTCCATAAAGGTGATTCAAATTATGGTAAGGGTGTGACTCTCTCTCTGAGTCTACCTGTGCGTCTATACACACATACTCTTTTTCCTTCTAATAAACACTTTACTTGCTTCACTACTTTCTATCTCTACATGGAAATTCATTTCTACACAGCTGATGGGCCAGGGCCTTGTCACTGGCCATTGGTCCCTGGTGGTCTAGTGGCTAGGATTCAGTGCTCTCAGTGCTGTTGCCTGACCTCAGTCTCTGGCTGGGAACCAAAAGCCTGCTTCAAGCTAATACAGGATGAGACCACCTGAGATCAATAAGTCTATATTCCATCTAAAGACCTACATCTTTAGAATCCATTTGGGTAGTACCAAGTTCCATGCTTGAGACAAGTTTGCATATCTTGGAAAGCCAAATTCTAATAGCAAAATCCTATGTTCTTTGTCTGGACTGACAGATTTCAAACATAGGAAGGCAAGTTAAATGTTTGCAGGTAAAGATTCCAAACATTGTATGCCAAGTTGAATGCTTTTAGGGACAGATTCTAGCTTGAAGATTGAAATTTCTCACATGGAATGCCAGGTTCCATTGTTTTGGGGACCAGATTCCATGTCTAGTGATTGATAGTCCATATGTGAGGTTCCAGCTTCCATGTTTGTAAGGTCACATTCCATGTTTGGTGATTGAAATTCTACATACAAAATGCTATTTTTCCTGTTTTTAGGGCAAAATTCATGTTTGGATATTGAGAATACATATGTGTATTTAATGTTCCATGCCTGGGAGTGAAGGTTCCTTGTCTTAGAAAGCCAACAGCTATAACTCACATCAATGTCCAGTACCTAGAGTGCCAGGTTTCACCCATATTAGGTATGTTCCATGCTTTTAGCCTGAGATTATATATACTGAGTACCTGGCTCCACACTATTGCAACCAGGTGAAATTCTTGTAGATATAGTTTCCTTATATAAAATGCTAGTTTCCATTCTAATTGGACAAATTTCCATGCATAGAATTTGAGATTTCAGACATGGAATTCCAGGCAGCACACATATGGAGCCTAGTTCTTGCTTGGAGATTGAGATTCCTCACATAGTTTGTCAGTACCATGCTTATAGGGTCTGGTGTCATGTTTAATGATTGAGATTCCACACTTGAAGAGCCAGGTTGCATGATTTTAAGGTTAGGTTACACACTTGGAGATTAAAAATTCACACATGGAATAACAGGTTTAATTCTCATTGGGCCAGAATCCATGTGTAAAGATTGAGATTCCACATATGGTGGGAGGTGCTAAGCTTGTAGAGCCAATCTAAATGTTTGGAAATTGAGATATTATATATGTACTGTGTAGAGGAGCAGAATTTGTCACCCTAAAATGTGTCTCTTTGGCATATTCTTTTAAGCTGTTTATTTTCTAAGAAATAGCAGACATGGGAAAAACTCTGAAAACCAAATAGGATTTACACTTTTGTAAGAAACATTTGCATTTATAATGGAAATCTTCATTTGTAAGGACGTCTCCCTCCTTGTACCAGGAAGAAGAGGATGAGCAAATCTCTAGAAACTCTTATCAGTGGAGAAGACAATGATTTAAATATGCATAAAAACCTTACCTTTGTTTGCTGTGTTTTTCCTCGTAGCCTCCGCAACAGACTCTCCCCACCCTCAACATCCTCTTTTGTCTTTAGTTAAGGATGGTATTTAAGGTGAGGGCTTCAGCCGTTCTAGCAAGATACTCAGTTATCCTGGGTCTCTCCGATGTATACATGCTATTAAACTTTTGCTTGATTTGCTCCTGTTAATCTGTCATGTCAATTTAATTCTTAGGCAAGCCAGAAGAACCTAAATGGATAGAGGATAATTTCTTCCTCCCCGACACTACAAATATTATGCATAGTTTCACGTATTGTAGAGCCAGTCTCTATGACCTACACATCAGGTTCCATATCTTCAGGACAAGGTTCAGTACATTCAAGGCTGTGCTGTGTCTCATGCACGGAGATTGAGATTCCACACATGGAATGCTAGGTTCCATGCTTGGGGGTCCATGTTTGATCCCTGAATTTGAGATTCCACTTTGAGAACCTGGAGTACCAGTTTCCATGTTCATAAGTCCAGGTTCCATGCTCAGAGACTGAGATTCCTCAGGTCCTTTGTAGTGTCAGGTTTCATGCTCAGAGATTCAAATTACATAAATAGTGTAGTGTGCCAAGTTCTATGCTTATAGTGTGGAGATTTAAATTCCTTATGGTGTATGTCTGTTTGGGTTGCCATAATAAAATACCATAGACTGAGTGGCTTAAACAACAGAAAAGTATTTTCTCATAGTTCTGGAGGCTAGAAGTCTAAGATCAACATGCCAAAAATTCACATTCTGGTGAGAGCTTTCTCCCTGGCTTGCAAATAGCCACCTTCTCACTGTATCTTCACATAATCTTTCCTCTGTACACACAGAGAAAGAGAATGAACTCTGGAGTCTCTTCTTCTTATAAGGACATCAGTCCTATAGGATTAGGACCTCATCATTATGACCTTGTTTAACCTTAATTACCTCCTTAAAGTCCTATCTCCAAAACCAATCACATTGGGAATTAGGGCTTCAAAATATGAATTTGCAGGGGATAAAATTCAGTCAGTAACACATGGTGTGGCAGGTCTGGTACCTCAAAAAATAGTTTCCACTTTAGGAGAGCCAAAGCTTATGACTCAAATGCCAATTTCCTATGTCTGAAATGAGAGGTTTTAGACATGCCTAGTCATATTTCTTTTTTATAGTCCACACCTGGAATTCATGCCAAGTTCCATGCTTGTAGGTCCAGGCTCCACACTTGGAAATTGAGATTCCATAGATGGAATGCCAGTTTCTGTACTTAGAGTGCCATGCTCCATCCCTGGATGTTGAGATTTCATACATGAAGTTCTAATTTCCTTGCCAGGAAGGCCAAATTCCATATGTGGTAAGCCAAAATCTATGAAAGAAATACAGGTTTCTATATATTGGATATCAAGATTCACACCCTGAAGGGGTCCAAGTTTGGAGATTGAGAATCCACACATGTGGTGCCATTATCCATGATTATAAGGCTAGGACCCTTGCTAGGACATTGAGATTACATACATGGAGTTCTAGATCCATTACTAACAGACCAGTTTCCAAGTTTTGGCAAGCCCATGTGTATGACTAAAATATAATGCTATATATCTGTAGCATGCTCCACACTTGAGCCAAGTTCCATGCTTTGAGATTGATATTCCATACATGAAATGCCAAATTCCAAAACTTAAAGCCTAGTTTTTATACATGGAATTCGCAAGTCTATACATAGCAGATTAGATTCTATGCTTGTTGCATCAGTTTTCATGTTTGGTTGTTGAGCATGCATGCATGGAAAGTGAAGTTCCCCACCAGCGAGACATGGGACCATGTCTTGCTAGGACAACGTCTGTGACTCAGATGCCAGATTCCAAGTCTGGGATACCACATTCACCATGGTAAGTCCAGGGAGATTCAGATTACACACATGGAATGCCATACGGCATGTTTCTAAGGCCAGGTACCACAATGGGAGATTGCATTTCTACATATGGAATGGCAGGTCCATGTTGTAGAGCTAACTTGCATATATATATATATATATATTACAACTTTATTGGAGTATAATTGCTTTACAATGGTGTGTTAGTTTCTGCTTTATAACAACGTGAGTCAGTTATACGTATACATATGTTCCCATATCTTTTCCCTCTTGTGTTTCCCTCCCTCCCACCTTCCTTATACCACCCCTCTGGTGGTCACAAAGCACCGAGCTGATCTCCCTGTGCTATGCAGCTGCTTCCCAATAGCTATTTTACATTTGGTAGTGTATATATGTCCATGCCACTCTCTCACTTTGTCACAGCTTACCCTTCCCCCTCCCCATATCCTCAAGTCCATTCTCTAGTAGGTCTGTGTATTTATTCCTGTCTTAACCTTAGGTTCTTCATGACATTTTTTTTTCTTAAATTCCATATATATGTGTTAGCATACAGTATTTGTCTTTCACTTTCTGACTTACTTCACCTTGTATGACAGACTCTAGGTCCATCCACCTCATTACAAATAGCTCAATTTTGTTTCTTTTTATGGCTGAGTAATATTCCATTGTATAAATGTGCCACATCTTCTTTATCCATTCATCCAATGATGGACACATAGGTTGTTTCCATCTCCTGGCTATTGGAAATAGAGCTGCAATGAACATTTTGGTACATGACTATTTTTGAACTATGGTTTTCTCAGGGTATATGCCCAGTAGAGGGATTGCTGTGTCATATGGTAGTTCTATTTGTAGTTTTTTAAGAAACCTCCAAACTGTTCTCCATAGTGGCTGTACCAATTCACATTCCCACCAGCAGGGCAACAGTGTTATCTTTTATCCATACCCTCTCCAGCATTTATTACTTCTAGATTTTTTGATGATGGCCATTCTGACTGGTGTGAGATGATATCTCATTGTAGTTTTTTTTTTTTTTTTGTATTTTTTTAACATCTTTATTGGGGTATAATTGCTTTACAATGGTGTGTTAGTTTCTGCCCCGTAACAAATTGAATCAGTTATACATATACATATGTTCCCATATCTCTTCCCTCTTGCGTCTCCCTCCCTCCCACCCTCCCTATCACAGCCCTCCAGGCTGTCACAAAGCACTGAGCCAATATCCCTGTGCCATGTGGCTGCTTCCCACTAGCTATCTACCTTACTACGTTTGTTAGTGTGTATTTTTCCATGACTCTCTCTCGCCCTGTCACACCTCACCCTTCCCCCTCCCCATATCCTCAAGTCCGTTCTCCAGTAGGTCTGCGTCTTTATTCCTGTCTTACCCCTAGGTTCTTCATGACATTTTTTTTTTCTTAAATTCCATATATATGTGTTAGCATATGGTATTTGTCTTTCTCTTTCTGACTTACTTCACTCTGTATGACAGACTCTAGGTCTATCCACCTCATTACAAATAGCTCAATTTCATTTCTTTTTATGGCTGAGTAATATTCCATTGTATATATGTGTCACATCTTCTTTATCCATTCATCTGATGATGGGCACTTAGGTTGTTTCCATCTCTGGGCTATTGTAAATAGAGCTGCAATGAACATTTTGGTACATGACTCTTTTTGAATTTTGGTTTTCTTAGGATATATGCCCAGTAGTGGGATTGCTGGGTCATATGGTAGTTCTATTTGTAGTTTTTTAAGGAACCTCCATACTGTTCCCCATAGTGGCTGAACCAATTCACATTCCCACCAGCAGTGCAAGAGTGTTCCCTTTTCTCCACACCCTCTCCAGCATTTATTGTTTCTAGGTTTTTTGATGATGGCCATTCTGACTGGTGTGAGATGATATCTCATTGTAGTTTTGATTTGCATTTCTCTAATGATTAATGATGTTGAGCATTCTTTCATGTGTTTATTGGTAGTCTGTAAGTCTTCTTTGGAGAAATGTCTATTTAGGTCTTCTGCCCATTTTTGGATTGGGTAGTTTGTTTTTTTGATATTGAGCTCCATGAGCTGCTTGTAAATTTTGGAGATTAATCCTTTCCAGTTTCTTCATTTGCAAATATTTTCTCCCATTCTGAGGGTTGTCTTTTGGTCTTGTTTATGGTTTCCTTTGCTGTGCAAAAGCTTTGAAGTTTCATTAGGCCTCATTTCTTTATTTTTGTTTTAATTTCCATTTCTCTAGGAGGTGGGTCAGAAAGGATCTTGCTGTGATTTATGTCATAGAGTGTTCTGCCTATGTTTTCCTCTAAGAGTTTGATAGTTTCTGGCCTTACATTTAGGCCTTTAATCCATTTTGAGCTTATTTTTCTGTATGGTGTTAGGGAGTGATGTAATCTCACACTTTGACATGTACCTGTAGAGTTTTCCCAGCAGCAATTATTGAAGAGGCTGTCCTTCCTCCACTGTACAATCCTGCCTCCTTTATCAAAGATAAGGTGACCATACATGCGTGGGTTTATCTCTGGGCTTTCTATCCTCTTCCATTGATCTACATTTCTGGTTTTGTGCCAGTAACATACTGTCTTGATTACTGTAGCTTTGTAGTATAGTCTGAAGTCAGGGAGCCTGATTCCTACAGCTCCGTTTTTCGTTCTCAAGATTGCTTTGGTTATTTGGGGTCTTTTGTGTTTCCACACAAATTGTGAAATTTTTAGTTCTAGTTCTGTGAAAAATGCCAGTGGTAGTTTGATAGGGATTGCATTGAATCTGTAGATTGCTTTGGGTAGTAGAGTCATTTTCACAATGTTGATTCTTCCAATCCAAGAACATGGTATATCTCTCCATCTTTTTGTATCATCTTTAATTTCTTTCATCAGTGTCTTATAATTTTCTGCATACAGGTCTTTTGTCTCCTTAGGTAGGTGTATTCCTAGATATTTTATTCTTTTTGTTGCAATGGTAAATGGGAGTGTTTTCTTGATTTCACTTTCAGATTTTTCATCATTAGTGTATAGGAATGCCAGAGATTTCTGTGCATTAATTTTGTATCCTGCTACTTTACCTAATTCATTGATTAGCTCTAGTAGTTTTCTCGTAGCATCTTTAGGATTCTCTATATAATATATCATCTGCACACAGTGACAGCTTTACTTCTTCTTTTCTGAGTTGTATTCCTTTTATTTCCTTTTCTTCTCTGACTGCTGTGGCTAAAACTTCCAAAACTATGTTGAATTAGAGTGGTGAGATTGGGCAACCTTGTCTTTTTCCTGATCTTAGTGGAAATGCTTTCAGTTTTTCACCACTGCGGACAATGTTGGCTGTGGGTTTGTCATATATGGTCTTTATTTTATTGAGGAAAGTTCCCTCTATGCCTACTTTATGCAGGGTTTTTATCATAAATGGGTGTTGAATTTTGTTGAAAGCTTTCTCTGAATTTATTGAGATGACCATATGGTTTTTCTCCTTCAATTTGTTACTATGTTTAATCACATTGATTGATTTGCATATATTGAAGAATCCTTGCATTCCTGGAATAAACCCCACTTGATCATGGTGTATGATCCTTTTTATGTGCTGTTGGATTCCGTTTGCTGGTGTTTTGTTGAGGATTTTTGCATCTATGTTCATCAGTGATATTGACCTATAGTTTTCTTTCTTTGTGACATCCTTGTCTGGTTTTGGTATCAGGGTGATGGTGGCCTCCTCGAATACATTTGGGAGTGTTCCTCCCTCTGCTATATTCTGGAAGAGTTTGAGAAGGATAGTTGTTAGCTCTTCTCTAAATGTTTGATAGAATTCGCCTGTAAAGCCGTCTGGTCCTGTGCTTTTGTTTGTTGGAAGATTTTGAATCACAGTTTCAATTTAAGTTCTTGTGATTGGTCTGTTCATATTTTCTATTTCTTCCTGTTTCAGTCTTGGCATGTTGTGCATTTCTAAGAATTTGTCCATTTCTTCCAGGTTGTCCATTTTCTTGGCATAGAATTGCTTGTAGTAATCTCTCATGATCTTTTGTATTTCTGCAGTATCAGTTGTTACTTCTCCTTTTTCATTTCTAATTCTATTGACTTGAGTCTTCTCCCTTTTTTTCTTGATGAATCTGGCTAATGGTTTATCAATTTTGTTTATCTTCCCAAAGAACCAGCTTTTAGTTTTATTGATCTTTGCTATCATTTCTTTCATTTATTTTTCATTTATTTCTGAGCTGATATTTATGATTTCTTTCCTTCTACTAACTTTGGGTTTTCTTTGTTCTTCTTTCTCTTATTGCTTTAAGTGCAAGGTTAGGTTGTTTATTAGAGATGTTTCCTGTTTCTTAAGGTAGGATTGTATCGCTATAAACTTCCCTCTTAGAACTGCTTTTGCTACATCTCATAGGTTTTGGGTCATTTTGTCTCTATTGTCATTTGTTTCTAGGTATTTTTAAATTTCCTCTTTGATTTCTTCAGTTATCACTTCGTTATTAAGTAGTGTATTGTTTAGCTTCCATGTGTTCGTATTTTTTACAGGTCTTTTCCTGTAATTGATACCTAGTCTCATAGCGTTGTGGTCAGAAAACATACTTGATACAATTTCAATTTTCATAAATTTACCAAGGTTTGATTTGTGACCCAAGATATGATCTATCTTGGAGAATGTTCCGTGAGCATTTGAGAAAATGTGTATTCTGTTGTTTTTTGATGGAATGTCCTATGAATATCAATTAAGTCCATCTTATTTAATGTATCATTTAAAGCTTGTGTTTCCTTATTTATTTTCATTTTTGATGATCTGTCCATTGGTGAAAGTGGGATGTTTAAGTCCCCTACTATAAATGTGTTACTGTCGATTTCCCCTTTTATGGCAGTTAGCATTTGCCTTATGTATTGAGGTTCTCCTATGTTGGGTGCATAAATATTTACAATTGTTATATCTACTTCTTGGATCAATCCCTTGATCATTATGTAGTGTCCTTCTTTGTCTCTTTCTAATAGTCTTTATTTTATAGTCTATTTTGTCTGATATGAGAATTGCTCCTCCGGCTTTGTTTTGCTTTCCAGTTGCATAGAATAACTTTTTCCATTCCCTCACTTTCAGTCTGTATGTGTCCCTAGGTCTGAAGTGGGTCTCTTGTAGACAGCATATATATGGGTCTTGTTTTTTTATCCATTCAGCCAGTCTGTGTCTTTTGGTGGGAACATGTAAGCCATTTACATTTAAGGTAATTATCGATATGTATGTTCCTCTTCCCATTTTCTCAATTGTTTTGGGTTTGTTATTGTAGGTCTTTTCCTTCTCTTGTGTTTCTTCCCTAGAGAAGATCCTTTAGCGTTTGTTGTAAAGCTGGTTTGGTGGTGCTGAACTCTCTCAGCTTTTGCTTGTCTGTAAAGGTTTCAATTTCTCCATCAAATCTGAATGAGATCCTTGCTGGGTAAAGTAATCTTGATTGTAGGTTTTTCTCCTTCATCACTTTAAATATGTCCTGCTACTCCCTTCTGGCTTGCAGAGTTTCTGCTGAAAGATCAGTTGTTAACCTTATGGGGATTCCCTTGTGTGTTATTTGTTGTTTTTCCCTTGCTGCTTTTAATATGTTTTCTTTGTATTTAAATTTTGACAGTTTGATTAATATGTGTCTTGACATGTTTCTCCTTGGATTTATCCTGTATGGCACTCTCTGTGCCTCCTGGACTTGATTAACTATTTCCTTTTCCATATTAGGCAAGTTTTCAACTATAATCTCTACAAATATTTTCTCAGTCCCTTTCTTTTTCTCTTCTTCTTCTGGAACCCCTATAATTCGAATATTGGTGCATTTAATGTTGTCCCTGAGGTCTCTGAGACTGTCCTCAGTTCTTTTCATTCTTTTTTCTTTATTCTGCTCTGCGGTAGTTTTTTCCACTATTTTATCTTCCAGGTCACTTATCCATTCTTCTGCTTCAGTTATTCTGCTATTGATCCCTTCTATGGTATTTTTAATTTCATTTATTGTGTTGTTCATAGTTGCTTGTTTCATCTTTAGTTCTTCTAGTTCCTTGTTAAATGTTTCTTGCAGTTTCTCTATTCTATATCCAAATTTTTGGATCACATTTACTATCATTATTCTGAATTCTGTTTCAGGTAGACTGCCTATTTCCTCTTCATTTGGTAGGTCTGGTGGGTTTTTATCTTGCTCCTTTATCTGCTGTGTGTTTTTCTGTCTTCTCATTTTGCTTATCTTACTGTGTTTGGGGTCTCCTTTTTGCAGGCTTCAGGTTCGTAGTTCCCATTGTTTTTGGTGTCTGTCCCCCATGGCTAAAGTTGGTTCATGGGTTGTGTAGATTTCCTGGTGGAGGGGACTAGTGCTTGTGTTCTGGTGGATGAGGCTGGATCTTTTTTTTCTGGTGGGCAGCTCCACGTCTGCTGGTGTGTTTTGGGGTGTCTGTGGACTTATCTGCTAATGGGTGGGGTTGTGTTCCTGTCTTGCTAGTTGTTTGGCATAGGGTGTCCAGCACTGTAGCTTGCTGGTCGTTGAGTGAAGCTGGGTGCTGGTGTTGAGATGGATATCTCTGGGAGATTTTCGCCAATTGATATTACATGGACCTGGGAGGTCTCTTGTGGACCAGTGTCCTGAAGTTGGCTCTCCCACCTCAGAGGCACAGCACTGACTCGTAGCTGCAGCACCAAGAGACTTTCATCCACACAGCTCAGAATAAAAGGGAGAAAACGTAGAAAGAAAGATGATTAAGGAAAATAAAATAAAGTAAGATAAGATAAAATAAAATAAAGTTATTATAATAAAAGAATAATTATTAAGAAAAAAAATTTTTTAAGTAAAAAAAAAAAAAAAAATTGGACGGATAGAGCCCTAGGACAAATGGTGAAAGCAAAGCTATACAGACAAAAATCTCACACAGAAGCATACACATACACACTCACAAAAAGAGGAAAAGGGGAAAAAATAATAAATCTTGCTATCAAAATCCACCTCCTCAATTTGGGATGATTTTTTGTCTATCCAGGTATTCCACAGATGCAGGGTACATCAAGTTGATTGTCGAGATTTAATCCGCTGCTCCTGAGGCTGCTGGGAGAGATTTCCATTTCTCTTCTTTGTTCGCACAGCTCCCGAGGTTCCACTTTGGATTTGGCCCCGCCTCTGCATGTAGGTCGCCGGAGGGCATCTGTTCTTCACTCAGACAGGACAGGGTTAACGGAGCTGCTGATTCAGGGGCTCCAGCTCACTCAGGCCTTGGGGAGGGAGAGGTACGGAGTGCAGGGCAAGCCTGCAGCGGCAGAGACCGGCACGACATCGTTGCACCAGCCTGAGGTGCGCCGTGCATTCTCCTGGGGAAGTTGTCCGTGGATCCCGGGACCCTGGCTGTGGTGGGCTGCACAGGCTCCCCGGAAGTAGGGTGTGGATTGTGACCTGTGCTTGCACACAGGCTTCTTGGTGGCGGCAGTAGCAGCCTGAGTCTCATGCCCGACTCTGGGGTCTGCACTGTAGGCTGCGGGTCGCGCCCGTCTCTGGAGCTCCTTTAAGCAGCACTCTTAATCCCCTCTCCTTGCGCCCCAGGAAATAAAAAGGGAAGAAAAAGTCTCTTGCCTCTTCGGCAGTTAGATACTTTCTCCCGGACTCCCTCCCAGCTAGCCGTGGTGCACTAACCCCTTCAGGCTGTGTTCACTCCGCCAGTCCTCTCCCTGCACTCCGACCGAAGCCCGAGCCTCAGCTCCCAGCCCTGCCCGCCCCGGCGGGTGAGCAGACAAGCCTCTCGGGCTGGTGAGTGCTGGTCGTCACCGATCCTCTGTATGGGAATCTCTCCGCTTTGCCCTCCGCACCCGCATTGCTATGCTCTTCTCCGCAGCTCCGAAGCTTTCCCCCTCCACCACCCGCAGTCTCCGCCTGTGAAGGGGCTTCTAGTGTGTGGAAACCTTTCCTCCTTCACGGCTCCCTCCCACTGGTTCAGGTCCCGTCCCTATCCTTTTGTCTCTGTTTATTCTTTTTTCTTTTCCCCTACGTGGGGAGTTTCCCCACGTAGGGGAGTTTCTTGCCTTTTGGGAGGTCCGAAGTCTTCTGCCAGCGTTCAGTAGGTGTTCTGTAGGAGTTGTTCCACATGAAGATGTATTTCTGATGTATCTGTGGGGAGGAAGGTGATCTCTGCGTCTTACTCTTCCGCCATATTCCCCTCTAAGTTTCATATTTTGAGATTGAGATTCCATGCATGAGTATCAGTTTTCAGGTTTGTAGTGCAAAATTCCACATTTGGAAATTGAGATTATACATGTGTTGCAAAGTTCCATGACAGGGTGACAAGTATTATTGTATTGAGTAGTCAACATCTATTCCATACCTACATGTCCAGTAGCGACATGTAGAAGTCAAGGTTCCACACCTAGAGGATCAAATTCTATGCCTAGAGAGTCAGGAGTCACATTTTAAACTAGTTTCCATGTCTGCAAAGTCAAATTCCATAGTTTATGTTCCATGATTAAAGGGCCATATTCTATACCTGGAGAGAGACGTTTCATGCTTAGGGGGCTAGTTTCCAGTCCTGGAGATCTAAGTTCATACCTGTTAGGCTGGGTCTCATTTTAAAAACCACGATTTATGCCTGGAAAAGCAGAATTAACATCTAAAAGTTTTAAATCAATGTCTGAAAGATCAGATTCCATAATTGGTTGGTCAGATTCCATTTCTCTGGGCTCATGTTGTACACAGAAAGTCCTAAGGTCTTTATTTATTGGGTCCAATTCTATGTTTAGCGTAAGGTTCTACAGCTGGACTGTGAGGTTTCATGCCTGATGACCAAGTTTTACAACTGGATAATTGTGCTTCATGCCAGGTAGTTTGGGTTATGTGTTTGGAAGTACAGGTTCCATGCCTGGTGTGCCAAGTTCCATAATGTACTATAGTTCCATGGTACAGGTTACATGGCTGTAGCAGCTGAAGTGCTTCTTTCCATGTCTGAAAGGCCGGATTTCATGCTGAAAGGACAGAATTCATGCCTGTAGGGGTTGAAGCCCTGTGTGGAAGATGTTCCATGACTGCATGCAACTCACCATGCTTAGAGAGTTCATTTCCACACTGGAGAGTCACATTCAATGCATGGGGCCAGGTTTCATACCTGGAGGTGAAGGGGAGGGAAGGTCTATTCCATGTCTGCAGAACCAGGTTCCTATGAGTGGGAGACTATTTCCAGGCCTAAAGGACCAGGTCTGGAGCCTGGGTTGCTTAGTTTCATAACTGGAACTTCAGAGTCCATGTGCCAAAAGCAGGTAGTGCAGACACAGCTGTGCTTTAGCGAGGAAAGATTTACCTTCAAATTTATTATTCCAGAAATGACCTAGATTGCCAAATTGAAGCTGTGTTGTGATATGTTACCCAAGAATAAACAGAAAAATTATAAAACTTGCCAGGCGTTTTATTTAGTGACACAGTAAAACAAAAACAAACAAACAAAAAACAACAACAAAATAAATAATGCTTCTACTGAATAAATTTATTTGAAGGGGACAGTGGTAGACACAAATCAAATATTGTGGTTACACACAATAGTTGTGACTGTTCAACTTAGTAGTGACACCAGAAATTACTGAGCACTATTTAAGTCTATACCTGCATTGCTAAGTCTATAACAGAGCTGTATCTTTTAAGTCCATAGGATATGTCCTACCTATTATCTGACAGATAAGAAAACTTTGGCACAGAGAGGTTTACTGAATTTCCCGAAGTCTCCTAAATGGTATACAGTAGAAGGAGAATATGAACTCTGCTAAATTTTATGTATTTTAAATGATAATTGTATATGTCTGAAGTCTTGAATCAACCCAAAATGAGAAGTAGTTAGTGCTAATTCCCTGGCTGCACAACAAGACTCAGCTCTCCCTGTGGTATGAGGCACAAAATCTACATTTTGAACTAAAAAATAATTTTGCATAGTATAAGAAAAAAATGGTATATCAAGTCCAAAAACTCTTTCTTATAACAATAAAAAACAAATTCCATTCAACTTTAGAGGTGTGAATTTATGGCATGCACATGGTGTGATTGTCATAATTAATTTTTATGAAGCAATTTTCATCCCTGAAGCATTTTATAAAATTAAGTAATTCGTCTTCACCATATCTTTTAGAGAGAGATAATTGTACTCTGTCTGCAAAGAACCTCTGTCATGGGACTCAAAATACTTTATGAATATTATGTATAGTGAAGAGCAGACTTCAAGCACTTCAGATACATACAAGCTGACACTGAGGATATTAGAACTCATTCATTCACTAAGCAAATGTTTATTTAGTGTCATCACTAGAAATCTATAACTGTGTGGCTGATGTCCCCAGGAGGTACGACATTGTCTGCCTGGCTGAATGCAGTGGAGATTATGAGGGTGGGGTGTTCTCTTTAGAAAAGACAACAAATCTCTCTTGACTTCTTTGCCCCAGATAAAGAACTGATATCATGAGGGCAGTTCACCAAATGGCATAGTCTTCCCCTTCCTTCTGTTCACATTTCCCAACCTGTAGAGTTTATTTCTGAATTGGCTAAAGATTATGGATTGCCTCAAACTTGTAGCACAGACTCCCAATGTTTTCATTCCTCTACTCATCATAACTAGCAACATTTCCCACTGCCACATGTCCCCCTTTATTTTCAACCCTGTGTAAGTCTCTAACACCACTCTGAACTATAGTCTGAAAGAATTTCTAGCCCATTAATCTGAGGTTTAGTGAAAATTCAATCATCTTTTAGTCTAGTAACACTTTTTGAAAGCTAGGCTTTTGTCTTATCTTAGGTGAGATTCCCTAGAAACAGAGTCTAATAGTGGATATTTGTGCAAGTGAATTATATGGGAGAAACCAGAGAGTGAAAAAATCAGTATATCAGAAAATCACAAATTCCCCAAGCAGTTCACTGAAAGTGATGGTGATTGGGGCCATTTCTGCTTCTGCACCTTAGTTTGCAGACCCATGTGTTCTATCTGTTGGGGACACAATACCATGTAATTGATGTTAATAGAGGGCATATACTGCATCCTTAAGAAAAATGCCCCCAAATCACAGATCCTTTGTATTTGTAAGATAGTATGTTGTAGGAGCAGTGGATCTCATCATCATGTACCCAACGCTATATCTACTTTTCTATAAAGTGAGTCTCTTGTCCCAAGACAATGTTATATATGATCCCATAAAGAAAAATCCATTACTCTGATTATGGTACTAGTTCAGACACTGTGGGAAGCAAAAGTAAATCCCTACTGCTACCTCAGGAAGAATTGCTGTCTTTCCTAGGGTAGAAGAGGTCCATATAATTAACTTGCATTATGGTCTCTGTTTGCAATTGAGTATCATTTTCAAGCAGGATTTGTTCCTGTCACAAGAAATGATAAATTTGTATATTTGGAACTGCAAATCTATTTGTTCATGCTTTATGTAAGCAAATTAAATTCTTCTTTGAGATTATTAGCAATTTTTAATACTATGAATTCTACTGAGATTTGAAGAAGAATTTAAATGATTACAATAAGTTATATAATGGGTTCATTGATCAGCAGACATTACCAAGAAGAGGTAACACAAGAACTGAGACTTGAAGGATGACTTCAAGTTCCCCAGGTGGAGATATGGGATTGGGGAGAGCAGATAGTTGGATATGTTGGAGCAAAGGTGTGGAAAAGGGAAAGAACAAGGTTAGTGTGAGGAATACCTACTGTCTAGTTTGACACAGTTGAAACAATAGCTATAAAGATAGTATGGTGACACATCTATAGAAGTACATGAATAGAATAGTGGGTTTCAGAGTTAAATCTTCATTAAATGAATTCATATATGATAATAATATCATAAGTGATGATACTGGTTATTGATATACATACCAAACCTTTTGAAGTTAGAGTCACAGTAGACCTACCAGGGCATGGCAGACTCAGAATAGAAATTCTTCTGTTCTTATTTATCATGAATGCCAGGGTATTATTATTTAAACATTTCTCTTAATATGAACTGTCTAAAAACTATAAATAACTTTGCAATATTTCTGATTATTGGATCTATAAATTGGATCTATATAGATGCATGCTGTATACTTATCATAGCATGATTATAATAATATACAGTCATTATAGATTTTTAAATATAAGAAAATATTGTCACTTGAACTCTTATTATCCAGATAAAATAGCCAATAATATTTTGTATTTTGGTAACCTTTCTTCCCAATGTCTCTGGGTTTACACAGACACATGCACACCCACAGTCTCACTCTCTTTACATGCTTGCATACATTATATCATACATTAAATATCTTTTAAAAACTGATTTGATGCAGTTTTGAATATATCAAAATTGATTGGACCAATCCTCTGTTCATGAACATTTAGGGGGACATGATCTACATGGTGGAGTAGTAGGACGTGAAACTCACCTCCTCCCACAAATGCATCAGAAATACATCTACCTGGGGAACGACTCTCACAGAATATCTACTGAATGCTGGCAGAAGACCTCAGATGTCTGAAAAGCCAAGAAAATCTCCACATAAACAGGCAGGACAAAAGAAAAAAGAAGAAAACAAAGTGAGAAAGGAATCAGGGTCATACCTGCACCCCTGGGAGGGAGCTGTGAAAGAAGAAATGTTCCCGCACCCTGGGAAGTCCCCTCACCAGTGAGGAGGTCAGGTGGGACAAAGGGGGAGCTTCGGAACTTTGGAGGAGAATGCAGCAACAGTATTGCAGCAGCCAGAATAGAGACAGACCTGCACAAATGGTCAGTGCCACCATCCTGCACTCCTCAGCCTGACATGCATGTCCACTGGTGTGTGCAGGGGGCTGGATCCTGAAGCTCAAGCTTCAGATATCAGATCCAGAGAGAGGGCTGGGGTTGGCTGCACAGAAACAGGATGTGCAGGGGCTGGAGTCTGGTGTGACTTCAACTGAGGGTGTATATGGGGGAAGCCTGAGCCGCCTTAGAGGCCAGGTGCCATTGTTTGGAGGGGTTGCATGAGTGGGGGAGCAGGATCTGCCATTGCATCCTCTTTCCCTGTGCATGCTCTCATGTAGCAGGACACCGCGTACACAAGCCCCAGGAGCATTTGTGAGCCACTGACGCTACCCTCACAGACTCCAGGAGTGGTTGCAAGCCACCTCCACTCCCATCACATGCTCCAGGGGTGTGTGTGAGCCACCACTGTCACTGAAAACTCCAGGACCAGGCACCAACCAGTGCATCTGCCTACCCCTTATCAAGGGGATAACAACCAGCACATGCTGAGGAAAGAGGCAACAGGAATCTATACAAAACAGCCCTCACACCAAAAATTTTAAACCTACACAAGTGACACAGGGCTGCTTCCACATATAAATAGCCCTCAAAGACCACAGTAAATAATTGTTTCTTCTAAATCACAGACTATGAGAAATGTAGGTAAAATGAAGCAGAGGACCCATTCCCAGTTAAAAGACCAAGAGCATTCCCCTGAGAAAACAATGAAACAGACAACTTCAGTCTAATAGGCACTGATTTCTAAAAGGAGATAATGAGAATACTGAAGGAATTAAGAAAGGTTTTCAACAGAAATGCAGAGTACTATAAAAAGAAACTAGAAAATATAAAGAAGAACCAAGAAAAATTAGAAAACACATTTGCTGAGAAGACAGCTGAGCCAAAGGCAATAAATAGCATAATGAATAATGAATAAGTGAGCTGGAAGATAGAATAATGGAAATCACCCAATCAGGACAGAAGTTGGAAAGCCAAATGAAAAGAATATAAGAGACTTATGTGATAATATAAATATGAAGCCAAATGAAAAGCCAAATGAAAAGAATATAAGAGACTTATGTGATAATATAAATCATGCCAATATACACATAATAGGGATTCCAGAAGGGAAGAAGGAGAAAAGGGGATCAAAAATGTATTTCAAGAAATTATGGCTGAAAACTTCTCAAACCTAAAGAAGGAAACAGATATCCAGGTACAGGAAGCACAGAGGTTCCCAAATAAGATAAATCCAAACAGACCTACACCAAGACATCTTATAATAAAAATGGTAAAAGTTAAAGATAAAGAGAGGATTTTAAAGGCAGCAAGATAAAGCAAAGAGTTCATTACAAGGAACCCCTATAAGGCTATCAGCTGATTTCTCTACAGAAAAGTTGCAGACCCAAGGGAGTGACAAGATATATTCAAAGTCCTGAAAAGGAAAAATCTGCAACCTAGGACACTCTACCCAGCAACATTATCATTTAGAATAGGAGAGAGAAAGAATTTCTCAGAGAAACAAAAGCTAAAAGAATACAGCAATACTAAACTTGTCCTAAAGTAAATATTGAAAGGTCTTCTCTAAATAGAAAAGAAGAATCTATAGAGAAAAGAAAAATCACAATTGGGAAATAAATCACTTAAGCTAGTACACAGATTTTAAAGAAATCAAAAAAGTTTTCTGTGAAAGTGATGATTACCAAAATGAACAGCAAAAGGATGAACATGCCGATGTAAAAGAGGACATCAAAATCATAAAGTGTCAGGGAGTAGAGTAAGAAAATGTGTATTTTTTTCCTAGAATGTGGTTAAGCCTATATGACTACCAGTCTGAGGAGAGTAGATATAGGAAGGGGTTAATATGCTTGAAAAACAAGGTAACCACAAATTAAAAACATACAATAGATCCACAAAAACCAAAAAGAAGAGAACATAAGTATAACACAAAAGAAAATAACCAAACTACAAAAGGAAAAACAAAAAGAAAGGGACAAAGAAGAAATATAAAATCAATGGGTAAACAAGGTTTAAACTGGCAATAAATACATATCTGTCAATAATTAACTTAAATGTTAATGGACTAAATGCTCCAATAAAAAGACACAGAGTGGCAGACTGGATGAAAAACAAGAATGTACAATATGATGCCTACAAGAGACCCACTTTAGGGCAAAGAACACACATAGATTGAAAGTGAGGGTATGGAAAAAGATGTTTCATGCACATGGAAATGACAAAAAAGTGGAGGTCGCAATACTGACAAAATAGACTTTAAAACAAAGGTAATAAAGAGAGATAAGAAGGACACTGTATGATGATAAAAGGATCAACACAAGATGAGGATTTTATTCTCATCAAAATATATACACCTAATATAGGGGCACCCAAATACATAAAGCAAATACTAAGAGACATAGAGGGAGAAATTGACAGGAATACAGTAATAGTAGGAGACTTCAACACCCCACTCACATCAATGGGCAGACTTTTCTAGACAGAAAATCAATAAGGCAACAGAGATCCTAAACGATACAATAGAACAGTTAGACTTAATTGATATTTTCACAACATTACATCCAAAAAAAACCCCAAGAATACACATTATTTTTAAGTACACGTGGAACATTCTGTAGGATTGACCACATACTAGGGTACAAGAGAAGCCTCAACAAATTTAAGACTATAGAAATTATCTCAAGCATCTTTTCTGACCACAACAGCATGAAACTAGAAATCAACCACAGAAAGAGAAACAAGAAAAAACTATTACATGGAGACAAAATGACATGCTACTAAAAAACCAATGGGTCAATGATGAAATCAAAGGGGAAATTTAAAAATACCTTGAAACAAATGACAGTGAAAACAGAACCATACAAAATATATGCGATACAGCAAAAGCAGTTATTAGAGGGAAGTTTATATAGAGGGTGGGGGTGAAGTGGGGAGGCAAACTGGTGAGGGACATACAAAAGATGGAAAGGAGATGATAGATGAATTTGCCACCCCCCTTCCTCTGTCCCAGGAGAGTTCCCAGGTACAGTGGGTCTACACAGCCAGACAAGAGAAATCTGGCATGAGCCAGTGACTAGGTGTATTTTCTTGTGAAACTGTGGCCACCTCACTAAGTATAATTTTTTTTCTTTCTCCTTCCTTTCCTGCCTGGCTTCCCTTTTCCATCACTTTTGCTGCCTGAGTATTGTAGCTGCCAAAAAAGTTTTCCCAAGTAAACTTTGCCTCAGACTCTATTATTAGATAATCTGTGCTAAGACATATTCTTTATGATGTTGTCTGCTCCTTAGAGGGAAGTGCCTAGAAGTAAAAGTACTGGGCTAAAGGGATCAACATTTTAACTTTAATACAAATTGCATAACTACCTTCCACAGAAGTTGAATTAGTTTACCCACCTCATGAAATTAATGCTGATTTCTTTTTGAGGCTGAAAATGATGGACTGTGAAATGAATTCTCTTTTCTCACCTTTAATCTTTTTTGTCTTTTCCTAAAATTAACACTAAAGTCATACTGTTTCTGAAAGAAAATAAGTTCAATAACTTCAAAAGTTCAATAACTTTAATATGCAGTTCAGCCTGGGGAAAAGTGTTCCATGGTAAACTGCAACATTTTACTTGTTTACCAGTTGTCCTCATGCATTTTTCCCATGAAAGAAACTGATATATAACTCATCTAATTTAAATATTCCTTTTTATATGAGGTACTGATTTGCTGAATTTACTTATTAATTTAATTTATTTATTTCACCAATATCCCATGTTATTTAGTATTCATAACCATTTTCTCTTTTCAAGGTTTGTGTGTTTTCATCAGGTATATATATATATATATATATATATATATATATATATATATATATATATATGGATGAACATGGCAGTTTTTCATGTAATAGATTTTTTCAATAATACTTGCTAAGGCACTATGAAGTGCTGGGTGCTTAATACACAGTGGAAATAAAGCAAGGTAACAGACCTCTGCCTTTTTTGAGTTTACAATCCACAGACACAACAACAGACAGGTTGCACGGTTTGAGTGTCTGCACTGGAAAAGTATTGAGTCATTGAAAGGCTGCCTAAAGCTTCCCAAGGGAAGTGAGCTCTAAACTGAAACCTAAAGAATGAATAGGAGTTGAGGAGACAAAAGCATGGAAGTGAGGAACTGAAGCAAACTTGTGTGTTTGTGTGTGCACACAAATACATGTGCATGTGTGTGTCTGTAAATGCATGTATAAGTGCATGTGTCTAGAAGGTGGGCTCCTAGGGAGAGATGAAACTGGATTTTTCAGGATCTTGAGAATATCACAAAGGCCACAAATATTGAATCCTAAGGTTAATGGTGGTCACTGAATATTTGTGAGCAGGGAAAAAATTAAGATCATATAATCCAGGATCATTGCTCTGACATTGGTTGAAGCATTAATAGGTGAAGGAAATATGAGAGGTATGGAGTTCCAGAAAGAGGCTCTAGCTCCAGAGGGAGGATGTCCCTGGGGCAAGTTGGGACAGAAATGTATACAAATGTAGGGCTATAGATTCCAGAACTCTTTATGTGTTAGAATTCATAAGCCCTGGTGAATGCCTGGATTTCTGAGGGGTTAGGGAAGGCAAAGATGATTCCCATTCTTCTTTAAAAAGATTAATATTTTCCATCAAAGTGTGTCCTGTTCTTTTGGTTGTACTAACAAGAGCCATGAAGAGATTTATGTAACTGCTTGTTACTTAAATTAATGATTAACTTTTGTTGAGCAACTATTTTGAGCCAGGTATGGGATATTTCATTTAGTCCTCATAATTTTCCATGAGGTAAGTGCTATTATCAGTCCACCTTCAGATGAAGAAAATAGGCTAAATAATTTGCCTAAAGTCACACAGGTCAAAAGTGGAAAAGCCTGTGCATGACCCAGCCTTCTCTACCTCTCTCTCTCTCTCTCTGTCTCAATACCTCACATTATTATGATGACTTCTATTAGCAAAACTGAAAGAGAACCCAATAAAATTAGAAAAATATTTTAAACCTAAAACAAGTTTTCCCATTGGAAGATGGGTAGTTCATTCAAAAGAATGTTAAAGGCCCAATATCTTAGAAATTGTCAATTAATGTAAGTAGGGCAGAACTTTACAATTACATATCAGTTTTTGTTTTTTCTTCTTTTTGAAGTGTGACTGAAATTGCCAATTTTTAAAGTGTCATTCCTTTAAGCCAAATCCTTCCCATTCCATATTTTTTCTAACAGACAAATTTGAAGCTGGGAAGGAAATTTGAAGGAGGAAGTCACTGCTGTTGTTAAGCTCTGAGAATTTTCCCAAGTATAATTCAGTTTGTAAATTGCTTTCGTAAATTAGACTGTTTTAAAAAATTTTCCTGATATAAATAAAATGGTGTATTTTATATGTTATTTAATAGGATTGAATCTACTTACCTCAAGGATGTACTACAGTCCAAAAGGACTAGTTTTCTTCATAAAAAGTTATAAGAGTTGTATGTTGTGGATTCTGAAACATGTACAAGAAGAATAGCTGTATGATTGGAATATGGTTTCCAACTTTTCTACAGTGAAAAGTAGTTTAATAATTTAAAAATCACTTTCAAACAATTGTTATTGTTTCAAACAACCTTGGCTCATCTACAAACTAGGTAACATATTTCAGTTTGTGGGGCTCTGTTTTGAAGAAATTGTTGAGTAATCAGTCTGTTTTTACATATTTCCTTAATTAGAGGCTAATCTATTTTTAAGGGGAAACGTCAAATGCATTTTGGAAGCTGCTATCATATGAGGGAGGAACAAAGAGGTGAAAATGCTAAAAAGTGTGAAACCAAGCACTTTTCATCCTCTACATGATTGTGGGCATATGATTACTAGGACAGTGCTTACAAGGTGAAGAGTGGGTACATTCACAGTGTTCACATTCTCTCTTTACACCTCTTTGAGGTTAGTAAAATTCACAGTGTTGCACACTTAATGAAGACCCTACTGTCTGCTGGTTACTGGCTTACTCAACCAGTATGACTGATCACTTCTTTTGCTTCAAGAACAATGCTAAGTGCCGGGAACACAGTGATGAGTAAAAAATTCAGGGTGTGCCCACAAAGTGCTCACAGCCAGATTTATGTCCATTCTCATTAAGCCCACAAAAATCTTACAAAATGGCCATTAAGATTCAGACAGATTAAGTGCCTTGCTCATGACTCCAGAGTTGGATTTGGATCCCCCATTCCCACCCCTACTGCACTACCTAATACTGGTTCCTATGGGTTTAGTGACACATCACCAGGAATTCATTGTGAGATCCCTAAATGTCCACACTTGTAGAGTCTGAATCACAAGGGGATGAAGCCTGTTTCTAGGGCCTGGATAAAACCTTTGGGGCATCTACACAGAGTTGTCAAGTCCTCTTTCCCACGTCCCTACAAGCCTGAATTTTTAAAATGTATAGATGCTTATTAAAATTATAATTTCCTATATTTTCTGATTGTGAAATGGTAGATAAATTGATCAACGTTTAACCTTTCTCTTTTTGGGGGGTTAAGGTGCCCCTGCTGTGTTTCCCTAAGCACACTCTTAGTCGGCCACTGATGACCCAGCACCAGTCCTGCCCAGATTTAGCAGCTTATGCTTACAAGGTTTCCTTCAGATATTGAGGCCCTTCTGCTTTGCCTCTGTATGTTTTTATCATCAACTCATGTGATTGGATATTATGACAAGGAAGCAACTAAGATCCTTCATTCTTTTAATCTGATTCCTATATTCAGTGTAAGAATCATTTCATCTTTCTTTCTTTTGTTCATTCATTTCACTTTTATTGAGTGCCTGCCATCTGTTTAGCAATTTGCCAGATATAAGATATAAATGAAAAATGCAATTCTTACTCTCTAGCATCTCAGAGTTTAGACAGGCAGGTAGAGAGGATACTAAAAAAAATATTTTTTAAAAAATATAAGAGACATGAAAAGTATATATAAGAGTGCTATGGAAAGGAGGAGGGAAAACCAATCCAGCCCTGGTGATTGCTGGGGGCATTGGGAGAGGGAGACTCTTCTGGAGAGGAAATGATGTCTTCTTAAAACCCAGTGTTAGTGGGAATGTAAATTGATACATCCACTATGGAGAACAGTATTGAAGTTCCTTAAAAAACTAAAACTAGAACTACCATATGACCCAGCAATCCCACTACTGGGCGTATACCCTGAGAAAAACATAATTCCAAAAGAGACATGTACCACAATGTTCACTGCAGCAGTATTTACAATACCCAGAACATGGTAACAACCTAAATGTCCATTGACAGATGAATGGATAAAGAAGAAGTGGCACATATATACAGTGGAATATTACTCATCCATAAAAAGAAACAAAACTGAACTATTTGTAGTGAGGTAGATGGACCTAGAGTCTGTCATACAGAGTTAAGTAAGTCAGAAAGAGTTAAAAAACACCATATGCTAACACACAAAATAAGGTTCCGAAGAACCTAAGGGCAGGACAGGAATAAAAATTCAGTCGTAGAGAATGGACTTGAGGACACGGGGAGGGGGAAGGGTAAGCTGGGACAAAGTGAGAGAGTAGCATTGACATATATACACTACCAAACGTAAAATAGGTAGCTAGTGGGAAGCAGCTGAATCACACAGGGAGATCAACTCCGTGGTTCTTTGTGACCACCTAGAGGGGTGGGTGAGGGAGGGTGGGAGGGGGATGCAAGAGGGAGGGAATATGGGGATATATGTATACATATAGCTGATTCACTTTGTTATACAGCAGAAACTAACACAACATTGTTATACTCCGATTATACTCCAATAACGGTGTTAAAAAAGAAAAACCCATTAAGTAATGAACAGGCCAGTTAAGGAAAACTGTATTCTAGGCAGAGAATGCCAAGGCAACAGCCCAGGAGCATAGGATAATGGCTATTTTTTGGCCCAATGGCACTTACTACTCTCAAGTCCTAATTTTGTGATCTACAGTTACATAAATGGTCATGCAGAATAGGTGCTAATGGGGAGCTGTGCCATCCTCTGTCTTCTCTCAGCATTTACTGCAAGCCTCTGGTGATACTCTTGTCTCACTGTATTAAAGTTATCTATTAAAATAGTGTCTCTTTAAGTCACACATGTTCTGCAAGAGCGAGGACCAGTCTTTTTCATCATTTCCTCAGCTATGCGTGTCAGTTGGTGGCATGAAGCAGACACTTAACAGATATCCAAATAGAGTTAATTTTTCTAACAAATTTTTTCCCCAATGACTTACCAAACCGTTCTCTTTAACAAGAAAAATTTAGATTGAACTTATCAGAGTTAAAGCATCAAAAACTAACTCTCACTAACTTTTCAGAGTTTTCTAACTAACTTTTCCATGGTGTAGCTACCACAAAAAATGGAGGTTCCTGCAAAAATTAAAAATAGAACTACCATATGATCTAGCCATCCGACTTCTGGGTATATATCCAAAGAAATGAAAACAGGATCTTGAAGAGATACTTTCATCCACATGTCCATTGCAGCATTATTCACAATAGCCAAGATATGGAAACAGCCTTAGTGTCCACTGATGGAAGAATGAATAAAGAAGATGTGGTTTATATATATAATTTAATATTATTCAGCCATGAGAAAGAAGGAAATCCTGCTGCTTGTGACAATATAAATGGACCTTGAGGGCATTATGCTGAGTGAAATAAGCCAAACAGAGAAAGACAAATATTCTGTATTTTGGATGGATACCAAGTCACTCAGAAAGTTGATAGGAAGGCTGGAGATTAAGCTTGGAGGACAAGACTGCTGAAATCACAGCCAAAGATCCCCTATTATATCAGTTAACTTGTCTTCAGGGGCTCCATTGGCTTTGTGGCCATTTGACACTACACTGCTTTTGCTCACTGATACTGTTTCCTTTCATGTACCTTGATACAGATTTAAAGTCCCAAGTGAAACATCCTAGATCTCAGACTCTGCTCCAGCTGCCAGCGGAAAGGGAGAGGGACCATCTTCCCTCCTTGGAAGAGGTGAGTCCTGCCCCTGAACAGGATCCATACCATGGAACAGGTGCCTAGATGAGGACGACGGTTTGATCTTAGGCTGCCTAAGCAACAAAAATGTCCACCAATCTGACTGAAAGGTTTCTGAGTCATCGTTCCAAAGGATGGCCTTCTGTAAAATTTTTAAAATATAAATAAGATAGATTCCTGGCTGTCTGAAATGGTTTAGATAATAGTTCCTCCATGAAGCAGAGACAGATTGAAATACAATACATCCTCACATGGCTATCATCTCCTGAAATGCTAGAAATACCTTTGTGTCAAAGTCTTATTAGAAGCCCAAGAGCTGGAATTTAGAATGACATTCCTCTCCACCCACTCCGCCCCGCCAACCCCCCAACCATGATTTTGCTACAAGAAGTTGGTCAGAAGATGCATTTCCTCTCTCAAGTTGGTTGTCTTTTGTTTGTGACTGATACTATACACAGTGAAGCATCTGTGTTTCACAAAAATAATGTGTGAAAACAGTTTTCAAAAATGCACACTGTGTGTATAAAAAGAAAACCAAATTATGGTTACAACTTTGTAGTGCCTATTGAATTTGTCGGTGAATGGAAATCTAATTGCTATCCATTTCTACTGAAGCCTTCTATGAACATTACATTTCCATTAAATAGAGAACTCAGGTATAGCAATATGGTGTTCATGTTGAAATAGTAAAAATCATTACTGACTAGTTGTTTAAAAATTTATACTTCCTCTTGACAAATGGTTAGAGGAAATAACAGAAAATATCATTCATGTCAGCAAAGGTAAAAGGAACATATTTTCTGAAATGTTACAAATAGCTCCCTGGTTTTGAATGATGACTACAAATTATTCTCCTATTCTTCATTTATAATCACAGAAACTCTTCTTCAACACCTGCTGTTATTACCATGGGATTGGCATAAAAATATTATCACTTGCAGGGCTGAATTTAAGGACTGAGGGACCCACAGCTTGGGTTAGAGGGATCAGACCTAAACTGCACTTGTTGCAAAAAAATCTATTCAACACTCCATCCAACGGCAAGAACAAATAATATTGTATTTTTATAAACTTGGTAACAATGTTCATGATTAGTTCCCCTCCTCCTTCTCTTTCTGGTTTTTCTTCTTCAGTGATGTGAATGACCAGTATCCTTTTGATGAGTTGGTCAGTCCGTTTTTTAATGATTTTGTATTTTCTTTTGATGAATATTTGTCAAAAGAAAGGAGCAGTTCAGATAATGAGATTTACAGTTAATAAGCTAAAATCACAAAATGATGTTAGATTAATATTTCTAAAGTACAGCTCTAATCAATATCTGCCCTTAGTCTAAAGTCTTTCACGTCTCTATCTAATTAAGTGTAGAGTTCTGGACTTCAAATGTCTTCAAGCCTGTCTTCTGAAATTTTATTCTGTCCTGTATGTATAGTACAGATCAGTTCAGTGGTTCTTAATCTTGGCTGTACATCATAATCACCTGGGAAGCTTTTCTTTTTCAAACACTGATGCCCAGGTGCAGCTGCGTGCTAATTGAATATGAACCTGGAGATGAAGCTCAGGCATCAATTTGTTTTTTCTATTTTTTTTTAAGGCTCCTTATTTTTGTTATCTATTGTCACAAAACAAACCCATACCAAGACTTATTTGTATAAAACAGTAACCATTTTATTATGCTCCTGAATTCTGTGGGTTAAGAATTTAGATAAGGCATGGCACTGATGGTGTGTCTCTGCTCTACGATATTTGAGATCCTGGCTGAGACAACAAAAATGGCTAGGTGTGTCTCAAACAGCTATGTGCTGGAATCATCTAGAGGCTTCTTTATTCACTTTTCTGCCACTTAGGCTGAGATGACTCAAAGGCTGAGTTCAGATAGTACTGCCAGTCAGGGTGTCTACTCTGCTCCTCCATACAGCTTGGGCTTCCTCAAAGCATGGTGGCTCAAGGTAGTTGGATTTCCTATAGGAATCCCAGGACTCCAGGAGCAAATATTCCACTGAAAAAGGTGGCATTGTGATGCTTTCTATATACCTAGACTCAGAAAGCATAGCATCACTTTTGCTGCATTTTATTCATTGAAGCAGTCACAATCCTTCAGATTCAAGGGGAGGGGACTTACGTCTCTACAGGAAGAGTGTCAATGAAATTGTGGCCATAACAAAAGTTGCCATACACCCCCTGGTAATTCCAATGTACAGCCAAAGTTGAGAAGAGCTGGATCCATTTCTTGCAAATACTGATCTACAGAGCAGGGCTGGGACTTGGGTGAGGCGAATGAGATACCTAGGGTGCAAAGGCAGTCACTCTCAGGATCATGCAAGTGCAGGGTAACACCTCCTTACATTTTGTGCCCAAGGCCATTTATCGGTCTCACACTAGTCTTGCCCCTGCTACAGAGCACCAGTGTATGAATCATGGGTGAAAGAAGGACTTAGATTCTTGGGTCTCATACTTTGATATTCTGATTCAGGAAGCCTGTGATGTAGACTGGGATTCTGTATGTTTTCAGAGATTCCAGTAGACTAATTACAGATTTCCATGTACTTTCCTGGGTGTCATGCCTTTGCTCATGCTGTTCCCTCTACCTGGAATGACCTTTCCTTCTATTTCTATCAACTATAGAATATCTACCAATTTTTAAGATTTAAGATCAGGAGTATTTCAAATACTACCTCTTTTATCGGGCCTCTCTTGGTCCCATAAGCTAAATTATAAACTGTTCCTCCTAAGAAACCCGTAGCACTTTTTTATATGCCTTAAGGAACTCACATTTTGTCCTGGTAGTTTGTGAACTTGTCTTATAGAAAAAACATGTTCTCTTTTCTTGGAGGCCACCAAACGGAGATCTGGATCCACCCCATCAATTCTCACAGGCAGAGTCTTGTTTGAAAAAAAGTGCTATTTTCTTTGACTCATCTTGCTCTGAGACAGTTCAACTTTGTAACCCACACAGCAACTGGTATGTACTGTGCACATTTTAGAAGCACAGTGGATATCTATCCTGATGGAAGGTGAGATTACCATTTTTGCAGACCTCAAATGTTGAATAATTGCCCTCGTTTACATTCTTAAGCATAGATAGGTATTGCATCCTTTATTGTGACTTCACCTTTGGAAAACTTGCTTGAACATTACCTGACAATCTTTTCCCCATAGAGAACTTTTTTTTTTTTTTTTTTGATGCTCACTGTATGCAGAGTCCATACCCTTGACCATGGCACTACCACATTTAAGCCACAGAACCCTTTGAGGTAAGCACTGCTATTGTGATTCATTTTCCTGATGAGGAAAACCGAGGCTAAATGATTTAGTAACTTGCTAGATCACAAAATGACAAATTAACCAGGGCAGGTTCTGAACCTGGGCATCCAAGATTCCAAAAATGTGTGATTTTATCTTCACACTAATCCAGCCCCTCTTTGGTTGGTGGTATCCATTTACCGGTCTTTAGGGAGGGTAGGAAAGACAGGTGCACTTGTTCAAAAGCAAAGTTGGCAAAACCTCCTGGAATCTCTCAACTCATACGGTTTCTACCCGGGGTGAGCTTAGGGGCGTCCTTACTTTGTGCTCTTGCTTCTCAAGACACCTTTCCATCTGTTCCCCCTCTCTGTCTGGGCTACCTCCTTTCTCGCTGCATGTGGGACTGTTATGGAGTGGGCAGATACCTCAGTGTTACATTCAGCCAAGGCCGATGGCGGCGCAGGAAGCGGGGGACGGTCATAGTCCACTCCCTCACAAAGTGGAGCAGCGCTTTGCTACGTTCAGGGATGAGACTGATCCAGTCGCTGCAGCCAAGGGAAGTGGGGGAGGCGCGAGTCAGAGCGCGTGGGAGCGCTGGGGGACAGAGGTAAGGAGGGGGAGAGCGAGCCAGAGAGAGACAGGAGTGAGGCTCGCCGGGAAGCGAACACCAGCTCCGGATCCCGAGCCCAGCAGCAGGCGGGGCAGAGACGGCAGTGCGGCATCCTTTGCCTGAGTCTGTGCAGCCGCCGAGCTCCACTCCCGCTCCCGGCCATCAGGGCTCCCAAGAATGGAGGATTCCCGGGAGACGTCGCCGTCCTCCAACAACTCCTCGGAAGAGCTCAGCTCTGAGCTGCAGCTGTCAAAGGGCATGTCGATCTTCCTCGAAGTAAGTACAGAGGGAAGGTGTTAGATCAGTGCCCCTCCCCGCCCCCACCCACCGCCATCGTCTTTTTTCTTACTCGGGAGGAGGCGTGTCGGCCCAGGAGCTGATCAGCCAGTGTTTTGCCCCCAGAACACCGGAGAGAACTACCTTCTACTTCGCTTCCCTCTCTCCCTGGTAAACCACCCAGTTAAATGCTGGAGAAATGACCACCACTCAACTTGTAAAAACGGCTGTCCCAGACCTAAAACCTGGGGCTTAACAACCCTTAATAAATTCCCAAAGTTAAATTTCTCAACAGCCTGGATTCCAATAGGGACTAGGTTTGTAAATACAACAGTCTCCATAGGGGTGGGGGGAGTTGTCCCAACTCATCTCTAATGTGCTCTGTTTGCAGCACCCACCTCGCAGATTCTCTGTGGTGACCAAGGGAATCGGTAGAAGTGGCAATGCCTCACCTCCTCCTCCAGCCCCCTAGAAAACACTTTGAAAACATATTTGTTTTTCATTTTTACCAGCGGTGGCCAAGATCTCTTTCATAATGATCCTTTTTTCACTGCCATATCCTATTTTTCCATTTTCCTGCTCTGTTATTGGCCTTCTGTACCTCTCCAAGTTGTAATTACTGTCATTATCTTCATCAATTCAAGCATTTAGCTGTTCTTCTTTTGGTCCTCTCCCTGGCTTCGGTATTGATTCTCTTCCTCCATTTCTCTGCTGTTGATGATCAGTTTTGTTCATTCTTTATTTCCCTTTCTCTGATATTTTTCTGCCTTCATGCTATGGTTTCTATCTCTATAGCAGTTTTATTTCTTATTTGTTTCTCGATTTTGCTTTACTCTCCTTCCTGCTGGTCTCTATATTTCTCACCCTTTTGTTCAGCTCTTTTCTCTGCCTTTAGGTTTTGTGGTTTTCCTATCCCTCAGTTTCCTGCGGGGCACCCAGCTCTCTCAGCGCCTCAGTTGTCACATTCATGCTGTCCCCTGAGGTAGTTTCTGGCTCAGTGGGGACAATTCTGGCATGATAAAAGATGGGCAAAGGGCATTGAAGAGTGATTCGTGCTCTTTCCTCTAACCTTCTCTGAGTTATCATTTCTTATTAAAATCAAGGTGGGGGGGCCAGAGGCCAAATACATTTATTTATTTGTGGAGCAATGAAAATATGAGGAAACCAAATTATTAGTATCATGATGGTGAAGCAGAAATGATGAATATAAGGGAGAGGAGGCAAGGAGCCCTCCCAAGTTTATTTTGAATGGATTAGCTTGAATTTTTTAATTGGGAGAGAAACTCCTATCAATAATTAAACCTAGTGTAAGGCAAAAATATAGATAAGGTTCAACTTTGTTGAACCTAGCAGCCTTCTCTTCTAATCACCATGCAACTGCAATTGGGGATACAGGCATTCTGGGCAGGCCATCTTCTTCCCACCAATACACATGTGGGATTCCAATTTCTTCCACTCAATAAGATTGTTAATACCTCATTCTTAATGAGGTATTAACAATACTAATGAGCACTCATCTCTGCTTAGTTTGGGTCAATCAGATGATGTTATTGGTGCTAATGGTTAAACTGGCTGATATTATTCCTTTTAAGTCTTGCCATTCAAGGCAAAAAAGCCTCTGAGGAACTAAGCAGGTAGAAGGAGGAGGCACACAGCACACCAGAGAAGGAAATCCTCAGGGCCAGAGAGTCAGGACCCCTGAAAATCATCTCAGTTATAAGTTTGATGGCTAAACTGCCATGAAGTTGATTCAGAGAGAGAAAGAGGGGCTTCCATTCATTCTGAGCTGATCTTCAGCCTGTCCCCAAAGGATAACAAGTGCTTCCCTAAGACTTTTTTATTTTTCTGGAAAAAAGTGTATTTAATTTATTTAATTAATTAGTTTATTATTTATTTATTTTTCTTCCAGTTTTATTGAGATATTATTGACTTACAGCACTATATAAGTTTAAGGTGTACAGCATAATGTACACCTTAATATATCCATAATGTGCACTTACGTAGATCATGAAATGATTACCTCAATAAGTTTAGTGAACATCCATCATCTCGTATAGATACAAAATTTTAAAAATAGAAAGAAATTTTTCCTTGTGATGAAAACTCTTAGGATTTACTCTTTTAACAACTTTCACATATAACATGTTGATTATATTTATCATGTTGTTCATCATATTCCTAGTACTTATGTATCTTATAACTGGAAATTTGTACCTTTTGACCACCTCTTCCAATTTCTTCTCCTCCACCCCTGCCTCTGGTGACCACAAATGTGACCTCTTTTTCTATGAATTTGTTTGTTTGTCTGTTTTTTAATATAGTTGACTTATACCACTATGTTAGTTCCTATTTAACAACACAGTGAACTGACATTTCCATACATTTCAAAATGATCACCATGATAAGTCTAGTTAAGATCTGTCATACAAAGATATTACATAGTTATTGACTATTTCCCCACATTGTAGATTTCATACCTGTGACTCATTTATTTTGCAACTGAACGTTTGTACCTCTTAAACTCCCTTAGTTATTTTTCTTTCCCCCACCCCTCTCTCCTCTGTCAATCACCTTTTTGTTCTCTGTATCTATAACTGTTTCTCTTTTGTTATGCTTGATCATTTGTTTTGTTTTATAGATTCTACATATAAGTGATATCATACAGCATTAATCTTTCTCTGCCTGACATATTTCACTTAGCATAATACCCTCTAGGTCCATCCACTTGTCACAAATGGCAAGATTTCATTCTTTTTTTATGGCATATGTTTTTATATTGCATATATATACCACTTCTTCTTTATCTATTCATCTATTAATGGCCACTTAGTTTGGTTCCACATGTTGGCTATTGTAAATAATGCTGCAATGAACATAAGGGGGCATATATCTTTTCTAATTAGTGTTTTCTTTTTCTTCAGATAAATACACAGGAGTAGAATTTCTGGATCATACGATAGTTCTATTTTTAATTTTTTGAGGAATCTTCATACTGTTTTCCATAGTGGCTGCACCAATTTACATTGTCACCAATAGTGCATGAGGGTTCCCTTTTCTCCACATCCTCTCCAATACTTGTATTTGTTGTCTTTTTTGATAATAGCCATCCTAACAGGTGTGAGGTGATATTTCATGGTGGTATTGATTTGCATTTCCCTGATGATGAGTGATGTTAAGCATCTTTCCATGTGCCTGTTGATCATCTATATGTCTTCCTCGGAAAAAAGTCTATTAAGATCTCCTGCCCAGTTTTTAATTGGGTAATTGGTTTTTTGGTGTTGAGTTGTACAACTTCCTTGTATATTTTGCATATTAACCCCTTATCAGATATGTCATTTGCAAATATCTTCTCCCATTCAGTAGATGGAGCTTTTGTTTTGTCGATAGTTTCCTTCACAGTGCAAAAGCTTTTAAGTGTGTAGTACCATTTGTTTACTTTTGCTTTTGTTTCCCTTTACTGAGTAGACATATTCAAAAAAATATTACTAATAGTGATGTTAAAGTGTGTACTGCCTATATTATCTTCTAGAATTTATATAGTTTCAGTCTTACATTTAAGCCTTTAATTCATTTTGAATTTATTTTTGTGCATGATATGAAAGAATAGTCCAGTTTGATTCTTTTGTATGTAGCTGTTCAGTTTTCTCAACACTATTTTTTTTTTTTTTGGCCGCATCATGCAGCTTGTGGGATCTTATTTCCCTGACCAGGGATCAAACCCGGGCCCCAGAAGTGAAAGAACTGAGTTTTAACCACTAGACCACCAGGGAATTCCCTTCAACACCATTTATTGAATAGGCTTTTTCCTCATATATATTCTTGCCTCCTTTGTGGTAGATTAATTGGCCATATAAGTGTGGGTTTATTTCTAGACTCTATTCTTTCCATTGATCTATGTGTTTGTTTTTGTGCCAGTACAATACTGTTTTGATTACTGTGCCTTTGCAGTATAGTTTAAAATCAGGAAGCATGATACCTCCAGCTTTGTTCTTTCTCAAGATTGTTTTGGTTATTTGTGGTCTTTTATGTTTCCATACAAATTTTAGAATTATTGTTTCTAGTTCCGTGAATGCCATTGGTATTTTGATAGGGATTACACTGAATCTGTAGATTACCTTTGGTTTTAACAATATTAATTGTTAATATTGTTAATATTAATTGTTAACATTTTAACAATATTAATTTTCTAATCCATAAACATGGTATATCTTTTCATTTGTTTATATTGTCCTCAATTTCTTTTATCAGTGTTTTATAGTTTTCTGAGTACAGGTTTCTTACCTCCTTAGGTTTATTCCTAGGTAATTTATTCTTTTTGATGTCATTGTAAATGGGACTGTTTTCTTACCTTCTCTTTTAGATAGTTCACTGTTAGTGTATAGATATGCAACAGATTTCTATATATTAATTTTGTATCCTGGAACTTTGCCAAACCCATAATGAGTTCTAGTAGTTTTTTTGTGATATATTTAGGATTTCCTATATATAATATCATGTCATCTGTGAACAATGACAATTTTACTTCTTCTTTTTTTGGGTCAGCCTGCTGGTGGGCAGGGCCAGGGCCCAGGGTGTCCTGGGGTTGGTGCTAGCCTGCTGGTGCATGGGGTTGGTGGACACTTAGGTCACTTCCATATCTTGGGAATTGTAAATAATGCTTCTATGAACATTGAGCTGCATGTATCTTTTTTAATTAGTGTTTTTGTTTTTTTCAGATATATACCCAGGAGTGGAATTGCTGGGTTATATGGTAGTTCTACTTTTAGTTTTTTGAGAAATCTCCATTACTATTTTCCACAGTGGCTGCACCAATTAATATTCCCACCAACAGTATACAAGTGTTCCCTTTTCTCCATATCCTTGCTAGTATTTTTTATTTGTGTCCTTTTGCATAATAGCCATTCTGATCGGTGATATCTCATTGTAGTTTTGATTTGCATTTCCTTGATGATTAACAATGTTGAGTATTTTTTCATGTGCCTGTTGGCCATCTGCATTTCCTCTTTGGAATAATGTCTATTCAGCTCTTCTGCCCATTTTTAATTTTTTTTTTTTTGATGTTGAGTTGTATGAGCTGTTTATATATATTGGTATAAATCTTTTATCAGTCATATCATTTGCAAATATTTTCTCCCAGTGAGTATTGTCTTTGCAATATGGTAAAGGGACATTTTCTTTGGTACTGTGTATAACATAGCTGTGTATTATATTATCCAGATTTTTTTTCTAGCAGTATACAGTATCATTTAGGGCTAATTTGATTGCTGTTAACAGAAAAAAATAACCCAAACTATTTTAAGATTTTAAAAAATAACAATTTATTGACTCTTGTAATGAAAAGCAGAAATCATCTTTTCAGGATGGCTTGATCAGGGGCTCAGAGAGTGTCATCAAGATCCAGTTTCTCTCAGCCTCTGGATACTCCTTTCTTGAATGTTAGTTATTTCCAGGTTGTATATTATATTAACTTCCTAGGGCTTTTATAATAAAGTACTAAACAAATGGTGGTTTAAACAACAAAATTTACTCTCTCAGTTCTGGATGTTAGAGGGGTGAAATCAAGGTGTGGGTAGGACCATACTCCCTTTGAAGGCTCTAGGGGAGAATCTGTTCCATGCCTGTCTCCTAGCTTCTAGTGGTGACCATCAGCCCTTGGCATTCCTTGGCTTGCAGCTGTATCACTCCAATATCTGCCCCTGTTATCACATAGCCTTCTTCTTTGTGTCTCTGCATCTCTGAATTGCTCTCCTTATAAAGTCACCAACCATTGGATTTAGGGTCCAATCCAGTAAGGTCTTAGTTTGATTACAACAAAGACTGTATTTCCAAACAAGGTCACATTCACAGTTACTAGGGATTAGGACTTCAACATTTGTTTTGGGGCAATACAGTTCAACCCGTGACATATACAATTATAACAAAGCAGCTCCTTACCTATATTTTCCTAGGTTCAAAGTCAACAGAAGATAAAGTGTTTCTCTCTTGACAACTCAAGGAAATCCATGGCTTCATTGGCTTTATTGTGCTAATGCCTGAGTAATCACTGTAGCCAGAGGAGTATGACACTCTGTTTACTAGGCTTGAGTACTCTGCCCAACCCTGGAACACATGGTCCAAGACTGGAGGAAAGATTGGTTTCCCAGAAGAAAATTAGAAATCTTTACTAAAGATACTGGATGGTCAAGCAGTTCATATTTATCAAAGACAATTTAAGATAGTCTCAGATAATAAATTAACTCATAAAAGTAAGATATACTATAGACGCAAGAGCTCTTATTTATCCACAATTTATTATTTTTGTTCCTGTTTATTCCCCGTGTTATTATATGATTGACTTATATTAAATAGCACATATTTAAAGTGAAAGGTTGATGCATTTTCACATATTTATATATATGTGAAACTTTTACCACAATCAAGAAAATAAATATATCTACCATCCTAAAAAGTTTCCTCATGCCCTCTTGCAATCCAGCCCTCTCTGCCCTTGCATTCCTACACAACCCTTAATCTGCTTTCTGTTACTATTTGTATTTTCTAGAATTTTATATAAATGGAATAATATATCTTCTTTTGTGTCTAGGTTTTTTACTCAGCATAATTACTTTGAGATCTATCCAAGTTATTGTATGCATCAAGAGCTCATTCCTTTTTATTGCTCAGGAGTATTCATTGTATGGATACACCATGACTTGTTTATCCATTCACTTGTTTATGGACATTAGGATATTTTTAATTTTTTACTATTGTAAAGAAATATTTCAACTGGGAAAACTTTATTTTAAATTGGAATTTCTTTCATTTAATAATGGTAAATTATGTGGGAGTATAATGTTTCCTGCAATACTTACAAAAATGGTGATAAAATGTTTCCTTTTTCTTTTCCAGATACTGAGGAGAGCAGACAAAAATGGTAAGAGCAAAAGTCTACAGTTTTTACTTATTAATCTCTTACTGTTTAGATCACTTTATATAGAATAATATGGAAGAGAGAGGGGAACACAAGAAATTGACACATAAAATGTCAGTTTCTTGTACCAGTAAGAGTTTAAGAAGAGTTCATGGCTCCAGTTTAGGCGAGTTCATCAGAAGTTGACAGAGGTATCTGCATTTGACAGGAAGGTGGAATTTATGCCTTTGAAGTGAGGAGCCATCATACTTGGGCTCTAGCTTTCCCTTTTGTGTTGTGCTTTAAACTAATTTTAAAGTAATAATAGCTTCTATTTGTTGAGTATCTACTGGGGTAAGTGCTTTGCATTCATTGTTTCTTAGAGTTATCAAATATAGATCTGAGACTTGAACTTTAGTCTGTGTGACATCAAAGTCCAAGCTCTCAACATTGAATTTTATAGTGGACTTGGGGCTAATACACTCTAAGATGGTTACCTGGAACTATGTATTACAGACTTATCTCTACTCCATGGCTCTTGAGCATAGCTCTCCTAGTCGAATTGTATGCACTGTGAGTGATAATCTATAGAGGCAGACAAGTAGCAGAAACCAGAAGGAAAAATTGTTTTGTCAAAAGAACTAAAGTTGAAATGACGCCTGCACAAAGTCCAATTATAAGCTGTCATAAGCAATATCTTTTGAATCCTTCATTCCACTATAAATTTTGTTCCACAGAATACCAAATCAGAGATTATTGAATTTATTCTGCTGCTGTAGTATAAGTACATAACAGAGCTATACTCTTGACAAGAGTTTCTTGACAAATTTAGGGTTCAAAAAGTCCTTTTCTTGAATCCAGTTCTTATATATGGGGAGAAATTACAGGCAGAATCTAGATCTGACAGACATGTGTTGTAGTCTAGTTGCCCATTAAGCTGCCAGATCAAGGAAAGCTTGACTGGCACTCAACACCTTGCCACACAACAGAAAAGATATAAATCTAAGGAGCAATAAAATAGTGCCCCAAATCCTGATAATATTTAATTGTGCCTACCCAATTAAATGTTTTCTCAAACTATGCTGCAGTCAAAGGGTTTTTTTTTTTCACTTGAACCACTTGATTAATTTTTAAGACAGACATAATGATGCTATCATCTTGTCTCCTCATTCTACTCATTGGCCTATGCTTGATATCTAGCTCCAGTGATGCTGAAAGCACAACTGAGTAGTCCATTTGTCTCCATGCTACCTGCCTCTACTTTGGCAGCCATTTTCAACTCAGAAATACCTTGTCTCCCTCTCTACCTAAGATCCTAATTCTCTCGAGGCTACACTTTCCTTTCCTTGGACCCCAGTGCTCTGATAGAGGGTCAGTATTACCTTTGTACCTATCACTTTTCTTTCCATCAAAACTTACCTCCTTGGCAGCCCACTATCATAACCCATGATATGGGTTATGCACACAATTTAACATAATTTCATATGTTATGCCATGTAGAGTGGTCATTGGCACTGGCAACCCCATGTGGTCCCATTCAGTTCCATGTTTCCTCACCTGTCTCATCCCCCCCATATGATACCTCTACCCTTCTTGTTTCCTTTCCTAGTGCCCAATCCCAACGTGTTGTCAAAGCTACCTGTCCTTCTGCTCTTGTTCCCACAATCTTCACCATGCATCCTCCTCTGCAGCCCTCTGAAGCACTTGGGGCTCCACGTGCCACACTTCTGTGGTGTTGTCCCTGCTTTCATCTCCACCTGCTCTGGCCTTTCAACCCTTAGTCAGCTTGAGAACTCTGAGGTATTTCTTACATTCCTGGTCAAAGGCACTTTATCTGGGAAGCACTCATCAACTCCACCAGAGAGAGCCCCCACCCTCTCTCTCCATACTTTGGCATGTATTGATTATTGCCCTTTGTGAGGACTAAAATTGTTTGTTGGTGATTCTACTTCTCTAAACCAAACATGCCTTTCTATGGTAAGGAACTTGTCTTATGAGTAGACACTATGCCTAGGCAATACTAGGTGCTCAATGGATATTTGTTTAATGAATTAATAATAAAGTACATTCTACTCCATTATCCATCTCCCTTCCCGCTGTCCACTCTTCCCTCTGCCTTTCATCCCACTTACTCTTCTCCCTCATTCTCAGTGTAAAGTGAGGGGAGGACAGGGTCAGGCAGGTATGGGTTTAAATCACAGCTATGCCACCTAGTAGCTGTGTGACTTTGGGTAAGTAACAAACTCTGTACCCTCAGCTTTCTCATCTACAAAATAGAGATAATGACATCTACCTATGTCATGGAGTTTTAAACAATAAATGAGATAACATATGAAAATTTCCCAGGGCAGTGCATAACATATAGTAAGAATTTATACCTGCTCATTTTTCTGGTATTATTAGGATTAATGTGATCAGTATACTACTGAAAGCCTGAGTTGTTTTTGTGTTGTGGTGCTTTGGAGACACTTGGTGACATTCTAGTCATTTTTATTTCAGTGGAGTTTAGTTGGAAAAGCAGACTATTTACCATACAAGCAGAATTGAAAAACAGGAAAAGGATAGGGATAATCTAATGTAAATGAGAGGATATTAGCATAAAAAATCTTTCTGTACCATGTGCTCATCACATTCTGTATTGGCAAATAAACAGGTGCTACATGTACTTCTCACATGATAGAATACCTTATGGACTGCATAATTGGTGATGGAATAACACAGGGAATAAGGGACTATAAGCAGTATGATAGATAGCATGCCACAGTACAGATTTAATTTTGGAATCTATCTCACATGAAAGGGAAGCTTCTGGAGAAATTGGAAAAAAATAATACATGATTAGAGAGATCTTGGCGGGGGGTTGGTTGTTGTTTTTAAATCATAGACTAGGGTCCTAGACATAAAGATAGACCTTAAAATAGTATTGTATAACAGAGACACAAGTGCTTTGATCTAAAGAGCCTAAAATTAAACACAGAAATGCAAAACTTACTTCTATGCAGGTCGAATGAAAATGGAAATGATAACATGGGCATTTGTAAAATATACAAAAAGAATTTTTTTAACATTCTCAAAGGGCAAAATAAAAAGGCTCATTGTAATGAATAATATCTAATTCCTCTTGTAGATGTGCATTTGCTAAGATCTGCTGCCATCCTTGATCTGCCTTTCTTGGTCAGCAAATAGGCAGGCTGTATGAATGACACTTTTGATCCCAATGTAATGACTGATCTCTTTAAGAGATCATTATAGTTCTCCTCAGTGGCCTTTAGACCACTCCAATAACCTGTACATTGTAAATCTGTGAGGGTAGAGACCATGCCTATTACACATAGCACCAGGCCCACAGTGGTGAGCCAAATGCCTGTCACAACATAGGTGCTCAATAAATATTTGTAACTTTATTTGTAAGAAGTGCATTACCAACAATTTGACCTTGAAAACTGAAGAAACTTAATCATATATATCAGTTAATCAAACTAAGCACTGTTATTGTTTATCTGTTGTTTATTAATCAATAGTATTTGTAAAATTTATTGAGGATATATTATGGGCTACACCCTACACTAGATGCTTTGTATATATTGTCTTCAGTTATTATGAAAAGTCTACAGAATAGCCAGTTTAGATCGGTGGTAAGAACACAGGTTTTAGTTTTATGACTTTGAGCAAGTTACTCAACTTCCCCTTGCCTCAGTTTCCTCATCTGTGAAAGGGGGGTAATATTATTTCTCTTATGCCTCTAAAACTCTTAGTCTTGATCTTGCATATAGTAGTAATTGTACAATATTTTTAGCTATTTTTAATATTTCTCCTTTTTTTAGGTGAAGCTCAGAGAGTTTAAATAATTTTCTGGGTTATATTGTATGTTAACAGCAGAATTTTGAACTCAGGTTTATCTGACTCCAAATTTGGTGATCTTTTCACTTTACTGTATATGGCACATATATATGTACTTCAGTCTACAAATATATAAATATAATTATAACCTGAATTTGCAAAGAGCTTGAATATGATATTCTGATTTCCCAATGCACTAGTTTTCTTGACTTAATGCACTAATTTTCTTGGTAATATGAAAGAATTATGACTCTTTGAATGACTAATCTACTTCAAGAAAATAATGCTGGCATTAAAACCCCTGGTCTAAGAACAGTTGTTGTATATGTGTGTTTAGAAATATTTTGAAGATTTCATTGGATCATTATATAACTAATGTTATTAGATTAAATGAGAATTTCTAAGAGTCTTTTAATTTGGTTACCCAAAGTTTGGTTTATTCAGTTAAAATGTAAGAATATGACCTCAAGTAGAGGGGTGAAACAAAGGTTCTGGTAAGTAGGAATATTTTTTGAAGACAGAAACTTTCAGAGTACCATCGAGAGGCCAGATTCTGTTTCCTGTGTATTAATAACAAGGCTGTCCTTTGACAAGAGCTACTTAGTCAAGTTTCACTGGCCCCCCCACTGGATGCCACAGTCCCTCTGATCTTCTAATAAGGGATATGAGACACAAATAAAGATGACAAGATTAAGGACTGGGTGCTGTAAAGTAGGATTACTGGCATAAGGCTGATTTTCATTTCGTAATGCCTCACTATTTCTCAAACATTTTGGTGAAAATTAGTGAAACTGAGAATCAGATAGCTTATTACAGAGGAGGGTTCTCAGAGAGCTCTAGATTCATGTTTGCTTTCAGGCATAGGCAAACTTGCAAACTCTTCCTACACATCTGCCAGCTTGAAAGTCAAAGAAAAGTCTAATAAGAGTGATTCATTAAACAAACAAGCAAACAAGCATACAACAAACACCTCATACCCTAACAATGACCCTACTGGGAGAAGTGATTCATCAAGGAGTTCAATATGTGGGAGCACACGAGTGAAAGTCCTGACTGTAATGATTTGTTTTAAATTAAAAAAAAAATTTATTGAAGTATAGTTGATTGACAGTATCGTTCAGTTATACACATATATGTATATATATATATATATATTCTTTTTTTTTTTTTTTTTGCGGTATGCAGGCCTCTCACTGCTGTGGCCCCTCCCCTTGTGGAGCACAGGCTCCGGACATGCAGGCTCAGCAGCCATGGCTCACAGGCCCAGCCGCTCGGCGGCACGTGGGATCCTCCTGAACCGGGGCACGAACCTGTGTCCCCTGCATTGGCAGGCGGACTCCCAACCACTGCGCCACCAGGGAAGCCCTATATATATTCTTTTTCAGATTCTTTTCACATATAGTTTATACATAATACTGTGTATAGTTCCCTGTGCTACATTGTAGATCCTTGTTGGTTATCTGTTTTATACATAGTAGTGTTATATTAATACATAGTAGTAAGGTTAATCCCAGCCTCCTAATTTATCCCTCCTCCCACCCATCTTTCCCCTTTGGTAACCATAAATTTGTTTTCTATGTCTGTGAGTCTCTTTCTATTTTGGAATTAAGTTCATCTGTGTCTTTTTTTTCTTTTAGATTCCATATATAAGCAATGTCATATGATATTTGTCTTTGTTTAGCTTACTTCACTTTGCATGATAATTTCTAGGTCTATCCATTTTGCTGAAATGGCATTATTTTATTCTTTTTTATGGTTGAGTAATACTTCATTGTGTGTGTGTGTGTGTGTATGTGTATATATATATATATATATATATATATATATATATATATATATATACCACATCTTCTTTATCCATTCATCTATCAATGGACATTTAGTTTTCTTCCACGTCTCCACTATCATAAATAGGGCTGAAATGAACATTGGGGTGCATGTATCTTTTTAAAATATGGTTTTCTCTGGATATATACCCAGGAGTGGGATTGTAAGATCATATGGTAGCTCTATTTTTAGTTTTTTAAGGAACTTCCATACTGTTCTCCATAGTGGCTGTACCAGTTTACATTCCCACCAACAGTGTAGGAGGGTTCCTTTTTCTCCACACACTCTCCAGCATTTACTGTTTGTAGACTTTTTGATGATGGCCATTCTGACTGGTGTGAGGTGATACCTCATTGTAGTTTTGATTTGCATTTCTCTAATAATTAGTGATGTTGAGCATCTTTTCATGTGCCTTTTGGCCATCTGTATGTCTTCTTTGGAGAAATGTCTATTTAGATCTTCTGCCCATTTTTGATTGGGTTGTTTGTTTTTGTGATATTGAGCTGCATGAGTTGTCTGTATATTTTGGAGATTTATTCCTTGTCGGTTGTATGATTTGCAAATATTTTCTCCCATTCTGTGGGTTGTCTTTTCGTTTTGCTTATGGTTTCCTTTGCTGTGCAAAAACTTTTAAGTTTAATAGGTCCCACTTTTTAATTTTTGATTTTATTTCCATTACTCTAGGAGGTGGATCCATAAAGATATTGCTGCAATTTATGTCAGAGAGTGTTCTGCCTATGTTTTCCTCTAAGAGTTTCATAGTAAACAGCCTTACATTTAGGTCTTTAATACATTTTGAGTTTATTTTTGCATATGTTGTTAGAGAATGTTCTACTTTCATTCTTTTACATGTAGCTGTACAGTTTTCCCAGCACCACTTACTGAAGAGACTGTCCTTGCCCCATTGTATACTCTTGCCTTCTTTGTCATAGATTAATTGACCATAGGTGCCTGAGTTTATTTCTGGGCTTTCTATCCACCTCCATTAATCTTAATTTCTGTTTTTGTGCCAATACCATACTGTTTTGATGACTGTAGGTTTGTAATATAATCTGAAGTCAGGGAGCCTGATTCCTCCAGCTCCGTTTTTCCTTCTCAAGATTGCTTTGGCTATTTGGAGTCTTTTGTGTTTCCATACAAATTAAAATTTTTTTGCTCTAGTTCTGTGAACAATGCCATTGGTAATTTGATAGATTGCATTGGATCTCTAGATAGCATTGGATCTGTAGATTGCCTTGGATAGTGGAGTCATTTTGACAATATTGATTCTTTAAATCCAAGAACATGGTATATCTTTCCAGCTGTTTATGTCTTCTTTGATTTCTTTCATCAGCATCTTATAGTTTTTAGAGTACTGATCTTTTGTCACCTTAGGTAGGTTTATTCTTAGGTATTTTATTCTTTTTGATGTAATGGTAAATGGGATTGTTTCCTTAATTTCTTTCTGATCTTTCATTGTTAGTGTATAAAAATACAAGCGATTTCTCTTTATTAGTTTTGTATCCTGCCACCTTACTGAGTTTGATGAGCTCTCATAGTTTTCTGGTAACATCTTTAGGATTTTCTATGTAGAGTAAGTCCACTACATAAGAATGAGTTCCACTCCGAGAGTGTGTTCGTATGTCCAATTTGTTCATAACTCCAACGAAGTTAGCCTAGGTACTCAATTAATACAATCAGCTATATAGTACTGTGCTGTAATAGGTTTATAATACTTTTAACACAAATAATACACAACAAACAAACACAAAAAATACAGAAAACATTTTTATTCTTACAGTACAGTACCTTGAAAAGTACAGTAGTATAGTACAACAGCTGGCATACAGGGGCTGGCATCATCAAATGAAGAGGCAAGAAGAGTTACTGACTGAAGGAGGGAGAGGAGGTGGGAGATGGTAGAGCTGAAGGATCGTCAGCAATAGGAGACGGAGTGCAAGCTACAATGTCACTCAGGCCTGACATTGATGGAATGCATGTTTGCATCTTTGGAAGTTCACAACTTGAAGGTTCGTATGTAGCAGACTTACTTATAGTATCATGTCATCTGCAAACAGTGACAGTTTTACTTCTTTTCCAATTTGGATTCCTTTTATTTCTTTTCTTTGATTGCCATGGCTAGGACTTCCAAAACTATGTTGAATTAAAGTGGTAAGAGAGGACATCCTTGTCTTGTTTCCAATATTAGAGGAAATGCTTTCAGCTTTTCACCACTGAGTGTGATGTTAGCTGTGGGTTTGTCATATGTTGAGGTATGTTCCCCCTATGAACATTGTCTGTAGAATTTTTATTATAAATGGATGTCGAACTTTATCAAAAGGTTTTTTTGCATCTATTGACATGATCATATGGTTTTTATTCTTCAGTTTGTTAACGTGGTGTATCACACTGATTGATTTGCAGATATTGAAAAATCCTTGCATCCCTGGGATAAATTCCACTTGATCATGGTATATGATCCTTTTAATGTATTGTTGGATTCGGTTTGCTAGTATTTTGTTGAGGATTTTTGTGTCTATATTCATCAGTGATATTGGCCTATAATTTTCATTTTTGTGGTATTGTTGTCTGTTTTTTTTGTCGGTGTGATGGTGGCCTCATAGAATGAGTTTGGAAGTGTTCATTCCTCTGCAATATTTTGGAATAGTTTTTGAAGGATAGGTGTTAACTCTTCTTTAAATGTTTGATAGAATTCATCTGTGAAACCATCTGGTCCTGGCCTTTTGTTTGTTGGGAGTTTTTAAATCACAGATTAAATTTCAGTACATATAATTGGTCTCATTTTTTGAGGGGTTTTGGTATTAAAGCCAGATTTATTTAGAGTAAATATATGACAGGTATCATTATTTTCTCAAATAGCAATCTCAGGATATCTCACCTATGAAGAAAAGTGATTATGTCATTTCCATAACTTCTGGAGGTTTAGTAACAGTTCTCTCCCCAATCTGATCATACTGACATTGATTCTAAATCAAGGCCAATATGGAAAGGCAAAGAAGATAGCTTGGTTTAGCCAGACAGACAACCTACAATAACAGGAAAAGACACTGTAAGTTACAGTGACCCTATCTCTGCAAAGGTATGAATTTAGACTACACAAGCAGCAACATCTGTAAATATTGAATATGCCCACAATGAGACACCTTTGAACAAGAACAGCAAGAAATTCCATTGAGTGACCTTCACATTTTTCCTACAGCTCTGGTTCTACGACAACTTCAAAGTTAAGAATGTGGGAGTGAGAAGACATGCATTTTTACTCTGATCCTACCTCCTTGCAAAAATTCACAAGGTTTCCGGGCCTCAGTTTCCCCATCTGTAAAATGATTGTATTGGATTCATTCTAGTGTTACAATTTTGGAAGAAAATCCAGTTATCCAACTCATAGTTTCCAATTCAATTTGCTGTGACACTCTGTTGAACCAGCCATTTTTTATTCCTTTCAACATGTCCATGCTTTCAAAGTTCAGGTTCAACCATCATTTTTATTTTATTTTTTTAATTTTGATTTAAAGGATAATTTTAATAGTTAAAATGATCGAGTATCCTGTATATGTCAAGATTGCTCTGCATTTTTTTCTTTTTATAATCTCGACAAATCCATAAAGCACATTTTTATAAGACACATTATTGTTATCCCTATCTATATTAGTTTCCTAGGGCTGCTGTAATAAAATTATCACAAATGGTGTGGCTTAAAACAACAGAAATTTATTCTCTCACAGTTATGGAGGACCAAAGTCCAAAGTCATGTTGTCGGCATAGCCATACTCCGGAGGCTCTAGGGGAGAATCCTTCCTTGCTTCTTCCAGTTTATGGTGGCTGTGAGGCCACCATAAACTTGGTCTGAGGCCACATCACTGTAATCTTTACCTTTGTCTTCACATTGCCTTCCCTTTATACTTGTGTCTTCTCTTTTTATTTTTTGAATTTTATTATATTTATTTAATTTTTATACAGCAGGTTCTTAATAGTTATCTATTTAATACATATTAGTATATATATGTCAATCCCAATCTCCCAAATCACCCCACCACAACCATCACCCCCCACCCTCACTTACCCCCCTGGTGTCCATACATTTGTTCTCTACATCTGTGTGTCTATTTCTGCCTTGCAAACTGGTTCATCTGAACCATTTTTCTATATTGCACATATATGCATTACTATACAATATTTGTTCTTCTCTTTCTGACTTACTTCACTCTGTGTGACAGACTCCAGGTCCACCAATGTCTCTATAAATTGCCGAATTTCATTCCTTTTTATGGCTGAGTTATATTCCATTGTGTATATGTGCCACATCTTCTTTATCCATTCATCTGTTGATGGACACTAAGGTTGCTTCTATGTCCTGGCTATTGTAAATAGTGCTGCAATGAACATTGTGGTACATGAGTCTTTTTGAATTATGGTTTTCTCTGCGTATATGCCCAGTAGTGGGATTGCTGGGTCATATGGTATTTCTATTTTTAGTTTTTGAAGGAACCTCCATACTGTTCTCCATAGTGGCTGTATCAATTTACATTCCCACCAACAGTGCAAGAGGGTTCTCTTTTCTCCACACCCTCTCCAGCATTTACTGTTTGTAGATTTTTTGGTGATGGCCATTCTGACTGGTGTGAGGTGATATCTCATTGTAGTTTTGACTTGCATTTCTCTAATAATTAGTGATGTTGAGCAGCTTTTCATGTGCCTCTTGGCCAACTGTATGTCTTCTTTGGAGAGATGTCTATTTAGGTCTTCTGCCCTTTTTTGGATTGGGTTGTATTTTTTTAAAATATTGAGCTGCTTGAGCTCTTTATATATTTTGGAGATTAATCCTTTGTCTGTTGATCTGTTTGCAAATATTTTCTCCCATTCTGAGGGCTGCCTTTTCATCTTGTTTATAGTTTCCTTTGCTGTGCAAAAGCTTTTAAGTTTAATTAGGTTCCTTTTTTTTTATTTTTGCTTTTATTTCCATTACTCTAGGAGGTGCGTCAAAAAAGACCTTGCTGTGATTTATGTTAAAGAATGTTCTTCCTATGTTTTCCTTTAAAAGTTTTATAGTGTCCCATCTTACATTTAGCTCTTTAATCCATTTTGAGTTTAATTTTGTGTGTAGTGTTAGGGAGTGTTCTCGTTGCATTCTTTTGCTTGTAGCTGTCCAGCTTTCCTAGTCCCACTTATTGAAGAGACTGTCTTCTCCATTGTATATTGTTGCCTCCTTTGTCACAGATTCGTTGACCATAGGTGCATGGGTTTATCTCTGGGATTTCTATCCTGTTCCATTGATCTATATTTCTGTTTTTGTGCCAGTACCATATTGTCTTGATTACTGTAGCTTTGAGTATAGTCTGAAGTCAGGGAGTCTGATTCCTCCAACTCTGTTTTTTTCCCTCAAGATTGCTTTGGCTATTTGGTGTATTTTGTGTCTCCATACAAATTTTAAGATTTTTGTTCTAGTTCTGTAAACCATTGGTAATTTGATAGTGATTCCATTGAATCTGTATATTGCTTTGGGTAATATACTCACTTTCACAATATTGATTCTTCCAATCCAAGAACATGGTATATCTCTCCATCTCTTTGTGCCATCTTTGATTTCTTTCATCAGTGTCTTATAGTTTTCTGAGTAGAGGTCTTTTACCTCCTTATGTAGGTTTATTCCTAGTTATTTTATTCTATTAATTTTTTGCAGTGGTGAATGGGATTGTTTCCTTATTTTCTCTTTCTGATCTTTTGTTGTTAGTGTACAGAAATGTAAGAGATTTCTGTGCATTAATTTTGTATCCTGCAAATTTACCAGATTCACTGATTAGCTCTAGTAGTTTTCTGGTGGCATCTTTAGGATTACCTATGTATAGTACCATGTCATCTGCAAACAGTGACAGTTTTACTTCTTTTCCAACTTTTATTCCTTTTATTTATTTTTCTTCCCTGATTGTTGTGGCTAAGACTTCCAACACTATGTTGAATAATAGTGGTGAGAGTGTACATCCTTGTCTGGTTCCTGATCTTAGAGGAAATGCTTTCAGTTTTTCACCATTGAGAATGATGTTTGCTGTGGGTTTTGTCATATATGGCTTTTATTGTGTTGAGGTAGGTTCCTTCTGTGCCCACTTTCTGGCAAGTTTTTAATCATAAATCAGTGTTGAGTTTTGTCAGAAGCTTTTTCTGCATCTATTGAGATGATCATATGGTTTTTCTCCTTCAATTTGTTAATATGGGGTGTCACATTGACTGATTTATGTATATTGAAGAATCCTTGCATCCCTGGGATAAATCCCACTTGATCATGGTGTATGATCCTTTTAATGTGTTGTTGGATTCTGTTTGCTAGTATCTTCTTGAGGATTTTTGTATGTATATTCATCAGTTATATTGGTCTGTAATTTTCTTTTTTTGTAGTATCTGTCTGGGTTTGGTATGAGGGTGATGGTGGCCTCGTAGAATGAGTTTGGGAGTGTTCCTTCCTCTGAAATTTGTTGGAAGAGTTTGAGAAGGATAGATGTTAACTCTTCTCTAAATGTTTGATAGATTTCACCTGTGAAGCCATCTGGTCCTGGACTTTTGTTTGTTGTAAGATTTTTAATCACAGTTTCAGTTTCATTACTTGTGATTGGTCTGTTCATATTTTCTATTTTATCCTGGTTCAGTCATGGGAGGTTATACCTTTCTAAGAATTTGTCCATTTCTTCCAGGTTGTCCATTTTATTGGGATAGAGCTGCTTGTAGTAGTCTCTTACGATTCTTTGTATTTCTGTGGTGTCCACTGTAACTTCTCCTTTTTCATTTCTAATTTTATTCATTTGAGTAGTCTCCCTCTTTTTCTTGCTGAGTCTCACTAAAGGTTTATCTGTTTTGTTTATCTTCTTAAAGGACCAGCTTTTAGTTTTATTGATCTTTGCTATTGTTTCTAATTTATTTATTTCTTCTCTGATCTTTATGATATCTTTCCTTCTACTAACTTTGGGTTTTGTTTGTTCTTCTTTCTGTAGTTCCTTTAGGTGTAAGGTTAGATTGTTTATTTGAGATTTTTCTTGTTTCTTGAGGTAGCATTGTATTGCTATAAACTTTCCTCTTAGAATTGCTTTTGCTGGGTCCCATAGGTTTTGGATTGTTGTGTTTTCATTTTCTTTTGTCTCTAGGTATTTTTTGATTTCCTCTTTGAATTCTTCAGTGACCCATTGGTTGTTTAGTAGCATATTGTTTAGCCTCGATGTGTTTGTGGGATTTTATGTGGTTTTTTTCCTGGTTGTTGATTTCTCATTTCAGAGTGTTGTCAATGGAAAAGATGCTTGATATTATTTCAGTCTTCTTAAAATTACTCAGATTTTCTTTGTGGCTCAGCATTTGATCTATTCTGCAGAATATACCATGTGCACTTGAAAAGAATGTGTATTCTGCTGCTTTTAAATGGAATGCTCTATAAATATCAATTAAGCCAAGCTGGTTTAATGTGTCATTCAAGGCCTATGTTTCCTTATTGATTTTCTGTCTGGATGATCTGTCTATCGATGTAAGTGGAGTGTTAAAGTCCCCCACGCTTATTGTGTTACTGTCAATTTCTCCTTATGTCTGTTAACATTTGCCTTACACATTGAGATCCTCCTGTGTTGGGTGCATATATGTTTACAATTTTTTAATCTTCTTCTTGGATTGATGGCTTGATCATTATGTAGTGCCCTTCCTTGTCTCTTGTAGCACTCTTTATTTTAAAGTCTATTTTATTGATATGAGTTTTGCTACTCCAGCTTTCTTTTGATTTCTCTTTGCATGGAATATCTATTCATCCCCCTCACTTTCATTCTGTAATTGTCTCTAGAACTGAAGTGGGTCCCTTGTAGACAACATGTATATGGGTCTTGTTTTGTATTCATTCAGCCAGTCTATGCCTTTTGGTTGGAGCATTTAATCCATTACTTTTAATTATCAATGTATATGTTGTTGTTGCCATTTTGTTAATTGTTTTGGATTTGTTTTTGTAGATCTTTTTTCTTCCTTTCATCTTTTGTTCTCTTCTCTTGGGATTTTATTACCATCTTTAGTGTTGTGTTTGGATTCTTTTTCTTTTTGTGTGTATATCTATTATAGATTTTTCATTTGTTGTTACCATGAGGTTTTGAATGATCAGTCTATATGTACACATGATTATTTTATAAAGTTGCTGATTTCTTAATTTCAAATGCATTTCAAATATCTTGCATGTGTACTCCTCTCCTCTTACATTTACTGATTTTGATATAATATTTTTGTGTGGATGATTTCCTACCTTTACTGTATGTTTTTTTTTACCAGTGAGCTTTCCCATTTTGTAATTTTCCTTTATCTAGTTGTGACCTTTTCTTTTCTGCTTATAGAAGTTTCTTTAGCATTTGTGTAATTCTGGTTTGGTGGTGTGAATTCTTTTAGTTTTTGTTGGTCTGTAAAGCTTCTTATTTCTCCATCAGATCTGAACAAGAGCCTTGTGGGTAGAGTATTTTTGGTTTTAGGTTTTTCCCTTTCAACATTTTAAATATATTGTGCCACTCCCTTTTGGCCTGTAGAGTTTCTGCTGAAAAATCAGCTGATAGTCTTATGCGGGTTCCCTTGTATGTTATTTGTTGATTTTCCCTTGTTGCTTTTAATATTTTCTCTTTGTCTTTAATTTTTGAGAATTTTATTACTATGTATCTCTGCATGCTCCACCTTGAGTTTATCCTGCCTTGGGACTCTCTGTGCTTCCTGGACTCGGGTGACTGTTTCCCTTCTCATGTTAGGGATATTTTCAGCTATTATCTCTTCAAATATTTTCTCAGGTCCTTTCTCTCCCTCTTCTCCTTCTGGGACCCCTATAATGTGAATGTTGGTGTGTTTGACATTGTCCCAGAGTTCTCTTAAACTGTCCTCATTTCTTTTCATTCTTTTTTCTTTTTTCTATTCTATGGCAGTGATTTCCACCACTCTGAATTCCAGCTCACTGATTAATTCTTCTGCCTCATTTATTCTGCTATAGTTTCATTCTAGTGTGTTTTTCATTTCAGTTATTGTATTCGTTTACTCTGTTTGGTTGTTACTTATATTTTCTATCTCTTTGCTGAGAACTTCCTGTAACTTCCTGATCTGTGCATCCATTCTTTTCCCGAGTTCTTGGATCATCCTTACAATCATTACTTGGATCTCTTTCTTGAGTAGATTTCCTATCTCTACTTCACTTAGTTGTTCTTCTGGGGTTTTATCTTGTTTCTTCATCTGAAACATATTCCTTTTCCATCTCAATTTGTCTAAATTTCTATTTTTATGTATGTAGTAGCTTAGTTACATTTCTCAGCCTTGGAGAAGTGGCCTTCTGTAGGGGATGTCCAATGTGCTTCAGCAGTACACTCCTCTCTCTTCACCCAAGCGCCAGGGACCAGCTGGTCCCAGGGTAGTTTCTGACCTGCATTTGCAGACTCAGTTCCACAGGCTGCAGGATTGTAGTTTCCTTCTTTTTGGTTTCTGCCCCTTGGTCAGGGAGGATGGTCTAGAGGCTTGTGCAGGCTTCCTGGCTGAAGGGGCTGGTGCCTGTCCATTGGTGGGTGGAGCTGGATCTTGGCCCTCTTGTGGGTAGGGTGGTGGCAATGGACATGTATAGAGGTGGCTGTTGGCTCAGGAAGTTTTAGTTAGGCTGTCTCATGATATGTGGGGTTGTGTTCCCGCCCTGTTGGCTGTTTGGCCTGAGGCATCCTGGCAGTAGAGCTTACAGGCTGTTCGGTTGGGCCAGGTCTCCATGCCAAGGATCCAAAATGTCTGCCTCCAACCAGAGGTCACATAGGTGGCTGCTATGTCCACCACCAGCTTTTATGACCCCAGAGAGAACCACAGCTGTGCCTCGCCTCCCCAGGTGACCCTACAAGACCATCAGATAGGTCTGGCCCACACCCCTATGAAGTCACTACTTTTGCCATGGGTTTTGAAGTGCACGAGACCTTGTGTGCATCCTCCAAGAGTGGAGTTTCTGTTTCCCCTAGTCCTGTGGCTCTCCTGCAAACAAGCCCCACTTGCTTTCAAAGCCAGCTGCTATGGGGAATCATCATCCTGATGCCAGAACCCTAGGCTGGGGAACATGGCATGAGGCTCAGAGCTCTCACTCCTGTAGGAGAACTTCCACCGTATAATTATTCTCTAGTTTGTGTGTCACCCACACAGGTCTTATGGGATTTGATTATATAATGAATTCGCTCTTCCTCCCTTATCATGGTTTAGTCTTTAAGTCTTTGGATATAGAATATAGTTTCTTGGTATATTCCAGTCCTTTTGTTCAGCAGTTAGTTGTGATTTTGGTGTGCCTGTGAGAGGAGGTGAGCTCAATGTCCTTTTATTCTGCCATATTGTTGAAACTCCCCTGCTGAAACCTGTGATTCTCCAGTTTTAGATGCTCATTAACAAAGCCAGATGAAGAGATATGTAGGGTGAGGTCCTGAACAAAGTAGCTTCTGTGGTTATGGAGTTTAGGGACCTGCACAATGGCTTGTGGAAGCATTCTGGTTCCCCAACCTGGAAGCTTGATTTATTTATTTTGTCTACAAAGTAAGAGAAAACAAATTTTCTATTTTCATAGTATATATATATATATTAGTATATAGTATATACTAGTATATAGTATATACTAGTATATAGTATATATATATATAAATGTAAAACAGTTTCACACTCACAATTATTTTTTTCTACAAAGTAGGGGAAAAAAATTTTCCATTTCTGTAGTATAGTTTTTTTCTAAAATGTAAAGCAGTTTCACACTCATAAATGTGTTACTTTTCTGCCAAAAGCAGAAAACTGTTAAAATTTTTATCTTCATGTAGCTGGGCTTATCAGTTGTCACAGAAACAAGTAGAAAATTTAGATTCAAATTACTGAGCTCATCATATGACTGTCATGGGCAGCCAAAAGCTGTGAAGTCAGACCCTGCTCCAATAACAGATCTTGAAGTATATAAAGCACAATGTCTACCCTAAAATGTGACTTCTTCCTTAAGCACTTTCTGTAATCCAGATCTATGGATTGGTAGCTCAACATTCCTTTCCCTTTCTGTTTTGAAATGTAATCATTTCCTGTACACCATCTATATCCAGGAGGCCTGTAGCATTGTAGTTAAACTTATGACTTTGCAATCACATTTCCTGGGTTCAAATTCCTGTTCCACTTACTCTGTGAACTGGGCAAGTTATTTAACTTTCTCATCTGTAAAATGGAGATAAAGACAGTGCCTCTCTCACAGGCTTGTTGAAAGATTAAATGAGATAACACACAAATTTCTTGGAAAGGTGCTTGACCCTTAAGAAATTCTTAATAAGTGTTATCTATTTCCAGTTTTTATCTTAATGCTTATTCTTATTTGGTGGGACTGTCAATCATAGTGTCCTTCCCACCCTCCCAGTGGTGCTGAATTATTCACCTAACAGTGCCCAGATGTTCTGTCCCTGATAACCTTACTAAGCCCCCCGAGCTGCCCTGGTGCTTTTCCTACCTTTGTCCTGCTCATTCAGGTTTTCCTATTGTTTGCAATACAATAGTCTTAATATAATTTCTATCTGTGCTTGGAGATGCCCTATATGCATAAGACAGCCTTTGAGTTCTATACTCTACACTCCAAACTGAAGAAACTCATTTCATCTTTATTTATGGTTTTTAAATAAAATAAAGAAGTGAGAAAAAATCAAATATATGTGATACATTCAGTATATAAGGCTCTCCTTGACATTAAAAATATTGCAGTGCCGGATTATGTTGGCTATGTCTTCATGGTGTCAAAATAACCAGTGGATCAGTGTATTTCTTTAAGAGTAGAAATTTTTATTTTTCACGTAGTAGCTCAACTGATCATTACTTACACAGTGGATTTTTTTGTTGTTGTTTGTTTGTTTGTTTGTTTGCGGTACACGAGCCTCTCACTGTCGTGGCCTCTCCCGCTGCAGAGCAGAGGCTCCGGACGCACAGGCTCAGTGACCATGGCTCACGGACCCAGCCGCTCCACGCAGCATGTGGGATCCTCCCGGACCGGGGCACGAACCCGTGTCCCCTGCATCGGCAGGCGGACTCTCAACCACTGAGCCAGCAGGGAAGCCCCTAAACAGTGTTTTTAAATGTTTTATTAAATCTAATGAGAACTATGCATAGAAATGATAGTGTAAGATTTGGAGTTAGAAGGTCTTAAGTTTTAGCCTCAGCTCTCCCTCTTTTCCTCTACCTTTCCTTCATTCATTCAATCGTTACTAGGCAATGGTCTTATTTGCCAGATCCTATTTTGGGGACTAAAGATAGAAAATAAATAAGGCTTAATTAAGTCAGTACTATACACACACACACACACACACACACACACACACACACACACACACACACAGAATACAGGGAATGGAATGGAGTTCAGTTAAATTAAAGTTCATATTCTAGAGGGGGAGATAAACATGAATTAGAAAATAATATTATACTCTAATAAATGTTGTGATGTAAGTTTATATTAGGTTCTATATTGGAGTAATCTTCCTGTAGTATAAATCTGATTCAATCACTTATATGTTCAAAATCCTTAATTTGTTACCTATTGCCTGCAGGATAAAATCCAGACTCCTGAGCATAGTATTACCTGTCCAGCTTCCTCTTACCCTGTTACCTCTGAAGGATACTGCTTCTAACTCCCCCAGCCCTCTGTTAGGAATGGCTTTCATCTCTCTTGTTTCAACCCAAATTTATCCCTCCTATGAAGCCTCTTCTGAATTTGGTTTGGCAGAGAAATATCAAAGCAGTAGGCATTGATTTTTAAAGTAGTTCTGTCATATGCAAGTTTTATAACTTTGGGTAGGTATTTATACCTTTATGCTTGGCTTATAGGGTTGTTGTGATAATTAATTAAATCACACAATTAAAGTACCTTACATGTGACAAATACATAACCAATAAATATTTTGCCTGAGTACACACCACTCTCTCCACTTACCACATTATACTGAATAGTTTGTGGGTATGCTCCCCTACCTTCTATGAGATTGTAAGCTCTTTGAAGTCAGGGACTATACATCTTTACATAACTAGCGATTAATGCTTGATTCATGGTTAGCATTTCGTAAACATTACTAAATTCCTATGGGGAAATAGAGGAAGGTAAGTCTAATTCTACCTGGGATGTTGTGGAAACCTCCAGTTGAGTTGTAATTCATTCGAGTAAGTGTGGGTTAGGTGGGGGACAGGTAATTCCAGGTAAAGGGAAAAGCAAGTACAAAGGCACACAACTTGAAAAAATTCTTGGGAATTTGTTACTGAACACAATTTCAAAATTTGTAAAAATATATATTGAATACCTACCATACTCATATCTCAAATTACACTCTTAATCCCAACTGCTTGACTTGCTCCTTCAGCAGCATCCTCCATCACAGGAAACGGCACCACCATTCAGCAATTTCTCCAGCCAAATAGTTTCAGAGGCTTCCATGATTATTCTCTTTCTCTGATAACTCCACATCTAATCCCTTTTGTCTTCTCTGTTAAAGTATCTTCAAAATCTAATCACTTTTCAGTACTTCCACATCTCCACCCTATTAAAGCCTCCATAATCTTGCATCTGGACTACTGCAAAACCCTCCATATTAGAGCTATTGAAAGCTTCAATAAAGTCATGATAAAGGTAAAAACCAAAGTTGATATTATTGGATGTATAATTAGCAAAAACTTGGAAAGTAATTGGAAATATTTAATGAATAAGATGAAGGTATTTAATGGCATGCATTTGAATGGGGAGGAGGGAGTCAGATTTCTAGTTTCTGGCTTGGGTAACTGCATGAGTAATGAGACTGTTAAATTCTTTATGTTGAGAGTGTTTTATGTATTAAAAACTTATTTTTTTGTAATATTGGGGTCACTTTTAGTTATGAGAACTTGCTTATGAATATCTGTTGCTCTGGTGACATTTGTGTCTTTTCCCTTAATATTCTAAATCACTCCTAAATTGTTAAAAATATAATAGCTTGTACATTACCAAGACTTATATGGCTGTGAGAAAATTGATTTAGACTTCAAAAGAAAATAATATTATAGTAATAAGAGTAAATAACTCTAGAAAAGGATTACAATATACCAGATGCTATACTAGGCATACTTTCATTTAATCTCCGTAATAATCTTTCAAGAGAGATGATATCATTATCTCAATTTTATCAATGAATAATTTGAGACATAAGTAACTTGTTCAGTGACCTAGAGTAAGTAAATAGAATTTATGTCTAGATTCCACTCTAACCCCAAAGTCCTAGTACTTAGCCCAGGATGCTTCATTTATTGAGTCTCATCTCTGTAGTAGGGTTATGCTGTTGAAATCTAGAAATATCAGTCTTTCCACATAAATAACACTAAGTGATTCAAAGTAATTTAAAAATAAAAGGCAAAAATATATGGAAATGTTTTGGCTATGATCCAGTTTGAAGGAAGCACGGCATAATGGAGATTTGAAACCAAAAAGGACAATCTTTAATCTTAGCTCTACCATTCATTATTTCATTTATTCATTTGCCTAGTATTTTATAAGTGCCTTTTTTATGCCAGACACTGTGTTAGGTGGAGAGATTAAAAAATAAAAATTAAAAAAACAGCTTCCTTTGTGGTGCAGTGGATAAGAATCTGCCTGCCAATGCAGGGGACATGGGTTCGACCCCTGGTCCGGGAAGATCCACATGCCACGGAGTAACTAAACCCATGCACCACAGCTACTGAGCCTGCACTCTAGAGCCCATGAGCCAGAACTACTGAAGCCTACGCACCTAGAGCCCGTGCTCCACAACAAGAGAAGCCACTGCAATGAGAAGCCCATGCACTACAATGAAGAGTAGCCCCCATTCGCCGCAACTAGAGAAAGCTTGTGTGCAGCAACAAAGACCCAACACAGCCAAAAATAAATAAATTAAAATTAAAATTAAAAAAAATTAGTATACATTGATTAGGATGTGATCTTGGACAAATTAACCTCTCTGAGCTTATTTTCTCATTTTTAAAGTAGGAATAATAAGACTAAATTAACACGATAGGTGAGGATTAAGCAAGGTAAATATATATAAAGCCCCAAGGACTTTGTTTAGTATATTATGAATATTCAAAACATACCAGTTCCATTTTGCCTTTATTAATTTCGTACAGGTTCTAAAGATATGATTTCTTCACTTGTGGATCAATTATGGAAGGCTGACTGAAAACTGTGAGCCCTTACAATGCTTTGTGTTACTAGGACAAATTATATGTTTGTGTAATGAAAGTAACTACCCTTAGATTTTGGACATAGATCTGGAGAACACTTAATTGATCACCTCTAAACTCTTAGGAACCTGAGGTGGGGAAGAGATATAGGACACGTTGTCCTCTGAGAGCTTAGCATCTTATTGATAAACGAGTGGTAAACACAGAGAAAATTGAATGATAATGTCATCAACAATGCAAAAGGTATCACTATGTTGAATGGTAAATAACCAATGTATAAGAGTTCAGAGAAAGAGGTCTCTGGGCTTTGGATGGCCTAGGTAATCTTATGGAATAATTGTCCTCAACTAAATCTCTGAAGGTGAGTGAAAATTGAGATAGCTATAAAAAAAGAAAGATGGTTATCATTCAAGACCAATTCACTTTAAAGTGACAAAACTCCAATTCAGATTAGTTTAAGTAAAGTTGGGAGTTTGCTGGCTCTTGTAATTGAAATACTCAGGAAATGGTATAGCTTCAGGCCCAGCTATATCTGGGTGTTCAAGAATCACTCTTTCCCTGTCTCCCTCCCTCTTTCTCCATCTCCTTTTTGATTTTCCTCTGGTTGGTTTTACTTTCAGGTAGGTTTTCTTACTAGGAGTGACAAGATGGCTCCTGGAGTGGCTCCTATCAATTCAACAAGTCAGAATAGAGAGAGAGCATCTCTTTTAAAATGATTTTTGCAAAAATCTCAAGATTTTCTCCGAGTGATCATCTAGAGTCATATGCTTATCCTTGAAGCAATAACTGAGAGATGGAATGAACTGATTTTCCAGGCTTGGATTACATACACCCCCAGAGTAGGATGGGGTGCATAAATCCCCACATAAAATACTTAGAGTGAGAGAGAGGGAAGGTGATATCTCAAGTGAAAATCAAAGTATTTTAAGGGAAATTAGATGTTGATCAGGCAGAAAAAACAGATAATCTTATTTTGGAAGTTAAATTAACTTGGAAAGCAGTGATTACCCACTGGGAATGAAGGTATGGAGGAGGGGAAAAGAAAGCAATTCAGTTATGTATTGTATTCCTTTTTCTATATCTAACACCTGTATTAAAACATTTAATTTTTTATTTTGTAGCAAAATTTGCCTACAAATGGAGTATTCTTTACATTGCTAATTTTGAATCTACATTCTCTATAAATGACTAAAATTTCCTCCAACAAACGTTTCCTCTGTCATTCTACGAAGAGACTGAGTAAAGGGGGGTATGTTTTCTTGTTGCCTTTCTCCCAGTCTCGCATAAAATATTATTGTTAACTCTCCATGGAAGTGACATTAAACATATTTTTTTTTACTAAGTTAGAAGCACGTCCTTTCTAGTCATGAAAAACTAATAAACACTCATTTCATCAAGGTGAAGACAGGTTTTTTCATATTCAGAGCAAAATTCTGAGTGACAAAACTATTTTGATGAAAGAAATAAGCCTTCCTGATAAACCATCTAAATATTTGGTATCAAGTCAGTGAAAAGCCAGACATTTGACTCAATTATTTGATTTTTTACCCAATTTCTGGGTACTTGGTATATTTTAAACTGAAGGCAGCTTTAACGATCAGCTTCCAGAAATGTGTCACAGGAATGTGCTTTCAGGGACCATGTTTAACCTTGTTGTATTTGTTTTCTTATGCTCCTAAAAAGAAAAGTTAGAATATGAAACTACTTCAGGAAATTATTGTGGTGAATATAGTCAATAAAATTTAGAGTAAAATTCTTTTCAAGATAACAGGTCAACATTTTTTACTCATATAACTCTGATACATAAAGCACAATTTATTCCCCCAAATAGTCTGTAGAAAACATGGCAGCCACAGTAGGATGTCTAGAGTTCGGAAAATTAAACTGTTGAGTTGATTATTGAGTTAAATGTGTTAGATTTCAAGATGTAATATGAATAAACATAACTGATTTTATCATGTTGATAACATGGCAAGTCAGTTTTTAATAAAGTATTTTAATTCTATATAACATATTCTATCATATATATATATTTAAATAAACTTTTTATTTTAGAATAGTTTTATATTTATAGAGAAACAGGGAAGCTAGCATAGAGAATTATTATATATCTGACATCCAGTTTCCCTTATTATTATAACATTTTATGTTAGTGTGGTACCTTTGTTGCAATCAATGTGCCAATATTGATACATTAACTAAAGTCCATACTTTATTAGATTCCCTTTGCTTTTACCTAATGTCCTTTTTTCTGTTTCAGGATCCCATCCAGGTTGCCACATTACGTTTAGTAGCCATATCTCCTTAGATTCCTCTTGGTTGAAACAGTTTCTCAGACTTTCCTTGTTCTTGAGATATTGACAATTTTAAGGAGTAGTAGTCTGGCATTTTGTAGAATGTCTCTTGATTGGGGTTTGTCTCATGTTTTTCTCATGATTAGACTGGGGATATGTGTTGTAGGGAGGAAGGTCACAGAGATAAAGTGCCATTACATCATATCAAAGGTATATACTATCAACATGATTTATGATCACTTAGGTGAGGTAGTGTTTGTCAGTTTTCTCCACTGTAGAGTTTACTCTTTCTTCCCCATTCCATGACTTGACTCTTTGAAAGGAAGTAATTTTGGGCAGCCCACATATAGGGAGTGCGTAGTTGTGCTCTACCTCCTTGAAGACTTAGCATCTTCATGAATTATTTAGAATTCTGCATGGGGTTTTGTCTATTTTTTCTATTTATTGATTGATTAAATATTTATTTATAACATTATGGACATATGGATTTTTATTATGAACATTGTATTGTAATCCAATACTACTCAAATTATTTTGTTGTTCAAATATTTCCTATATTGGCCATTGGGAGCTATTTCAGTTGACTCCTATGTGCCTTTGACATACCATCATAATTGTGAGTGTTTTTTTAGCACTTCCTTACTTTCTGGAATTGTAAGAAGCTCCAGACTCATCTTTTGTAAGTCCTGCCCCAGTCCTAGAATCAGCCACTCTCCCAGGAGCTCTTATCTTTTTTATTGGAGAATGGCATTAGAAACCAAGATCTGAGTGATAGATGTGCTCACTGTTACTGAGGTGCTTCTAAGCTCTCTCAGCTGATGGAGCAAAGAAATATATGTATATACTAACCCATATATATGTACATTTCTATAAATATTTCCATTGGACCCATATACCCATATGTATCTATATTAAGGTAAACCTGAGCTCATGTCAATATCTCAGACTCCAAATGATTACCACATGAATTATTCTAGCCTCCTCCTTTTGCTTATGAGTAACGTCTCACTCCAACAGTGAGAACACTGACTCCCCTATTCAACCATATATTTACATGATTATTCAACTCCAGTATATATGTATAACAATATCAGAATGTTTAACTTGCACTCCCACAGGAAACGATTTTATCAGCTGTAATATAGTGTGTATGAACAGTTTCTTTTGCCTTTAGCTTATAGATTCTACTCATTTCCAAAGTTACCCAGGTCAGAACATCTTTCCCTTTCCCTTACTCCCTTCAGTGAGGTTGTTTCTTACATTTCTGACACAGCTAAATTGTTTTGTCACATTCTTTATTCCATTCTGGGATGTCCTGAACTTAAATAATTGTTTAAGAATTTGCATACATTAAAATTCATTCTTTACACTGTAAATTTCTATGAGTTTCGACAAACGCATAATGCCACGTGTTCATCATACCATGTCACACAAAACAGTTTTCCTACCCTAAAAATATCCCCTGTTTTTGTCCTTTTCAACCCTCCCTCCTTGCCCTGAAATCCCAGCAATGACTGATCTTTTAAGTGTCTTTACAAATTTGTCTTTTCATAATGTCATAAAATTGGAATCATACTACATAGCCTTTCAGACTGGCTTTTTTCAGTTAGCAATACACATTTAAGATTCAGTCTTTTTTTTTTTTTTTTTTTTTGGCTACATTAGGTCTTTGTTGCTGCACACAGGCTTTCTCTAGTTGCAGCAAGTGGAAGCTACTCTTCGTTGCAGTGCACAGGCTTCTCATTGCGGTGGCTTCTCTCATTGTGGAGCACAGGCTCTAGGCACGTGCGCTTCAGTAGTTGCAGCATGCAGCCTCAGTAGTTGCGGCATGCAGGCCCTAGAGCACACGAGTTTCAGTAGTTGTGGCACGTGGACTCAGTAGTTGCGGCATGCAGGCTCTAGGGCACACAGTCAGCCATTTCTTTCCATGGCTTGATAGCTCATTTTTCCTTTTTAATTTTTATTCAAGTACAGTTAATTTACAATGCTGTGTTAGTTTCAGGTGTACAGCAGTGAATCAGTTATACATATACATATAACAACTCTATTTTAGATTCTTTTCCCATATAGGCCATTACAGAATATTGAGTAGAATTCCCTGTGCTAATAGGTCCCTATTAGTTATCTATTTTATATATAGTAGTGTGTATATGTCCATCCCAGTCTCTCAATTTATCCTCCCCCCCCCACTTATCCCATGGTAACCATAAGTTTATTTTCTACATCTGTAACTCTATTTCTGTTTTGTAGATAAATTCATTTGTACCCTTTTTCTAGATTCCACATGGAAGAGATATTATATGATATTTGTCTTTCTGTGTCTGTCTTACTTCACTCAGTACAACAATCTCTACATCCATCCATGTTGCTGCAAATGACATTATTTCATTCTTTTTAATGGCTGAGTAGTATTCCATTGTATTGGTTAGGCCAAAGAGTTCATTCAGTTAATGAACACGTTGTTCAATAAAGTTCTTTGTGAAAATGAAAAATGTGTCTTTTATTTTTACTTAAAGCCAAATGACCTTTTTGTCCATCCCAATATATATGTACAACATCTTCTCTATCCATTCCCTTGTTGATAGACGTTTAGGTTGTTTCTGTGTCCTGGCTGTTGTAAATAGTACTGCAGTAAACAATGGAGTGCATGTATCTTTTTGAATTATGGATTTCTCCAGATATATGACCAGGAGAGGCATTGCTGAATCATATGGTAGCTCTATTTTTAGTTTTTTAAGGAAACTCCATACTCCATAGTGGCTGACCAATTTACATTCCCACCAACAGTGCAGGAGGGTTCCCTTTCTCCATACCCTCTCATGCATTCATTGTTTGTAGATTTTTTGATGATGGCTATTCTGATCTCATTTTGGTTTTGATTTGCATTTCTCTAATAATTAGTGATGTTGAGCATCTTTTCATGTGACTCTTGGCCATCTGTATGTCTTCTTTGGAGAAATGTCTATTTAGATCTTCTGCTCATGTTTTGATTGGGTTGTTATTTATTTATTTATTTTGATATTGAACTTCATGAGCTGTGTGTATATTTTGGAGATTAATCCCTCATTGGTTGCTCAATTTGCAAATATATTCTCCTATTCCAAGGGTTGTCTTCTTGTTTTGTTTATGGTTCCCTTTGCTGTGCAAAACTTTTAAGTTTCATTAGGTCCCATTTGTTTATTTCTGTTTTTATTTTCATTACTCTGGGAGACAGATGAAAAAGATATTGCTGCAACTTATGTCAGAGAGTGTTCTGCCAATGTTCTCCTCCAAGAGTTTTATAGTAACTGACCTTACATTTAGGTCTTTAATCCATTTTGAGTTTACTTTCATATATGGTGTTAAGGAGTGTTCTAATTTCATTCTTTTACATGTAGCTGTCCAGTTTTCCCAGTACCATTTATTGAAGAGACTGTCTTTTCTCCATTGTATATTGCTGCCTCCTTTGTCATAGATTTGGTGACCATAGGTGCATAGGTTTATCTCCGGACTTTCTACCCTGTTCCATTGATCTATATTTCTGTTTTTGTGCCAGTACTATACAGTTTTGATGACTGTACGTTTGTAGTATAGTCTGAAGTTAGGGAGTCTGATTCCTCCAGCTCCATTTTTCTTTCTCAAGATTTATTTGGCTATTTGTGGTCTTTTGTGTTTCTGTACAAATTGGAAAATATTTTCTTCTAATTATGTGAAAAATGCCATTGGTAATTTCATAGGGATAGCACTGAACCTGTAGATTGCTTTGGGTAGTATAGTCATTTTCACAATATTTATTCTTCCAATCCAAGAGCATGGTATATCTCTCCATCTGTTTGTGTCATCTTTGATTTCTTTCATCAGTATCTTATAGTTTAGTCAGTATAGGTCATTTGCCTCCTTAGGTAGGTTTATTCCTAGCTATTTTATTCTTTTTGATGCAATGGTAAATGGGATTGTTTTTTTATAATTTCTCTTTATGATCATTTGTTGTTAGTTTATAGGCATGGAAGAGATTTCTGTGTATTAATTTTTTATCCTGCAATTTTACCATATTCATTGATAAGCTCTAGTAGTTTTCCGGTAGCATCTTTAGGATTTTCTATGTATAGTATCATGTCATCTGCAAAGAGAGACAGATTTACTTCTTTTCCAATTTAGATTCCCCTTATTTCTTTTTCTTCTCTGATTGCCATGGCTAGGACTTCCAAAACTACATTAAATAAAAGTGGTGAGAGTGGACATCTTTGTCTTCCTCCTGATTTTGGAGGAAATGATTTCAGCTCTTCACCATTGAAAATGAGGTTTGCTGTGGGTTTGTTGTATATGGTCTATATTATTTTGAGGTAGGTTCCCTCTATGTCCACTTTCAGGAGAGTTTTTATGACAAATGGGTGTTGAATTTTGTCAAAAGCTTTTTCTGCATGTATTGAAGATGATCATGTAGTTTTTATTCTTCAATTTGTTAATATGGTGTATCATATTGATTGATTTACATATATTGAAGAATCCTTGCATCCCTGGAATAAATCCCAGTTGTTCATGGTGCATGATCCTTTTAATGTGTTGTTGGATTCTGTTTGCTAGTATTTTCTTGAGGATATTTGCATCTCTGTTCATTAGTAATATTGGCCTGTAGTTTTCTTTATTGTTATATCTTTGTCTGGTTTTGGTATCAGGGTGATGATGCCCTTGTTGAATGAGCTTGGGCATATTCCTTCCTCTGCAATTTTTTGGAAGAGTTTCAGAAGGGTAGGTTTAACTCCTCTATTAATGTTTGATAGAATTCTCCTGTGAAGCCATCTGGTCCTGGATTGTTGTTTTTTGGAAGATTTTTAATCACAGTTTCCATTTCAGTCCTTGTTCACATTTTCTATTTTTTCCTGGTTCAGTTTTGGAAGGTTGTACCTTTCTAAGAATTTGTCCATTTCTTCCAGGTTGTCCATTTTATTGGCATAACATTACTTGTAGTAGATTTTTATGATCCTTTGTATATCTGTGGTTTCAGGTGTAACTTCTTTTTCATGTCTAATTTTATTGATTTGAGCCCTCTCCCTTTTTTTCTTAATAAGTCTGGCTAAAGATTTATCAATTTTGTTTATCTTTTGAAAGAACCAGCTTTAGTTTCATTGATCTTTTCTATTGTTTTCTTCATCTCTATTTCATTTATTTTTGCTCTGATATTTGTTACTTTCTTCTAATAACTTTGGGTTTTATTTGTTCTACTTTTGTTAGTTCCTTTAGGTGTAATGTTAGGTTGTTTATTTGAATTTTTTCTTGTTTCTTGAGGTAAGATTGTATTGCTATAAACTTCCCTCTTAGAACTGCTTTTGCTGCATCCCAAAGGTTTGGATCATCGTATTTTCATTGTCATTTTTCTCTAGAAATTTTTTGATTTCCTCTTTGAGTTCTTCAGTGATCTCTTGATTATTTAGTGACGTATTGTTTAGCTTCCACGTGTTTGTGCTTTTTACCTTTTCTCCCCTGTAATTTATTTCTAATCTCATTGTGTTATGGTCAGAAAAGATGCTTGATAAGATTTCAATTTTCTAAATTTACCAAGGCTTGATTTGTGACCCAAGACGTGATCTATCCTGGAGAATGTTCTGTGTGCTCTTGAGAAGAAAGTGTATTCTGCTGCTTTCAGATCCATGCTCTATAAATATAAATTAAGTCTATCTGGTCTAATGTGTCATTAAGCTTTGTGTTTCCTTATTAATTTTCTGTCTGGATGATCTGTCCATTGGTGTAAGTGGGGTGTTAAAGTCCCCCATTATTATTGTGTTACTGTCAATTTTCCCTTTTATGACTGTTAACATTTGCCTAATATATTGTGGTGCATATATATTTACAATTGTTATATCTTCTTCTTCCTTGATCATTATATAGTGTCCTTCCTTGTCTCTTGTAACAGTCTTTAATTTAAAGTCTATTTTGTCTGATGTGAGTATTGCTACTCCAGCTTTCATCTGCTTTCCATTTTCATGGAATATCTTTTTCCATCCCCTCACTTTCAGTCTGTATGTGTCACTAGGTCTGAAGTGGGTCTCTTGTAAACAGCATATATACTGGCCTTGTTTTTGTATCCATTCTGCCCGTCTATGTCTTTTGATTGGCTCATTTATTCTATTTACATTTAAAGTAATTATTGATATGTATGTTCCTATTGCCATTTTCTTAACTGTTTTATGTTTGTTTTTGTAGGTATTTTTTCTGCCCTTCCTATTTTATTCTCTGCTCTTGCTGTTTGATGACCATCTTTAGTGTTGTGTTTAGGTTGCTTTTTCTTTTTTTGAGTGTGTATCTATTGTAGTTTATTTGTTTGCATTTCCCATGAGCTTTTGATAAAGCAGCATATATATACAAGGTTGTTTTAAGTTGCTGGTCTCTTAATTTCAAATGCAATCCCCATTTCCTGCATTTGTACTCTCCTCTTCTCATGGTCGCTTGTTTTGATATCATATTTGTGTATGGATGATTTCCTGCTTTTACTGTTTCATTGATCTTTTTTACCTTTACCAGTGAGCTTTCCCTTTAGTGATTTTGTTTCTAGTTGTGTCCCCTTTTTTTCCCTCTTCCTAGAGAAGTTCCTTTAACATTTGCTGTAAATCTGATTTGGTGATGCTGAATTCTCTTAGCTTTTGCTCATCTGTAAAGCTTTTGATTTTCCATCAAATCCGAATGACAGCCTTGCTGGGTAGGGTATTCTTAGTTGCAGGTTTTTCCCTTTCATCACTTTAAATATATCCTGTCACTCCCTTCTGGCCTGCAGAGTTTCTGCTGAAAAATCAGCTGATAACCTTATAGGGATTCCCTTGTATGTTTTTTTTTTCCCTTGTTGCTTTTAATATTTTTTCTTAGTATTTAATTTTTTGTAATTTTGATTAATATATGTCTTGGCATGTTCCTCCTTGGTTTATCCTGCCTGGGACTCTCTGTGCTTCCTGGATTTGGGTGACTATTTCCTTTCCCATGTTAGGGAATTTTTTGACTATAATCTCTTCAAATATTTTCTCAGGCCCTTTCTCTTTCTCTTCTTCTTCTGGGACCCCTATAATTCAAATGTTGGTGCATTTAATGTTGTACCAGAGGTTTCTGTGACTATCCTCATTTCCTTCTTTTTTCTATATTCTGTTCCATGGTAGTGATTTCCACCATTCAGTCTTCCAGGTCACTTATGCATTCTTCTGCCTCAGTAATTCTGTTATTGATTCCTTCTAGTGTATTTTTCATTTCAGTTATTGTATTGTTGATCTGTTTGTTTGTTCTTTAGTTCTTCTATGTCTTTGTTAAACATTCCTTCTATCTTCTCAATCCATACCTCCATTCTTTTTCTGAGATCTTGGATCATCTTTACTATCATTACTCTGAATTCTTATTCAGGTAGACTGCTTATCTCCTACATTTAGTTGTTCTTGTAGGATTTTATCTTGCTCCTTCATTCACAACATATTTCTCTGTCCTCTCATTTTCCTTAACTTACTGTTTTTGTCGTCTCCTTTACACAGGCTGTAGGACTGTAGTTCCTCTGGCTTCTGGTGTCTGCCCACAGTTGGTGAGGTTGGTCCAGAGGCTTGTGCCATTATCACCTTGATAGGGGATTTGACTGGTGTTTTGTTGACCAAAACCTGCCCTGTATAGTGAGCCAGGCCTCCCCTTTGCTCTGTGGTTGTCACTGCTCTGTCAGGGGTGGGGTCTGCTCCTTCATTTTTGGAGTAGAGTCCCCCAGATATGTTTCTTAGCTGTGCTTCTGATCTGTGATGTAATGTAGGCAGGATTGGAACAATTTCACTGGGAGAGAAGCCCCTGAGTATTCCTCCTCTTGAGCTGTTTACCTGTGACTGTGCTCTGTTGTGCCCCCTTTCTCCTGTTGTGCAGGCTCACAAAGTACACTATTGTTGGTGCTTAGCCCCACCTTAACTATGAGTATGCCAGCAGTTGGCCCTGGTAATTCTCAGGCATTGTTTTCACCAGGCCACCAGTGCAGATCCACTGAGGTCAGGTCCCAAGACAGCAGTAGTCATGCACCAGACTCTGGCATGGCCCAACCTCCGTGTGTACATGCCCACAAATCCACAGCTGCTAAAGCCAGATGCACCTCAACTGCAAGAGCACTTATTATCTGTACAGATGTTCTTCAGGCACTGAAGAATTTAGGAAGCCATCAGCAGAGGTGTAACTCCACAGTTCATGCAGCTGTGAGGAGAGATTTCAGCTTTTCTTCCTTAGTCACAGCTCAGCTGAGCTCAGCTGTGGTTTCAACCTCACTTCTGCATGTGTTCCTCTCACCGGAGTCTGCTCCAGAGGTTGCTGGGACACATGATCTCATCAGGTGGGAGGGGGCTAAGGTGGTGATCAGAGCGAATGGGCTGCCCAGACAGTAGCTTACAGGAGTGGTGATCTGGACATGCTTGCCCATTAGGAGGGAAGAAGCCAAAGTGGGGATTGGGGTAAGCAGGTCGCCCAGGCAGGGATGGGTGCAGAGGAGGCATTGGTGGTGTTGCATGAGCTGGCTCCAGCCTGAGCTCTTTCTAGTGCCCAAGGAGGCTGCAGCCAGTGTGTGAGGAGAGAGGCTGCAATGGCGGCCCCACCCTTTGTGTGCCACTCAACAGAGGTGCTTCATTTCTGTGGAGGTCTGCGCTTCTGCCATGAGCTTTCCCAGTTGCAGAGCTCCTCACTCCCATCCCCCTCAGGCTGTCTGCTCACAGCCAACAGCAGTCCCCTCCCTGGGTATGCTTTCCAAACCCCATGTTCCAGCACCCAGTCCCCATGCACATTGGCAGACAGCCGTTTCAGGCTGCTGCATACAGGGCTGGGGCATGGGCCATCTGTGTAGGTCTCAGTCTGTCCTACCTGCCACTGACAAGTTGCTGCACTCTCTTCTGAGCCCCTGAAGCTCCCCTTCTGTCCCAGCTGATCTTCCTGTCAGTGAGGGGGCTTCCCCAGAGCAGGAACCTCTCCTCACCTTCAACTCCCCACCAACGGGTCTCATCCCACTTCCTCTCCTCTTTCTTCTTCCTTCTTCCTTCTTTCATCCTACCTGGCTATATGGGGATCTTTCTTGTCCTTTTAGGTTTCTGAAGTCCTTTGCTACTGTTCAGCAGGTGCTCTGTAAGAACTGTTCCGTTAGTAGATGTATTCTTGAGCCATTTGTGGGAGAGATGAGCTCCACATCTTCCTACTCCACCGTCTTGAGAATCTCTTCTTTCAAATTTAATAAGCCATTTTTATTTGGGTGTGTTTCAGGGAGGACACATCCAAGGTCTTGTCTGAAGCAAGGTTTAATTCCAATTTTCACAAAATAGAGAGGTTGAGTGAGCTGATCCCATGCCCCCACTGGAAGAGCCTCAGGAGCTGGAACAGCCCTGGGCTTTCAGGAGCTCAGTTGCAGGGAGTTGAGGGAGAAAATGAAGTCAGAGAATCTGTGGTGGTAAAACAGCTACACTTCTCCCCCACACACTTTTTTAAAACTAGCTTTTCTTTTCTTTTTATGATATGGTAAAAGTTTCCATCTCCTTGATAGCTCATTTTTAAAAATCACTGAATAATATTCCATTATGTGGATGCGCCCAAATTACTTTTTCCATGTGCCTAATTAAGGATATCTTGGTTACTTCCATTTTTGGTGATTATGAATGAAGTTGTTTAAACACTCATATGATGGTTTTTGTATGGTCATAAGTTTTTAATCATTTGGGTAAGCGTGATTGCTGTATAAGAAAATGCCAAAATGTCTTCCAAAGCAGCTGTACCATTTTATTTTCCCACCAGCAATGAATGATTTTCCTGTTGCTCTAGATCCTAGCCAGGAATTGGTGTAGTCAATTTTGTTTTGGGTGAGAAGGGGTGAATTTTAACTATTACAAGGGGTATGTACTAGTATCTCATTAAAATTTAAATTATTAACTCCCTATGACAAGCTATTAAAAATATTTTCAAATGATTATTTAACATCTGTATATCATCTTTTTTTTTATATTCACTAGTTTGTTGTACCTTTTAGATTCCACATATAAGTGATATCATACAGTATTTCTCACATCTTTATCCATTCATGTCTTGATGGCACTTATGTTGCTTCCATATATTGGCTATTATAAATAATTCTAACATTGGGATGCACAAATGTTTCTGAATTAGTGTTTTCATTGTCTTTGGATATATAACCAGGAGGTAGGTTGTCTTTCATTTTCTCAATGGTTTCCTTTGCTGTGCAAAAGTTTTTAAGTTTAATTAGGTCCCATTTGTTTATTTTTTGCTGTTGTTTCCTTTGGCTTAGGAGACAGATCCAAAAATTATTGCTATGATATATGTCAGAGAGTGTTCCACCTATGTTTTCTTCTAGGAGTATTATTCAAGAGACTGTCTTTTCTCCATTATATATTCTTGCATGTTTTGTTGTAGATTAATTGATCATAAATGCGTGGATTTATTTCTGAGCTGTCTATTCTGTTCCATTGATCTATGTGTCTGCTTTTGTGCCAGTACTATGCTGTTTTAATTACTGTACCTGTAGCTTTGTAGTTTAGTCTGAAGTCAGGGAGCATGATACCTCCATCTCTGTTCTGCTTTCTCAAGGTAGTTTCAGCTATTCAGCTTTCTCTGTTTCCATAAATAAAATAATTCCAAAAATTATTTCTTCTAATTCTGTGAAAAATGCCACTGGTATTTTGATGGGAATTGCATTGAGTCTGTAGATTGCCTTGTGTAGTATGGTCATTTAAAAATTTTTAATTATTTTAATCCACAAACCTTTCCATCTGTTTGTGTGGTCATCAATTTCTTTCATCAGTGTCTTATAGTTTTCTGAGTACAGGTCTTTTACCTCCTTAGATATGTTTATTATTAACTATTTTATACTTTTTGATGCAATTGTAAATGAGATTGTTTCATTAATTTCTGTTTCTGATAGTTTGTTGTTAGCATATAGAAATGTAACAGAATTTTGTGTATTAATTTTGTATCCTGCAGGTTTACCAAATTTATTGATGAGATCTAGTAGTTTTTTGGTAGCATCTTTAGGATCTTCTATGTATAGTGTCATGTCATCTGCAAGCAGGGATGTTTTAATTCTTTATTTCCAATTTGAATTCCTTCTATTTCTTTTTCTTGTCTGATTGCTGTGGTTAGGACTTCCAAAACTATGTTGAATGGTGAGAATGGGCATCCTTGTCTTGTTCCTGATTTTAGAGGAAATGGTTTCAGCTTTTCACCATTAAGTATAATGCTAGTTGTGGGCTTGTCATATATAACCTTTATTATCATGAGGTTTGTTCCCTCTGTACCCCCTTTGTTGGGAGTTTTTATCACAAATTGATGTTGACTTTTGTCAAAAGCTTTTTCTGCATCTATCAAGATGATCATATGGCTTTTATTATTCAGTTTGTTAATGTGGTGTATCACATGGATTTATTTGTGGACAATGAACCATCCTTGTATCCATGGGATAAACCCAACTTAATTTTGATATATTCTTCTTTTAATGTACTGTTGGTTTCCTAACATTTCATTGAGGATTTTTGCTTCTTTGTTTATTAGTGATATTGGCCTGTAATGTTTTGTGTGTGTGATATCTTTGTCTCATTTTGGTATCAGGGTGATGGTGACCTCATTGAATGAGCTTGGGAGAACTCCTTCCTCTGCAATTTTCTGGAAGAGTTTCAGAAGTGTAGGTGTTAACTCTTCTTTCAATGTTTGATAGAATTATCAATGTTTGATAGAATGTTTGATAGAATTATCCTGTGAAGCCATCTGGTCCTGGGCTGTTATTTGTTGGTAGACTTTAATTACTGATTAAGTTTCATTAGTGATAATCGGTCTGTTCATATTTTCTGTTTCTTCCTAGTTCAGTCTTAGGACATTGTACATTTCTAGAAATCTCTCTTTAAGGTTTTCGATTTTATTGGCAGGTGTTCATAGTAATGTCTTATGATCCTTTGTATTTCTTCAGTGTCTGTTGTAACTTCTCCTCTTCCACTTCTGAGTTTATTAATTTGGGCCCTCTCTCCTTTTTTCTTCATGAGTCTCACTAAACATTTTTCAATTTTGTTAAATTCTTTTTGAAGAACCAGCTCTTAGTCTCATTAATCTTTTCTATTGTTTTTATAGTCTCTATTTCTTTTATTTCTGCTCTGATATTTATGACTTCTTTCCTTCTACTAACTTTGGATTTTTTTTGCTCTCCTTTTTCTAGTTCCTTTAGGTGTTAGGCTATGTTGTTTTTTTGAGCTTTTTCTTGTTTCCTGACATAGGCTTGTGCTGCTATAAACTTCCCTCTTGGACCTGCTTTTGCTGTAGGCCCTAGATTTTGGATTATTGTGCTTTCATTTTCTTTTATCTCAAGGTATTTTAAAACTTTATTTCTGATTTCTTCAGTGACCCATTGGTTGTTTAGTAGCATATTACTTAACCTCCATGTGTTTTTGTTATTTTAGTTTTTTTTTCTTGTAGTTGGTTTCCAGTCTCATAGTGTTGTTGTTGGAAAAGATACTTGATATGATATATTTTTTACATCTTTATTAGAGTATAATTGTTTTACAATGGTGTGTCAGTTTCTGCTTTATACCAAAGTGAATCAGTTATACATAGACATATGTCCCCATATTGCTTCCCTCTTGCATCTCTCTCCCTCCCACACTCCCTATCCCACCACTCTAGGTGGTCACAAAGCACTGAGCTGACCTCCCTGTGCTATACAGCTACTTACCACTAGCTATCTATTTTACGTTTGGTAGCATATATATGTCCATGCCACTCTCTCACTTTCTCCCAGTTTACCCTTCCCCCTCCCCGTATCCTCAAGTCCATTCTCTAGTAGGTTTCCATCTTTATTCCCATCTTGCCCCAGGTTCTTCTCACCATTTTCTTTTTTATTCTTTTTTTCTTTAGATTCCATATATATGTGTTAGCAAACGGTATTTGTATTTCTCTTTCTGACTTACTTCACTCTGTATGACAGTCTCTAGGTGCAGCCACCTCACTAAAAATAACTCAGTTTCATTCCTTTATATAGCTGAGTAATATTCCATTGTATATATTGCCACATCTTCTTTATCCATTCATCTGTTCATGGGCACTTAGGTTGCTTCCAAGTCCTGGCTATTGTAAACAGAGCTGCAATAAATATTTTGGTACATGACACTTTATGAATGATGGTTTTCTCAGGGTATGCAGAGTAGTGGGATTTCTGGGTCATATGGTAGTTCTATTATAGTGATTTTAAGGAACCTCCACACTATTCTCCATAGTGGCTGTATCAATTTACATTCCCACCAACAGTGCAGTTCTCTTTTCTCCACACCCTCTCCAGCATTTTTTGTTTGTAGATATTTTGACGATGGCCATTCTGATTGGTATGAGATGATATCTCATTGTAGCTTGGATTTGCATTTCTCTAATGATTAATGATGTTGAGCATTCTTTCATGTATTTCTTGGCAATCTGTATATCTTCTTTGGAAAAATGTCTGTTTAGGTCTTCTGCCCAGTTTTGGATTACATTGTTTGTATTTTTGATATTGAGCTGCATGAGTTGCTTGTATGTTTTGAAGATTAATCCTTTGTCAGCTGCTTCATTTGCAAATATTTTCTCCCATTCTAAGGGTTGTCTTTTTGTCCTGTTTATGGTTTCCTTTGCTGTGCAAAAACTTTTAAGTTTCATTAGGTCCCATTTGTTTATTTTTGTTTTTATTTCCTTTCTTTAGGAGGTGGATCAAAAAGGATCTTGTGATTTATGTCACAGAGGGTTCTGCCTATGATTTCTGCTAAGAGTTTGATGGAGTCTGGCCTTACATTTAGGGCTTTAATACATTTTGAGTTTATTTTTGTGTATAGTGTTAAGGAATGTTCTAATTTCATTCTTTTACCTGTAGCTGTCCAGTTTTCCTAACACCACTTATTGAATAGGCTGTCTTTTCTCCACTGTATATTCTTGCCTCCTTTATCAAAGATAAGGTGACTATGTGTGCATGGGTTTATCTCTGGGCTTTCTATCCTGTTCCATTGATCTACATTTCTGTTTTTGTGCCAGTACCATACTGTCTTGATTGCTATAGCTTTGTAGTATAGTCTGAAGTCAGGGAGCCTGATTCCTCCAACTCCATTTTTCTTTCTCAAGATTGCTTTGGCTATTCGGGGTCTTTTGTGTTACCATACAAATCGTGAAATTCTTTGTTCTAGTTCTGTGAAAAATGCCAGTGGTAGTTTGATACGGATTGTATTGAATCTGTAGATTGCTTTGGGTAGTAGAGTCATTTTCACATTGTTGATTCTTCCAATTCAAGACCATGGTATATCTCTCCATCTATTTGTATCATCTTTAATTTCTTTCATCAGTGTCCTATAATTTTCTGCATACAGGTCTTTTGTCTACTTAAGTTGGTTTATTCCTACATATTTTATTCTTTTTGTTGCAATGGTAAATAGGAGTGTTTTCTTAATTTCACTTTCACATTTTTCATCCTTAGTATGTAGGAATGCAAGAGACTTCTGTGCATTAATTTTGTATCCTGCTACTTTACCAAATTCCTTGATTAGCTCTAGTAGTTTTCTGGTAGCATCTTTAGGATTCTCTATATATAGTATCATGTCATCTGCAAACAATCACAGCTTTCTTTTCCAGTTTGAATTACTTTTAGTTCTTTTTCTTCTTTGATTGTTGTGGCTAAAACTTCCAAAACTATGTTGAATAATAGTGGTGAGAGTGGGCAACCTTGTCTTGTTCCTGATCTTAGTGGAAATGATTTCAGGTTTTCACCATTGAGAACGATGTTCGCTGTGGGTTTGTCATATATGGCCTTTATTATATTGAGGAAAGTTCCCTCTGTGCCTACTTTCTGGAGGGTTTTTATCATAAATGGGTGTTGAATTTTGTCAAAAGCTTTCTCTGCATCTATTGAGATGATCATATGGTTATTCTTCAATTTGTTAATATGGTGTATCAGGTTGATTGATTTGCATATATTGAAGAATCCTTGCATTCCTGGGATAAACCCCACTTGATCATGGTTTATGATCCTTTTAAGGTGTTGTTGGATTCTTTTTACTAGTATTTTGTTGAGGATTTTTGCCTCTATGTTTATCAGTGCTATTGGTTTGTAGCTTTCTCTTTGTGACATCTTTGTCTGGTTTTGGTATCAGAGTGACAGTGGCCTCGTAGAATCTGTTTGGGAGTGTTCCTCGCTCTGGTATATTTTGGAAGAGTTTGAGAAGCATAGGTGTTAGCTCTTCTCTAAATGTTTGATAGAATTCGCCTGTGAAGCCATGTTGTCCTGGGCTTTTCTTTGTTGGAAAATGTTTAGTCACAGTTTCAATTTCAGTGTTTGTCATTGGTCTGTTCATATTTTCTATTTCTTCCTGGTTCAGTCTCAAAAGGTTGTGCATTTCTAAGAATTTGCCCATGTCTTCCAGGTTGTCCATTTTATTGGCATATAGTTGCTTGTAGTAATCTCTCATGATCCTTTGTATTTCTGCAGTGTCAGTTGTTACTTCTCCTTTTTCATTTCTAATTCTAGTGATTTGAGCCTTCTCCCTTTTTTTCTTGATAAGTCTGGCTAATGGTTTATCAATTTTGTTTATCTTCTCAAAGAACCAGCTTTTAGTTTTATTGATCTTTGCTATCATTTCCTTCATTTCTTTTTCATTTATTTCTGATCTGATCTTTATGATTTCTTTCCTTCTTCTAACTTTTGGGTTTTTTTGTTCTTCTTTCTCTAATTGCCTTGGATGTACGGGTAGGTTGTTCATTTGAGATGTTTCGTGTTTCTTAAGGTAGGCTTGTATAGCTATAAACTTCTCTTTTAGTACTGCATTTCCTGCATCCTAAAGGGGATGGTTTTGGGTCGTTGTGTTTTCGTTGTCATTTGTTTCTAGGTATTTTTTGATTTCCTGTTTGATTTCTTCAGTGATCTCTTGGTTATTAAGTAGTGTGTTGTTTAGCCTCCACGTGTTTGTATTTCTTACAGATTTTTCCTGTTATTGATATCTAGTCTCATAGCATTGTGGTCAGAAAAGATACTTGATATGATTTCAATTTTCTTAAATTTACCCAGGCTTGATTTTTGACCCAAGTTATAATCTATCCTGGAGAATGTTTCATGAGCACTTGAGAAGAATATGTACTCTGTTGTTTTGGATGGAATGTCCTATAAATATCAGTTAAGTCCATCTTGTTTAATGTATCATTTAGAGCTTGTGTGTCCTTATTTATTTTCATTTTGGATGATCTGTCCATTGGTGAAAGTGTGTTGTTAAATTTCCCTACTATGATTGTGTTACTGTCAATTTCCCCTTTTATGGCTGTTAGTATTTGCCTTAACTATTGACGTGCTCCTATGTTGGGTGCATAAATATTTACAGTTGTTATATCTTCTTCTTGGATTGATCCCTTGATCGTTATGTAATGTCCTTCTTTGTCTCTTGTAATAGTCTTTACTTTAAAATTTATTTTTTCTGATATGAGTATTGCTACTCCATTTAGCTGTTTAGCACTAGCCCCCTTCAGGCTGTGTTCACGCAGTCAACCCCAGTCCTCTCCCTGGGATCTGCCCAAAGCCCGAGCCTCAGCTCCCAGCTCCCACCTGTCCCAGCAGGTGAGCGGACAAGCCTCTCTGGCTGGTGAGTGCTGGTCAGCACTGATCCTCTGTGCGGGAATCTTCCCACTTTGCCTTCCGCACCCCTGTTGTTGCACTCTCTTCCATGGCTCTTAAGCTCCTCACCTCAGCCAAAAGCAGTCTCTGCCCACAAAGGGGCTTCCTAGTGTATGGAAAGTTTTCCTCCTTCACAGCTCCCTCCCACTGGTGTAGGTCCCATTCCTATTCTTTGTCTCTGTTTTTTCTTTTACTCTCCCCAGGTATGTGGGGAGTTTCTTGCCTTTTGGGAGGTCTGAGGTCTTCTGCCAGCATTCAGTAGGTGATCTGTAGGAGTTGTTCCACATGTAGATGTATTTCTGATATGTTTGTGGGGAGGAAGGTGATCTCTGCTTCTTACTCTTCCACCGTCTTGAAGCTCCTCTCACTTGTTATGATTTTAATTTTCTTAAATTTACTGAAGCTTGTTTTATGGCCCAGCATCTTGGTGAATGTTCCATGTGCACTTGAAAAGAATGTGTATTCTGCTGCTTTTGGATGGAATGTAGTACAGACATATTCAGTCCATCTGGAATTTAATGTCTGTTTCCTTTCCCAGGTTAGGGAATTTTCCAGCTATTATTTCTTCAAATATGTTTTCTGCCTCTTCCTCTCTCCCTTCTTCTGCTGGGACCTCTATAAAGTGAATGTTAGTATATTTGATGTTGTCCCAGATTTCTCTTAAACTGTCCTCATTTCTTTTTATTATTTTTTTTCTGTTCAGCTTTAGTGATTTCCACTACTGTCTTCCAACTTGCTGATTCATTCCTCTGTATCATTTAATCTACTGTTGATTTCTTCTAGTGTAGTTTTCATTTCAGTTATTGTATTCTTCATCTGTTTGGTTGTTCTTTATATTTTATAACTCTCTGTTAAAAACATCTAACTTCTCATTCTCTTCTTCCATTCTTCTCTCAAGTTCTTTGATCATCATTACAATCATTACCTTGTACTCTTTCTTGGATAGATTGGCTCTCTCCACTTCATTTAGTTCTTCTGGATTATATCTTGCTCCTTCACTTGGAACATATTCCTTTGTCTCTTCATTTTGCCTAACTTGCTATTTTTATTTTTGTGTATCTGGTATGTTGGTTACATTTCCTGACCTTGGAGAAGTGGCCTTTTGTAGGAGACCTCTTGTGTGTCTCAGCAGTGCACTCCCCTCTGGTTGCTAGAGATTTATGTTGTAGAGGTTCCACGTATTTCAGCTGCTTGTGTCCTTCTGATTATTGTGGGTCCAGGCTGATTATTGTGAACACTATTTTAGGCTTGGCTGGCCCCTGGTCTGGTTGCTTGCTGGGCCCAGCCTTGTGGGGAGGCTGCAAGTCACTGCTTGGGGGTGCTGGGTCACAAGGCAGCTGGCTGCAGAACTCCAGGGGTAGAGCTGGCTAATTGGCAGGGAAAGCTGGGTCCTGGGATTTGGATGCAGGGCCGAGGGGTACCAGAGCTTGTCACTTCTGGCTGCAGGGTCTGGGGTTCTCAAAATTTCTGTTGGTCTGCTGGTGGGCAGGGCTGGTGTCCAGCCAGTCCCAGGGCTGGTGCTGCCCTGCTGGTGATTAGACTGGATTTTCAGGCTGTAAAGCTGTGATTTTCCTGGGGCTGGGGTCTGCCTGCTGGTGCTTGGATCTGAGTCCTGGGGTCTCTGGCTGCAGAGCCCTGAGGGTCCTGCATCTAGTTCCTGCACACTGATATGTGGGGTCTGGGCCTGGGCCCTCTAGTGGGCAGGGCTGTGTCCAGGGGTGGATGGTGGCTCACGTCATCTTAAGGTAGCCTGTCTGCTGGTGGGTGAGGGCTGAGTCCATGTCCAGTTAGTTGTTTGGCCTGAGGTATCCCAGTACTCATACCTACAAGCTGGTGGGCATGGGTGGGGCTGGGTCCTGAGGCTAGTAAACTAGAAGGAGGCTTCCAAAATGACACTTGCCAGCACCAGAGTCCACATGGTAGAACAAGCTCCCCCAAATGGCTGCCACTAGTGTCTGTGTTCCCAAGGGTGAGCTCTAATTGCCCCCTGCCTCTCTGGGAGACTTCCAAGATCAGCAGGTACGTCTGACCCAGACTCCTTCCAAATTACTGCTTCTTCCATGGGTCCTGCAGCATGTGAGATTTTGTGTGCCCTTTAAGAATGGAGACTATTTCCCATGGCTCTCTGGCTTTTCTGAAATTAAGCTCCTCTGGCTTTCAAAGCCAAACATTCTGCAGGCTTGTCTTCCTGGTGCAGGACCCCCATGCTGGGGATCATGATGTGGAGCTCAGATCCCTCACTCTGTGGGCAGAACCCCTCTAATTGGAATTATTCTTCCATTTGTGGGTCACCCAAATGGGGGTATGGGTCTTGACTATACTGTGACTCTCCCCCTTCCACCTGACTGATGGTTTCTTCTTATTATTTTTAGTTGTAGATCTTTTCTGGTGGGTTCTGGTCTTTTCATTGATAGGTGTTCTGTAAATTGTAATTTTGGTGTGCCTGTGAAAGGAGGTGGGCTCAGGGTTTTTCTACTTCATGATCTTGGCCCATCAGTGTATATCTTCTTTAAAGTAGTGTCTATTCAGACTTTTTCCCTCTTCTTAATTGGTTATTTTTTTCCTTGTTGTTGAGTTTTAGGAGTTCTTTGTATATTAGGGCTATAATTCCTTAATTACATACATGTTTTGCAAATATTTTCTTCCACTGTGTGACTTCTCTTGAATTCTTTTAAAGGTAATTTTTTCCCACAGAGAAATTTTTAAAAATTTTAATAAAGTCCACTTATCAATTTTTTTTCTTTCGTGGATTATAATTTTGGTGTTATATCTAAAAAGTTGTTATCCAACTGAAAGCAACACAGATTTTCTCTTTCTTTGCATTTTACACTTAGGTCTATATTCTATTTTGCGTTAATTTTTATTATTTCAAAAGATCAAGGTCTGTATGTAGGTTTATATTTTTGCATATGGGCAGGCAATAATTCCTGTGCCATATTTTTGAAATGACTAGTCTTCATTTAATTGCCTCTGCTCCTTTGTCAAAGATCTTGACTCTATTTGTGTGGGTATCTTTCTGGGTTCTTCATTCTGTTTCACTGATGTATACATGTATTCTTTTGCTAATGCAATACTGACTTAATCACTGTATTTATAGTAAGCCTTGAAATTCGGTAGTGTATGTCTTTTGTTTATCCTCTAAATTATTGTTTCTGTTATCAAGGTCTTTTGTCTTTCATATAAAAGCAAGATACTGCAAAGTATCTTGCTTAGATTTTGATTGATATTGCATTAATAAACAAAGATGGAATGAACTGACATCTTAATATTGAGTCTTCCAATCCATGAACATGGAATCTCACTTCATTTATAAATAAATCTTAGAGCCAAAATTCAAGATAGCAGAGGAGTAAGATGTGGAGATCACCTTCCTCCCAACAAATACATCAGAAATACATCTACAGGTGGGAAAATCTCCTACAGAACACCTACTGAAAGCTGGCAGAAGACCTCAGACATCCCTAAAGGCAATAAACTCCTCACATACTGGGTAGGGCAAAAGGAAAAAGAAAAAACAGAGACAAAAAATAAGGACAAGACCTGCACCTCCGGGAGGAAGCTGTGAAGGAGGAAAAATTTCCACATTCTAAGAAGTCTCTGCACTGGCAGAGACAGGGGATGGTTGTGGGGAAACTTCACAGCCATGGAGGAGAGTGCAGCAATAGGGGTGCATAAGGCAAAGTGAAGATATTCCTGCACAGAGGACTGGTGCTGACCAACACTCACCAGCCTGAGAGGGTTGTCTGCTCACCTGTCTGGGCGGGTGGGGGCTAGGAACTGAGGCTCTGGTTTCGGAAGTCAGATCCCAGGGAGAGGACTGAGGTTGGCTGCCTAAACACAGCCTTAAGGGGGCTAGAGTGCTACAGCTAGCTGGGAGGGAGTCCAGGGAAAAGTCTGGAACTGCCTAAGAGGCAAGAGACAATTGTTTCATGGGGCATGAGGACAGGGGATTCAGAGCACCGCCTAAATGAGCTCCAGAGATGGGCATGAGCCACAGCTATTAGCGCAGACACAAGAGACAGACCTGAAATGCTAAGGCTGCTGCTGCAGCCACCAAGAAGCTTGTGTGCAAGCACAGGTCACTATGCACACTTCCACTCCTGGGAGCCTGTGCAGCCCACCACTGTCAGGGTCCCATAATCCAGGGACAATTTCCCTGTAAGAACACACTGTGTGCTTCAGGCTGTTGCAACATCATGTTGGCCTCTGCTGCCACAGGCTTGCTCCCCATTCTGCACCCCTCCTCCCACCACGGCCTGAGTGAGCCAGGGCCCCGTAATCAGCTGCTCCTTTAACCCTGTCCTGTCTGAGAGAAGAATAGATGCCTTCAGGTGACCTACACAAGAGGTGGGGCCAAATCAAAAGCTGAACCCCAGGAGCTGTGCAAGCAAAGAAGAGAAAGGGTTATCTCTCCCATTAGCCTCAGGAGCAGTGGATTAAATCTCCACAATCAACTTGATGTACACTGCATGTCTGGAATACCTGAATAGACAACAAATCATCCCAAAATTGAGGCAGTGGACTTTGGGAGCAACTGTAGACTTGAGGTTTGCTTTTTGCATCTAAGTTGTTTCTGGTTTTATGTTTTATCTTATTTTGGAATTTAGAGTTTATTATCATTGTTAGATTTGTTTGTTGATTTGGTTGCTCTCTTCCTTTTATTTATAAATAGATATATATTTTTATTCATTTTTCTCTTTTTATCAGTGTGTATGTGTATGCTTCTTTCTTTGATATTGTCTGTATAGCTTTGCTTTTACCATTTGCCCTAGGGTTTTGCCTGTCCATTTTTTGTTTGTTTCTTTTTTAGTATAGTGTTTAGTGTTTCTTACCATTGTTGGATTTGTCTTTTGGTTTGGTTGCTCTCTTATTTCTTTCCTTTTATAAATTACTTTTTAAAAAATAATTTAAAAAATTTATTTTGTAATAACTTTATTTTATTTATTTTTTCTTTCTTTTTTTCACATTTTTCTTCTGAGCAATGTGGCTGACAGGGTCTTGGTGCTCCATCTGGGTGTCAGGTCTGTGCCTCTGAGGTGGGAGAGCCTAGTTAATGACATTGGTCCACCAGAGACCTCTCAGCTCCATGTAATATCAAGCAGTGAAAGCTCTCCCAGAGATCTCCATCTCAATGCTAAGACCCAGCTCCACTCAAAGACCAACATCCTACAGTGCTGGATACCCTATGCCAAACAAGTAGAAAGACAGGAACACAGCACCACCCATTAGCAAACAGGGTGCCTAAAATCATAGTAAGGTCACAGACACCCCAAAAAAAACCACCGTACACAGTCCTGCCCATCAGAAAGCCAAGATCCAGCCTCATACACCAGAACACAGGCACCAGTCCTCTCCAACAGGAAGCCTACAGAACCCACTGAACCAATCTTACCCACTGGGGCAGACACCAAAAACAATGGGAAGTATTAACCTGCAGCCTGAGCGAAGGAGACCCCAAACACAGTAAGTTAAGCAAAATGAGAAGACAGAGAAATACGCAGCAGATGAAGAAGCAGAGTAAACACCCACCAGACCAAAAAATGAAGAGGAAATAAGCAGTCTACTTGAAAAAGAATTCAGAGTAATGATCCAAAACCTTTGAAAAGGAATGGAGAAAATACAAGAAACGTTTAACAAGGACATAGAAGAAATAAAGAACAAACAAACAATGATAAACAATAAATGAAATTAAAAATTCTCTAGAAGGAATCAATAGCAGAATAACAGTGGCAGAAGAATGGAAAAGTGATCTGGAAGATAAAATAGTGGAAATAACTACCACAGAACCAAATAAAGAAAAAAGAATGAAAAGAATTGAGGACAGTCTCAGAGACCTCTGGGTCAACATTAAACACACCAACATTCGAATTATAGTGGTCCCAGAAGAAGAAGAGAAAAGAAAGGGACTGAGAAAATATTTGAAGAGATTATAGTTGAAAACTTCCCTAATATGAGAAAGGAAATAGTCATTCAAATCCAGGAAGCACAGAGCCCCATAGAGGATAAATCCAAGGAGAAAAGCTCCAAGACACATATTAATCAAACCATCAAAAATTAAGTACAGGGCTTCCCTGGTGGCGCAGTGGTTGAGAATCCGCCTGCCAATGCAGGGGACACAGGTTCGTGCCCAGGTCCGGGAAGATCCCACATGCTGTGGAGCAGCTAGGCCCATGATCCATGGCTGTTGAGCCTGCATGTTTGGAACCTGTGCTCTGCAACGGGCAAGGCCACAACAGTGAGAGGCCCGCGTACTGAAAAAAAAAAAAATTAAGTACAAAGGAAAAATATTAAAAGCAGCAAGGAAAAAGAAACAAATAACATACAAGGGAATCTCTATAAGGTTAACAGCTGATCTTTCAGCAGAAACACTGCAAGCCAAAAGGGAGTCACAGGACGTATTGAAAATGATGAAAGGGAAAAACCTACAACCAAGATTACTCTACCCTGCAAGGGTCTCATTCAGTATTAATGAAGAAATTAAAATCTTTACAGCCAAGCAAAAGTTAAGAGAAATGAAAACTACCAAACCAGCTTTACAACAAATGCTAAAGGAACTTTGCTAGGCAGGAAACACAATAGAAGGAAAAGACCTACAATAACAAACCCAAAACAATTCAGAAAATGGTAATAGGAACATACATATTGATGACTACCTAAAATGTAAATGGATTAAATGCTCCAACCAAAAGACATAGATTGGGGCTTCCTTGGTGGCACAGTGGTTGAGAGTCCACCTGCCAATGCAGGGGATATGACTTCAAGCCCCGGTCTGGGAAGATCCCACATGCCATGTAGCAGCTGAGACCGTGAGCCATGGCCGCTAAGCCTGCGTGTCTGGAGCCTGTGCTCCACAATGGGAGAGGCCACAACAATGATAGGCCCATGTACTGTGAAAAAAAAAAAAAAAGACTTAGATTGGCTGATGGATACAAAAACAAGACCCATATATATGCTGCCTACAGGAGACCCACTTCAGACTTAGGTACACATACAGACTGAAAGAGAGGGGATGGAAAAAGATATTCTATGCAAATGGAAATCAAAAGAAAGCTGGAGTAGCAATTCTCATATCAGATAAAATAGACTTTAAAATAAAGACTAATAGAAGAGACAAGGAAGGATTGATCAAGGTATCAATCAAATAAGAAGATATAAAAATTGTAAATATTTATCCACCCAATACAGGAGCACCTCAATACATAGGCAAAAGCTAACAGCCATAAAAGGGGAAATCGACAGTAACACAATCATAGTAGGAGCCTTTAACACCCCACTTTCACCAATGGGCAGATCATCCAAAATGAACATAAATAAGGAAACACAACCTTAAAATGATACATTAAGTAAGTTGCACTTACTTGATATTTATAGGACATTCCATCCAAAAATAACAGAATACACTTTCTTCTCAAGTGCTCTTAGAACATTCTCCAGGATACGTCATATCTTGGTTCACAAATCAAGTCATGGTAAATATAAGAAAATTGAATTCGTATCAAGTATCATATCCAACCAAAATGCTGTGAGGCTAAATATCAATTACAGGAAAAAATCTGTAAAAAATACAAACACATGGAGGCTAACCAATATGCTACTAAATAACCAAGAGATCACTGGAGAAATCAAAGAGGAAGTCAAAAAATACCTAGAAACAAATGACAATGAAAACACAACGACCCAAAATCTATGAGATGGAGCAAAAGCAGTTCTAAGAGGAAAGTTTAGAGCAATACAATCCTACTTCAGGAAACAAGAAACATCACAAATAAACAACCTAAACTTACAACTAAAGCAATTAGAGAAAGATAAACAAAAAACCCTCCAAATTTAACAGAAGGAAAGAAATCATAAAGCTCAAATCAGAAATAAATGAAAAAGAAATGAAGGAAACAATAGCAAAGATCAATAAAACTAAAAGCTGGTTCTTTAAGATAAACAAAATTGATAAACCATTAGTCAGACTCATCAACAAAAAAAGGGAGAAGTTTCAAATCAATAGAATTAGAAATGAAAAAGGAGAACTAACAACTGACACTGCAGAAGTACAAAGGATCATGAGAGATTACTACAAGCATCTATATGCCAACAAAATGGACAACCTGGAAGAAATGGACAAATTCTTAGAAAAGCACAAGTTTCTGAGACTGAATGAGGAAGAAATAGAAAATATAAACCGACAAATCACAGGCATTATAATTGAGACTGTGATTAAAAATCTTCCAACAAACAAAACCCAGGACCAGGTGGCTTCACAGGTGAATTCTATCAAACATTTAGAGAAGAGTTTACACCCATCCTTCTCAAACTCTTCCAAAATACAGAAGAGGGAGGAACACTCCCAAACTCATTCTATGAGGCCATGTTCACCCTGATACCAAAACCAGATAAAGATTTTACAAAGAAAAAAAGCTACAGACCAATATCATTGATGACCATACATGCAAAAATCCTGAACAAAATACTAGCAAACAGGATCCAGCAGCACATTAAAATGATCATACACCATGATCAAGTAGGGTTTATCCTAGGAATGCAAGGATTTTTCAGTATACTCAAATCAATCAATGTGACCGTATTAACAAATTGAAGGAGAAAAACCATATGATCATGTCAATAGATGCAGGAAAAGATTCTTACAAAATTCAATACCCATTTATGATAACAACCCTCCAGAAAGAAGGAATAGAAGGAACTTACCTCAACATAATAAAGGCCATATATGACAAACCCACAGCCAACATCATTCTCAATGGTGAAAAACTGAAACCATTTCCTCTAAGATCAGGAACAAGGCAAGGTTTTCCAGAGTCACCACTATTGTTCAACATAGTTTTGGAAGTTTTAGCCACAGCCATCAGAATAGAAAAAGAAATAAGAGGAATCCAAATTAGAGAAGAAGAAGAAGTAAAGCTGTCACTGTTTGCAGATGACATGATACTCTACATAGAGAATCCTAAGGATGCTACCAGAAATCTACTAGAGCTAATCAATGAATTTGGTAAAGTAGCAGGATACAAAATTAATGCACAGAAATCTCTTGCATTCCTATACACTAATGATGAAAAATCTGAAAGAGAAATAAAGGAAACATTCCCATTTACCAGTGAAACAAAAAGAATAAAATACCTAAGAATAAACCTACCTAAGGAGATAAAAGACCTGTATGCAGAAAACTATAAGACACTGATGAAAGAAATTAAAGTTGATACAAACAAATGGAGAGATATACCATGGTCTTGGATTGGAAGAATCAACATTGTGAAAATGACTATATTACCCAAAGCAAATTACAGGTTCAATACAATCCCTATCAAACTACCAATGGCATTTTTCAAAGAACTAGAACAAAAATTTCACAATTTGTATGGAAACACAAAAGACCTCAAATAGCCAAAACAATCTTAAGAAAGAAATATGGTGCTGGAGGAATCAGGTTCCCAGACTTCAGCCTATAGTACAAAGCTATGGTAATCAAGACAGTATGGTACTGGCAAAAAAAACAGAAATATAGATCAATGGAACAGGATGGATAACCCAGAGATAAACCCACGCACATATGGTCACCTTACCTTTGATACAGGAGGCAAGAATATACAATGGAGAAAAGACAGCCTCTTCAATAAGTGGTGCTGGGAATACTGGATGGCTACATGTAAAAGAATGAAATTAGAGCACTCCCTAACACCATACACAAAAATAAACTCAAAATGGATTAAAGACCTATGTGTAAGGCCATACACTAGAAATCTCTTACAGAAAAACATAGGCAGAAAACTCTATAACATAAATCACAGCAAGATCCTTTTTGACCCACCTCCTAGAGAAATGGAAATAAAAATAAACAAATGAGGTGTAATGAAAGTTAAAAGCTTTTGCACAAGAGCAAGATGAAAAGACAACCATGAGAATGGGAGAAAATATTTGCAATTGAAGAAACTGACAGAGGATTAATTTCCAAAATTTACAAACAGCTCAATATCAACCAAACAACCCCATCCAAAAATGGGCAGAAGACCTAAATAGACATTTCTCTAAAGCATATATACAGATTGCCAACAAACACATGATAGGATGCTCAACATCACTAATCATTAGAGAAATGCAAATCAAAAGTACAGTGAGGTATCACCTACCCCAGTCAGAATGACCATCATCAGAAAATCTACAAACAATAAATGTGGGAGTGGATGTGGAGAAAAGGGTGTGCCCTGTTGGTGGGAATGTAAATTGATACAGCCACTATGGAGAACAGTAAGGAGGTTCCTTCAAAAACTACAGATAGAACTACCATACCACCCAGCAACCCCACTACTGGGCATATACCCTGAGAAAACCGTAACTCAAAAAGAGTCATGTACCACAATGTTCATTGCAGCTCTACTTCCAATAGCCAGGACATGGAAGCAACCTAAGTGTCCATCGACTGATGAATGGATAAAGAAGATGTGGCACATATACACAATGGAATATTACTCAGCTATATAAGGAAACAAAATTGAGTTATTTGTAGTGAGGTGGATGGATCTAGAGTCTGTCATACAGAGTGAAGTAAGTCAGAAAGAGAAAAACAAATACCACATGCTAATACATATATATGGAATCCAAAAAAAAAAAAAAATGGTTCTGAAGAACCTGGGGGCAAGACAGTAATAAAGACACAGACATAGGGAATGGACTTGAGGACACGGGGAGTGTGTAGGGTAAGCTGTGATGAAGTGAGAGACTGGCATGGACATATATACAGTACTAAATGTGAAATAGCTAGCTAGTGGGAAGCAGCTGCATAGCACAGGGAGATCATCTCAGTGCTTTGTGACCACCTAGAGGGGTGGGATAGGGAGGATGGAAGAGAGACACAAGAGGGTGGAGAGGGAGGAGATATTGGGTTATATGTATATGTATAGCTGATTCACTTTGTTATACAGCAGAAACTAACCCACCATTATAAAGCAATTATAGTCCAATAAAGTTGTTTAAATAAATAAATAAAAATACAAAATAAATCTTAGATCTTATTTAATTTCTTTTATCAGAGTTACCTATTTTTCTGCATTTAGATTCTTTATATATTTTGTTAGATTTATACCTAATTATTTCATTTTTGTAGTACTTTTGTAAATGGTAGTGTTTTAAATTTCAAGTTACAATTACTTGTTGCTGACATGTAGTAAAGCAATTGACTTTCATATATTAACCATGTACCCTGTGACTTTACTATATCTACTTTTCAGTTCCAGAGGGTTTTCTTTGTTTGTATGTCTGGGGTTTTTCTTTTGCTTAATTCTTTAGAATTTTCTACAGTTATGCCATCTGTTAAGAAAAACTGTTTTGTTTCTGCCTTCCCAGTCTATATACCTTTTATTCCTATTTCTTGTCATATCAATAGCTAGGACTTCCAGTATATTGTTAAATGGAAGTGATGAGAAAGGCATCTCTAAGATTTTTTTCTGATCTTAAGTGGTGCTGGGAAAACTGGACAGGTACATGTAGAAAAATGAAATGAGAACATCCTCCAACAACATGTACAAAAATAAACTCAAAATGGATTAAAAACCTAAATGTAAGACTGGATACTATAAGAGTTCTAGAGGAAAACATAGGCAGAACACTCTGACATAAATTTCAGCAATATTTTTTTGGATGTTTCTCTTAGAGTAATGGAAATAAAAGCAAAAATAAACAAATGGTATCTAATTAAGCTTTAAAGCTTTTGCACAGCAAAGGAAACCATAAACAGAATTAAAAGACAACCTATGGACTGGGAGAAAATATTTGCAAATGGTGCTACAGACAAGGGCTTAATTTCTAAAACATACAAATAGCTCATACAACTTAATAATAAAAGAAAAATCCAAACAATGCAATCAAAAAAATGGGCAGAAGACCTAAATAGACATTTCTCCAAAGAAGACATATACATGGCCAACAGTCACATAAAAAGATGCTCATTATCGCTAATTGTTAGAGAAATGCAAAGCAAAACTACAATGAGGTATCACCTCACCCTGGTCTGAATGGCCATCATTAAAAAGTCTACAAATAATCAATGAGGGAGAGGGTGTGGAGAAAAGGAACCCTCCTACACTGTTGGTGGGAATGTAAATTGGTGCAGCCACTATGGAGAACAGTATGGAAGTTTCTTAGAAAACTAAAAATAGAGTTATCATATGACCTAGCAATCCCACTCCTGGGCATGTATCTGGAAAAGATGAAAGCTCTAATTAGAAAGGATACATGCACCCCAATGTTCATAGCAGCACTATTTACAATAATGAAGACATGGAAGCAGCCTAAATGTCCATCAACAGAGAAATGGATAAAAAGTTGTGGTATATATATACAATGGAATATTACTCAGCTATAAAAAAAGTGAAATAATGCTGTTGCTGAGTCCAAGCTCACTCTGCTTGCCACACAAAAGGCCAATGAATTGGAGTCAAGGTGTTGAGGCAGGAATACGACTTTATTTCGAAAGCCAGCAGACCAAGAAGATGGCAGACTAGTGTCTCTGAAAAACCATCTTATCAGGGTCTGGATGCCATTTTCTTTTATATAATCAGAGAGGGAGATCCAGTGAGGAAGTAAAGTAAAAAGGCAGAATAGCGAGGGAGAGGAGGTGAGGAAGTAAAGTAAAAAGGCCATCAGTCTTGCAAAACATGTCCTGGAATGACCAGCCTTGGTGAGGGGATGTGTTAGTTTCTTTTTTCTTTCAGCCATCCACAGTTGAGCAGGGTCAGATTGTCTCCCAGTGAGCTGAACAGCAGAGGAGCAGGGTTCCCTGTGGCAGGCCATTATATATGATTATAATGACAAAAGCAACAAAAAGCAGAGGTTAAAGTCAAAGAAACAGATCCAGCGTGGAGTCTGATTTAGCTCTTCCCTGTTACAATGCCATTTGCAGCAACATGAATGCACCTAGAGATCACCATACTAAGTGAAGTAAATCAGACAAAGACAAATATCATATGATATCACTTATATGTGGAACGTAAAAAAGATACAAATGAATTTACTTATAAAACAGAAATAGACTCACAGTCATAGAAGACAAACTGATGGTTAACAAAGAGGATAGTGGGGGTGGTGGGGGAGACAAATTAGGAGTTTATGATTAACATACACACACTACTATATATAATATACATAAACAACAGGGACCTAGTGCAAAGCACAGGGAACTAAATATCTTGTAGTAACCTACGATGAAAAAGAATCTGAAAAAGAGTATATACATATAACAATTTTGCTGTACACTTGAAACTTACACAATATTGTAAGTTAACTATACTTCAATAATAAAAAAAAAAATCCTCAAAGATTTCCAAGGAGCTATGCATAGTGTGTCAGAACATTAACCCTTTGATCTTTGTGTTGAATTTTATAAACCTTCAATCAACAATAAATCTTATTCACTTCCATATTATTTCCTAGGATGGCACGGGCACTAGGTTTTTATAATGTAGTCTTACTTATGATGTAAATATTTTCAGTGTCTCTTAAGTCAATAAAATATAATGTTAAAAAAAAAGAAGCATCTACTTCCCCACTGTTTAGTATGTTGTTAGCTGTAGGGTTTTTGTAGATATTCTTTATCAGGTTGAGGAAATTCCTTTTTATTACTAGGTTGCTGAGAGTTTTTTTATTAATAGGTGTTTGATTTCATCAGATGCTTTTTCTTCATCAACTGATATGATCAAATGATTTTTTCTTCTTTAGTAGGTTGATATTGTGGATTATATTGATTGATTTTTGAATATTGGCCCCACCTTGCACAACTGAACTAAATCCCACTTGGTTTTGATGTATAATTTTTTAAAACATTGTTAGAATAGGTTTGCTAATGTTTTGTTGAGAATTTTTGCATCCATGTTCCTGAGCAATATTGGTAGAGAGTTTTCCTTTCTTTTATGTCTTTGTCTAGTTTTGGTGTTAGGATAATTCTGGATTCATAGAATGGATTAGTAATGTTATTTCTGCTTCTATTTTCTGGATAAGATTGCAGAGAATTGGTGTCATTTGTTGCTTAAAAGTTTGATAGAATTTACCAGTGAATCCATCAGAGCCTGGTGCTTTATTTTCTGTGAGGCTATTAATTATTGATTCCATTGCTTTAGTAGATATAGACCTCTTGTGATTAACTGTTTTTCCTTGGGTGAGTTTTGGCAGTTTGTGTCTTTCAGTTAATAGTTCCATTGTATGCAAGTTATCAAATTTGTGGGCATAGAATTTTTCATAGTACTTCATTATTTTCCTTTCACTATTCCTAGGAATAACAGTGATAACTTCTTCATTTTTGATGTGGGTAATGTGTCTTCTCTCTTGTTTTCTTGCTTAGCTTGGTTAGAGCTTTATTTTATTGATCTTTTCAAGGAATCACTTTTTACTTCTGTTGATTTTCTCTATTGTTTTCCTGGATTCAATTTCATTGATTTGTGCTCTAATTTTTGTTGTTTAACTTATATTTATTTTCTCCTGTTTGTTTTAGGCTCAAATTACTCTTCTCTTTCTAGTTTCCTAAGGTGGAGGCTTAGATATTGATTTTAGGTCTTTCTTCTTTTATAATATATGCATTTAATGGTATAAATTTCTCTCTAAGCACTGCTCTCACTGCATCCTATAAATTTTGATTTGCTGTATTTTCATATTCATTTAGTTCAAAATATTTAAACACTTTTTCTTGACACTTCTTAACTCATGTATTATTTAGCAAGGTGATATTTAATTTCCAAATACTGGGGGATTTCCAGCTATCTTTTAATTATCGATCTCCAGTTTACTTCCAATGTGGTCTGAGAACATACTTTGTATGACTTCTATACTTTAAATGTGTTAATGTGTATTTTATGGCCCACACCTTAACAAGATATGTGGCATCTCTTGGTGAATGTTCCATGTGTGTTTGAGCAGATTACATATACTGCTGTTGTTGGAAGCAGTATTCTATAAATAAATATAGATGAAGTAATTGATAGTGGTGTTCAGGTCAACTATATCCTTGCTGATTTTCTACATGCTTGATCTATCAATTATTTAAAGAGGCATGTTAAAGTCTCCAGCTATAATAGTGGATTTCCTGTTTTTATTTTCATTTCTATCAGTATTTGCTTCATGTATTCTGACGTTTTATGGTTAGATACAAACACGCTTAGAATTGTCTTTTAGAAGTATTGACGCCTTTATAATTGGGTAATGTGCCTCTTTATACTTCATTATTTTGCTTGTTTTGAAGGCTATTTTGTCTGAAATTAATATATCTACTTCAACTTTCTTTTCATTAGCATTGAAATGCCCACGGTCGCGAGATCCCTCACAAAGCCACCAGAGTCGAGAGTCAAAGCCAAACAGCAAGGGTCATTTATTGCAGGTTCGAACCTGGGCCCCTGTGCCCTTGTTTCCAAAGGCATTCCGAGAGCCCCCAAAGGGGCCGTTTTAACTTTTTTATACATTGGTACAAACAAGTTCGGGACTTTCCAGTTGTGGGCAAAACAGATTGGCTATCTTATTTAGGGAACATTAATCCTGTATTCTGATTGGTTTAAAATTTATGGGGTAACCAGCAAGCATAGTTACAGAAGCGAGAACGGCTGATTGTGCAAACCAGAGTTTTGTGCTAAACAGGAAATTCAAAACCGGAGCAAAACCGGTATTGAGGTCTATTATGGCCCCAGTAGGTAGTTATTTTATTTTTAATTTTTATGTGCTCCTCATTCCCCCCTTTCAATAAGTGCTTTAAGGAGCCAATCTTGGGTCCTTATGTCTCGGTTTCTTCTATTTCTATGGGTTGATATTGAGTTCTTAATATCATTAATTGAACTGCATTTATCCTTTCACGTACAAAATCCATGATTTTACTGATTATACAGGGGCCTATGGTGAGTAATATAAGTATGTATAATAAGGGACCCAAAACAGGAAGGAGATATGGGAGCATTCCATGAAGTCCTGTCCAGAGGGGATTGTCTAATAATTCTTTTCTCCGGCGCACTAAATCTTCTTGCAGCTGATGAAATTTGGTTCTTACAATGCCAGATTTGTTTGCATAAAAACAACATTTTTCTTTTAAGGCAAGGCATATTCCTCCCTGTTCGGCAGTTAATAAATCTAAACCCCGTCTATTCTGTAAGACTACTTCAGCCAATGAATCAAGTTGGTCTTGTAAATCTTGGATACTCCCGGAGAGGGTTTCAATATCTTCTATTAATTGTCTAGATAACTGATTATAAGAATAGAGGGAGTGTCCAAGGCCTGCCGCCCCAGCAGCTACAGCTCAAGTAATTCCTAGCCCCGCGATAAGGGGAATAAGAGGGACGGCTCGTTTAGATCTTCCAGCCCAAAGGTCCAAACTAGGAATAGGTAATGGCGTGTCTCCCGAAATTAAATCTATATTGGGTAAAATAGTGGCCAGGGTGCAAATCCCCGTCCAGTTTAGGGGCAAATAGGTGTAAGCTATATTGTTTCCACAAACAAAAACAGTAGTGTTAGAACTGCAAAGGGATGAATTTACAGTTATATATGATGTACAATTAACAGAAGACAGTATTCCCAAGTCAATACTGTCATTAATGAGGGAATCATTTTTAACAAAACAGGTAGCATTTAAAGTAGTAGAGAACCCTGAAAACTGTGTGAGAAATGGCACAGGCAATAAAGTAGGGGTGCACTGTTTGGCAAGGTGTGGACCATTACCAATGGGGATGGCTATCGGGCGGGGCGGTCCTTGAGGTAAACAAAGCCAGCAATCTTGTGCTAAAGTGGGGTTAGTCATATTTAAAAGTATAAATGTAGCTTTTAATATGGTCATAGTCTGGGGGTCTAATTCTGAGGGATCGACCTTGGGTCGAATTAGGGGATGATAATTAAGTTCTGGATAGAGATGTTGATAAATTTCTTCTATTTGTCTTTGGGTCTTTACCTGGCGCATCATATCTTGTGGCCCCCCTCCATCTGACATGTGTGTAGGTGCCCTGGTATTCCAGCATACCGGGATCCCGGGGGTGCCAGTGCATCCAGCCTGAAGGTATTTATTACCCTCATTAATGGTGGGGCTTTTATTATTCTGTAATATGGCTGTGAAATAAGTCATGGGTCTATCGGCTTGACGTGGGTGTAATGGATCCAGGCAGCTATGCTGTCTACCTTGACGGCCCTCGGCGTTGTCAAAATGATCTGGTAAGGTCCTTTCCACCTGGGTTCTAGGGTCTCTTGTCGATGGCGTTTGACAAGAACCCAGTCACCCGGCCGGAGCTGGTGTGGAGTAGGCGGGGGTCCTGTTGCATATAGCTCTTTTAGTTTGGGCCAGATTGTCTCGTGTGTCCGCTGTAAGGCTTGGAGGGAAGACAGGAGATTATTTTCTAGGTCCAATTGGATAAGGTTAGTCTTTAGGTTAGGGATAATAGGAGGAGGCCTACCATGCATTATTTCATAGGGAGTAAATCCTAACTTATAGGGGGAATTTCGCACCCTAAACAAAGCGTAGGGGAGTAGGACTACCCAGTTAGCGCCAGTCTCCATGGTCAATTTAGTTAAAGTCTCCTTTAAAGTTCTATTCATTCTTTCTACCTGTCCTGAACTCTGGGGGCGGTATGCACAATGTAATTTCCAATTAGCCCCAAGTATGGAAGCCAGATCTTGACTTACCTTAGAAACGAAGGCTGGCCCGTTGTCGGACCCTATCATAACTGGAAAGCCATACCTGGGCAGGATCTCTTCTAGTAGTTTCTTAGCTACTATTTGTGCAGTCTCATTCTTGGTTGGGAATGCCTCAGTCCAACCTGAAAAGGTATCTATAAACACCAGTAAATATTTATACCCATATTTGCCAGGCTTTACCTCCGTGAAGTCCACTTCCCAGTAGGCTCCGGGCTGGTTTCCTCTTTCCCGAATGCCAGTGGTTGACGGGTGGGTGCTGGCATTATGGAGTTGGCAGACTGCACAGTCAGCAACCAGTCGTTCAGTCTTTTCGGAGACATTTTTAATTTTAAGTCCAGTCTGCCTGATAAGATCCTGTAGCCGTCGGGCGCCTAAGTGGGTGCTGCGGTGGATCCGTTCAAGGACTAGGGTTCCTAGTTTCTCAGGAAGGAGAATATTGTTTTTAGAGTCCCGCCACCATCCGTCTCTAACCTGGGTTAGAGGGAGCTTGTTCATCCATCTAATATCTTCCTCCGAATAGTCTGGTTGGGGCGGTAATTCTCGAGGCCCTGGATCCGGCAATTGTAGAGGAAGCAATGGTATTGGGGTGAATGCCTCTTTCCGAGCCGTCTGATCTGCCAAATTGTTGCCTCGGGCGACTGGATTTGTGGGTTTTTGATGCCCCGGGCAATGTACAATGGCTAGCTTTTTGGGTTCCCATATGGCCGCTAGCAAGGCCAGGATTTCCTCTTTGTTCTTGATGTCTTTGCCCTCTGCTGTGAGTAGTCCCCGCTTTCGGTATATTGCCCCATGTATATGTGCGGTAGCGAAAGCATACCGGCTGTCTGTATATATGGTGGCTTTTTGGCGTTTGCTCATCTTGAGAGCTTGGGTCAGGGCAATTAATTCAGCTTTTTGGGCTGAGGTCCCTGGGGGGAGAGTCTCTGCCCATATCACCTCAGTTTCTGATGTTACCGCTGCCCCCGCATACCTCTGACCTTGCTGGACAAAGCTGCTGCCGTCAGTGAACCATGTGACTTGTGCATCCGGTAGGGGCTGGTTACGTAGGTCTTCCCGAACCCCATGGATCTGGGCCAATACCTCTGCACAGTCATGGAGTGGGGAGTCCAAATCTGGGTCAGGTAATAGGGAGGCAGGGTTTAATGCCCGCAGCAGAGTGTAGCTGATTCTGAGGGGATTTAACAGTAGACCCTGGTAGTGGACCAGTCGAGCATTGCTCATCCATCGGTTGGGAGGCTGTTTGAGAACCCCGTCGATGGCGTGGGGGGTGGTGACATGCAACTCCTGTCCCATAGTTAGTTTGTCAGCATCCTTTACCATTAGGGCCGTGGCGGCGATCATCCGGAGGCAAGGAGGCCATCCGGCAGCCACTGGGTCCAATTTCTTTGACAGGTAAGCGACAGGTCTGGGCCAAGGACCGAGGGGCTGGGTCAACACGGCCTTAGCTATGCCTTTGCTTTCATCTACAAAGAGGTGGAAGGGTTTGGAGACATCAGGGAGACCCAGGGCAGGTGCGGATAGCAAGGCAGTTTTGATCTGCTGAAATGATTGCTCAGTCTCCTCTGTCCATTCAAAGGGCGTCTGCTCTTTGGTGGCCAAGTATAGCAGTTTGGCCATTTCAGCAAATTTGGGTATCCATAAACGGCAGAACCCCGCTGACCCCAAAAATTCCCTTACCTGTCGAGGCGTGGTGGGTCTGGGGATGCAGAGGACAGTTTCCTTCCGTGCATCTGTGAGCCATCGTTGCCCCCCTTTCAATAGGTACCCCAGGTAAGTTACCTCAGGCCTGCAGATCTGCGCTTTCTTGGCAGAGGCCCAGTATCCCAGGGTGCCGAGAGTCTGTAGGAGGTTTCTGGTTCCCTGCAGGCAGGCTTCAGCGGTCTCAGCAGCTATTAAGAGATCATCAACATACTGTAGGAGGGTTACATTGGGGTTTTGTCTCCAGTACTCACTGAGATCCTCGTGTAGGGCCTCATCAAATAAGGTGGGCGAATTTTTGAATCCTTGGGGAAGTCTGGTCCAGGTGAGTTGTCCGTTTATGCCTCTCTCGGGATCCGACCATTCGAAGGCAAAGAGTTCTTGACTTTTAGGTGCCAAAGTTAAACTGAAAAAGGCATCTTTGAGGTCCAACACAGTATACCACTGTTTTTCAGGACTAAGGGCACTCAAGAGAGTATATGGGTTGGGCACAGTGGGGTGAATATCTATGACCCGTCTGTTAACTTCTCTTAGGTCCTGCACTGGCCAATAGTCTTTACTGTTAGGTTTGTGAACTGGCAGCAAGGGCGTATTCCAAGCTGACTGGCAGGGGCGCAATATTCCCAGATCAAGAAGTTGGCGAATGTGGGGGGTGATACCAGTTTTGGCTTCTAGGGGCATGGGATACTGCCGAACACGCACAGGGTCCGCTCCTTGTTTGATTTCTATGAATAGGGCTGGGCGATGTTTTACCAATCCCATCCCGCCTGTTTCTGCCCATGCTTCGGGAAACTGCTGAAGCCATGATTCTATGTCTTGATTTTGGGAGGGTGGTTCCTGATGAAGTCGGTATTCATCTTCTAAGTTTAGGGTGAGCACAGATATGGGTTGGTTCTGAGGGTCTGTTACGATCGGCCCTTCTGGTCGAAAATGAATTTGTGCTCCCATTTTAGTGAGTAAATCTCTTCCCAGTAAGGGGCAAGGACTATCGGGAATGACCAAAAAGGAATGGGTCACCCTTCCAGTGCCCAAGTCTACAGTTCTCTGAGTAGTCCAGGGGTAATGTTTAACTCCAGTAGCTCCTTGAACCCAGGAGGACTTGTTAGAAACTTTCCCGTGGGGCTTAATCAAGACCGAATGCTGTGCCCCCGTATCCACCAGGAATTGGACTGGTTTCCCCTCCACTTGTAGGGTTACCCTGGGTTCGGGGAGTGGGTCCGAACCCCGTCCCCCCTACTCTGCATCATGTGTAAATAGGACTGGGGTGGCCTTCGGTTGCCATTGCCTCTGGTTGGCGCGCGGCTGCCTTTTCTTGGGGCATTCTCGAGCCCAGTGGCCTTTTTCTTTGCAATAGGCACATTGATCTCTGTCCAATGGTCACCTGGGAGGTCAAGTGGCTGGGGGGCCCTCTTGGTCTTTCTGAACAATGGCAGCCAGGACCTTAGTCATTTTTTCAGTGGCTTTAAGTTGTTTATCCTCTGGGGCGTCTCGGTTATTAAAGACGCGCTGGGCGATACGGAGTAGATCCTGTATCTGTTTGCCCTCCAGATCTTCTAATTTCTGGAGTTTCTTTTTAATATCAGGGGCTGCCTGCTTAACGAAAGACATTACAACAGCAGCCTGATTTTCGGGGGCCTCTGGGTCCATAGGGGTATACTGTCTAAAGTCTTCCATTAATCTTTCTAAATAAGAGGAGGGACTTTCTGTTTTACCTTGTATAATTGAATATACCTTGGCCAAATTAGTGGGCTTGCGCGCGGCAGCCCGGAGACCCGCCATTAGAGTCTGGCGATAAATGAGCAGTCGTCCCCTACCTTCTCCGGTGTTATAGTCCCATTCATCTTGCGGGGGGCGAGTTAAGGGAAAGGCTGCATTGATGAGGTCAGGGTTAGCAGTGGGTTGACCATCATCTCCAGGAACCAGTTTTTTCGCCTCCAGCTGGATTCGCTATCGTTCTTCGGTGGTGAATAGGATCCGGAGGAGCTGCTGGCAGTCATCCCAGGTGGGCTGATGAGTAAACATAACGCTGTCTAGAAGAGCTATCAAGTCTTTAGGGTTATCTGAAAAGCGGGCATTCTGGGTTTTCCAATTATATAAGTCACTGGTAGAGAATGGCCAATATTGGAGCCGAGGGTTCCCTGTTTCATCGGGGGGGCCTATTTCTCGTAAGGGCAGGGCTATGGTGGAATCTGGAGGGTGGAACCTTGGATCGCGTTGGGTGCGTCCTCGGGTTCGGCCAGCTGGCCCATCGCCCTCAGGGGGTGAGGGACCTAGCAATGCTTCTGCCTCTCGATTATCTGGACTTGGTTCTGGAGGTCCTTCTGGGGGAATATCTGGAGGGTCCATTGGGGGGAGAGGATCAGGGCCAGGGGCAGGGATTGGAGCCGGTTGGGGGTTTAGAGGAGGAGGTTGATGGGGGGGGGGGTCCAAAAGAAGAAGGTCTTGGCTATCAGAAAGTATAGGTGCAGTGGGAGGTTGTGGTTTGGGTGGCTTGGTTGGCTTAGCCGCAAGAATCCTACATGAATCTGGGGACAAAAAGGGTGTCACCCAAGGAGGAGGATTTTCTACTAAATCTTGCCATACTAAAATATAAGGGATTTGGTCCGGATGACCTTCTTGTCCCGACAAGAAAACTCTAGATTTAACTTTTAGAATTATAGGAAGGCAAAAGGTACCCTCGGTGGGCCAGCCAACCCCGAAAGTTGGCCATTCAGAGCGGCAGAAGGTAATTAGTTTTTTTCTCCGGATGTCTAAACTGAGGTTGTGTCCTCGGGACTTTACATCCCCAAAATTAGCCAGAAGAAGGGAGAGAGGGGTGCTCTGTGTTTGGCCCATGTTTAGGTCCTGGAAGAGATCAGTCAGAGAAAGTTATTTTAAAACAAAAGTAAATTAAGATCCGCTCAGATAATGAAACCTGTTAAGGAAGAAAGATAAATTTTAGTAGCAATATCGCATGCGCGCACCTGATGGGCTAGGGAAAGGGAAAAGGGTTAGCAGCGATATCGCATGCGTATTCCAGATGGGCTTTTAGCCCCAAATGGGTTGTGGTGGACGTCTCCGACCACATCCGACTAGGCGTCCTATAGCGCGTCCGCCAGGACCGTCCTAGTTCCCAAAACAGAAAGTACCCTGAGCCGGCTTACTTACCGATTGATTATCAGTAATGACCCGTTGACCTGAGGTCTGGTGGGCTTGGGGGATATCCCGGACGAGCCCCCAAATGAAATGCCCACGGTCGCGAGATCCCTCACAAAGCCACCAGAGTCGAGAGTCAAAGCCAAACAGCAAGGGTCATTTATTGCAGGTTCGAACCTGGGCCCCTGTGCCCTTGTTTCCAAAGGCACTCCGAGAGCCCCCAAAGGGGCCGTTTTAACTTTTTTATACATTGGTACAAACAAGTTCGGGACTTTCCAGTTGTGGGCAAAACAGATTGGCTATCTTATTTAGGGAACATTAATCCTGTATTCTGATTGGTTTAAAATTTATGGGGTAACCAGCAAGCATAGTTACAGAAGCGAGAACGGCTGATTGTGCAAACCAGAGTTTTGTGCTAAACAGGAAATTTAAAACCGGAGCAAAACCGGTATTGAGGTCTATTATGGCCCCAGTAGGTAGTTATTTTATTTTTAATTTTTATGTGCTCCTCAGCATTATTATGGTATTTTTTTAAAGAGATAGAAAAAGTATCTTTTTCTATCCCTTTAGCTTTAACCTGTATGAGTGTTCATATTTAAAGTGGATTTCTTGTAGACAACATAGTTGGCTTTTATTTTATTTTTTTACTGACTTTCACAATCTCTGTCTTTTAATTGCTGTATTTAAACCATTCACATTCAGAGTGATTTTTGATATTGTTGGATTAATATCTACCATGTTAGTAGTTGATCTGTATTAGTTGTACTTGTTCTCCCCCCCCCCACTGCTTTTTCTGCCTTATCTGGTTTTAAACAGTATTTTACCTAATTCTAGTTTACTGCCTCTCTTAGTAAATTAATTATATATATATTTTAAAATAGTGGTTACTGGGCTTCCCTGGTGGAACAGTGGTTGAGAGTCCGCCTGCTGATGCAGGGGACATGGGTTCATGCCCCGGTCTGGGAGGATCCCATATGCTGTGGAGCGGCTGGGCCCGTGAGCCATGGCCGCTGGGCCTGTGCTTCCAGAGCCTGTGCTCTGCAACAGGAGTGGCCACAACAGTGACAGGCCCGCGTACTGAAAAAAAAAAATAGTGGTTACTATATACATTTTTCCCTAATGTAAGCTTGCAATATTCATTTTTCCCTAATCGAAATCTACCTTCAAATAGCACGGTACCACTTCATGGGTAATACAGGTACCTTATAACAGAATATTTCCAATGTCTCCTGTTCTTTATGAAATTGGCATAATTTATTTCACTTATCCATATGCTATAATTACCAATATGTTGTTTGTATTATTACTTTATACTGTTATCTGTTAATTAATTCAGAGTAAGAAAAGTAAAATATTTTATTTTACTTTTATTTATTCTTTCTCTGACATTCATCTTTTCTTATGTGGATCTGTGTTTCTCTACCTATATCACTTTCCTTCTACCTAAAGTATTTCTTTTAACATTTATTGCAGAGCAGTTCTGGCAATGAATTCCTTCGTTTTTGTTTGTCTGAAAAGGTATTTATTTCTACTTTATTTTGAAGAATTATTTCATGGATATGAAATTCTGGATTGTGGTGTACTTTCTTTCAACAATAAGTATTTCACTCCACCTTTTTCTTGCTTGCCTGGTTTCCGATGAGAAGTACACTGTAATTGTTAATTCTTATTCTTGGTCCTATATAGATTATATTTTTCCTCTACCTCTTTCTAAATTTCCTCTTTGTCTTTGGTATTCTGCAGTTGGGTATGATATTCAAAGATACAGAGTTGCTTTGGGTGTGGGTGTAGAGGGGAGAATTTTTCCTGTTGGGTGCTGTCTGAGCTTCCTGGTTCTGTGTTTTGGTTTCTGACCTTAACTTTGAAAAGTTCCTGGTCATTATTATTTCAAATATTTCCTCTGCTCTATACTCTCTTTCTTCTTCTGGTACTCTAATTATGTGTATGTAACATTTTCTGAAATTTCTCAGAGTTCTTAGATGTTGTATTTTTTTTTTTAACTATGTATTTCAGCTTGAGACGTTTCTATTGACCTAGCTCAAGCTTACTGCTTCTTTCCTTAAGCTGTATCCTCCACTGATGAGCCCATCAAAGGCATTCATTTTATTTCAAGGCAACATTTTATTTCAAGTTGTTTTAGAGTTCCATCTGTCAGCTTACATTACCCATCTCTTCTGCATATTGCCTACATTTTCCATTATTGTCTACATTTTCCATTATTCCCATAACATATTAATCATAGTTATTTTAAATTTCTTGTTTGATAATTCCAATATCTGTGTCATAGCTGAGTCTGGTTCTTATGCTTTTTTGTCTTTTTAGACTGTGCTTTTCTTGCATTTTATCATGCCTTGTAATTTTTTTGTGAAAGCCAGATGTGATGTATCAGGTAATAGAATAAGTACTTAGGCTTCTAGTGTGAGAATTTATGTTAATCTGACTAGGAGTTGGGTTGTATTTAATGTTTTCTCTACTAGTAGTTGCCAGAGGCTTTAAATTTCTCTTGTCTTTTTTATTGACTTTGGGCTTCCCTAAGCACTCCTTCTCTGGAAGTGTGACAGTTCTTTCAGCTGTCATGTACTATTATTATTTGGCAGCCCTGTTGGTGTGATGGTAAAGAATGGGGGAGCAGATGTGTTCTATACTATTATGATTAAATACAAGTTTTTCAGTGGGTCTGTGTCCCTGGGCTGTGACCTTCCCAATGTCTTTTAGTTCCTCCTACTCTTAGTTGAGACAGGTAGGCTAGATGGGACTGCAGTGGGGAAATGCCCTTCCCCCAGGTGGGATATGTCTCTGGTAAAATCTTTGCCCCTGGAGAGTAGACCATTGTCATGGAAAACACTCATGTACATTTCACAATTACTCTTCCCCTTCCACTTCCAGATCTTTCTTGTCTCCTCAGTAAGAGCCTGATAGGGTTCCTGGAGGTAAAACCCATTAAAGTATGGAAGCTCCCCAAAGACTAAAGCCCCAAAGAGTTTCCTCCTCTCATGCTAGTTTACACTCGGTCTCCAGCATTTCATCAAAACTACCATTTAACTGTTCCTATCAGTTTATGGTTCCCGTAGCTTCTGCTCTGGGGAAACAGATCTTGGCTGTGATTCTCTGGTTTTGCCTATTTCTCCAGATTTTGACTAGTGGTTTGCCCTTGACCTCAGTTCTCCAAAGAGTCCCAGAAAAGTAATTGATTTTGAGTTTGTTCAGCGTTCAGCTTTTTGTTGTTTTAAGGACAGAAGTGATGATGTCTAAGGTCTTTATATATCAGAGCTGAAATTGGAAGAGCTTCTATTTTATTTTTATTTACATAATGGCAGTAAATCATTAAATATATATATATATATGTAGAAGGTTGGAATAATAGGGGCTTTCATTCAGAGATGAGGAAGTTAATGAATAATGATACTAAATGACTTGTGCAAGGTGACATGTACATTTAACAGAAAGTATTTAATCTTTAAATTTAACAAAATAGTAATATATTATTAATTTTTCTGAATTTACAATTTAAGAACTTCAGTTTAGAATTGAGGTTGGTATTTTTAATTTCTGCCTCTAAAATTTGCATCCACGTGCAAAGTATATGCTGTCCTTTGTGTATTAAACCCAGTAATGCTTTCCAGGTGTTCATTTTGTACCAGGATGGTTATTATTGAAGATGATCATGTTTTTGTATTTTAATCTTGACAAACTAAAATATTTAGAGTGTTCAAAAATGTTTTAATACATGAAAGAAAAGCCAGTGTTTTGAGAGGATAGTCATTTTAAATACAAAGACAAGATTTAGCTTGCAATAGAAGGAGGGGAAATACTGAGATTAGAACTCTAGTTGTTGGCATATTTGTGGACATGAAACTTGAAGGAGAAATTAAATGAATGTTTAAAGAATCTCTTTTCACAGAAGTACCAATTTTAGGATTTTCAAAACCTGATTACCTAAGAAAATAAATAAAAATTTCTATTTTTAAACAAACATGTTAAATATCGATTGTCTGTGTAAGGACTTTTCAAGGAAGAGAAGAAAATGAGAATTAAAAACACATAAATGATCTTCACTTACCAAGACTGAACTAGTAAACCTGTTTCCCAGATCACTATTGTTGAACTATGTGTTAGTTACCATGCTAAATGTTTTGTATATAGCCTCTCAGTTAATCCTTGCAACAGTTAAACATTTATAAAATCTGAAACATAAAGAATTTAGTTGGCATTTCCAAAGTCTGTTCTGGGGCTTTTTCTTCCTCACTGTAGGAATTCTTCTTGGGAGAACGAATTCCCTTACTTCTAGGACCTTTAATTCCCATGCATTGATAGCTCCCAAGCATACATTCCAGTCGGCCTTTCTCTTTCTTTCTCTCTACCTCTCTCTCTCTCTCCCTTCTTCTTTTCCTCCCTCCCCTTTCTTCCCTCCCCCTTCCTCCCTCCCTCCTTCTTTCATTTACTCCTTCCCTCCCTGCCCCATCCTCTCCTTTTCTAGACTTGTATGACCCTACTGCTCACTGGGTGCCTCTACTTATTCCACAGAAACATCTAATTTTAACATGTCCAAAACAGCAGTTTACTTCACCCCACACTTTTTGCCCTGTGTTCTCTTTTACAATGGTGATATTGTCCATGTGATTGCTCAGTCCTGGGAAGTGGGTATAATTCTTGATTTATTGTTCCCTCTCACCCATCACCTCTAACTGATCATCAGTTCCTGTTGATTCTTTTTCCTAAACAGATTGTAAATCTGTCTACTTCTCCTTGTTCTTACTGTCACCACCAAGGTTTATGCCAAGTTGATTCTTGTAGGAATTACTACAATGTCCTCTTATGGGTATTCTCTTCTAGTGTCTTACCTCTCCACTCCATTTTACTCACTGTAGCCACAGTAAGCTTTCCAATATGACAGTGCCTCTTTGGGTAAATTCAAAACTCTACCATGATTTTTCAGGTTTTTCACGACATTGACTCTCTGTTTCTCTCTGGCTTCTCCTCTCCTTCCAATATATATTCATTCTCTCCCCCAACCACCCCCAGCTTTATTGAGGTATAGTTGACAGTTTAAAATTGTACAAAGTATGCAACTTGATGATTTGATATACATATACATTGTAAAATATTAATCACTATCAAACTACTTAACATACGCATCACCTCACATAGTTACCATTTTCTTTTTTTATGTGTAGTGAGAACACAAGCTCTGCCCTTTTAACAAATTTCAATTGTACAATACAATACTGTTAAGTATAGTCACATTGCTTACTTACTTACGTACTTATTTATTTATTTATTTTTAACATCTTTAATGCAGTATAATTGCTTTACAATGGTGTGTTAGTTTCTGCTTTATAACAAAGTGAATCAGTTATATATATACATATGTTCCCATATCTCTTCCCTCTTGCATCTCCCTCCCTCCCACCCTCCCTATTCCACCCCTCTACAAGGTCACAAATCATCTACTGATCCCCCTGTGATATGTGGCTACTTCCCACTAGCTATCAATTTTACGTTTAATAGTGCATATATGCCCATGCCACTCTCTCACTTTGTCACAGCTTACCCTTCCCCTCCCCCATATCCTCAAATCCATGCTCTAGTAGGTCTATGTCCTTATTCCTGTCTTACCCCTAGGTTCTTCATGACATTTTTTTTTCTTCTTCTTAGATACCATATATACATGTTAGCATACGGTATTTGTTTTTCTCTTTCTGACTTACTTCACTCTGTATGACAGACTCTAGGTCCATCCACCTCATTACAAATAACTCAATTTCGTTTCTTATTATGGCTGAGTAATATTCCATAGTATATATGTGCCACATCTTCTTTATCCATTCATTGGTTGATGGACACTTAGGCTGCTTCCATGTCCTGGCTATTGTAAATAGAGCTGCAATGAACATTTTGGTACATGACTCTTTTCGAATTATGATTTTCTCAAGGTATATGCCCAGTAGTGGGATTGCTGGGTTGTATGGTAGTTCTATTTGTAGTTTTTAAGGAAACTCCATACTGATCTCCATAGTAGCTGTATCAATTTACATTCCCACCAACAGTGCAAGAGTGTTCCTTTTTCTCCACACCCTCTACAGCATTTATTGTTTCTAGATATTTTGATGATGGCCATTCTGACTGGTGTGAGATGATATCTCATTGTAGTTTTGATTTGCATTTCTCTAATGATTAATGATGTTGAGCATTCTTTCATGTGTTTGTTGGCAATCTGTATATCTTCTTGGGAGAAATGTCTGTTTAGGTCTTCTGACCATTTTTGGATTGAGTTGTTTCTTTTTCTCTTATTGAGCTGCATAAGCTCCTTGTAAATTTTGGAGATTAATCATTTGTCAGTTGCTTCATTTGCAAATATTTTAACATTCTGAGGGTTGTCTTTTGGCCTTCTTTATGGTTTCCTTTGCTGTGCAAAAGCTTTTTAGTTTCATTAGGTCCCATTTGTTTATTTTTGTTTTTATTTCCATTTCTCTAGGATGTGGGTCAAAAAGCATCTTGCTGTGATTTATGTCATAGAGTGTTCTGCATATGTTTTCCTCTAAGAGTTTGATAGTGTCTGGCCTTACATTTAGGTCTTTAATCCATTTTGAGTTTATTTTTTATCCATTTTGAGTTTATTTTTGTGTATAGTGTTAGTGAGTGTTCTAATTTCATACTTTTACATGTACCTGTCCAGTTTTCCCAGCACCACTTATTGAAGAGGGTGTCTTTTCTCCACTGTATATTCTTGCCCCTTTATCAAAGATAAGGTGACCATAAGTGTGTGGGATAATCTCTGGGCTTTCTATTCTGTTCCATTGATCTATATTTCTGGTTTTGTGCCAGTACCATAGTGTCTTGATTAGTGTAGCTTTGTAGTATAGTCTGAAGTCAGGGAGCCTGATTCCTCCAGCTCCGTTTTTCATTCTCAAGATTGCTTTGGCTATTCGGGGCCTTTTTGTTTCCATACAAATTGTGAAAATTTTTGTTCTAGCTCTGTGAAAAATGTCAGTGGTAGTTTGATAGGGATTGCATTGAATCTGTAGATTGCTTTGGGTTGCAGAGTCATTTTCACAATGTTAATTCTTCCAATCCAAGACCATGGTATATCTCTCCACCTATTTGTATCATCTTTAATTTCTTTCATCAGTGTCTTATAATTTTCTACATACAGGTCTTTTGTCTCCTTAGGTAGGTTTTTTCCTAGATATTTTATTCTTTTTGTTGCAATGGTAAACGCAAGTGTTTTCTTAATTTCACTTTCAGATTTTTCATCACTAGTGTATAAGAATGCCAGAGATTTCTGTGCATTAATTTTGTATCCTGCTACTTTACTAAATTCATTGATTAGCTCTAGTAGTTTTCTGATAGCATCTTTAGGATTCTCTATGTAGAGTATCATGTCATCTGCAAACAGTGACAGCTTTATTTCTTATTTTCTGATTTGGATTCCTTTTACTTCTTTTTCATCTCTGATTGCTGTGGGTAAAACTTCTAAAACTATGTTGAATAAGAGTGGTGAGAGTGGGCAACCTTGTCTTGTTCCTGATCTTAGTGGAAATGGTTTCAGTTTTTCACCATTGAGGACGATGTGACTGTGGGTTTGTCATATATGGCCTTTATTATGTTGAGGAAAGTTCCCTCTATGCCTACTTTCTGCAGTGTTTTTATGATAAATTGGTGCTGAATTTTGTCGAAAGCTTTCTCTGCATCTATTGAGATCATCATATGGTTTTTCTCCTTCAATTTCTTAATATGGTGTATCACATTGATTGATTTACATATATTGAAGAATCCTTGCATTGTTGGAATAAACCCCACTTGATCATGGTGTATGGTCCTTTTACTGTGCTGTTGGATTCTGTTTGCTCGTATTTTGTTGAAGATTTTGCATCTATGTTCATCAATGATATTGGCCTGTAGTTTTCTTTCTTTGTGACATCTTTGTCTGGTTTTGTTGTCAGGGTAATTGTGGCCTTGTAGAATGAGTTTGCGAGTGTTCCTCCCTCTGCTATATTTTGGAAGAGTTTGAGAAGGATAGGTGTTAGCTCTTCTCTAAATGTTTGATAGAATTAGGTTGTTTTCTAACTTCATTGATTTACATGCAGCTGTCCAACTTTCCCAACACCCTTTGCTGAAAAGACTCCTTTCCCATTGTACCTTCTTGCCTCCTTTGTTGAAGATTAATTGACTGCGGTGTGTGGGTTTACTTCTGGGCTCTTTCTTCTTTTCCATTGATCCATATTCTGTTTTTGTGCCAGTACCACACTGTTTTATTACTGTAGCTATGTAGTATTCTCTGAAGTCTGGGATGGTTATGCCTCCTGCTTGGTTCTTTTTTCAGGATTGCTTTGGCAGTTCTGAGTCTTTTATGGTTCCAGATGAATTTTAGGGTTATTTGTCCTAGTTCTGTGAAAAGTGCCATTGGTAATTTGATAGAGATTGTGTTAAATCTGTAGATTGCTTTGGGTACTATTGCCATTTTAACAATATTAATTCTTCCAATCCAAGAGCATGTGATATCTTTCCATTTCTTTGAATCATTTTCAATTTCCTTTATTAATGTTTTATAGCTCTCAGCTTATGAGTCTTTCACCTTCTTGGTGAGGTTTATTCCTAAGTATTTTATTTTGGGGGTTGTGATTTTAGAAAGTATTGTTTTTTGTTTTCTTTTTACATTCTTTCTGATATTTCATTGTTGTTGTAAAGAAATGCAACTGACTTCTGTATGTTAATCTTGTATCTTGCTACATTACTGAATTCATTTATCAGTTCTAGCAGTTTTTGTGTGGAGTCTTTAGGGTATCATACAGTGTATCATCTATATATAATTACAATTTTACCTCTTCCCTTCCAATTTGGATACATTTTATTTCTTTTTCTTGTCTGATTGCTGTGGCTAGGACTCCCAATACTGTGTTGAATAGAAGAGGTGAGAGTGGGCAATGTTGCCTTGCTCCAGATTTTAGCAGGAAGGCTTTCAGCTTTTCACCTTTGACTATTATATTGGCTGTGGGTTTGTCATAAATAGTTTTTACTATTTTGAGATATGTTCCCTCTCCATCCACTTTGATAAGAATTTTTATCATGAATGGATGTTGAATTTTGTCAAATGCTTTTTCTGCATCTATTGAGATGATCATGTGGTTTTTGTTTTTTCTTTCGTTTATATGGTGTATCACATTGATTGATTTGTGTGTGTTGAACCATCCTTGTAAACTTGGGATGAATCCCACTTGGTCACGGTTATGATCATTTTCATGTGTTGTTGGATTTGGTTTGTTAATATTTTGTTGAGAAGTTTCGCATCTATGTTCATCAAAAATATTGGCCTGTAATTTTTTTTTTCTGATGGTGTGTTAGTCTGGTTTTATTATCAGTGATATGGTGGCTTCATTAAAATGTCCTTGGGAGTGTTCCCTGCTCTTCAATTTTCTGTAAGAATTTGAGAAGAATTGATATAAATTCTTCTTTGTATGTTTGCTAGAATTCACCTGTGAAGCCATCTGGTCCTGGACTTTTATTTGTAGGGAGTTTTTAAATTACAGACTCTATTTCAGTTCTAGTGATCAGTCTGTTCAAATTATTTATTTCTTCTTGATTCAATTCTGTATGTTTCTAGAAACTTGTCCTATTTCTTCTAGGTCACCAAATTTTTGACATATAATTATTCATAGTATTCCCTTATGGTTTTTTGTTATTCTGTAGTATCAATTGTTATGTCTCCTTTTTCATTTCTTATTTTGTTTATTTGGGTTTTCTCTCTTTTCTTCTTAGTGAGCCTGGCCAGAAGTTTGTCAATCTTGTTTATCCTTTCAACGAATCAACTCCTGGTCTTACTGATTTTGTCCTATTTTTTAAATTTCTATTTTATTCATTTCCTCTCTAGTTTTTATTATTTCCTTCCTTCTTCTGACTTCAGGTTTTGTTTTTCTTCTTTTTCTAATTCTTTTAAGTGGTTGGTTAAGTTGTTTATTTGAGATTTTTCTTCTTTTTGGAGGAAGGCCTGTATTGCTATAAACTTCCCTCTAAGAATTGCTTTTGCTGTATCCCATAGACTTTGTATGGCTGTGTTTTCATTGCCATTTGTCTCAAGGTATTTTTTAATTTCCTCTTTGATTTCATCATTGACCCATTGGTTTTTTAGAAGCATGTTGTTTAGTTTCCATGGAATCATTTTTTTCTCATTTCCTTTTCTGTGGTTAATTTCTAGTTTCATGTTGTTGTTGTCAGAAAAGATGCTTGAGATATTTTCTATAGTCTTAAATTTGTAGAGGCTTGTTTTGTGCCCTAGTATGTGGTTAATTCTAGAGAATGTTCCATGTGCACTTGAAAAGAATGTGTAATCTGGTTTTTTGGATGTAATGTTGTGAAAATATCAATTAAGTCTAACTGTCCTATTGCATCACTTAGGATCTCTGTTGCCTTATTGATTCTCTGTCTGGAAGATTTGTCCATTGATGTGAGTGGGGTGTTAAAGTCTCCTACTATTATTGTATTCCTGTCAATTTCTCCCTCTGTGTCTGTTAGTATTTGCTTTATGTATTTGGGTGCTCCTATTTTAGGTACATATATGTTGATAAGTGTAAAATCCTTTTGTATTGATCCTTTTATCATTATATAGTGTCCTTCTTTATCTTTCTTTATAGCCTTTGTTTTAAAGTCTATTTTGTCTGATATGAGTATTGGGACCCCCACTTTCTTTTCATTTCCATTTGCATGAAATACCTTTTTCCATCCCCTGGCTTTCAATCTATGTGTGTTCTTTGCCCTAAAGTGCATCTCTTGTAAGCGGTATACTGTACACTCTTGTTTTTTTATCCAACCTGCCACTCTGTCTTTTGACTGGAGCATTTAGTCCATTAACATTTAAGGTAATTATTGATAGATATATATTTATTGCCATTTAAAACCTTATTTTCCCATTGATTTTATATTTCTTCTTTGTCCATTTCTTTTTCCTTTTGTTTTTCCTTTCATCATTTGATGATTTTCCTTTTGTATTATACTTATGTTCTCTTTTTGGTTTTTGTGAATCTATTGTGTGTTTCTGACTTGTGGTTACACTGTTTTTCATGTATGTTAACTCCTTCCTATATATAGTTGCCTTAGACTGGTAGTCATATAGGCTCAAACACATTCTAGGGAAAAAAAAAATCCACATTTTCTTACTCTCCTCCCCCACATTTTATGATTTTGATGTCCTCTCTTACATCTTCATGTTCTTCTTTTTGCTATTCATTGTGGTTGTCATCACTTTCACAGAAAATATTTTTGATTTTAAAATATTTTGATTAAAATTTAAAACATTCTGATTAATTTTGATTAAAACATTTCATTAAAATGTTTTAATCTGTGTACTGGTTTCTTTAAGTGATTATTTTCCAATTGTAATTTTCTTTTTCTTATAGATTCTTACTTCTTTTCTATTTAGAGAAGAACTTTCAATATTTCCTTTAGGATAAGTATAGTATTGCTGTATTCTTTTAATTTTTGCTTGTCTGGGAAGTTTTTTATCTCTCCTCTTCTAAAGGATAATCTTGCTGTGTAGAGTATTCTAGTTTGCAAATTTTTCCCTTCCAGGACTTTAAATATATCTTGACACTTGCTTTTGGCCTACAACGTTTCTGTAGAGAAATCAGCTGATAGTGTTAGTGGGGTTCCCTTGTAATTAACTCTTTGCTTTTCTCTTACTGCCTTTAGAATCTTCTCTTTGTCTTTAACTTTTGACATTTTTATTATAGTATGTCTTAGTGTAGGTCTGCTTGGGTTTATCTTGTTTGGGACCCTCTGTGCTTCCTGTACGCGGATATCTGTTTCTTTCTTTACATTTGGGAAGTTTTCAGCCATAATTTCTTCAAACACATTTTTGATCCCTTTTTGCTTTCTTTCCCTCCTGGAATCCCTATTTTGCATAGGTTGGCATAGTTTATATTATCCCATAGGTCTCTTGTATTGCTTTTTTCTAATTTTTTTTTAATTTGGCTTTCTGTCTTGATTGGACGATTTCCATTATTCCTTATTCCATTATTCCAGGTCACTTATTTGTTCTTCTGCATTATTCATTTTGCTATTCATTGACTTTAACTCAGCTTTTATCTTGGCAAATGAGTTTTCTAATATTTCTTGGTTCATCTTTCTAGTTTCTTTTTTCTGTACTCTGCATTTCCATTGATACCCCTTCTTAATTCCTTCAGTATTTTCATTATCTCCTGTTTTAAATCAGTGTCTATCATATTGAATAGGTCTGCTTCATTGTTTGTTCTTTCAGGGGAATGCTCTTGGTCTTTTAACTGGGAGTGGTTCCTCTGCTTCATTTTACTTTTATTTCTCTCTGTGGGTTTAGGAGAAGCAATTATGTACTCTGGTCTTGGAGGACTCTTTATACGTGGGAGCATCCCTGTGTAGCTTGTATGGATTTAGTATTTTTGGTCTGAGGGCTTTTTTTAGTATGCATGCCTGGCACCTCTTTCCTCAGCATGTGCTGGTCATTATCCCCTTGATAGGTGGTACGCAGATGTGGCTACTGGTGCCCAGTCCTGGAGTTCTCAGTGGTGGCAATGGCTCAGGAATGGCCCTGGGACACAGGATGGGAGCAGAGGTGGCTCACAACCACTCCTGGAGTTTGGGCAGGTGGCAGTGGGGGCTCTCAACCACTCCTGGGGTCTGCAAGGGTGGCAGTGGTGGCTTGCAACCACTCTTGGCTTGCAATGACTCCTGGTATCTGGGAGGGAGGTGGCAGGAGCCCACAACTACTCCTGGATTCCAAGAGGGAGATAGCAGAGACCCATGACCACTCCTTGGGTCTGGGAAGGAGGAGGTGGGGGCCTGTGGCCATTCTTCGGTCTGGGTGGGTAATTATTTTTATTTTAAACACCTGAAATTGTTCTTCCTTTTTGAATACATGTATACATGCACAAACAAACCTGTTCAAGCATTTGATCAAAATGTTAAAAATTAAAAGATATAATAACATACAAAATTGAAATGATTTGCTTCTTTTTTGTTTGTTCTTACCATTTTAGATGATGGAAAATTGTCCTTTGAAGAATTCAAAGCATATTTTGCAGATGGTGTTCTGAGTGGAGAAGAGTTACGTGACCTCTTCCATACCATTGATACACATAATACCAAGTAAGGAACTTTTTTTAAATCACTACATTCTGTAAATAAAGTAGAAAGGGCATGAACAAGTACATACCAATGAAACAGAGATGGAGTAAAGCTGTAGAGGACACATTCTGTAACACGCCTATGTTCAGTTCTGAGATAGCCTCTAACAATTGAAATGCTGTGAAAAACTGAATTTTGAACTGGAAAATAAAGATTTTCTGTAGGAAGTTCTCATAAAGAGTTTGCAGAATTAAAACAAAGCATAGGTTATAAATAATTCTAATTCTGCCATTAATAAGAAAGTAGGATTTTACCTTGTTTCTTAGATTTCATCTCAGTTTGCTTCATTTAAAAATTGTTCTAAGTCCATTTTTATGTTACTGTAGTAAAATAGGAAATTGCAGCAATTATCTGGACAATTCAGATGTGTGTGCTGAACTCCAAATCAGTGTTACCTGAGAGATGTATGTAATGCGGGACACAGAATTTTCTCTGAGCAATCAAAGTATATAGTGATCTACTTGATTTATTTTAAAATCTAGCAAAATAAAATATGAGCTCTGAAAATTTGTAGGTTTAGCTGATGGATTTTTTTGAGTCATTTTACAAGAAATGATTTACTTAATTTTTGAAATTTAAAGTGCTTTATTATGTTGCACTATAGGCACAGCTATGATTACATTTCTAAAAAATATTTGCTTCTCATGATCAAGCAAAATATTTTAAAAATATTATTTATGTGACAAAAGAGGAAAATTTAACTTGCAAGTTAAAGAGGAAAATTTAACCAACAAGATATATTTTCAATGTTTTCCTTCTTTCTTTCCAAATATTTTCAAAGTGGTTATGTCACTATATTTAAAGTGATAAAAGGAAAAAAATATATAATGAAAAATATTCTACCCAACAAGGGTAAAATTCAGATTTGAAGGAGAGATAGTTTTAAGACAAACAAAATCTAAAAGAGTTTGGTACCACTAAAATGTCTGTACAATAAATGTTAAAGGGAGTTCTCTAAGTGGAAAAGAAAGACCACAAACAGAAATATGAAAATTATGAAGGTAAAGATCTCATTCGTAAAGGAAAATACACAGTAAAGATGGTAGATCAATCACTCACAAAACTAGTAGGCAGGTTAAAAGACAAAAGTAGTAAAATCATCTAATCCACCATAAGTAGTTAAGGGATATTTTTTTAAATGCAAAATGTGAAATAAAAAATATTAAATGTTGGGTGGGGGTGCAGGTCTGTTAGAATGCATTTGAACTTAAGAGATCAGTAAAGTATAATTATCGTGTGTGTGTGTGTGTATATATATATATACATATATATATACACATATATATATTGTTATATATAAACCACATGGTAACCACAAACACAAATCTATAATAGATATACACACAAAATAGAGAAAGGAATCCAAAAATAACACTAAACATAGCATCAAGTCACATTGGAAGAGTGCAAAAGAAAAAGGAAGGAACAATAAAGAATTATAAAAATGAACTGAAAACAATTAACAAAATGGCAATTGATACGTACTTATCAATAACTACTTTAAATGTAAATGGATGAAATGCTCCAATCAAACAACACAGAGTGCCTGAATGGATACAAAAATAAGACCCATATGTATGCTGCCTACAAGAGACTTACTTCAGGTCTAAAGACACACAAAGACTGAAAGTGAGGGGATGCAAAAAGGTATTCCATGCAAGCAGAAATGAAAAGAAAGCCAGGGTAGCAATATTTATATCAGATAAAATAGACTTTTAAACAAAGACTGTAACAAGAGACAAACTAGGACATTACATAATGATAAAGAGATAAATGCAATAAGGAGATATAACATTTATAAATATATTTAAATCCAACATGGGAGCACCTAAATATATACAGTTATATATACTAAATAACTAATGAGTCACTGAAGAAATCAAAGAGGAAATCACACAAATGAAAATAGAAACACAACAATCCACAATCTATGGGACACAGCAAAAACAGTTGTAAGAGGGAAGTTTATAGAGATACAAGCCTACCTCAGGAAAGAAGAAAAATCCCAGAGAAACAGCTTAATCTTACACCTAAAGGAACTAGAAAAAGAAATGCCAACAAAAATCTAATGTTAGTATGAAGAAAGCAATAATAATGAACATAGGAGAAATAAATGTAATAGAGACTAAAAAAGAGACAAAAAAAATCAATGAAACTAAGAGCTGATTCTTTGAAAAGATAAACAAAATTGATAAAACTTCAGACAGACTCATCAAGAAAAAAGGAGAGGTCCCAAATCAATAAAATAAGAAATGAAAAAGAAGTTACAACCCATGTTATAGAAATAGAAAGGATCATAAGAGATTGCTAAGAACAATTATACACCAATAAAATGGACCACCTAGAAGAAATGGATGAGTTCCTAGAAACATAAATATCCCAAGACTGAATCAGGAAGAAATAGAAAATATTAACAGACCTATTACCAGTAATGAAAAATAATCAGTAATAGAACAAACATAAGTTCAGGACTAGTTGGCTTCACAGGTGAATTCTCTCAAATATTTAGAAGAGTTAATGCCTATCCTTCTCAAACTATTCCTCCCCCCGCCAAAAAAAAAATTGAAGAGGAAGGAATGCTTCTGAACTCATTGCAAGAGGCCAGCATTACCCTGATACCAAAACTAGACAAAGACCCCACAGAAAAAGAAAATGATAGGCCCATATCTCTGGTGAACATAGGTGCAAAAATCCTCAAAAAAATTTTAGCACATTGAATTCAACAATACATTAAAAGGATCAAACAACATGATCAAGTGGGATTCATCCCAGATTTATCCCCCAGAGGCAAGGATGGTTTAATATCAGCAAATCAATTAATAGGATACACCACATTAACAAATGGAAGAGTAAAAATCATATGATCATCTAAACAGATGGAGAAAAACTTTTGACAAAATTCAACACCAATTTATGATTTAAAACCTCTCGACAAAATGGGTGTAGAAGTAATATACCTCAACATAATAAAGGCGTAAATAACTAATGCACAGCTAACATCATATTCAACAGTGAAAGGTTGAAACTTTTCCCACAAAGATCAGTAACAAGAAAAGCATGCTCAATCTACCACTCCTATTCAACATAGTACTGGAAGTCCTAGCCAAGGCAATTAGACTAGCAAAGGAAATAAAAGAATTCAGATTGGAAGGAATAAGTAAAACTGTCATTGTTTGCAGATGACATGATACTATATATAGAAAATTCTATATAGTATAGATACTATATATAGAAAATTCTAAACACACTGCCAAAAAACTACTAGAACTTTCAATGAATTCAGTAAAGTTGTAGGATAAAAAATTAACACACAGAAATCTGTTGCATTTCTGTACACTAAGAACAAACTATCAGAAAGAGAAATTAAGAAAACTATCTCATTTACAGTGGCATCAAAACTAATAAAATTCCTAGGTATAAATCTAACCAAGGAGGTAAAAGACCCATTTGGAAAACTATAAAACATTGATGAAAGAAATTGAAGATAACAACATACAAAGGGAAATATATACTGTGCTAAGGAATTGGAAGAATTAATATTGTTAAAATGTCCATGCCACCCAAAGCAATCTACAGTTTTAGTGTAATCCCTATCAAAATACCAATGGTAATTTCCACAGAACTAGAACAAATAATTCTAAAATTTGCCTGGAAACACAAAGGACCCTGAATAATCTAAACAATTTTGAGAAAGAAAAACAACACTGGATGTATCCCACTCCCTCATTTCAAACTATACCTCAAAGCTACAGTAATCAAAACAGTATGGTACTGGCATGAAAACATAGATCAGTGGAACAGAATTAAGAGCCCAGAAATAAACCCATGTTTATATGTTCAATTAGTCTACAACAAAGGAGGAAAGGACATACAATGGAGAAAAGACAGCTTCTTCAATAAATGGTATTGGGAGAACCAGACAGCTACTTACAAAATAATCAAACTGGACTACTTTCTCATGCCATATAAAAAATATACTCAAAATGGATTAAAAACATAAATGTAAGGCCTTAAACCATAAAACCTTTAGAAGATAACACAGGCAGTATGCTATTTGACATTAGTCTTAGCAATATTTTTTTGGATTTGTCTCCTCAGGCAAGGGAAACAAAAGCAAAAATAAATAAATAAGACTACATCAAACTAAAAAGCTTTTACACAGTGAAAGAAAATATCAGAAAAATGAAAAGGTAGCCTACTGAATGTGAGAAGATATTTTCAAACTATATATTGGAAAAGAAGTCAGTATCTCAGTATCCAAAATATACAAGGAACTCATACAACTCAACCTCAAAAAAAACAACCAAGTAAAAAAGGGCAGAGGACTTGAATAGATATTTTTCCAAAGAAGAAATAAAGATGGCCATCAGACACATGAAAATATGCTCAAGGTCACTAATTATCAGCAAACTGCAAATGAAAACCACAATGAGATATCACCTCACACCTGTCGGAATGGGTACTATCAAAAATACAACCAATAGCAAATGTTGGTCAGGATGTGGAGTAAAGGGAAACCTTATGCACTCTTGGTGGGAATGCAATTTGGTACAGTTACTATGAAAACATAGTGTAGAGTTTCCTCAAACAATTAATGATAGAGCTACCATACAATCTAGCTATTTCACTTCTGAGTATTTTTCTGAAGAAAACAAAATCAAAAAGATACATGCACCCCCATGTTCACTGCAGCATTATTTACAATAGCCAAGATTTGGAAGCAACCTAAGAGTCCATCAATAGATGGATGAATAAGGAAGATGTGGTACATACATACAATATAATACTATTCAGCCATAAAGAGAATAAAATTTTGCCATTTGCAACAATATGGATGGACTTTTGGAGGATATAATGCTAGGTGAAATAAGTAAAATAAAGAAGGCGAATAATGTGTGATATCACTTACATGTGGAATCTAAAAATTACAACAAACTAGTGAATATAACAAAAAAGAAGCAGACTTACAGATGTAGAGAGCAAAATAGTGGTTGCCAATGGGGAGAGAGAGGGGAGAGCATCAATATAGGGTTGGGGGACTAGAGGTACAAAATATTATGTATAAAATGAATAAGCTACGAGGATATGATGACAGCGTAGGGAATATAGCTAATATTTTATAATAACTGCAAATATTGTTAAAAATTGTGAATTGCTATGAGTCATGGGGATGAATTGTACTGCATGAGGAATACAGTCAATAATATTGTAATAACATTGTATGATGATAAATAGTAACTAGATTTACTGTGATCATTTTGTAATGTATAGCAATATTGAATCACTATGTTGTACACCTGCAACTAATCTAGTCAATTATTCTTCAACATCAAAAGAAGTGTTTTCACTTATCAGAAAGCCAGCATGTCCACATTTTTCAGCCAGTTAGAGGAATACATTAAGAAATTAGCATAATTCCTTGTAGAAGAGATTCACAGCACAGGCAGGGAGAATGATCCCCTGGAGGCAAAAATGATTCTTCCAGTATAGCAATTTGGAGTTCCAGATTGTCAGGATAGACCAAACAGTAGACCAGATGGAAGTTTTGCTGTTATATCAGACAGTGAACACACAGGAAAGTTTCTTGGGGCCTGCAGATGGAAGCCTGTGATAGAGATGGACAACTGATGTCTTCAGATCAGGTGTTCCTTATTCCAGACTAAAATAATTTTTTTGGATGCTGAGCACTGGTATTTCAACCCAGTACTTGTTAAATCACTGAAGCACATTAAAGCAAACAAACAAACAAAAAAATTACCACCTACAAAAAATCATAGTTCATCTTGAGCTAGACTTGAAAGTTTAAAATTTTCTTTCTTAACCTAACATGAAACTTTTCTCTCTAAAGTTTCACTTAATTTGTTCAATTTCTTAGGGCCATGCAGAATATGAATATTTTATAACAAGTCTTTCTAATATTTGAAGACAGTTTTTATGCACCAATAATGAGATAAAGTCCCATAATAATTGGAGAGTAATAATATCAAAGGGTTTGTTTTAGATGATAGAATTTTATTCCTTCTGAAACAGGAAAATCCGTTCATTTTATACTTGTGCATAACAGTTAAATTTTAAAGCTTGATTAGTTGGTTGATGAAACCGCCTTCTCCCTTGAGTTACCCATTACCCTCCTTAAGTAGACACATTTTATGGGCATTAGGAAAAGAAGGCAGGATCAGTACCCAAGGAATAAGTATTTAGTAGGTTGGTCTGAAGACCAAAGCCTGCACTGCATTATGACTAGAAAGGTCATTCCAATTCCAATAGCTCCAATAGTGGGTAAGAGAGATCTCCCTATTAACGTAGCCTATACATCTTCAACTAGCACTGAACGCTAAGAGAGCAGCACCAAGTGCCTGGAGGATAGGGCAGACCCCAGTCCCAAGTGCTAAGCTAAGGAAGTATGGCATGACTTAGAGTCATGAAATCAGAAAATGGAAAAAGGTGGTGTAGCTGTATGTCAAGAGAGCACAGTGAAAATCAAAGTCCAGAGAATACAGGCTAAAGTGTGGTGGACACACTGGCTGTGTCAGGGTTGAGTTTTAGCAGTATAGATTGGGCAAAGGAACACTGGCAGAAGAGTACTCCAAGTATTCAGATGAAGCCCAAACTGCCCATGAGCAAACTCACAGAGAACGAAGAGTCCAGATGGAGCATTTTATGATCAAGACTTACCTGTTAGAACAAGATGGTGGGCTGGCCTCTGTCCAGGCATTAAGTTGCCTCTTTGGCATAAGCAGACAAAGCCCAACAGATGTATACTGTTTTCCACAGAGAGGCACAAGTTAGCTGACACATGTGGTCAATGATGTTAGTTTAGCATGCTTATATGCCAAATGAGGCATGGCGCCAGAGGAGCCAAGGAAACTAAGGAGGGAGAGAATAACATTCTTTTTATAGATTTGCCTCAACTTCTCCTAAGCCTTACTTAGCAGAGTTCACAGCAGGGCAGAAGATGTACTAGGAAGGACTTTACTGGTTGTGAGTGACAGAAACATAAATTAAGCTGACTTAAAGAAATAATTATCTGGTTCATGTATCTGAAAAGTCCAGAGGTAGGCTTCATGTGTGTTGGAGTAAAGTGCCCAAACAGTGGTGCTAGGAATCTGTCTATCATCTTTCACCTCTTCTTTCTCTATGTTGGCTATTCTCTTGTGCAGACTCTCTTGCTGAGAGGTCAAGATGGTTACGAGAGGCTCAAGGTTCATATTGCCACCACCTTGGCAAACGCCAAGAGGCTGGTTTTCTTTCAGAGTAGTACCAGCAAAATTCTGGTCTTGAATTATGTTAGCCTGGCTTGGAGCTCATACACATCTCTGGAAAATCACTGTTTTCAAGGAAAAAATAAAGTGAACAGGAACCAGGATGCTATTATCAAAATAAGGGGGAATAAATTCTGGGCAGGCAAAACTTGAGTCCCCTGTAGATCAAATAACCACCTACTTAGCCTCAAAGACTTCCACTTACCATCTCATATTTTAGAGGACAAGGAGCTTGGTAGAGTTTCAACTCCAGAGAGCTCCTACAAAGTGTGGAGTCAATCTGGAAAATCTGAAGCTATCTATATGGGAAAAGATTGAAGCCAGGGAGAAATCTTTGTTTTAATAGGCATCCTAGTTCCATTGAGCTATGCAGGACCCTAGCCCTCTACACCTGCCTCTCTTCTTGACCATCTGATTGTGTCTATTCTCAATGTTCCTGTTTTCCCATACTCCACTAGAATCATGCCTATAATCCCCCTTCTTTTTCCTTATGGTCCTACCAAGTCTCTGTATTTGCAGATACTGCAAAAAACTTAGGCAGACTTAGTGAGTAACACCTGGTCTTTTTTCTCTTAGTGTTTCTCCATAATCACCTAACAGATTTTCTGGGCAGTTGTCACATATCACATTATCCTTATTTTTTTTAATTTAAAAATTAGAAAGAACTGAGTATATAACTAAGAGAAGCACTATTTGATTACATCCTATAGAGGTATACTTTTTGCCACATTCTTAGAGACTGAAAATAGAAGTCTTACAACCTTACCAAGACTCACTCTAATCTATAACCAGTTCTCCAGTTATTGATTCCATTTCGTCATTGGAACTAACCTGTAGTCATCAAATTTCCTTATTATTCACTCAATTTTTAAATGTGCCTTTCACTCCAATAATTTCTGAAATCCATTTATTTTCTTTGAGCATATCTACTTCATGAAGATATGGAGAGAATAAAACAAGCTACTTCTTAAGAGTTACATTTAAAATTATTTTCTTTCCTGTGAAGGCATTTCATTGGCACCACCACAATTTCCTCCTAAATCAGACCATTCCACAATTTGCAGTGCTGACTGGGGCTGAGGACTGTTCCTTGTAGGGAGAGTGAGGAATCAACAAAGTCTACATAATAATTAAGAAGATTAGCATAGTTTGAGGGATTTATAAAGAAGACAATTTTAAGGAGATTTTCTTTAAAGTGACAGGAAATGGTTTCTCCTTAGTTATAATTGCTGAAAAAATAATTGGTTCTAATTTTCTCTGACAAAGATGATAGACAAGCCAAATTTTGTATCAAGACAATATGTATATAATTTCTAAAAAATATGGAATTTCTAAAGGAAATGTTTAATTTTTAATTAAATAAGGAAATACATTTATTGAATGACTATATGGCAGGCACTTACTTGCATCATCTTATTTAATCTTCACAAAAAAACAAATAACAAGGTATTATTAGTATTATTATTATTCACAGCCTACAGTTAAGGAATCTGATACAGAAATTTAAGTGATTTGACCAAGGTTACACAGACAGTAGTGTAAGTCCTGGAGATTATTTCATGGCGGCCTGAAAACAAAACTCAAAGCTCTTTCCATTGTCATGCCACCTCAGTAAATTTTCAGATTTTTAGCTATTTATTTTGTATATCAGAAATCAAAAGATTCCAAGGCCAGCTTTTAAACTCACTTTCAGGTATTTCATTCTTGATGAAAAGATGCTTGATTCTTTCCAGCAGTAGAATATATTTGGATGTGCAGCATAGAGGTAATTGCTTTAATTGCTGCCTTTATCTCTCCTCTTTTTATATCCATAATGTAGGATTTTTACAGTGTAGGAGTTGTTACAATGTAGCAATGTTATTCTTTTTCTCTGTGGACATTATTTCTTTCTTGGAACATTTCCCTCCCTCCATCCTACCTTTACATTTGGAATTTTGGACTTACTCCTCTTGGACTTACTCCTCTTACTACTCTCCATCCCATCACTCTGCACTTACCTCATTTTCTCCATTGTTCTGCAGAGCACTCACAGAGTTTTACTGTTTCAATTAGTCATTTTTATTAAAGACCTTTGCTTCCAAATTTTTCCAGATATTTTATATTTTTAATATTATCTAGAGAATTATTCTCTGCTTGTCACCTCTTCCTCCCAATAAAGAACTTGAATTCTCTTTTTATCTTTTGTTTTTTAATAAATTTATTTATTTTTGGCTGTGTTGGGTCTTCGTTGCTGCACATGGGCTTTCTCTATTTGCGATGAGCAGGGGCTACTCTTCGTTGCGGTGAGTGGGCTTCTCATTGCAGTGTCTTCATTGTTGTGTAGTACAGGCTCTAGGCACATGGGCTTCGGTAGTTGTGGCATGCAGGCTCAGTAGTTGTGGCTCGTGGGCTCTGGAGCTCAGGCTCAGTAGTTGCAGCACATGGGCTTAGTTGTTCCTCGGCATGTGGGATCTTCCTGGACCAGGGCTCGAACCCATGTCCCTTGAATTTGCAGGTGGATTCTTAACCATTGCACCACCAGGGAAGTCCCCTCTTTCAATCTTAACTGTACTCTGTCTTCCCATCAGCCATGATAAAATTGCTAATGGTGAAGCAAAATCTATTACTGCTTAAAATAAAAATTGTCTACTGAGGAATCAAGGCGAATTATTTATTCACCTAACTGCAGTGTTCTTTCTTACTTGCCAATACCCACCAAGTGGGTGAAATCAAATCAGTAAAATGTTAACCCCAATCTTTAAAAAATATGTGATGCTCACTTCTTGGACAAGTCTCCATCTCTCATCTCCCATGTCCAATGCACCAATAAATTCTGTCCTTATTCCCCTCCAGTTTATTAATCCTATGAATCCAACTATTCCCTTTATTGTCACCACATTCCCTAAGTACCTGCTTTCTCTTTTTTACAACTATACTATTCTCAAAAATGATCTGTTTGATGGAAGAGTTACAATTGTTTTTCTCTGTGACATCTTGAGATTATAAAATTCTTGAAATAAATACAAATAACCTCAAAGTCATTGCTTACTTCTTCTTTTTTTTTTTTTCGCGGTATGCGGGCCTCTCGCTGTTGTGGCCTCTCCCGTCGCGGAGCACAGGCTCCGGATGCGCAAGCTTAGCGGCCATGGCTCACGGGCCCAGCTGCTCCGCGGCATGTGGGATCTTCCCGGACCGGGTCATGAACCCGCGTCCCCTGCATCGGCAGGCGGACTCTCAACCACTGCGCCACCAGGGAAGTCCCATTGCTTACTTCTTAAATGAATATTTTTAAAGAGCAATTTCTTTAGGAAAATACTTTCCCTCCACAATAAAATTTATATAAATAACATATGCTTCCTATAAAAAAAGAACTCAGACAGTATAGAAATCATAAGAAAGAGCAGAAAAAGACACCTGAAATTTCATCACTTTGAGATAACTACCCATAGCATTTAGTTACCATTACTTCCAATGTGTGCATTCAGTTTGTTTGTTTGTTTTCCACAAATGACTTTATTTTATTTTAACGTCTTTATTGGAGAATAATTGCTTTACAATGGTGTGTTAGTTTCTGCTGCACAACAAAGTGAATCAACTATACATATACATTTATCCCTATTTCTCCTCCCTCTTGAGTCTCCTTCCCACACTCCCTATCCCACTCCTCTAGGTGGACACAAAGCACCGAGTGAATCTCCCTGTGTCATGTAGCTGCTTCCCACTAGCTATCTACTTTACATTTGGTAGTGTATATATATCCATGTCACTCTCTCACTTCGTCCCAGCTTACCCTTCCCCCCTCCCCATGTCCTCAAGTCCGTTCTCTACATCTGCGTCTTTATTCCTTTATTCCTGTCCTTCCCCTAGGTTCTTCAGAACCTTTTTTTTTTTTTTTTTAGATTCCATATATATGTGTTAGCATACGGTATTTGTTTTTCTTTTTCTGACTTACTTCACTCTGTATGACAGTCTCAAAGTCCACCCACCTCACTGCACATAACTCAATTTTGTTTCTTTTTATGGCTGAGTAATATTCCATTGTATATATGCCACATCTTCTTTATCCATTCATCTGTTGATGGACACTTAGGTTGCTTCCATGTCCTGACTATTGTAAATAATGCTGCAATGAACATTGTGGTACATGACTCTTTCTGAATTATGGTTTTCTTAGGGTATATGCCCAGTAATGGGATTCCTGGGTCGTATGGTAGATCTACTTTTAGTTTTTGAAGGAACCTCCATACTGTTCTCCTTAGTGGTTGTATCAGTTTACATTTCCACGAACAGTGCAAGAGGGTTCCCTTTTCTCCACGCTCTCTCCAGCATTGACTGCTTGTAGATTTTTTGATGATGGCCATTCTGACTGGTGCAAGGTGTTACCTCATTGTAGTTTTGATTTGCATTTCTCTAATGATTAGTGACGTTGAGCATCCTTTTATGTGTTTGTTGGCAATCTGTAGGTATTCTTTGGAGAAATGTCTATGTAGGTATTCTGTCCATTTTTGGATTGGGTTGCTTATTTTTTTGATATTGAGCTGCATGGGTTGCTTGTATGTTTTGAAGATTAATCCTTTGCCATTTGCTTCATTTGCAAATATTTTCTCCCATTCTGAGGGTTGTCTTTTTGTCTTGTTTATAGTTTCCTTTGGCTGTGCAAAAGCTTGTAAGTTTCATTAGGTCCAATTTGTTTATTTTTCTTTTTATTTCCATTTCTCTAGGATGTGGGTAAAAAAGGACCTTGCTGTGATTTATGTCATAGAGTGTTCTGCCTATGTTTTCCTCTGAGAGTTTGATAGTGTCTGGCCTTACATTTAGGTCTTTAATCCATTTTGAGTTTATTTTTGTGCATGGTGTTAGGGAGTGTTCTAATTTCATACTTTTACATATACCTGTCCAGTTTTCCCAAAACCAAAAGAAAAGGCTGTCTTTTTGCCATTGTGTATTCTTGCCTCCCTTATCAAAGATAAGGTGACCATATGTGCATGGGTTTATCTCTGGGCTATCCATCCTGCTCCTTTGATCTATATTTCTGTTTTTGTGCCAGTACCACACTGTCTTGATTACTGTAGTTTTGTAGTATAGTCTGAATTCAGGGAACCTGATTCCTCCAGCTCTGTTTTACTTCACGATTGCTTTGGCTATTTGGGTTTTTTGTGTTTCCATACAAATTGTGAAGTTTTTTGTTCTAGTTCTGTGAAAAATACCATTGGTAGTTTGATAGGGATTGCATTCAATTTGTAGATTGCTTTGGGTAGTGTAGTCATTTTCACAATGTTGATTCTTCCAATCCAAGAACATGGTATATCTCTCCATCTGTTTGTATCATCTTTAATTTCTTTCATCAGTGTCTTATACTTTTCTGCATATGGGTCTTTTGTCTCCTCAGGTAGGTTTATTCCTAGCTATTTTATTCTTTTTTTTTGCAATGGTAAATGGGAGGGTTTCCTTAATTTCTCTTTCAGATTTTTCATCATTAGTGCATAGGAATGCAAGTGCATTCTGTCTTAATCACAGAGAACTACTTTCTTTTGAGTTTCTTCTCTTCCACTGTCTACCCCTAACCCACTCTTCATAACCAATCTTCATCAGCACCTAAAGTGTGATCTTCTGCATCTTTTTTCCATGCTTGTGTAATTGTATATACATCCATATGTCTCATGAAAGTATTCCCTGACCTTCCTTTTTAGGTTAAATTTCTCATTCTGCCTTCTTGTTGTAATATGTATCTCTTCTCTGCAGCTCTTGAATCAGCTACAATTTTATATTTGTTTTGTGTTTGATTAATGCTCATGTTGCCTGGCCTAAACTTCATGAAGGCAGAGGTCATGACTCTTTTGCTTTCCACTGATTCCAGGACCTATCATAGCATCTAACACATATTACAAGTTCAATGAGAAGGGAGAGATTTCTCCTACCCCATACCTTATTCAAGGCATTTTGCTTGATTAGCCCTGCCCCTCCCCTCTGCCTAGTAAAGTTTTCCTGGCATCAAGGTCCACTGAACTCCATGAAAAGTAGTGCTGCAATATGGAAAGAACTCAGGAACTGGTCAAGGTTAAATCCTTCCACTATCTAGCTATGAGGACTATGGGTGGTCATTGTTCTTCATTGAACCCTAATTTCATTGGCTGTAAAATAGAGCCAATATAAAAACCCAGCTTTCAAAGTTTAGCAGTAATGTATATAAACACCTGCCATAAAATAATAATTATTATGATGTAATCACTAACCTTTTCATCTTTCCTGTTCATCTTTTTTCTCCAAATTTCTATAAGTATGGTTTATACTTTCATAATGTACCACTAAATTATATGCCATCTCTTATATTTTGCTAATTGTTTCACTAGTATATTAATCTTGTCTCCAAATCTAAACTATAAACTCCTCTGAGGCAAGGACATTGTTCTCACTACTGCAGCAATTACTGGAATACATTCAATAACGACTTGGTTACTTGATGGATCGTTATAGAAGTCGGATATATTGATTAGGTAAAAGAAAGGCATGCAAAGGTATATTGCTTGTGACTTTTAGACTTTAGAACCTGCCGACTGACCACAGAAAAGGTGATGCTGCTGACAAATCCTGTTGAATAAAAAAGGAGAACTGACTCTTCTCGTTGGGGACAGAATAAATGATAAATCTGGCTTTGGACTCTCAGTTAAACAGTTTCAAAAGTTGTTCCTTTTTTAAAATAGTTATCTACTCCTATGAATTAAAAAACATGAAATGCAATGTTAGGATGTAAATGTGAATTATTTCCTTACTCTAACAGATTCAGAATATGTTCAAATTACGCATTTCTTTTTGTCCCAGTATATTTAATACATTTACATGTAAAAATAAGTTTTCAATGTTTAAAAAGAATCTCCTACTACATAAAAGAGTATATTCTCTTTTATGATCTTAAAAGGTTTCTCATGGAGAAAAAATAGACTAAATAGCAATAGCTTTTAGCAGTTAAACTGTAATAGGAAGAAAGCTGAGCATGGGTATCAGCTGAACATTATTGTCCTTTTTCATTCACTAATGGATTTAACGGTTTAATTTTATTTTTAAGTTTCCCTGGGAACCTATTTTTAATCAACTTCAGATTAAAAACAGTGATTCAGAATAATTAGAAATCTACTCATGGAGGGCCTTAGAATTGTGATCATTTGCACAAATAACTTTTCCTCTATCATCCCATCCTCACTGCCATCAGGTAGAAATTAGTAGATATAGACTTGAGACTGGCAAAAGAGTTTCTCTTTTCTCTCTTTCTTTCTTTGAATTGTGAACAGTTTCTAAGTGAAAACTCGGATTATCAAATTTGACAATTTTATTCCAGTTGAGATCATTGCTTCCAAGAAATTAGTCATTTTTTACCTACTTATTCATTTATTTATTCAACAAATATTTATTAACCAACTACAATGGGTACTATGTGCCATGTATTATACATAAATGAATAAATATTACTTTATATTTATGGGAAGCTGACATATTGATTGATAGAAAATTGTTTTCCAAATATCTTATGGGGGGTTGATTTTTTGCAAAAAAGGAGTCAGTGGCTCCTACTTAATATGTTTATTAATATTCTATTAATATTTCTATTTCTATGCTTGTCTTAACCTAGGATCTCTACAATAGTTATTTCTTGGTGATAAAATGCAATATAACATGTTCATTACTGTTTGAAAAACCTGTCCTTTAATAAAAATTAGTTTGTGTGAAAGTTATTAGTAGGAGACTAACTTTTAAAAAATGGCTTCAAAAAACCAGAGACTCCTAGGTTATGTGGAAATGAGTCACCTGTCTCACTTTGGCCAAAGGTCAACCATTTAAGGAAATAATATAGACAACGGAAATGATATCCTATTACTTGAAAAATAACTTATCAAGGCTCTTCCTGTGGACTCATCAAGAATCAAATAGGGAGAGTTACCATTTAACCTTTATTTCAAAAATATAAGTAGAAATAATGGAATTTTATCTACTGTCTCTGAGTCACTGTCTCTGCCTGGTTTCTTTCAATCTCTCTCACTCTTTCTTTCTGTCTTGGTCTGATCAATCCCCAAATTTGATGTAAAATTGTGTCTATATGAGACTCATAGAATGAATTGTAAGAGCTCTCCAGTGTTTGAATATTTGTTTTCCTATTTATTCTAAGTATCTCCTGGCAATTCTACATTTTTTTTAAACATCTTTATTGGAGCATAATTACTTTACAATGGTGTGTTAGTTTCTGTTGTATAACAAAGTGAATTAGCTATACATATACATATATCTCCCTATCTCCTCCCTCTTGAATCTCCCTCCTACCCTCCCTATCCTACCCCTCTGGTGGTCACAGAGCACCGAGCTGATCTCCCTGTGCTATGCGGCTGCTTCCCAGTAGCTATCTGTTTTACATTTGGTAGTATATATAAGTCCATGCCACTCTCTCACTTCGTCACAGCTTACCATTCTGCACCGCCTGCCCCCCCCCCCCGTGTCCTCAAGTCCATTCTCTACGTCTGTGTCTTTATTCCTGTCCTACCCCTAGTTTCTTCAGAACTTTTTTTTTTTTTTTTTAGATTCCATATATATGTGTTAGGATGTGGTATTTGTTTTTCTCTTTCTGACTTCACTCTGTATGACAGACTCTGAGTCCACCCACATCACTACAAATAACTGAATTTCATTTCTTTTTATGGCTGTGTAATATTCCATTGTATATATGTACCACATCTTCTTTATCCATTCTTCTGTCAATGGACACTTAGGTTGCTTCCATGTCCTAGCTATTGGAAATAGAGCTGCAATGAACATTGTGGTACATGACTCTTTTTGAATTGTGGTTTTCTCAGGGTATATGCCAAGTAGTGGGATTGCTGGGTCATATAGTAGTTCTATTTTTAGTTTTTGAAGGAACCTCCATACTGTTCTCCATAGTGGCTGTATCAGTTTACATTCTCACCAACAGTGCAAGAGGGTTCCCTTTTCTCCACACCCTCCTGAGCATTGATTGTTTGTAGATGTTTTGATGATGGCCGTTCTGACTGGTGTGAGGTGAAACTTCATTGTAGTTTTTTTTTTTAATCTCATTAATAGGATTTTTAAATATGATTTTTTAAATTTATTTATTTATTTTATTTGTTTATTTTTGGCTGCATTGACTCTTCCTTGCTGTGTGTGTGCTTTCTCTGGTTGTGGCGAATGGGGGCTACTCTTCATTACAGGGCATGGGCTTCTCATTACAGTGGCTTCTCTTGTTGTGGAGCACGGGCTCTAGGCACATGGGCACCCATAGTTGTGGCTCACGGGCTCTAGAGCTCAGGCTCAGTAGTTGTGGTGCATGGGCTTCATTGCTCCGCGGCGTGTGGGCTCTTCCTGGACCAGGGCTTGAACCCTTGTCCCCTGCATTGGCAGGCAAATTCTTAACAACTGCACCACAGGGGAAGCCCCATTGTAGTTTTGATTTGCATTTCTCTAATGATTAGTGATGTTGAGTATGCTTTCATGTATGTCTTGGCAATCTGTGTATCTTCTTCAGAGAAATGTCTATTTAGGTCTTCTGCCCATTTTTGGATTCGGTTGGTTGTTTTTTTTTGATATTGAGTTGCATGTACTGCTTATAACATTTGGAGATTCATCCTTTGTCAGTTGCTTCATTTACAAATATTTTCTCCCACTCTGAGGGTTGTCTTTTTGTCTTGTTTATAGTTTCCTTTGCTGTGCAAAAGATTTTAAGTTTCATTAGGTCCCATTTGTTTATTTTTGTTTCTATTCTCCAGGACGTGGGTCAAAAAATATCTTGCTGTGATTTATGTCACAGAGTGTTCTTCCTATGTTTTCCTCTAAGAGTTTTATAGTGTCTGGCCTTACATTTAGGTCTTTAATCCATTTTGAGTTTATTTTTGTGTGTGGAGTCAGGGAGTGTTCTAATTTCATTCTTTTACATGTAGCTGTCCAGTTTTCCCAGCACCACTTATTGAAGAGGCTATCTTTTCTCCATTGTACATTCTTGCCTCCTTTGTCAAAGATAAGGTGACCATATGTGTGTGGGACAGTCTCTGGGCTATCCATCCTGTTCCATTGATCTCTATTTCTGTTCTTGTGCCAGTACCATACTGTCTTGATTACTGTAGCTTTGTAGTAATAGGCTGAAGTCTGGAAGCCTGATTCCTCCAGCTCCATTTTTCTTTCTTAAGATTGCTTTGGCTATTCAGGGTCTTTTGTGTTTTCATACAAATTGTCAAATTTTTTGTTTTAGTTGTTTGAAAAATGCCATTGGTAGTTTGATAGGGATTGCATTGTATCTGTAGATTGCTTTGGGTAGTAGAGTCATTTTCACAATGTTGATTCTTCCAATCCAAAAGCCTGGTATATCTCTCCATCTGTTTGTATCATCTTTAATTTCTTTCATCAGTGTCTTATACTTTTCTACATACAGGTCTTTTGTCTCCTTAGGTAGGTTTATTCCTAGGTATTTTATTCTTTTTGTTGCAATGGTAAGTGGCAGTGTTTCCTTAATTTCTCTTTTAGATTTTTCATCATTAGTGTATAGGAATGCAAGAGATTTCTGTGCATTAATTTTGTATCCTGCTACTTTACCAGATTCATTTATTAGCTCTAGTAGTTTTCTGATAGAGTCTTTAGGAATCTCTATATATAGTATCATGTAATCTGCAAACAGTGACAGCTTTACTTCTTCTTTTCTGATTTGGATTCCTTTTATTTCTTTTTCCTCTCTGATAACTGTGGCTAAATCGTCCAAAACTACATTGAATAATCGTGGTGAGAGTGGACAACCTTGTCTTCTTCCTGATCTTAGTGGAAATGGTTTCATTTTTTCACCATTGAGAACGATATTGGCTGTGGGTTTGTCATATATGACCTTTAGTATGTTGACGTAAGTTCCCTCTATGCCTACTTTCTGGAGGGTTTTTTTTCATAAATGGCTGTTGAATTTTGTCAGAAGCTTTTTCTGCATTTTTGAGATGATCATGTTGTTTTTCTCCTTCAATTTTTTAATATGGTTTATCACATCTCTTGATTTCCATATATTGAAGAATCCTTGCATTCCTGGGATAAACCCCAGTTGATCATGGTGTATGATCCTTTTAATGTGCTGTTCGATTCTGTTTGCTAATATTTTGTTGAGGATTTTTACATCTATGTTCATCAGGCACTTCTACTTGTATTAATTTTTTTAATCACAGATTTCTGCTTTTTATAGTTTATATTTCAAATATAGTTTATATTTTATATTTAACTTTGTTGCCCATGAAGCTAAATGTGTTTATGTCCTGGGTGGTGATGAACACTCAACGGGATTATGTCTTTAAAATAGTGTGTATTCAGAGAGACCAGTCCAATGAAAAAATCAGGGTGTGTTTTTCCTCTACTTTTGGTAAATGTATTAAAAGTAATTATTCTCATTGTATTTGATTAGAACTCTTCTTTAATGTGAAGAAAATAATTGGATTTCAAAGCCCATAACAGAAATCCCCCTGTCATAGACCACACAACAAATTTCTGTCCTTGATTTATTACTTAAAGTTTTTGGCACAATCTTTCTTAATCCAGGTAACATTAATCCCTGAAAATTTAATATAAAATGTTATAGATATGAAGTATTTTTATTCTGGTAGGAAGGAAAGTGGGATGATTGATGCATTGTATCAGACATTCAATGTCCAGTTTCAAAACAGCAAAGAAACCCTACATGAGAGTCATCATCCCTCTTAACTTCTAAATCAGATGTCATCAGTTTTTTGAAAATAATTTTATATCAACCTTGATACAGCAAAAAAAGAGTTTAGATATTGTAAGAGGCTACCACAAAAACTCACTGAAGGTTCTTGGGAATTTTAGGAAGGAGGATCCTGGAGATTAGGGCGAGAAGGCTATTAAGTTGAACTCTGAAGTCAACCCATGTCTAAGATTCTGTCTTGCCCATGCAAACTGAGATTGCATTCTTTCAACAGAGTAACTGAGTGTTTACTAAGTGCCAGATATTGTGCTAGGTACTGGGGATATAGTGGTGAACAAGAGATTTGTAGTTTAGAAGCAACATAGGAAAGTAATAGCTTGATTAATTATGACAGAGAAATACAACTGTTTTGGGGTTGGGGAGTTAGGGCAGACCTAGTCTAAAAGGTCAATCAAGACCTCATGGAAGAAGTGACTTCTAAGTCATGAGACATTATCAAGAAGAGGTATGGACATGAATGGGGATGCGGATGATAGAAGTTTCTAGCCAAAGAAAATAGCATATGTGGAAGTCTTTAGGTAAGAGAGAGTGTGGCATGTTGGAACAACTGAACACATTCAGCATGCCCATAATATCAAATTCAAGAGGGTGATGGTAAGAGGAGCTAGAGAGGCAAGCAAGGAGCCAAGTTGTGAAAGGCCTTGTGAACCAGTGGGGCTTGTGAATTTCCACCCTCAGGTCAGTGTGAAGTTGTCAAAAGGTCTTAAACATGCAAGTGACTGGATTAGGTTTATGTTTTATGATAGAAAATTGGATCCCCTCAAAATGAAGAGAATTGATGACAGCTGACAAGTCTGAAGACAGAAACACCAATTAAGAGGCAGCTGCAGCTGTACTTGAAAAGTGTTTATATGAACCATAATTTTGAGAGTCTGTACTCTAGTCTTTCTGAGTTGGCTTAAATCTTCCTGATCCAGAAAGATTTTGGATGATAGTTATCCTGATGCTGCAGAGCAATAATCATGGTTAACCTTTATGGGTAATTTACCATGTGCAAGATCCTGTTTTAAGCACTTTACATTCGTTAACTTATTTAATCTTTACAACAAACCTATGATTGAGCCCAGTTTGCATATGAGAAAACTGAAACACAGAGAGATTGAGTAAGTGTCCCAAAGTCACAGAGAGCAAGGGGTAAGGCTAGGCACTGTAGCTCTTAACCACCACTCTATACAGCCCCCTGTTAAATCAGTCTTTGTATGTACACTGCCTTGGTGTCTGGCAGAGTGGTAATCTTCATTTTGTTTCCAAAATCCCTGGCCGAGCAAACTTTTCAGTGTTTTACTATCTTTGAATATTAAGTGAGGCTAATAATATTTTCTGGCAGTAAATTGTAAAAAATTCATGACACAAATGTTAAGAAACAGTTTAGTCTGCCATCCAAGGAAGGTTCTACATAAATATGTGAAGTTTGTTTGACTTGGGTTAGTAGTACTTGTGAGTACAGAAGTACTTGTGAGTGCAGAACCACATGAAGCACCAATTCATTGCTCATTGCTGCTTCCTGGGTTTTAGACAGGAGAAAAATGATGGCAGCTGTGAAGCTACACTTTCATTCAGTTCTCTGAACACTGCCCTAAATTTTTTTTTTTTTCGGTACGCGGGCCTCTCACTGTTGTGGCCTCTCCCGTTGCGGAGCTCCGGACGCGCAGGCTCAATGGCCATGGCTCACGGGCCCAGCCGCTCCGCGGCATGTGGGATCTTCCCGGACCGGGGCACGAACCCGTGTCCCCTGCATCGGCAGGCGGACTCTCAACCACTGCGCCCCCAGGGAAGCCCCTGCCCTAACTCTTCTTTGGGAGATATTGCTGATATCTGTGGTGGGGGCACTCTCAATAAATAGAAATCTAATATTTCAAGAGGTGTTACCAAAATGGTGGTGATGAACCTATCAATTTAGTAACCAAGTAGCTGAAATAGCTGACTGGAAAATGTGTGTAGAAATGAACTATCTTTGGGAGAGAGCCTTTTGAGATTAACATCTCTCTTTCTGAAGAGCCTTAGTAATGTGAACTCTTGTTGACAGGATTTGCTTTTTTCCTAATCATGGCTTCAGGATGCCATAGTAGCTTGGAAAGTATCTTTTGAAAAAAAGATATTAGCATAGTATAGAGATAGATGGGGGTCAAAAAGGCATTGACTTAGTAATAATAGAATACTGGAGGCCACTTCAGCCTCTGGGTATCATCTAAGAAAGGGATTTAAAAACTGTTTGGGACTGTGCCTCCATCTCTCTTCTCCTAGTGTTTAGTTTCTCAGCCGTGAAAATGGTCTGGGGACTTGTTTTCAAAGATTGCAAGGAAAGGGGGGAACTGAGCAGACTGAGTTTTGGTCTTGAGAGAGAAGAAACTTCTTGGTGGATAATGAGGTTGCGGCAGTTCTGAGAATTAAAGGAAAACAGTCTGGGTAGCTCAGGCCTGAGAAGTAATTTGGGGCACTTAACAGTCAGGACCCCATGCAATTCTCTAGAAGGTAGATACTAAGGAATTCCACAAGGTGGGCCACAGGGAGCCTCCTAAAAGGTCCATCCACCCTGACCTCAAAGGTCAAATTTTGTCCTTGAGCTTGAAGTTATATCCAGTACAGATCTATATGTCTGACAAATACATGCGATGCTACTTTTTAAATTTTTCCATTGTTTCTAATCCCTTAAATACAAGTGCTGGGTAGGAGGGAAGATTGCTTAAGCTGCACCTCACATTGTATAAGCTGTCTGCAGAGGAAACACATCAGCAGGCTCTCAAGGGCCTGGCTGTGTTTGTGGGGCTTCTTGGTTACTGTTGACTGTTTGTTTGATGTAGGCTGGAACCACTTGTCTGCTAGAGCTCTTTGCTCTTCATACAAGTCCTAGGCTGTCTAGCCCTGCATTGTGCATGCTTGGAGCTTTTTAACCACACTCAGAGGTTTTTCTAATGTAGGAATTTTCTATAAAGCCACAGAATGCTGAGACGATGCTATCACTTAGATGGCTAGAGGATTTTTTTGTTGTCTTGCTTGATGGATCTCAGAACTTTACACCTGATTTTTATGGTATGTGCTTTAAGAGTTTTGCTAAAGGTGCTAATGACTTTGGGGGCAGTATAAATGGTACATGATTGTAAGTGCTAGAAAAGTTGCCTTGGAATGTGGCAGATGAGAATAGACAGAAACATGTACAATTTACTGGTTTGTACCCCTTCCAGAATCATTCCTTTGGTTGAATGAGTGGATAATTACTGGTCTTCTTTTCCCTTTCATATCCAAGAGAGATATAGGTAAATACTTCCCTTATTAAAAGAAGGAGGAAAAAATCTTACTGTTTCCTCCTTGCATTTTTTTTTTATAATTTATTTCTGAAGCAGCTATGATTTGCAGGATGATGAGTAGAAAATCTTTAACATTTTCTCAGCATAGAGTAGAAAAAATGAATTTGATGATTTTTCAATGGTCCCATTGTCTATTGTTAGTGGGAATTATTTACATGCTCACCAATCAGAACAGTGACAAGACCCTGAGGATAATTTCAACACTGAACCCTGGAAATTGTTTTATTTCACTCAAACAGATGTTTATCAGTACTGACTATGGGTCAGGAACTATACAAATGTAAAATCTAGCATATTTTTGGACAGAAGTGCTTCCTTCTGAGCTGGATGTTTCCTTTTACATTTTTAGATCACTGACATGTATGTCAAGGAAAAGAAAACAAAAAAACTTGCTTCTGCAGGGAACTTCTAGTCTAACTCTTTCATTTTACATTCAAGGAAACTGAGTTCAAAGAAGATAATTATGACTGACTAAGCCTGGACTAGGACAAATGTCTCCTGAACCCATCCCTCCCTCTTCTCTATTCTCTACTGCCACCCTAGCAGACCATGAAACCCAGGTGGATGGGAAATGTAAGGGTTTTTTTCCTATGACTTAATTTCTATTTTGAGCATCCATTCTGCCAGGTGGTGGAAATTTATTGTCAGTCAGTACAGGGTAATTCTCTTCCATTTCTGGGTGCTGTGCATAAGTCTGGGGCCTTACCTAGTACAAAATCACGAGTGAAGAGGGGCATCTCTACCTCTCTGTTCACCTTTCCATGATGCATCTGTAGTATTATCTTCCTTTCCACCTGATTTTTGTTCATTAGTTCAGGAAGGTCCCTTTCATTCTCTCTTTTTCTCACGCCCAACCCTTTTCATATCTGCCAGCTCTCTGGGCCATGTCTCTACTGCTTTCAAATCCTGAGAGTCTCTGTAGTATTCCGAAATCAGCCTCTATGCAGGTAATTCTGTGAAACTGTTTCAGGTGATTCTGCTCAAACATACCACGTAGATGTGTTGGCTTGATGCTTCCCACCATGCCGATCAAGGAGAACATGGACTTTCTATCTGGAGATGCTAGATCTCAAACTTCTCTATGGTTCTACCACCAGACCACCTTTTTCACCTTACAGATGTAGCCTTGAGGGGAAGACAGGGTAAATGACCTCAGGGAAGATGACCCTTGAATCACTTTCTCTATGTCTCTTTTCCTCTTCTACTCTAGGAAATCTTATCCAGTTACGGGGTGGGGACGATTAGCTATTAATGAGTTGTAGTCTTCTAAATCTCTCATCTTACCTAGGTCTAGACTTTTGAATTTCAAAAGTCAAGAGTCTGATCCCCTGTATTAGTCAAAGTTCTCCAGAGAAGCAGAATCAATAGGATGTATATTAATATAGAGATTTCTTTTGAGGAATTGGCTTTTGCAATTATGGATGCCAGTGAGTCCAAAATCTGCAGGGTGGGCTGGAGACCCAGGAAAAGCTGATGTTGCAGTTCAATTCAAAAGGCCACCTGCTAGAGAATTCACTCATGTTTGGGAGACGTCAGTCTTTTTTTTTTTTCTATTCAGGCCTTTAGCTGATTGGATGAGGCCCACCCACATTATGGAAGGTAAACCGTTTTACTCACAGATTATTGATTTAAATATTAATCTCATCCAAAAACTGTCTCACAGAAATATCCAGAATAATGATTGATCACATATCTGAGCACTGTGGCCCAGCCAAGTTGACACATAAAATTAATTCTCACACCGTCTCTTATTTATGGTCTGCCTTGTCCTTGCTTCTCCAAGACAATAGTAGCTTAGTCAGTAGGAAGAAATAATGGTAGGTACTGTGGAGGTAGAAGTGGATCGTGAGACTCTTTCATATTTTTAAAATACCTAACTTGCATAGTTATAGTATTTATATATTTACTTTGACTGTTATTAATTAGAATTTTTCAATATGCTACCTCATAAGTGCATTTTCATTTTCACAGGTATTTATCTTTGGTCTTCCAAAAAAATAAAGTTTCTGTGAAAACATACACTGGTTTATCTTCAGTTGATTATAATTTTTTTGTATTTTTCATCAATAAACAATTAATGAATTCCATTAATTAAAGAAAATTGTTTTTAAACCACAGGTAGGGCACTATATATTTAAGTGGAAACTATGCAATTTTTCATTAATATTTGTCACTGAGAAAATTGAAGTATAACTTCTTTCACTTAACTTGATTTTTTAAAATTTTCTTGAGATTTGCATATTTTGTCTTTATGCAAAATCAAAGGACACTAGTCTGGTAAAACTTTTAGACAAAATCTTCTAAAATGAAGCAATGTTTTTTGCTCCAAACAGCTGGGTGTTTTTTTTTTTCTTTGAGTGACATCTATGTTCTAATTTTTTAGTAGATTTTCCCTGAGTGATTTTTGAAAGCCAGCAAAGTAATGCTTGTGACTCCCTTTGAGCTGCTGGGAGACCACAAGGTTTTCCAGAAGTTCCACTGGGTACATCCTAAGTTCTGTGAAGCAGAGATCAAGCTGGGCTAAGTGAACAAAAATGACATATCCTTAATTACCACAAAATGATACCTAATTACCTTCCTGCCAGATTTAATGTAACACAATATAGCTAAGATGGTGTTTGATTTCAATGTCACTTACAAAAGATAATCTTTTAGAACTGGAATGACTTCACCAATTTTACAACTCGCATTTTAATAGGTGTCCCTTGGGTATGCATGCTGTCGATCATATTTTGGCCATTGATATCTAATGCTTTGCTAAGATTGTTATTACAACAAAATAGCTTTTTGTTTAACACCAAAATTGCAGGAGCAATTATTTTACAGTGTCTTTAAAGTTGCTTTTGATATCTTAAAAAGAAAGAAAATAACAGACATTTTAATGTCATCAAAATGGAAACTGCAGTAATTATTTCATAATAGATTTATTCTATGAACTTTGCTTGATCTCTATTTAGATGGAACTATGATAGTTGTCGAAGCCTCCGAAAACTTCTTCAGTGAATGTTTTAGAGTGTTCTTATTGTAAGAGACTAGCTATGACTGGTCTTCCATCTTTTAGAGCAAAAGATTCAAGACAGAAAATTTAGTTTTAAGTACTTTCAATGATGAGAATGCTTCAATCAAACACCAAGTATTTTTTTCAGTTTATGCTATTTTCTACTTGTTCATTTATTCTATAATTATGTGAATGCTTACCATAGCCCAAACTGTCCAGACTAGAATTGACCTATAGTTTAAAATAATATAATAATTTATTTATAATTATTTTTTCTTCCAACTTTATTGAAATATAATAGACATAATTGGCATACAGCACAGTATAAGTTTAAGGTGTTCAGCATAAAGATTTGACTTACATATATCATGAAGTGATTATCATAATAAGGTTAGTGAATATCCATTATTTTATATAGATACAAAATTAAAGAAATAGAAAAAAACAATTTTTCCTGTGATGAAAGTTCTTAGAATTGACTTTTAACAACTTTTACACATAACATACAGCAGTGTTAATTAGATTTATCAAGTTGTACATCACATCCCTAGTACTTCTATATCTTATAACTGAAAGTGTGTACATTTTGACTGCCTTCCTCCAATTCCCCCAGACCCCACCCTCCACCTCTGGTAACTACAAATCTAATCTTGTTCTATGAGTTTGTTTGTTGGTTGGTTGGTTTATGAAGTATAGTTGACCTACAACACTATGTTACTTTCTATTACACAATATAGTGATTTGATATTTTGGTATATTTCAAAATGATCACCACAATAATTCTAGTAAAGATCTGTCACCATACTAAGATATTGTTTATTGACTATATTCCACACACTGTACATTTAAATATTTTGTAACTGTAAGTTTGTACCTTTTAATCTCCCTCACCTATTTCTTTCCTCTTGCCATCCCACTCCCCTCTGCAACTACCTGTTTGTTCTCTGCATCTATAATTCTGTTTCTGCTTTGCTTATATTACATATAAGTGAAATTATATAGTGTTTGTCTTTCTCTGTCTGACTTATTTTACTTAGCATAATGCCCTCTAGGTACACGCATGTTGTTGCAAATGGCAAAATTTCATTTTTCATGTCTGAGAAATGTTCCAGTGTGTGTGTGTGTATCTCACATATTCTTTTTTTTTTAACATCTTTATTGGAGTATAATTGCTTTACAGTGGTGTGTTAGTTTCTGCTTTGTAACAAAGCGAATCAGCTATACATATACATATATCTCCTCCTTCTTGCATCTCTCTCCCATCCTCCCTATCCCACCCCTCTAGGTGGTCACAAAGCACTGAGCTGATCTCCCTGTGCTATCTCACATATTCTTTATCCATTCAGCTACTGCTGAACACTTAGGTTGTCTCTATATCTGGGCTATTGGAAATAATACTGTAATGAACATAGGGGTGCATATATCTTTTCAAATTAGTGTTTTCTTTTTCTTCATATATATATACTCAAGAGTGGAATTACTGAATCATATGATAGTTCTATTTATAATTTTTGAGAATTATCCATATTGTTTTCCGTAGTGGCTGGACCAAATTACTTTCCCACAAACAGTATATAAGGATTCCCTTTTGTCCGCATTCTTGCAAATACCTGTATTTGTTGTCTTATTGATTATAGCTGTTCTGAATGATGTGAGGTGGTATCTCATTGTGGTTGTCATTTGCATTTCCCTAATGATTAGTAATGTTGAACATCTTTTTATGTGCTTGTTGGCCCTCTGTATGTTTTTTTTTTTTTCCTGGAACTTCTTTGTTTTATTCTTTTTTTTTTTTAACATCTTTATTGGGGTATAATTGCTTTACAATGGTGTGTTAGTTTCTGCTTTATAACAAAGTGAATCAGTTATACATATACATATGTTCCCATATGTCTTCCCTCTTGCATCTCCCTCCCTCCCACCCTCTCTATCCCGCCCCTCCAGGCTGTCACAAAGCACTGAGCCAATATCCCTGTGCCATGCGGCTGCTTCCCACTAGCTATCTACCTTACGTTTGTTAGTGTGTATATGTCCATGACCCTCTCTCGCCCTGTCACAGCTCACCCTTCCCCCTCCCCATATCCTCAAGTCCATTCTCCAGTAGGTCTGTGTCTTTATTCCTGTCTTACCCCTAGGTTCTTCATGACATTTATTTTTTTCTTAAATTCCATATATATGTGTTAGCATACGGTATTTGTCTTTTTCTTTCTAACTTACTTCACTCTGTATGACAGACTCTAGGTCTATCCACCTCATTACAAATAGCTCAATTTCGTTTCTTTTTATGGCTGAGTAATATTCCATTGTATATATGTGCCACATCTTCTTTATCCATTCATCTGTTGATGGACACTAAGGTTGTTTCCATCTCCGGGCTATTGTAAATAGAGCTGCAATGAACATTTTGGTACATGACTCTTTTTGAATTTTGGTTTTCTCAGGGTATATGCCCAGTAGTGGGATTGCTGGGTCATATGGTAGTTCTATTTGTAGTTTTTTAAGGAACCTCCATACTGTTCTCCATAGTGGCTGAGCCAATTCACATTCCCACCAGCAGTGCAACAGTGTTCCCTTTTCTCCACACCCTCTCCAGCATTTATTGTTTCTAGATTTTTTGATGATGGCCATTCTGACTGGTGTGAGATGATATCTCATTGTAGTTTTGATTTGCATTTCTCTAATGATTAATGATGTTGAGCATTCTTTCATGTGTTTGTTGGCAGTCTGTATATCTTCTTTGGAGAAATGTCTATTTAGGTCTTCTGCCCATTTTTGGATTGGGTTGTTTGTTATTTTGTTATTGAGCTCCATGAGCTGCTTGTAAATTTTGGAGATTAAGCCTTTGTCACTTGCTTCATTTGCAACTATTTTCTCCCATTCTGAGGGTTGTCTTTTGGTCTTGTTTATGGTTTCCTTTACTGTGCAAAAGATTTGAAGTTTCATTAGGTCCCATTTGTTTATTTTTATTTTTATTCCCATTACTCTAGGAGGTGGGTCAGAAAGGAGCTTGTTGTGATTTACGTCAGACAGTGTTCTGCCTATGTTTTCCTCTAAGAGTTTGATAGTCTGGCCTTACATTTAGGTCTTTAATCCATTTTGAGCTTATTTTTGTGTATGGTGTTAGGGAGTGATCTAATCTCATACTTTTACATGTACCTGTCCAGTTTTCCCAGCACCACTTATTTAAGAGGCTGTCCTTTCTCCACTGTACATTCCTGCCACCTTTATCAAAGATAAGGTGTCCATATGTGCGTGGGTTTATCTCTGGGCTTTCTGTCCTGTTCCATTGATCTATCTTTCTGTTTTTGTGCCAGTACCATACTGTTTTGATTACTGTAGCTTTGTAGTATAGTCTGAAGTCAGGGAGCCTGATTCCTCCAGCTCTGTTTTTCGTTCTCAAGATTGCTTTGGCTATTCGAGGTCTTTTGTGTTTCCATACAAATTGCGAAATTTTTTGTTCTAGTTCTGTGAAAAATGCCAGTGGTAGTTTGATAGGGATTGCATTGAATCTATAGATTGCTTTGGGTAGTAGAGTCATTTTCACAATGTTGATTCTTCCAATCCAAGAAAATGGTATATCTCTCCATCTATTTGTATCATCTTTAATTTCTTTCATCAGTGTCTTATAATTTTCTGCATACAGGTCTTTTGTCTCCTTAGGTAGGTTTATTCCTAGATATTTTATTCTTTTTGTTGCAATGGTAAATGGGAGTGTTTTCTTGATTTCACTTTCAGATTTTTCATCTTTAGTATATAGCAATGCCAGAGATTTCTGTGCATTAATTTTATATCCTGCTACTTTACCAAATTCATTGATTACCTCTAGTAGTTTTCTGGTAGCATCTTTAGGATTCTCTATGTATAGTATCATGTCATCTGCAAAGAGTGACAGCTTTACTTCTTTTTTTCCGATTTGGATTCCTCTTCTTTTTCTACTCTGATTGCTGTGGCTAAAACTTCCAAAACTATGTTGAGTAAGAGTGGTGAGAGTGGGCAACCTTGTCTTGTTCCTGATCTTAGGGGAAATGCTTTCAGTTTTTCACCATTGAGGATGATGTTTGCTGTGGGCTTGTCATATATGGCCTTTATTATGTTGAGGAAAGTTCCCTCTATGCCTACTTTCTGAAAGGTTTTTATCATAAATGGGTGTTGAATTTTGTCAAAAGTTTTCTCTGCATCTATTGAGATGATCATATGGTTTTTCTCCTTCAATTTGTTAATATGGTTTATCACATTGATAGATTTGCGTATATTGAAGAATCCTTGCATTCCTGGAATAAACCCCACTTGATCATGGTATATGATCCTTTTAATGTGCTGTTGGATTCTGTTTGCTAGTATTTTGTTGAGGATTTTTGCATCTATGTTTATCAGTGATATTGGCCTGTAGTTTTCTTTCTTTGTGACATCCTTGTCTGGTTTTGGTATCAAGGTGATGGTGGCCTTGTAGAAGGAATTTGGGAGTGTTCCTCGCTCTGCTATATTTTGGAAGAGTTTGAGAAGGATAGGTGTTAACTCTTCTCTAAATGTTTGATAGAATTCGCCTGTGAAGCCATCTGGTCCTGGGCTTTTGTTTTTTGGAAGATTTTTAATCACAGTTTCAATTTCAGTGGTTGTGATTGGTCTGTTCATATTTTCTATTTCTTCCTGATTCAGTCTTGGTAGGTTGTTCATTTCTAAGAATTTGTCCATTTCTTCCAGATTGTCCATTTTATTGGCATAGAGTTGCTTGTAGTAATCTCCCATCATCTTTTTTATTTCTGCAGTGTCAGTTGTTACTTCTCCTTTTTCATTTTTAATTCTATTGATTTGAGTCTTCTCCCTTTTTTTCTTGATGAGTCTGGCTAGTGGTTTATCTATTTTGTTTATCTTCTCAAAGAACCAGGTTTTAGTTTTATTGATCTTTGCTATCATTTCCTTCATTTCTTTTTCATTTATTTCTGATCTGATCTTTATGATTTCTTTCCTTCTGCTAGCTTTGGGGGTGTTTTGTTCTTCTTTCTCTAATTGCTTGAGGTGCAAGGTTACGTTGTTTATTCGAGATGTTTCCTGCTTCTTAAGGTGGGTTTGTATTGCTATAAACTTCCCCCTTAGAACTGCTTTTGCTGCATCCCATAGGTTTTGGGTCGTTGTGTCTCCATTGTCATTTGTTTCTAGGTATTTTTTAATTTTCTCTTTGATTTCTTCAGTGATCACTTCATTATTAAGTAGTGTATTGTTTAGCCTCCATGTGTTTGTATTTTTTACAGATCTTTTCCTGTAATTGACATCTAGTCTCATGGTGTTGTGGTCAGAAAAGATACTTGATACAATTTCAATTTTCTTAAATTTACCAAGGCTTGATTTGTGACCCAAGATATGATCTATCCTGGAGAATGTTCCATGAGCACTTGAGAAGAAAATGTATTCTGTTGTTTTTGGATGGAGTGTCCTATAAATATCAATTAAGTCCATCTTGTTTAATGTATCATTTAAAGCTTGTGTTTCCTTATTTATTTTCATTTTGGATGATCTGTCTATGGGTGAAAGTGGGGTGTTAAAGTCCCCTACTATGAATGTGTTACTGTCGATTTCCCCTTTTATGGCTGTTAGTATTTGCCTTATGTATTGAGGTGCTCCTATGTTGGGTGCATAAATTTTTACAATTGTTATATCTTCTTCTTGGATCGATCCCTTGATCATTATGTAGTGTCCTCATTTGTCTCTTCTAACAGTCTTTATTTAAAGTCTATTTTGTCTGATATGAGAATTGCTACTCCAGCTTTCTTTTGGTTTCCATTTGCATGGAATATCTTTTTCCATCCCCTTATTTTCAGTCTCTATGTGTCTCTAGGTCTGATGTGGGGCTATTCTAGACAGCATATATATGGGTTTTGTTTTTGTATCCATTCAGCCAGTCAGTGTCATTTGGTGGGAGCATTTAATCCGTTTACATTTATGGTAGTTATCAATATGTATGTTCCCTTTTCCATTTTCTCAATTGTTTTGGATTTGTTATTGTAGATCTTTTCCTTCTCTTGTGTTTTTTCCTAGAGAAGATCCTTTAGCATTTGTTGTAAAGCTAGTTTGGTGGTGCTGAACTCTCTCAGCTGTCTATAAAGATTTTAATTTCTCCATCAAATCTGAATGAGATCCTTCTGGGTAGGTTAATCTTGATTGTAGGTTTTTCTCCTTCATCACTTTAAATATGTCCTGTTACTCCCTTCTGGCTTGCGGAGTTTCTGCTGAAAGATCAGCTGTTAACCTTATGGGGATTCTCTTGTGTGTTATTTGTTGTTTTTCCCTTCCTGCTTTTAGTATGTTTTCTTTGTATTTAATTTTTGATATTTTGATTAACATGTGTTTTGGTGTGTTTCTCCTTGGGTTTATCCTGTATGGGATTCTCTGTGCTTCCTGGACTTGATTAACTATTTCCTTTCCCATATTAGGGAAGTTTTCAACTATAATCTCTTCAAATATTTTCTCAGTCCCTTTCTTTTTCTCTTCTTCTTCTGGAACCACTATAATTTGAATGTTGGTGCGTTTAATGTTGTCCCAGAGGTCTCTGAGACTGTCCTCAGTTCTTTTCATTCTTTTTTTCTTTATTCTGCTCTGCAGTAGTTATTTCCACTATTTTATCTTCCAGGTCACTTATCCGTTCTTCTGCGTCAGTTATGCTGCTACTGATCCCTTCTAGAGTATTTTTAATTTCATTTATTGTGTTGTTCATCGTTGCTTGTTTCATCTTTAGTTCTTCTAGGTCCTTGTTAAATGTTTCTTGCATTTTCTCTATTCTATTTCTAAGATTTTGGATCATCTTTACTATCATTATTCTGAATTCTTTTTCAGGTAGACTGCGTATTTCCTCTTCATTTGTTATGTCTGCTGTGTTTTTATCTTGCTCCTTCATCTGCTGTGTGTTTTTCTGTCTTATCATTTTGCTTATCTTACTGTGTTTTGGGTCTCCTTTTTGCAGGCTGCAGGTTCGTAGTTCCCATTGTTTTTGGTGTCTGTCCCTAGTGGCTAAAGTTTGTTCAGTGGGTTGTGTAGGCTTCCTGGTGGAGGGAACTAGTGCCTGTATTCTGGTGGAGGAGCCTGATCTTCTCTTTCTGGTGGGCAGTTCCACGTCTGGTCGTGTGTTTTGGGGTGTCTGTGGACTTATGATTTTAGGCAGCCTCTCTGCTAATGGGTGGTGTTGTGTTCCTCTGTTGCTAGTTGTTTGGCATAGGGTGTGCAACACTGTAGCTTGCTGGTTGTTGAGTGAAGTTGGGTGTTGGTGTTGAGATAGAGATCTCTGGGAGATTTTTGCCGCTTGATATTATGTGGGGCTGGGAGGTCTCTTGTGGACCAGTGTCCTGAAGTTGGCTCTCTCACCTTAGATGCAGAGCACTGACTCCTGGCTGCAGCACCACAAGCATTTCATCCACACCGCTCAGAATAAAATGGAGAAAAAGTAGAAGGAAAGAAAGAAAGAGGATAAAATAAAATAAAATAATAAAATAAAGTTATTGAAATAAAAAAATTATTAAGAAAAATTTTTTTTTTAAGTAAAAAAAAAAAAATCAAAGAAAACAAAAAATAACAGACACATAGAACCCTAGGACAAATGGTGAAAGCAAAGCTATACAGACAAAATCTCACACAGAAGCATACATACACATACACACTTACAAAAAGAGGAAAAGGGGAAAAAATAATAAATCTTGCTCTCAAAGTCCACCTCCTCAATTTGGGACAATTCGTTGTCTATTCAGGTATTCCACAAATGCAGGTATATCAAGTTGATTGTGGAGATTTAATCCGCTCCTCCTGAGGCTGCTGGAAAAGATTCCCTTTCTCTTCTTTGTTCGCACTGCTCCTGGTTCTCAGCTTTGGATTCGCCCCGCCTCTGCGTGTAGGTTGCCTGAGGGCGTTTGTTTTTCCGCTCTGACAGGATGGGGTTAAAGGAGCCGCTGATTCGGGGGATCTGGATCACTCAGGCCGGGGGGAGGGAGGGGTATGGAGTGTGGGGTGAGCCTGTGGTGGCAGAGGTCGGCATGATGTTGCACCAGCCTGAGGCACACCGTGCATCCTCCCGGGGAAGTTGTCCCTGGATCCCGGGACCCTGGCAGTGGCGGGCTGCACAGGCTCCTGGGAGAGGTGGTGTGGATAGTAACCTGTGCTCGCACAGAGGCTTGTTGGTGGCGGCAGCAGCAGCCTTAGCGTCTCATGCCCGTCTCTGTGGTCCGCACTGTTAGCCACGGCATGCGCCCATCTGTGGAGCTCCTTTAAGCAGCACTCTTATTCCCCTCTCCTTGCGCACCATAAAACAAAGAGGCCAGACAAAGTCTCTTGCCTCTTCGGCAGCTCCAGATCTTTTCCCGGACTCCCTCCCGGCTATCTGTGGTGCACTAGCCCCCTTCAGGCTGTGTTCACGCCGCCAACCCCAGTCCTCTCCCTGCGCTCCGATCGAAGCCCGAGCCTCAGCTCCCAGCCCCGCATGCCCTGGCAGGTGAGAGACAAGCCTCTTGGCTGGTGAGTGCCAGTTGGCACCTATTCTCTGTGCGGGAATCTCTCTGCTTTGCCCTACGCACCCCTGTTGTTGTGCTCTCCTCCACGGCTCCGAAGCTTCCGCCCTCCGCCACCCGCAGTCCCCGCCCGCTAAGCGGCTTCCTAGTGTGTAGAAACATTTCCTGCTTCACAGCTCCCTCCCACTGGTGCGGGTCCCATCCCTATCCTTTTGTCTCTGTTTTTCATTTTTTTCTTTTGCCCTACCCAGGTACGTGGGGAGTTTCTTGCCTTTTGGGAGGTCTGAGGTCTTCTGGCAGCGTTCAGTAGGTGTTCTGTAGGAGTTGTTCCACATGTAGATGTATTTCTGATGTATCTGTGGGGAGGAAGGTGATCTCTGTGTCTTACTCTTCCGCCATCTTCCCCCTCTCTCCTGTCCCATCTTATTTACCCATTCATCTGTTAATGGACACTTAGGTTGCTTCTGTATCTTAGGAATTGTAAGTAATGCTGCTATGAACATTGAGCTGCATGTATCTTCCTGAATTAGAGTTTTTGTTTTCTTCAGATATATAAATAGGAGTGGAATTGCTGCATCATATGGTTATTCTCTCTCTTTTTTTCATTAAGCATCTTTATTGGAATACAATTGCTTTACAATGGTGTGTTAGTTTCTGCTTTATAACAAAGTGAATCAGCTATACATATACGTATACACCCATATCTCCTCCCCCTTGCACTCCTTCCCATCCTCCCAATCCCACCCCCTCAGCTGGTCAAAAAGCACCGAACTGATCTCCCTGTGCAATGTGCCTGTTTCCCACTAGCTATCTGTATTATATTTGTCAGTGTATGTATGTCCATGCCAGTCTCTCCCTTCATCCCAGCTTACCCTTCCCCATCCCTGTGCCCTCAAGTCCATTATCTATATCCACATCTTTATTCCTGTCCTGCCGTTAGGTTTTTCAGAAACTTTTTTTTTTGGATTCCATATATATGTGTTAGCATACAATATTTATTCTTCTCTTTCTGACTTACTTCACTCTGTTTGACAGACACTAGGCCCATCCACCTCACTACAAATAACTCAATTTCATTTCTTCTTATGGCTGAGTAATATTCCATTGTATATATGTGCCACATCTTCTTTATCCATCCATCTGTCAATGGACACTTAGGATGCTTACTTGTCCTGGCTACTGTAAACAGAGCTGCAATGAACATTGTGGTAATGACTATTTTTGAATGATGGTTTTCTCTGTGTATATGCCCAGTAGTGGGATTGCTGTGTCATATGGTAGTTCTATTTTTAGTTTTCTGAGGAACCTCCATACTGTTCACCATAGTGGCTGTATCAATTTATATTACCACTAACAATGCATGAGGGTTCCCTTTTCTCCACACCCTCTCCAGCACTGATTGTTTGTAGATTTTTGTTGATGGCCATTCTGACTGGGGTGAAGTGATACCTCATTGTAGTTTTGATTTGCATTTCTCTAATGATTAGTTGAGCATCCTTTCATGTGTTTGTTGGCAATCTGTATGTCTTCTTTGGAGGAATGTCTATTTAGGTCTTCTGCCCATTGTTAGATTACATTCTTGTTATTGTGGGTTTTTTTCTTTTTTTTTTTTTGAGCTACATAAGCTGATTGTAAATTTTGGAGATTAATCCTCTGTCAGTTGCTTCCTTGGCAAATATTTTCTCCCAATCTGAGGGTTGTCTTTTCATCTTATTTTTGGATACCTTTGCTGTGAAAAAGCTTTTAAGTTTCAGTAGGTCCCATTTGTTTATTTTTGTTTCCATTTCCATTTCTCTAGGAGGTGGGTCAAAAAGGATCTTGCTGTGATTTATGTCATAGAGTGTTCTGCCTATGTTTTTCTCTAAGAGTTTTATAGTGTCTGGCCTTACATTTAAGTCTTTAATCCATTTTGAGTTTATTTTTGTACATGGTGTTAAGGAGTGTTCTAATTTCATTCTTTTACATGTAGCTGTCCAGTTTTCCCAGCACCACTTATTGAAGAGGCTGTCTTTTCTCCATCGTATATTCTTGCCTCCTTTATCAAACATAAGTTGACCATATGTGCATGGGTTTATCTCTGGGCTTTCTGTCCTGTTCCATTGATCTATATTTCTGTTTTTGTGCCAGTCCCATACCGTCTTGATTACTGTAGATTTGTAGTATAGGCTGAAGTCAGGGAGCCTGATTCCTCCTGCTCCATTTTTCTTTCTCATGATTGCTTTGGCTATTCGGGGTCTTTTGTGTTTTCATTGTAATTGTGAAATTTTTTGCTCTAGTTCTGTGAAAATTGCCATTGGTAGTTTGATAGGGATAGTACTTAATCTGTAGATTGCTTTGGGTATTATAGTCATTTTCACAATGTTGATTCTTCCAATCCAAGAACATGGTATGTCTCTCCATCTGTTTCTATCATCTTTAATTACTTTCATTAGTGTCTTATAGTTTTTTGCATACAGGTCTTTTGTATCCTTAGATAGCTTTATTCCTATGTATTTTATTCTTTTTGTTGCAATGATAAAAGGGGCTGTTTCCTTAATTTCTCTTTCAAATTTTTCAGCATTAGTATATATGAATACAAGAGATTTCTGTGCATTAATTTTGTATCCTGCTACTTTACCAAATCCATTGATTAGCTCTAGTAGTTTCTGGTCGCATCGTTAGGATTCTCTATTATAGTATCATGTCATCTGCAAATAGTGACAGCTTTACTTCTTTTCCACTTTGGATTCCATTTATTTCTCTTCTCTGATTGCTGTCACTAAAACTTCCCATACTATGCTGAATAACAGTGGTGAGAGTGGAGGTCCTCTTCCTGATCTTAGAGGAAATGGTTTCAGTTTTTCACCACAGAGAATGATGTTCGCTGTGGATTTGTCATATATGGCCTTTATTATGTTGAGGTAAGTTCCCTCTATGCCTACTTTCTGGAGGGTTTTTATAATAAATCGGTGTTGAATTTTGTCGAAAGATTTTTCTGCAACTATTGAGATGCTCATTTGGTTTCATTCCTTCAATTTGTTAATACGATGTATCACATTGATTGATTTGCCTATATTGAAGAATCCTTGCATTCCTGGGATAAAACACACTTCATAATGTTGTATGATTCTTTTAATAGGCTATTGGAGTCTGTTTGCTAGTATTTTGTTGAGGATTTTTGCATCTATGTTCATCAGTGATATTGGCCTGTAGTTTTCTTTCTTTGTGACATCTTTGTCTGGTTTTGTTGTCAGGGTAATTGTGGCCTTGTAGAATGAGTTTGGGAGTGTTCCTCCCTCTGCTATATTTTGGAAGAGTTTGAGAAGGATAGTTGTTAGCTCTTCTCTAAATGTTTGACAGAATTCTCTGAAGCCACCTGGTCCTGGGCTTTTGTTTGCTCTAAGATTTTTAAACACAGTCTCAACTTCAGTGTTTGTCATTTGTCTGTTTATATTTTCTGTTTCTTCCTGATTCAGGCTTGGAAGGTTGCGATTTTCTAAGCATTTGTCCATTTTTTCCAGGTTGTCCATTTTATTGCCATATAGTTGCTGTAGTAATCACTCGTGGTCCTTTGTACTTCTGGAGTTTCAGTTGTTTCTTCTCCATTTTCATTTCTAATTCTATTGATTTGAGTCTTCTCCCTTTTTTCTTGATGAATCTGTCTAATGGTTTATCAATTTTGTTTATCTTCTCAAAGAACCAGCTTTTAGTTTTATTCATCTTTGTTATTGTTTCCTTCATTTCTTTTTCATTTATTTCTCAACTGATCAATATGATTTCTTTCCTTCTGCTAACTTTTGCGGGTTTTTTTTTTTTTGTTGTTCTTTCTCTAATTGCTTTAGGTGTAAGTTTAGGGTTTTTTATTTGAGATGTTTCATGTTTCTTGAGGTAGGATTGTATTGCTGTAAATTTCACTCTTAGAACTGCTTTTGCTGTATCTCATTAGTTTTGGGTTTGTGTGTTTTCACTGTCATTTTTTTCTAGGTTTTTTTTTTTTTGATTTAGTCTTTGATTTCTTCAGTGATCTCTTTGTTATTATATAGTGTATTGTTTAGCTTCCATGTGTTTGTATTTTTTACAGATTATTTCCTGTAATTGATATCTATTCTCATAGCGTTGTGGTTGGAAAACATATGTGATACAATTTCAATTTTCTTAAATTTACCAAGGCTTGATTTGTGACCTAGGATATGATCTATCTTGGAGAATTTTCCATGAGCACTTGAGAAGAAAATATATTCTGTTGTTTTGGGATGGAATGTCCTATAAATATCAATTAAGTCCATCTTGTTTAATGTATCATTTAAACCTTGTGTTTCCTTATTTATTTTCAATTTAGATGATCTGTCCATTGATGAAAGTGGGGTGTTAAAGTCCCCTAATATGATTGTTGTACTGTTGATTTCCCCTTTTATGGCTGTTAGCATTTGCCTTATGTGTTGAGGTGCTTCTATGTTGGGTGCATAAATATTTACAATTGTTATATATTCTTCTTGGATTATTCCCTTGATTATTAGGTAATGTCCCTCTTTGTCTCTTGTAATAGTCTTTATTTTAAAGTCTATTTTGACTTATATGAGAATTGCTATTCCAGCTTTCTTTTCATTTCCATTTACATGGAATATCTTTTTCCATCACCTCACTTTCAATCTGTATGTTTCCCTAGGTCTGAAGTGGGTCTATTATAGACAGCACATATACAGGCCTTGTTTTCGTATCCATTCAGCCAGTGTATGTCTTTCGGTTGGAACATTTAATCCATTTACATTTAAGGTAGTTATCGATACGTATGTTCCTTTTTCCATTTTCTTAATTGCTTTGGGTTTGTTATTGTAGGTCTTTTCCTTCTCTTGTGTTTCCTGCCTAGAGAAGTTCCTTTAGCATTTGTTGTGAAGCTTGTTTGGTGGTGCTGAATTCTCTTAGCTTTTGCTTTTCTGTGAAGGTTTTAATTTCTCTGTCGAATCTGAATGAGGTCCTTGCAGGGTAGAGTAATCTTGGTTGTAGGTTTTTTCCCTTTCATCACTTTAAATATGTCCTGCCACTCCCTTCTGGCTTGCAGAGTTTCTGCTGAAAGATCAGCTGCTAACCTTATGGGGATTCCCTTGTATGTTATTCATTGTTTTTCCCTTGCTGCCTTTAATATTTTTTCCTTGTATTTAATTTTTGATATTTTGATTAACATGTCTTGGTGTATTTCTCCTTGGATTTCTCCTGTATGGGAGTCTCTCTGCTTCCTGGATTTGACTAACTATTTCCTTTCCCATATTAGGGAACTTTTCAACTATAATCTCTTCAAATATTTTCTCAGTCCATTTCTTTTTCTCCTCTTCTTCTGGAACCCTATAATTTGAATGTTTGTGCCTTTAATGTTGTCCAAGAGTTCTCTGGGACTGTCCTCTATTCTTTTCATTCTTTATTCTTTATTATGCTTTGCAGTAGTTATTTCCATTATTTTATCTTCCAGGGCACTTATCTGTTCTTTTGCCTCATTTATTCTGCTATTGATTCCTTCTAGAGAATTTTTAATTTCATTTATTGTGTTTTTCATCCTTGTTTGGTTGCTCTTTAGTTCTTCTAGTTCCTTGTTAAATGTTTCTCATATTTTCTCCATTCTACTTACAAGATTTTGGATTATCTGTACTATCATTTCTCTGAATTCTTTTTCAGGTAGACTGCCTATTTCCTCTTCATTTGTTTGGTATGGTGGGTTTTTAACCTTGCTCCTTCATCTGCTGTGTGTTTATCTGTCTTCTTATTTTGCTTAACTTACTCTGTTTGTTTTCTCCTTTTTGCAGGCTACAGGTTTGTAGTTCCCATTGTGTTTGTTCTGCCCCCAGTGGCTATTATTGGTTCAGTGGGTTGTGTAGGCTTCCTGGTGGAGGGCATTGGTGCCTGTGTTCTGGTGGATGAGGCTGGATCTTGGCTTTCTGGTGGGCAAGACCACATCCGGTGGTGTGTTTTGGCATGTCTGTGATCTTATTATGATTTTAGGCAGCTTCTCTGCTAATGGGTAGTTTTGTGTTCCTGTCTTGCTAATTGTTTGGCATATGTTGTCCAGCACTGTAGCTTGCTGGTCATTGAGTGGAGCTGGGGCTTAGCATTGAGTTGGAGATCTTTCACCATTTGATATTACATGGAGCCAGGACGTCTCTGGTGGACCAATGTCCTGAACTCTGCTTTCCCACCTCAGAGGCACAGGCCTGACACCTGGCTGGAGTACCAAGACTGTGTCAGCCACACATCTCAGAAGAAAAGGGAGAAAAAAAGAAATAATTTAAAAAATAAAATAAGGTAAAGTTATTAAAATAAAAAAATAGTCTTAAAAAGTAAAAAAAAAAAAAAGGTAATTTAAAAAAATGGACAGGCAGAACCCTAGGACAAATGGTAAAAGCAAGACAAAAATCACACAAAGAAGCATACACATACACACTAACAGAAAGAGAAAAAGGAAAAAATATATACATATGTATACATAGGAAAAACAGGAAGAGAGCAACCAATTCAGTAAACAAATCTACCAATGATAATAAACTCTAAATACTAAACTAAAGTAAACATAAAACCAAGAACAGATTAGATGCAGAAAGCAAATCTCAAGTCTACATTTGCTCCCAAAGTCCACTGCCACAATTTTGGGATGATTCATTTTCTATTCAGGTATTCCAGAGATGCAGGGTACATCAAGTTGATTGTGGGGTTTAATCTGCTGCTCCTGAGGCTGCTGGGAATGATTTCCCTTTCTCTTCTTTGTTCTCACAGCTCCTGGGGTTCAACTTTGGATTTGGCCCCACCTCTGTGTGTAGTCGCCTGAGGGCATCTGTCAAAGTAGCAGCTGATTAGGGGCCTCTGGCTCAGTCAGGCCAGGCGGAGGGAAGGGTACGGAATGTGCAGGGAGCCTGCGGCGGCAGAGGCCAACGTGATGTTACAACAGCCTGAGGCACACTGTGTGTTCTCCTGGGGAAGTTGTCCCTGGATCATGAGACCCTGGTAGTGGCGGGCTGCACAGGCTCCTGGGAGGGGAGGTGTGGATAGTGACCTGTGCTTGCACACAGGCTTGTTGTTGGCTTCAGCAGCAGCCTTCGTATTTCTTGTCCATCTCTGGTGTCTGCACTGATAGCCGCAGCTTGCGCCCACCTCTGGAGCTCTTTTATATGGTGCTCTGAATCCCCTGTCCTCGCGCACCCCAAAACGATGGTCTCTTGCCTCTTAGGCCGTTCCTGACATTTTCCCAGACTCCCTCCTGGTTAGCTGTGGTGCACTAGCCCCCTTCAGGCTGTGTTCACACAGCCAACCCCAGTCCTCTCCCTGGGATCTGACCTCCGAAGCCCAAGCCTCAGCTCCCAGCCCTCACCCACCCCTGCTGGTGGACAGACAAGCCTCTCGGGCTGGTGAGTGCTGGTTGGCACCGGTCCTCTATGTGGGAATCTCTCCGCTTTGCCCTCCGCACCCCTATTGCTGCGTTCTCCTCTCTGCCTCCAAAGCTTCCCCCCTGCCACTCCCCTCTCTGCCTGTAAAGGGGCTTCTTAGTGTGTGGAAACTTTTCCTCCTTCATAGTTCCCTCTCAGAGGTGCAGGTACTGTCCCTATTCTTTTGTCTCTGTTTTTTCTTTTGCCCTACCCATGTACGAGGGGAGTTTCTTGCCTTTTGGGAAGTCTGAGGTCTTCTGCCAGCATTCAGTAGGTGTTCTGTAGGAGTTGTTCCACATGTAGATGTGTTTCTGATATATTTGTGGGGAGGAAAGTGATCTCCACGTCTTAATCCTCTGCCATCTTGAAGTTGTCTCCCACATGGTTGTTCTATTTTTCACTTTCTGAGAAACTTCCATACTGTTTTCCACCGTGGCTGCAACAATTTATATTCCCACCAACAGTGTTCTGTTTTCTCCACATCCTTGCCAGCAGTTGTTATTTGTGGTCTTTTTGATGAAAGCCATTCTGACAGGAGTCAGGTAATATCTCATGATTATTTTGATTTGCATTTACCTGATAATTAGCAACGCTGAGTGTCTTTTCATGTGCCTGTTGGATGTCTACATTTCGTCTTTGGAAAAATGTCTATTCAGTTCTTCTCCCATTTTTTAATTGGGTTGTTTATTTTTTTGATGTTGAGTTGTGTGAGCTGTTTATATATGTTGGACGTTAATCGTTTATTAGTCATATCATTTGCAAATGTTTTCTCAAGTAGGGCTACTTCTGAATCACTGGTGGGTGGAACTGAGTTCTGGGGTGGGTGTTTGTGGGGTTGAGGGTCCCATGTGTACTGTTGACCTGCTGGCTGGTGAGGTGGTTCCTGCTAGCTGCGGGGTCCATGATGTCTCATAGCTGTTTATTGCCTGCTGTTGAGTGAGGGTGGATCTCTAGTTGACTGGCTGAGTGGTACAAGTTGTCCTAGAGCAGGTATTGGCCTGCTGGTAGGCAGGGTTGGGGTCCTTGGGTCCAGGGGCTACTGCCAGCTCACTGATTGGCGGACCAGGTCCTGGGGTGTTGGCCACAGGGCCCTGGGGGTCTAGGAGCTGGAGTTGATCCTTTGGTGGGCAGGACCAGTTTCATACAAGGCTGGCTTGTATGAACCCAGGGTCCTGGGTTTCCCAAAGCTGGTGTTGGCTCACTGGTGTGTGCGGCTGAATCATGGGTAGCTGGCTGAGGTGCCTAAGGTATCCCAAATTTCGTATTGGCCTGCTGATTGTCCTGGCTGTGGTCCAGATGGTCCTGGTGCTGGTGCCTGCACACTGGTTTGTGAGGCTGATCCTGGAGATAGTGCCAGCCCACTGGTGGGTGAGGAGGGGTCTCAGTGTCATTCCAGGTGCCCTGGGGATAGTGCCAGTGAACTAGTATGAGGGGCCATGTTCTGGGCCCTCTGGTGGACTGGACTGGGCTCCAGGGTGGCTGAGGGCTCAGGGGATCTTAAGGCAGCTAACCTGCTCTGGATGGGGCTGTGTCCCCATCTAGCTATCTGCTTGGCCTGAGGCATCCCAGTACTGGTGCCCACAGGCTGGTCAGTGGGGCCAGATCCCAGTGCTAATAGGCTAGATGGAAGATTCCAAAAGGGCACTTGCCAGCCCCAGTGTCCTCATTGTAGAATGAGCTCCCCAAAATGACTTTGGCCAGTGTCTATATACCCAGGATGAGCTCCGGTTTCCTCTTGTCTCTCCAGAGGCTGTCCAAGAGCAGCATGGGGTTTGTCCCAGTCTTCTTTCAAATTACTGCTTCTGTCCTGGGTCCCAGGGCATGTGAGATTTTTGTGTGCCCCTTTTAAGTTCCTATTTCAAACAGCCTTCTGACTCTCCTGAAAATAAGCCCCATTGACTTTCAAAGACAAGTGTTCTTGGGGGTTCATCTTTCTGGTGCAAAGTCCCCAGTATGGGGAGCTCTTTGTGATGCTGACTCCTTGTTCCTTGAGGAGAACTTCTGCAATTGTAATTATCCTCCCATTTGTGGTTCACTTACTCAGGGATTGGGTCTTGACTATATTGTGTCTCCACCCCTCATACCGATCTTCTTGTAGTCCCTTCTTTACATCTTTAGTTATAGAAAATATTTTCTAGTCTTAGTCTTTCTCATCAATAGTAGCTCTGCAAATAGTTGTAATTTTGGTGTGCACATGGAGGAGATGAGCTCAAGGTCTTCTTAAGCCTCCACCTTTGGCCACTTATCCTTAGAATAATTTAGATTATTACTCAGATTTGTTATTTTATGGTAGAATACTCAAAAAACAAGTTAAAATTTCCCTGTATTATTCATTTTTAATAAAGCTTTTAACAAAACAGCCATAGTTGATCATTGCAAGTAGTAATAATTTCCATCTTTGTAATAAAATTATTTTCTTTTGTGTTTGAACTCTCCAGAGCAGAAAGAGAAGGGACTAGAATAAACTATAGTCTAGAATTGATTTAATATGCCAAAATTATACAAGGAAAAAGGGAATGCATTGTGACCTGTCAAACAAAGTAGTTGCTAATTCACTTCAAATCATTTAAATTTTCTCTTATGGATGTCAAAAAGGAACAGAGAGAGGAAGATAGAAATGGAGATGTGGAAGGGAGAAACTAGACGGTTTAAAAGAAAGGTAAGTAAGGTAAGAAAGGGATAGGATAAGCAATGCCCCTTGATATTCATTTCAATAACTTAAATATGTCTTTGTGCACAAAGCAGCACATTTCCCCAAAGCATGTTATAAATTAATGGAGAATAGGAAGAAAATTTAAGCTTGAAGAAATCTGGCATAATGCCAAAGATGCTGGGGGAACTGGCAGTCTGGAGCAGATAGTGAATCCTGGAGAGAAGGGAAAAATGAATCATGTAAAGATCATTTGTCATAAATACAAAGAGCTGATAAATATGTAGTACATGATACAGAAACACCATAAAAATCGCAATGTATGCTTTATTGGACAGCTCAGAGGAAAGAGCACTGGATTAGGAGACAGGAGATCTTGGGTTTTGTTACTGTGTCTATATCTTATTAGTGGAGTTCAAGTCCCTTTTTCCATTGAAATCATTAAATTATTATTTAGTTTTTAATTGTGTTTATTTCTTTCCTTCCCCAGTACACAGGATCCAGTGTCTCCTTCATTACTTTTAGTTAAAATGAATGAATATACTTTTGTTGTTGTTGTTTATAGTTTTATTGCTGGGGAAAGAGTGTTCTGAGAAAAATGTATCCGTTAAAGCCTCTCCTGGATACCTTACTTGCATTGTGGAGAAATATCTGATTTCACCTTAAATGAATGTTTGTCAGGAAGAATACAAGCTAACATTTGTCAGATTCCTACTTTTTGCAGAGCACTATTTTAAATGTTTTATACTTTTACCTCCTTTTAAATTACCACCACTTATCAAGGCCCTGAAAAGTTCAATGTGACCTTCAAAAGTTCAAGGGTCACATAGCTTGTAAAGGATGGATCAGGGAATCAAACCAGAACTTCGTAGTTTCAAAATTTAAATTTTCTCATAATAACATGCTTTCCCACTCATCTCTCACTTAACCATTTTAAACAGAAAAAACTAAGGCTGTGAATGATTGACTAATTTTCCTAAGCCATGCTCTTTCATTCATAGCAAGTCACTGATACTTCTTAGAGTATTTTTTAAAGATTTTTGGGGAGGGGATACAAGATTAAAAACCATACTTGGTTTTATTATTTATTTTTTTTTTAAGTTTTAATTTTATTTATTTTTGGCTGTGTTGGGTCTTCATCACTGCACACAGGTTTTCTCTAGTTGTGGCGAGCAGGGGCTACTCTTCTTTGCAGTGCGCATGCTTCTTGCAGTGGCTTCTCTTGCTGCAGAGCACAGGCTCTAGGCACACAGGCTCAGTAGTTGTGGTGCACAGGCTTAGTTGCTCCGCAGCATGTGGGATTTCCTGGACCAGGGATTGAACCTGTGTTCCCTGCATTGGCAGGCAGATTCTTATCTACTGCACCACCAGGGAAGTCCCTGATTTTATTTTTTAAATTGCATCTATAAAGAAAGCTATTAGGAAACTAGTATCATTCAACCCAACTGAAACAAAGATCACAGTTTTTTCTAATGATGTGTGTATTTAATATATTATTTCTTTGCCTGTTCAAATTTGCAATTATCCTAAAATATAATACCATTTGAAGCTGAGAAAAACATAGTTACACATGGATTATTATTTGCACAAAAATGTTCCCAAGGAATTAATCTCCCCTGAAGCCAAACTCCCACAGCAAAATACTTAAAGAAGGAATCTCAGAGAGTGCTATGAAGGCATATGCTCTGTGAATACACCTGCTGAAGTTCATTTGGTGGTATCATCAAGTCAAGGATGCTAACTCAGATAGACCATTACAGTCTATATTGTACCTGTCCCAGCTTCTTTCACTTATTATCTCCATTGGAGCTTTCTCTGCTGTTTCTACTGCCTCACCTAGAAACAGGATCTTATGATATAGCTGAGCTGTAGCACAAAAACATGGAAACAGCTCCCTGGGAATAATGGCTAGAAGGATGGCACTTATAATTAAATGGGAATCACCTGTGTTGTTTCTAAGAGGGTAAGGCACTTAGGTCTTTGTTGTGAGGTGTATACCAATGTATCTGTGTGTGTATGTTTATTATTTAAAGTAATAGTAGCAGCTGATATCTATTGAGTGCTTACTCTTTGCCTGACCCTGTCAAATGTTTCAAGATTTATCTCCTTTAATTCTCAGAACAACCTGTAGGGCTAAATTTATCATTATCATCACTTTACAATTGAGTAAACTGAGCCTCAGAGCAGTAACTTGGCTAAGATCATGCAGCTACAATGTGTAAGAGTTCGATTCAAACCTAATCAGTCTGATTCAGGAGAGTTTACTATTAGTCACCTACTGGTGGATCTCAACCTTGTCTGCCTATTAGAATTACCCTGGGAGCTTTAAAAAAAATTACTAGGCCAAGGCTGTACCCAAGACCAAATAAATAAGAAGCGGTGGCATCAGTATTTTTAAAGCTTTCTAGGTGATACTAATGTGCAGCCAAGGGTGAGAATCACTGCACAATGGCCCATTGCTGTTCCTGATATGCCCCTCTCTTCTGGGAGGCACCTCTATTTGAGATATTTATAGAACACTGAGAATGATACCAATAAGTTAAGAATTTTACTACCTATGTGCTCAAGAATTTACTAACCTAGGAAGGAGATAATACATGCATTACATTTACATTTACTAAATAACAATATTACATTACTGCATTGCAGTACATTTACATTTACTAAATAACAATATAAGGCAGTACCAAGTGGGTTGATTTGGAGAAAAATGCTAAGAACCTAGGATTTCAATGATAGGCCTTGAGGGTTCTCAAACTACCAAACTAGTTTTGTGTATATTTATATGCCATTTCTAGGTGGCTAAGTAGTTGGAGATGGTTCCTGGTTTTAAAGATTCTCAATAGGGTCAGTATGCACAAAAGGCTAAGAACGACAGTTGACGGTTCAGAAGAGTGAAAGTCAAAGATTGGCTGGAGTGGTCAAAAACAGCATTGTAAAGAAGATGGAACACACGCAGGGCATTGCAGGGCTTAACATAATGATATGAGAGGAAGGAAGTTGTCTTTCCAGGTCCAGGGAAGAGAAGGAAAAACTTATGGAAGTAGGAATATGTCTGCTGGTAGAAGAGTATTATGAGAGAAGTTAGGTTTTGGGCTCTTTGGGAGAATTTTTAAATTAGACATCAAGGATGATTTTTTTTCTTCCTTATAGATCTCGAACTAATGAATAGCTTCCATTTATGAGTAAAAATTTCAGAATTCTAAGAAGATGCCATCAGTCAGTCCAAAGGGGTTTCTACAAATCCCTTTATTTTCTGTTCAAGATAGCATTAACAATCAGGTATCACCCTGACTGGCTCTTCAGATTTCTACGATGGTGAGGTCTCTGTTGGAGCTGTTTTTATGCCCAAGGAGAATTGAATACACTCCCCACAATGTCTTCTCTGATCTTAGGAAGCACAGTCAAGGAAAGGTTCACCCACAGTCAAGCTCTGAAAACAGGAACTTCTTTCCCTCAAGGTAACCCAATGTGACTGGCAATCATGACATACAGTTTCACCTTTCTCTTCTTCATTTGAGCTTCTGGCAAATAAACAAGCATGGAAAATTTCCCTGACATAGGGAAAGATATAAAGTCTAAAGAGTATCTCATGCATTTATCCTCTTTCCCTTGTCATAATATCATAATATTACCTGGAAATAGAAAGACCTAGTCCTTCAAAATGGTGTCATTCTCTCCTAATAATAGGTAATCAGTTCTATATGGTTAAGGGTAAAGGAAATGCTGGCACATGGTAAATGACTAAAAATCCTTCACCCCTTTGGTATGCTAAAGCATAATTATCTAAGTGTCCCTTGGAATGAGAGCTACCACTTTGGGGGATACTAGTTATGTGCCAGGCAAGGGGCTAAAGGCATTATATATATTAGGTTATTCAATCTTCACAAATAATCCATTGAGAAAGGTATAATTATTTCTATCCCTAATTTATACATGAGGGAACTCTAGCTTAGAAATCTAAGCAACTTATTTAAGTTCAGTAGCACATCTAGTCAACGGTGGATCCAAGCAAAAACTCACGTCTCCCGATTCTCTGCTGCTACAAGATACAGCCTCACAGTACAGATTTAAACCCAGGTTTCAAACATGAGACTATATATTAAGAATGGGATGTCATCTGATAGCAATGAATTGGAGAGGAAATTGCCTGGACTTAGGAGGAGTAGTTAGAGATGAGCGCACTGATGTGGGACTTCTTTATATGTAAAATTACCTTTCAGTTAGTTTGGAGGTAGCCTGTCTTAACAGTTATACTCATTGAGTAGGGCTTTTATAAATAAATTACGGTACGTTCATTTGGTAGAAAACCCCTATAGTAAAATAGTGAGACAACACTATATATAATAAGACAACACTATATGTATGGATAAGAAAGGTGTCCAAGATACATTGTCATTAAATCAGCAACATATAGAATAACCTGTACAGTATGCTACTTTTTGATTAAAAAAGAAAAATATATATGCATGAGTTTGTTAGTTAATATAAGAATATTCTTGGAAAGATACACGTGAAACTGGAAATAATATATGCCCTACCAGAAGTGAGCTGTGTGGCTAGGAGTTGAGGTAGGAGGAAGACAGACTTTTCACTGGAGATGCCATTTTACCTTTTGAATGTTATGTCTTGTATGTATAATTATTACCTGCCTAAACAAACAAGGACACTGTCTGCATGATGACAAAGACAAAGTTCTCAATGGCAACAGGGATATTTGAAATAAGCTTGCAAAATTGAGTTTTAGAAATCTTAGTAGAATGAGATATTTTATGAGGCAAACCAGTGAAACACGTTCATGTACTGGTCCTGAAGGGGGATAAGCAGGCCATTGAGGGAATATATTGCTCAGCACATGTATGCAGACTTTTATATGTGATTATGTTTAAATTTGTATGGATTTTCTTTGAGTCTGATTTTTTTTAAATATAGGATCACTACCCAGCCATATTTTTGAATGGTTAAATTAATCAGTGGAATGGAAGAGATTATATTGGATATAGGTGATATAAAATGTATGCAAAGTCCAAAATGTTTCTACAAAGTATTTATTTTCCCTCCCCTAACTCACATACAAAATTCAGAACATCATATAATTGCTAATAGTACCTCAGAATGTTGGAATAGATCCCATGTGTCTTGGTTCCACATAATAACCTCCCTCTTTTTTCACTTATAATTAACATTTTGCTTAATTTTTGTAATTTCTGCTCTTTCCAATAACATAAATATATATAAACTCCAAAACAATTGATTTTCCCCTCATGTCCATATCAAGCACTTGAATGGATTTTGATGAAAACACAATATTGATTTTAAGAAAAAAAAAAAGAAAAAAGGGAAGAATTCATTTTTCACTAATAAAGCTTTCTCCACTGTATTGAACAATTTTCTGAAATGTTTCTTCTTGCCTTTCTTATACTGCCTGTCTGATGACAGAGACTGAATTCTCAAAGCAAAGTGATATTTGAAATAAGCCCTCAAGATTGAATTTTAGAGATATTAGTAGAAAGATCAAGGATTTTATGAGGCATGCTAGGTTCAGAATTATGCTTAACAATGCATTTCATTGCATAAAAAGAAAGGTATAAACATGCTCCAAACCCATCATTTTTCCTACTCTCCAAAGTAACCATTTTATTTCTCTGAATTTTTCTTTTCATTTTTTGAAAAGATTGAAACATTGCTAGTCATATCAAACTTTCTTGAATTTGGACAATTTCCCAATGCTTTTTGTATATTTACAAAAAAGGGTGTGCAAGTTTTCTAAGAAATAGTTTATTTGATTTGAGAGAAAGTGTTAAAGGTAGAGTATTGAGAGGGAAGTACTGACTACCAAAATCACCTTGGCAACTTCTTTAAAGAGATTCCTAAGTCACACCTTGAACTTTAAGGGGTTGGCCTGGAAATCTGCATTTTAAAAATTCTTCATGTGGTCCAAATGCTTAGCCAGATTTAGAAAACTCTAAACTAGAAAATAGACATGGTTGTGAACTGATTAGATTTCTGCCATTAAAAAAAGTTTTTTTAGGCTAGGAGAAAGGAATATGCCTTCTCGGCTTTGAGGTTACAGCTGTGCTTCAAACCCCTCCTTCCTGTCTCTGCTTGGCGCCTCTCCATCTGTTACCTCCTCTTTCCACTCAGTGTCTTGGTTCCAGTCTGTAAATATAACTTTCTCCCTTCATTTGAGTCCATCTCCCTAAGTCTCCACAGCCCTACATTATTTCTTCCTTTCATGCCACATTTCTCCAGAGAGTGATTGTTATGCTATGCCTGCATTACCCTGGCTCCAATTTCAGGAAAGGACTGAAACTATTGTTTCAAAAGTTGCCAAAAACAGTAAGTGTAAATTGCAGTGGTTCTTCTTCATACCTTATTGTGCTCTTCTTCAGTATAGTGAACTCCTGGAACTCTCTTCTCCTTGACTTCTGAGATAACAATCTCCCCTGGCCATTCTACTTAGGCTACTTCCCAGTAGATCTTCCACTGAGGATTTGTTTGTTTGTTTGTTTTAATCACAATAGTTCATTTTCCCCCAGTTTTGTAGAGAAATAATTGACACACAACATTGTATTAGTCCAAGATGTATAACATATTGGTTTGATATGTGTATATATTGCAAAATAATTACCATAAGTTTAATTGACATCTATCGCCTCGCATCATTACATTCTTTTTTTCTTGGGTATAATTTCAAATATACAATACAGTATTGTTAACTACAGTCACTGTGCTATATGTTACATCCCCTTAACTTAAATCTTAACTGGAAGTTTTTACCTTTTGACTCCCTTCACCCATTTCCCCCACCCCACACCGCTCACTCTGGCAACCACCAATCTGCTCTCTGTATCTAAGAGTTTGGTTTTTTTTAGATCCCACATATAAGCACGTATTTGTCTTTATCTGACCTATTTCACTTAGCTTAATGCCATCAAAGTTCATCCATGTTTTTGCAAATGGCAGGATTTCTTCTTTTTATAGTTGAATAATATTCATATATATATGTATATATACATACACACACACATCACACTTTATTCATCCTTCTACAGGCACTTAAGGTGTTTCAATATCTTGGCTATTATTAATAATGCTAAATTGAACATGGAGGTGCAGATATCTTTTCAAGATAGTGATTTCATTTCCTTTGGATATATACCCAGAAATAGAATTGCTAGATTATATAGCAGTTCTATTTTTAATTTTTTGAGGAACCTCCATTCTGTTTTCCATAGCGGTTGTACCAGTTTACATTCCTACCAACAGTGCACAAGGATTCCCTTCTCTCCATATCTTCATCAACACTTATTTCTTATTTTTTTGATGACAGCCATGCTGATGGTATGAGGTGATATCTCATTGTGATTTTGACTTGATTTCCCTAATTAGTGAGGTTTAGTACCTTTCATGTGTCTGCTGGCCATATGTGTGTCTTCTGCGGAAAAATGTATAAGTCCTTTGATGACATTTTAAACAGATTTTTTTTCTTTGCTGTTGACTTGTATAAATTCTTCATATATTTTGGATATTAACCCCTTATGTATATACGATTATATATAATATATCATGATACATGATTTACAAATATCTTCTCCCATTGTGTAGATTGACTTTTCATTTGTTCATAGTTTCCTTTGCTGTGCAGAAGCTTTTTAGTTTAATGTAGCTCCATTTTTTTCCTCTTTTTTTCTTTTGTTGTCTTTGCATTTGCATTTTTTAATTTGTCAAATTAAAAAAAATCATTGCCAAGACCAGTGTTTAGGAGTTTACCCCATATGGTTTCTTGCTGGAGTTTTATGGTTTCAGGCTTATATTCCAGTCTTTAATACATTTTGAGTTGATTTTTGTGTATGGTCTAAGATAGTGGTCTGGTTTTGTTCTTCAGCATGCCATTGTCCAGCTTCCCAACATCATTTATTGAAGAGACTGTTGTTTCCCTTTGTATATTCTTAAACTCCTTTATCACAACTTAATTGACCATATGTGCATGGGTTTATTTCTGGGTTCTCTATTCTGTTTCATTGAGCTACATGTCTGTTTTTATAACAATCCCATACTGCTTTGATAACTATAGCTTTGTAATATAGTTTGAAATCAGGAAGTGTGATACCTCTAACTTCATTCTTTCTCAAGATTATTTTGGCTATTTGGAGTCTTTTGTGGGTCCATACAAATTTTAAAGTTGTTTGCTCTATTTCTGTGAAAAATGCTATTGGAATTTTGATAGGGATTGCACTGCATCTTTTTTTGCCCTTTTTAACATCTTTATTGCAGTATAATTGTTTTACATTGCTGTGTTAGTTTCTGCTGTACAAAAAAGTGAATCACCTATACATATATCCGCATATACCCTCCCTCTTGTATCTTCCTCCCACCCTCTCAATCCCACCTCTCTAGGTGGTCAAAAAGCACAACGCTGATCTCCCTGTGCTATGCAGCTGCTTCCTACTAGCTATCTATTTTACATATGGTAATATATATATATATATATATATATATATATATATATATGTCAATGCTGCTCTCTCACTGCTTCCCAGCTTACCCTTTCCCCTCCCAGTGTCCTCAAGACCATTCTCTATGTCTGTGTCTTTATTCCTGTTCTGCCCCTAGGTTCTGGAGAACATTTTTTCTTTAGATTCCATATATATGTATTAGCATGCAGTATTTGTTTTTCTCTTTCTAACTTACTTCACTCTGTATGACAGACTCTAGGTCCATCCACATCACTACAAATAACTCAGTTCCGTTTCTTATTATGGCTGAGTAATATTCCATTGTATAAATGTGCCATATCTTCTTTATCCATTCATCTGTTGATGGACACTTCGGTTGCTTCCATGTCCTGGCTATTGTAAATAGTGCTGCAATGAACATTGTGGTACATGACTCTTTTACAATTATGGTTTTCTCTGGGTATATGCCCAGTACTGGGGTTGCTGGGTCATATGGCAGTTCTATTTTTAGTTTTTGAAGGAACTGCCATACTGTTCTCCATAGTAGCTCTATCAATTTACATTCCCACCAACAGTGAAAGAGGGTTCCCTTTTCTCCACACCCTCTCCAGCATTTATTTTTGGTAGATTTTTTGTTGGTGGCCATTCTGACTGGTGTGAGGTAATACCTCATTGCTGTTTTGATTTGCATTCCTCTAATGATTAGTGATGTTGAGCATCCTTTCATGTGTTTGTTGGCAATCTGTATGTCTTCTTTGGAGAAATGTCTATTTAGGTCTTCTACCCATTTTTGGATTGGGTTGTTTGCTTTTTTGATATTAAGCTGCATGAGCTGCTTGTAAATTTTGGAAATTAATCCTTTGTCATTTGCTTCATTTGCAACTATTTTCTCCCATTCTGAGGGTTGTCTTTTGATCTTGTTTATGGTTTCCTTTGCTGTGCAAAAGCTTGTAAGTTTCATTAGGTCCAATTGGTTTATTTTGGATCTTGCTGTGATTTATGTCATAGAGTGTTCTGCTTATGTTTTCCTCTAAGAGTTTTATAATGTCTGGCCTTACATTTAGCTCTTTAATCCATTTTGAGTTATTTCTGTATATGGTGTTAAGGAGTGTTCTAATTTCATTCTTTCATTCTTGTCCAGTTTTCCCAGCACCACTTATTGAAGAGGCTGTCTTTTCTCCATTGTATATTCTTGCCTACTTTGTCAAAGATAAGTTGACCATATGTGCGTAGGTTTATCTCTGAGCTTTCTGTCCTGTTCCATTGATCTATATTTCTGTTTTTGTGCCAGTACCATACTATCTTGATTACTGTAGCTTTGTAGTATAGTCGGAAGTCAGGGAGCCTAATTCCTCCAGCTCCATTTTTCTTTCTCAAGATTGCTTTGGCTGTTCGGGCTCTTTTTTTATATTCATACAAATTGTGAAATTTTTTGTTCTAGTTCTGTGAAAATTTCCATTGGTAGTTTGATAGGGATTGCATTGAATCTGTAGATTGCTTTGGGTAATATAGCCATTTTCACAATGTTGATTCTTCCAATCCAAGAACATGATATATCTTTCCATCTGTTTGTATCATCTTTAATTTCTTTCATCAGTTTCTTATAGTTTTCTGCATACAGGTATTTTGTCTCCTTAGATAGGTTCATTTTAGGTATTTTATCCTTTTTGTTGCAATGGTAAATGGGAGTGTTTCCTTTGCACTGAATCTTTAAATGCTTTATGTAAACAGCTAAATAAGGTAATGTTTGAGGTGACAAACACTTTAGTACTTTAATAGTTTTTTATTGTGGAACTACTAGAGACCAGGAGGCAATTGGAGCTCATGCTAGGGACCTAGACATTGGCCGCAGACTTTTTTTGGAACCCATTCTACCACAAAGTGCTGGCAAATGCCCTCTTGGAATCCTCTGTCTAGCTTTTTAGCAATGGGACCTGACCCACTGACAAGTCTGTGAAACCAGTACTAGCAGATCTCAAGAAACAAAAATATCCAGTTGGAGAAACAGCCCCACCTACCAGGAGGCTGTTTGCATTAGGACACACACCAAGACACATAACTAAAATACAAAAATTAAAGAGACACTATTAAAAACAGCAAGGAAAAAGCAACAAGTTACATACAAGGGAACTCCCATAAGTCTATCAATCAGTTCACTTTTGAGGAGGAACACTGCAGGCTGGAAGGGAGTGGCATGATATATTTTAAGTGATGAAAGGGAAAAACCTACAAGAAACTCTATCTGGCCAGGCTTACTCCAGATTTGAAGGAGAGATGAAAATTTTTACAGACAAGCAAATGCAAAAAGAGTTCAGCACCACCAAAACAGTTTTACAAGAAATGTTAAAGGAACTTCTCTAAGTGAAACACAATGGCCAAAACTAGAAATATTAAAAGTATAAAAGGAAAAATCCCATTGTTAAAAGCAAATTACAGTAAAGGTAGTAAATCAACCAGATATAAAGCTAGGAGGAAGGTTAAAAGACATAAGTAGTAAAATCATACCTGTCCACAATAAATCCCTTATCTAAGGGATACAGAAGACAAAAATATGTAAAATATGATGTCAAAAACAGTAAGTGTGATGTGGGGGGGCAGTAAAAATGTCTGGTAGTTAAAATATATTTGAAATTAAGAGATCAGCTTCTTAAATGAATCATAGATACATACATACATACATAGATGGCTACATAGAAACCTTACAATAATCACAAACCAAAAATCTATAATAGATACACAAAAAATAGAAAGGAATACAAACATAACCCTAACAATTGTCATTAAATCACCTTGGAAGAATGCAAAAGAAAAAGTAATAAAGAACTGCAAAAACAGACCAAAAACAATTAACAAAACAGCAATAGGTACATACCTATCAATAATTATAAATGTAAATGGATGAAATGTTCCAATCAAAGGACATAGAGAGGCTGAATGGATTCAAAAACAAGACCTATATCTATGCTGCCTATGAGAGACTCACATCAGATTTAAAGACACACAAAGACTGAAAGTGAGGGGATGGGAAAATGTATTCCATGCAAAAGGAAATGAAAAGAAAGCCAGGGTAGCAATATTTGTGTAAGAAAAAGTAGACTTTAAAATAATGATTGTAACAAGAGACAAGGAAGGACATTACATATTGATCAAGGGAACAATCAAAGAAGAGGATACAGCAATTATAAATATATATGCACCCAACATGGAAGCACCTAATTACATAGGAAATATCAACAGGCATAAGAAGAGAAACTGACACTAACAAAATGTTAGTAAGAGCCTTTGACACCCTACTTAGATCAATGGACAGATCATTCAGACAGAAAATCAATAAGGAAACATTGGCCTTAAATGACACTTTAGGACAAATGTCCATTTCATCCCCAAACAGCAAAACACACTTTCTTTTCAAGTGCACATGGAACATTCTCCAGGATAGATCACATGCTCAGTCACAAAACAAGTCTCAGTACATTTAAGAAAATTGAGATCATGTCAAGCATATTTTCTGACCACAGCACTCTGAGATTAGAAATCAACTAAAAGAGAAAAACTGCAAAAAACACAAACACGTGGAAGCTAAACAAAATGCCACTAAAGAACCAAAGGTTCACTGAAGAAATCAAAGAAGAAATTTAAAAATACCTGGAGACAAATGACTATGAAAATGTAATAATCCAAAATCTATGAGATGCAACAAAAGGAGTTCTAAGAGGGAAGTTTACAGTGATACAAGCCTGCCTCAGGGAACAAGAAAAATCTTAAATAAGCAACATAATCTGACACCTAAAGGAACTAGAAAAAGAAGAATAAAAGAAACCCAAAGTTAGTAGAAGGAAACAAATCATAAATATCATAAATATCAGATCAGAAAGAAATTAAATAGACTAAAAAAAAAAGATAAATGAAACTAAGAGCTGTTCTTTGAAAAGGAAAACAAAATTGATAAACCTTTAACAGTCTCATCAAGAAAAAGAGAGAGAGGGTCTAAATCAATAAAACAGAAATGAAAGAAGAGAAGTTACAGCCAACATCACAGATATACAAAGGATCATAAGATATTAATTACTATGAACAATTGCCAATAAAGTGGACAATTTTGAAGAAAGCTTATGTCTAGAAACATACAATCTCTCAAGAGTGAACGAGGAAGAAATAGACAATATGAGCAGACCAACTACTCTTAATGAAATTGAATCAGTAATAAAAAATACTCCTGACAAACAAAAGTTCAGGCCTCACAGATGAATTATACCAAACATTTAGAGAAGAGTTAACACCTATCTATTGCAAACAATTCCAAACAATTGCAGAGGGAGAAACATTTCCAAACTTATTCTATAGGACCAGCATCACCCTGATGCCAAAACCCAAAAAGATATCACAAAAAAATAAAATTACAGGCCAATATCACTGAAGACCATAAATGTAAAAATCCTCAACGAAAGTTTAGCAAACCAAATTCAACAATACATCTAAAAGTTCATGCACCATGATCAAGTGAGATTTATCCCAGGGATGGATATTATCAATCCATGTGATAAAACATATTAACAGGTTGAAGAATAAAAATCATATGATCATCTAAATAGGTACATAAAAACCTTTTGACAAAATTCCATATTCATTTATGATAAAACTCTCAACAGAGTGGTTATGGAACACACATACCACAACATAATAAAGGGCCATATATGACAAGCCCACAAGTAACATCATACTCAATGGTGAAAATCTCTAAGAACAAGATCAAGAACAAGACAAGGATGTCCAATCTTGCCACTTTTATTCAACATAATATTGGAAAACCTAGCCACAGCAATCACACAAGAGAAAGAAATTAAAAAAGATCAAAATTGAAATGGAAGAAGTAAAAAGTCACTGTTTGCAAATGACATGATACTGTACATAGAAAATCCTAAATACACTACCCCAAAACTACTAGAACTAATCGATGAATTTGGTAAAGTTGCAGGATACAAAATTAATACATAGAAACCTGTTGCATTTATATACACTAACAATGAACTATCAGAAAGAGAACTTAAGAAAATAATCCCATTCAAAATCATATCAAAAAGAATAAAAAACCTTGAAATAAATTGAACTAAGAGGTAAAAGACCTGTACTTGGAAAACTATAAGACACTGATGAAATAAATTGCTGATGACACAAACAGCTGGAAAGATATACCATGTTTCTGGATTGGAAGAATTAATATTGTTAAAATTATCATACAAATCAGGGCAATCTACAAATTCAATGCAACCTCTATCAAAATACCAATGGCATTTTTCACTGACCTAGAACAAATAATTCTAAAATGGCAAGGAAACGCAAAAGACACTGCACAGCCAAAATAATCTTGAGAAAGAACAAAGCTGGAGGTATCACACGCCCTGATTTGAAACTATACTGCAAAGCTACAGTAATCAAAACAATATGGTACTGGCACAAAAACAGACAAATAGATCAATGGAACAGAATAGAGAGCCCAGAAGTGAAACTACACTTATTTGGTCAAATAATCTATGATAAAGTAGGCAATAATATACAATGGGCAATAGACAGCCTCTTCTATAAATGGTGGTCAGAAAACTGGACAGCTACATGCAAAATAATCAAACTGGACACTCTCTCACTCTGTGCACAAAAATAAATTCGAATGGATTAAATAGTTAAATGTGTGACCTGAAGCCACAAAGCTCCTAGAAGAAAACACAGGCAGTAGGCTCTTTGACATCAACCTTAGTAAGTTTTATCAATCTTTCTCCTCAGGCATGGGAAATAAAAGCAAAAATAAACAAATGAAACTGAAAAGCTTTTGTCCTGTGAAGGAAACTATCAACAAAATTAAAAAGCATTGTACTGAATAGGAAAAGATATTTGCAAATGATATGTCTGATAAGGGCTTAATACCCAAAATAACAAAGAATTCATACAACTCAACATCAAAAGAGCAAACAACCCAATTAATAATGGGCAGAGTATCTGACACCTGTCAAAGAAGACATACAGATCACCAACATGTACTTGAAAAATATTCAGCATCAAATCATCAGGGTAATGCAAAGCATAACCACAATGAGATATTACCTCACCCCTGTCAGAATGGTTATTATCAAAAATACAATAAATAACATGTATTGGTGAGGATGTGGAGAAAACGGAACCTTCATGCACTGTTTGTGGAAATGTAAACTGGTGTAGCCACTGTAGAATACAGTATGAAGGTTCCTCAAAAAATTAAAAATAGAACTAATTCCACTCCTGAAGAAAACAAAAACACCAATTAGAAAAGATATATGCATGGTCTCTCAGACCCACCCTGGTGTAACATGTGAGGGCACTTACACATAATATGAATAGCAGGAGGCAGGGGTCAGGGGCCACCTTGGAGGCTGGCCATTAGACTCCAGGGTTTGAATCACTCAATAACATTTGCCTCAGTTTACACATATGTAAAATGGGAGTAATAGTAGTATCTGCTTTTTACGACTAAAATAGCTAATATATTTTAAAAGTTAAGAATGTATTTAAGATATTTATGAGTGAATTATAGGACATCTGTCATTTTCTTTAAATACTCCAGAAAAAAAATTGAGGGAGGAGAATGATGGTGGTTAATAAAACATATATGGCAAAATGTTAAAATGTTGATGATAATGATTTAAAGTGGGCAATACGTACATAAAGTTTTTTTAATGATCTTTAATTTTTTAAAAATAATTATTGATGTATGGTTGATTTACAATGCTGTGTTAATTTCTGCTGTACAGCAAAGTGACTCAGTTATAGATATATATATATATATTCTTTTTCAGATTCTTTTCCATTATGGTTTATCACAGGATATTGAATATAGTTTCCTGTACTATACAGGAGGACCTTGTTGTTTATCCATAATGATCTTTTCTTTATTTCTTAAGTTTAAAATTTCCCATAATAAAAAGTTACATAATTTTTTACATAAAATGTTTATAGCAGTACCTGGAACATAGTAAACAGTCAATAAATGCTGGTTATTATTTTTGGAAAAAAGAAAATATATATGCAGCCCTATGTTCATTGCAGCATTATTTACAATAGTTAAGATATGGAAGAAACCTGTCTATTGATAGATGAATTGATAAAGGATGTGACATATATACATAAATATACATGAATATTAGCCATTAAAAAGGAATAAAGTCTTGCCACTTGAGACAACATGAATGGACCTAGAGAGTATTATCCTAAGTGAAGGAAGCAGACAGAGAAAGACAAATATTGTATGGTTTCACTTATATGTGGAATGTAAGAAACAAAACAAACTAACTAACATAATAAAACAGAAACAGAAACAGATGCAGAGAACAAACTGGTGGTTGCCAGGGGGAGGGAGTGGGGGGAGGAAAGAAATAGGTGGGGGAGATTAGGAGGTATAAACTTACGGTTGCAAAATTAATGAGTCATGTGTATGAAATGTATAGCATGGGGTATATAATCATTACTTATATAATATCTTTGTATGGTGACAGAACTTAACTGGACTTATAGTGGTGATTATTCTAAATGTATAGAAATACTGAATCACTATGTTGTGTAACAGGAACTAACAGTGTTGTAGGTCAATTATACTCCCAAAACGAACAAACTCATAGAAAGAGAGATCAGTTTTGTGGTTACAGAGGCAGGGTGTTGGGGAAGGGGGAATTGGAGGAAGTCAGTCAAAAAGTACAAACTTTCAGTTACAAGGTATATAAGTACTAGGGATATAATGTACTACATGGTAAATATAATTAACACTGTGTATATTATATATGAAAGTTTTTAAGAGAGTAAATTCTGAGTTCTCATCACAAGGAAAAAAATTTAGTTTCTTTAATTTTGTATCTGTATGAGATGATGGATGTTCACCAAACATATTATGATAATCATGTCCTGATGTATATAAGTGAAATCATTATTCTGTATACCTTAAATTTATACAGCGCTATATGTCAGTTATATCTCAATGAAAATCTAGGAAAATAAATAAATAAATAAAATACATTTTTCCAGAAAAATAACAATTATTTCTTTTAATCTGTTTAAAGACAAAATCTGACAATCATTGCTAATATTTGGTTGACTACTTCAACAGTGTAGAATCTATAAGAGAAAATACCATAACTACATATCATCTATTAATATAACAATACAGATTGGGGAATAACTGTATTTACCTATTTAAAAACTTAAATATTACCAAAATAATAATACTTTTTTTCATCTTTTCAGCAACCTTGACACAGAAGAACTATGTGGTAAGTTTATTTAAAGCCAATCAAACCCATTACTTGCTTTAGAATAAGAAAGAACACTGTCTTACATATTTCTACAAACCCTGAAATTAATGCCATAGATTAGGAGTTCTGGAATAAAGTAAAAGATAGTTGAGATCTCAAGGAATTTATCTTTATCCATGAGTTTTGTTCAAGCATGTATTTCACTGAAGAAAGAGTTGGCCCTTATTAATTTGTTCATAGCAGGAGAATTATAATTAGTACAATAAGTTTCACAAGAATATATTCCACCAGCTTGAATATATTTTTAAAGTGTTGTTTAATACAACTTCATTATTCACTTCAAATATATTGTGCAGAGGCTTTGGTTACTTTTTTGCAAAGCTGATCCCTTGATATGTAAAAACAACTTTGTCCCATACCTTGCCTAAACCATTCTGGAATGTCACTTGCAAAACAAATGATTCAGTGGGGAGAGATGTCTTAACAAATTCCTGATTTAGTGGCCTCTTCATTTACTTTCTTCGTTTTTGTGGGTGGAAACAAAAGTAATAGGCTAGAAATATGAAAAGGCAAATACTTTTGAGATTTATTCTTCGTTCTCAAAAATTTGTCTTCTCTAATAATAGAACTAGATTAAAGACCTATTCTATATTTATTTTGAAAGATTTGACTCTGATTTTCCTGCATAATTTTAGTTAGGGAACTAGTTAAGGGGTTTTAATTCAACAGAATTGCTCTATATCTTTAAACCCAGTGATTGTACTCCTAATTCTGTGTTATAATACTCCCTCTCAGTTCAAGAATATGCATTTTAATTTCCAGAGTGAAGTTTCATTTTTCATTATTTTGTGAATATAAAGTAAACATATTCTAATCAAAATGGATTCTAATTAAAACCAAAGTTTTCAGTGCTAGCAAATGAAATATGTAGACTCACACCCAGCAAAAATACTCCCTTTTATGTGGGAGGGGCAGTGTTTGATTGACATGGAAAATGGATTTCTTGTGCTTTTTAGTAGAAGCCAATTAACAGGTCCAAGTATCTAAAACTTTCATTCTGTTGCTTTTATTTAGTTTATCAGTTTACTAAATTATGGACCTAGAATTCAAAATACTTTAATAAATGCTTTATTAAAATAAAGTATAGATATTTCTTATTTTATTTATGAAAGTAATATTTAACTTTTTTTTTTAAATTTAGCAACACAGAATTATATAGGTGTATAAGAGAAAATGTCAAAGGCTCTCACTCCTCTTTCCCCTGATACTGATCTCCACTGCTAACTTCTTGGAATGTATCCTTCCAAACATTTTTACACATGTAATGACATTGATATATATGAGTATGTTTTTTTCCAACAATGTGTATACTATATGATCAACACAAGTGCACACTGTTCTATATCATTTTATTACAAAGGATGCATAGTGTCCCATTTACCTTAAAATTTTTAACCAAATCTCTTTCAGTTGTTTTGGGTTTTCAGGTTGTTTCCAAATTTCCACTGGGACAAACAACACTGAAGTAAATATCCTTGTTTGTATTCTCTTTGCACTCTTATACAAGTAGTTCTGTAAGATAGATTCCCAAAAGTGTAGTTACTTGGTCAAAGATTCTTCCAGTGTGCACGCCCAGCAGCAGTATATAGGCAAGTCAACATTACTCACTTTCCTAAATAGCAGCTTTAGGCCATAACTTATTCCGACCAGTCAATACATAACTTGACTTTAATTAGATAATTGTGTATGAACTTTAGCATTGGGTCTTTGGTTTCCTATTTGTGCCATCTTTAGCTATGATCTAAAATCTATTGGGAGCAAATTTATTACTTTCCTGATCTTACACAGCTTATAACTGTTTTTGTACTCTTACCCAATTTTTTATTAGTGTATAATTGCTTTACAAAGTTGTGTTAGTCTCTGCTGTACAAAGAAGTGAATCAACTATATATATATATATATATATATATATATATCCCATCCCTTTTGGACCTCCCTCCCACCCCACCATCCCACTCATCTAGATCATCACAGAGTACCGAGCTGAGCTTCCTGTGCTATGCAGCAGGCTTCCACTAGCTATCTATTTTACATATGGTAGTGTATATATGTCAGTCCTAATCTCCCAATTCATCCCACCATCCCCTTCCCCCTCTGTGTCCACATGTCCATTCTCTATGTCTGCAATTCTGTTCCTGACATGGAAATAGGTTCTTCTGTACCATTTTTCTAGATTCCACATATATGCATTAATAGACGATATATGTTTTTCTCTTCCTGACTTACTTCACTCTGTATGACAGACTCTAAGTCCACCCACATCTCTACAAATGACCCAATTTCATTCCTTTTTATGGCTGAGTAATATTCCATTGTATATATGTACCTCATCTTCTCTATCCATTCATTTGTTGTTGAACATTTAGGTTGCTTCCATGTCCTGGCTATTGTAAATATTGCTGCAATGAACATTGGGGTACATGTGTCTTTTGAATTATGGTTTTCTCAGGGTATATGCTCATACTGGGTCATATGCTAGTTCTATTTTTAGTTTTTAAAAGGAACTTCCATACTGTTCTCCACAGTGGCTGTATCAATTTACATTCCCACTAACAGTGCAAGAGGGTTCCCTTTTCTCTACACCATCTCCAGCATTTATTGTTTGTAGATTTATTGATGATGGCCATTCTGACCTGTGTGAGGTGATACCTCATTGTAGTTTTGATTTGCATTTCTCTGAATATTAGTGATGTTGAGTATCTTTTCATGTGCCTCTTGGCCATCTGTATGTCTTCTTTGGAGAAATGTCTGTTTAGGTCTTCTGCCCAGTTTTGGATTGTGTTGTTTGTTTTTTTGATATTGAGCTGCATGAGCTCTTTGTATATTTTGGAGATTAATCCTTTGTCCGTTGCTTCGTTTGCAAATATTTTTTTCCCATTCTGAGAGTTGTCTTTTTGTCTTGTTTATAGTGTCCTTTGCTGTGCAAAAGTTTTTAATTTTCATTAGGGCTCATTTGTTTATTTTTGTTTTTACTTTCATTACTATAGGAAATGGGTCATAAAAGATCTTGCTGTGGTTTATCTCAGGGAATGTTTTCCCTGTGTTTTCCTCTAAGCATTTTATAGTGTCCAGTCCTACATTTAGCTCTTTAATCCATTATGAGTTTCTTGTGTATGGTGTTAAGTAATGTTCTAATTTCATTCTTTCACATGTAGCTGTCCAGTTTTCCCAGCACCACTTATTGAAGAGGCTGTCTTTTCTCCATTGTATATTCTTGCTTCCTTTGTCAAAGATAAGGTGACCACCTGTGTATGGGTTTATCTCTGGGCTTTCTATCCTGTTCCATTAATCTGTGTTTCTGTTTTTGTGCCAGTATCATACTATCTTGATTGCTGTAGGTTTGTAGTATAGTCTGAAGTGATGAAGTCTGATTCCTCCAGATGCATTTTTCTTTCTCAAGATTGCTTTGGCTATTCGAGGTCTTTTGTGTTTCCATACAAGTTGTAAAATTTTTTGTTCTAATTCTGTGAAGAATGCCATTCGTAATTTGATAGGTATTGCAGTGAATCTGTAGATTGCTTTGGGTGGTATAGTCATTTTCACATTATTGATTCTTCCAATCAAAGAACATGGCATATTTCTCCATCTGTTTGTGTCATCTTTGATTTCTTGCACCAGTGTTTTATACTTTTCTGCATACAGATCTTTTGCCCCCTTAGGTAGGTTTATTCCTAGCTGTTTTTTTCTTTTTGTTGCAATAGTAAATGGGATTGTTTCCTTAATTTCTCCTTCTGATCTTTTGTTGTTAGTGTATAGGAATGTGAGAGATTTCTGCACATTAATTTCATATCCTGCAACGTTACCAAATTCATTGATTAGTTCTCATTGTTTTCTTGTGGCATCTTTAGAATTTTCTATGTATAGTATCATGTCACCTGCAAACAGTGACAGTTTTACTTCTTTTCCATTTTGTATTCCTTTTATTTCTTTTTCTTCTCTGATTTGCATGGACAGGACTTCCAAAACTATGTTGAATAAGAGTGGCGAGAGTGGACATCCTTGTCTTTTTCCTGATCTTAGAGGAAGAGATTTCAGTTTTTCAGCATTGAGAATGATGTTTGCTGTGGGTTTGTCATATATGGCCTTTATTATGTTGAGGTATGTTCCCTCTATGCCCAGTTTCTGGAGAGTTTTTATCATAAATGGGTGTTGAATTTTGTCAAAAGCTTTTTCTGCATCTATTGACATGATCATATGGTTTTCATTCTTTAATTTGTTAATATGATGTATCATATTGTTTGATTTGCATATATTGAATAATCCTTGCATTCCTGAGATAAATCCCACTTGATCATGGTGTATAATCATTTTAATGTGTTGTTGGATTCTGTTTGCTAGTATTTTGTTCAGGATTTTTGTGTCTATGTTCATCAGTGATATTGATCTGTAATTTTCTTTTTTTTGTGATATCTTTGTCTGGTTTTGGTATCAGGGTGATGGTGGCCTTGTGGAATTTAGAAGTGCGCCTCCCTCTGCAATAGTTTGGAAGAGTTTGAGAAGGAAAGGTGTTAGCTCTTCTCTAAATGTTTGGTAAAATTTGCCTGTGAAGCCATCTGATCCTGGACTCTTGTTTGTTGGAAGATTTTTAATTACAGTTTCAATTTCATTACTTGTGATTGGCCTGTTTATATTTTGTCATTCTTCCTTGTTCAGGCTTGGAAAGTTGTACCTTTCCAAGAATTTGTCCATTTCTTCCATGTTGTGCATTTTATTGGGATATAGTTGCTTTTAGTAGTCTCTTATGATCTTTTGTATTTCTGCTGTGCCCATTGTAATTTCTCCTTTTCATTTCTAATTTTATTGATGTGAGTCCTCTTCCTTTTTTTCTTGATGAGTTTGGCTAAAGGTTTATCATTTTACTTTTTATCTTCTCAAAGAACCAACTTTCAGTCTTAGTGATCTTTACTATTGTTTTCTTTGTCTCTATTTCATTTATTCTTCTCTGATCTTTATGATTTCCTTCCTTCTACTACCATTGAATTTTGGTTGTTCTTCTTTCTCTAGTGGCTTTAGCTGTAAGGTTAGATTGTTTATTTGAGATTTTTCTTGTTTCTTAAGATGAGGTTGAATTTCTATAAACTTCCCTCTTAGAACTTCTTTTGCTGCATCTGATAGGTTTTGGGTCATCACCTTTTCATTGTCATTTGTTTCTATGTATTTTCTTTTGTTTCCTCTTTGATTTCTTCAGTGATCTCTTGGTTATTTAGCAGTGTACTGTTTAGCCTCCTTGTGTTTATGATTTTTACAGGTTTTCCCTGTAATTTATTTCTAACCTCATAGTGTCAGAAAAGATCCTTGATATGATTTCAATTTTCTTAAGTTTTATGAAGGTTGATTTGTTCCCCAAGATGTGATCTATCCTGGAGAATATTCTGTTTGCACTGAGGTGAAAATGTCTTCTGCTGCTTTTTTGTCAAACGTCTATAAATATCAATTAAATCTATCTGGTCTATTGTGTCATTTAAAACTGTGTTTCCCTATTTATTTTCTGTCTGGATGATCTGTCCTTTGGTGTAAGTGGGGTGTTAAAGTCCCCCACTATTATTGTGTTACTGTTAATTTCCTCTTCTATGGCTGTTAGCATTTGCATTATGTATTTAGGTGATGCTATGTTGGGTGCATATTTATAATTGTTATATATTCTTCTTGGACTGATCCCTTGATCATTATGTAGTGTCCTTATTTGTCTCTTGTAAAATTCTTTATTTTAAAGTCTATTTTCTCTGACATGAAAATTGCTACTCCAACTCTCTTTTGATTTCCGTTTGCATAGAATATCTTTTTCTGTCTCCTCACTTTCAGTCTGTATGTGTCCCTAGGTCTAAAGTGGGTCTCTTGTAGACAGCATATATATGAGTCTTGTTTTGTTTTTGTTTTTGTTTTTTGTGGTACGTGGGCCTCTCACTGTTGTGGCCTATCCCGTTGTGGAGCACAGGCTCCGGACACACAGGCTCAACAGCCATGGCTCATGGGCCCAGCCGCTTCTCGGCACGTGGGATTTTCCTGGACCAGGGCACGAACCCATGTCCCCTGCATCGGCAGGCAGACTCAACCACTGTGCCACCAGGGAAGTCCTGAGTCTTGTTTTTGTATCCATTCAGCCAGCCTGGGTCTTTTGGTTGGAGCATTTAATCCATTTACATTCAAGGTAACTATTGATATGTATGTTCCTCTTACCATTTTGTTAATTTCTTTGGGTTTGTTTTTGTGGGTCTTTTTCTTCTCTTGTGTTTCCTGCTTAGAGCATTTCCTTTAGCATTTGTCATAAAGCTGGTATCGTGGTGCTGATTCTCTTAGCTTTTGCCCGTCTGTGAAGTTTTTGATTGCTCCTTCGAATGTCCATAAGATCCTTGCTGGGTAGAGTAATCTTGGTTACAGATTTTTCCCTTTCAACACTTTAAATGTGTCCTGCCACTCCTTTTGGCCTGCTGAGATTCTGCTGAAAAATCTGCTGATAACCTTATGGGGATTCCCTTGTATGTTATTTTTTGCTTTTCTTTGCTGCTTTTAATATTTTTTCTTTGAATTTAATTTTTGTTAGTTTGATTAATATGTGTCTTGGTGTGTTTCTCCAAGGGTTTATACTGTTTGAGACTCTCTGCACTTACTTGACTTGAGTGGCTATTTCCTTTCCCATGTTATGTAAGTTTTTGACTATAATCTCTTCAAATATTTTCTCATACCCTTTCTCTTTCTCTTCTTCTGGGACCCCTGTAATTCGAATGTTTGTGCATTTAATATTGTCCCAGAAGTCACTAAGACTGTCTTCAATTCTTTTCATTCTTTTTTCTTAATCTATTCCTCAGCAGTTATTTCCTCCATTCTATCTTTCAGCTAACTTATTTGTTCTTTTGCCTCAGTTATTCTGCTATTGATTCCTTCTAGTGTATTTTTCATTTCAGTTATTGTTTTGCTCATCCCTATTTGTTTGTTCTTTATTTCTTCTAGTTCTTTGTGAAACATTTCTTGTATTTTTTTATCTGTGTCTCCATTCTATTTCTGAGATTTTGGATCACATTTACTGTCATTACTGTGAATTCTTTTTCAGGTAGGTTGCTTATTTTCTTTTCATTGATTTGGCCTTGTATATTTTTACCTTGCTCCTTTGTCTGTAACATATTGTTTTGTCATCTCATTTTTTTTTTTTTTTGAGGCACGTGGGCCTGTCACTGTTGCAGCCTCTCCCATTGCAGAGCACAGGCTCTGGACACGCAGGCTCAGTGGCCATGGTTCACAGGCCTAGCTGCTCCGCGGCATGTGGGATCTTCCCAGACCAGGGCACAAACCCGTGTCCCTGCATCTGCAGGTGGACTCTCAACCATTGCACCAGCAGGGAAGGCCTGTCATCTCATTTTTTTGATGGGTGGGGCTGTATTTCTTCTTACTGGTTGTTTGGACTGAGGCCTTCCTCACTGGAGTTTGCAGGCAGTTGACTAGAGCCAGGTCTTGGTGCTGAGATGAGGAACTCCAGGAGACCTCTCTCCAATTAATATCCCCTGGGGTCTGAGGTTCTCTGTTAGTCCAGCAGCTTGGACTCAGCGCTCCCACCAAAGGAGCTCAGGCACTACCCCTGGCTTGCTTATCACTGAATTCCTTAACTGAGATTTGGCACTTTATTTTCACCTTGCAGAGCTATTCTCAGAAGACACATAGAATGTAGTTTCAGACCCTCTTGAGTGGTTCTTTTAAAATCTTGAATATCTTCTGTTCATAAACCGGTGCAGTTGCACTTCTCTCTCTCAGTTGCACTCTTACTCATTTTTATTGAACTATTTTGCAAATCTTCAACTTGGTACGTGAATATTTTAAGATACTTATGGATGGGTGATGAATAATTGCAATGAAAGTTCATATAGCTAGAGTGCTTGATCTGAAAGCATATAGAAAGCTTTATGAGCAAGTTTGAATATATTCAGTAGTCTAAGTTTTCATCTAGTTAGTTTTTGCCTACCAATTACTTTAAAAGTTAGCTAAATTCTGTAAATAAGATTGATAAAACTGAGGAATCTCCCATAAGAATTGTATAAGCCTTATATGCAAGGTTCCTTTAAGTTGCTGTGCCCAAATTCCCCCTAGTCAGACTGTATAGGAGCACCACCTTGCATTGCCAGATCCTGGGCAGTGCCGAGGGACTTGTGCCAGCTGAGTCTGGGTACTAGAAAATCAAATCTCTACTCCAGACTTTTAGAGCTGTGACTACTTGGCACATTTATAAAATCACCTAAAGGAGTTGTAGAACAGTTTGAGTGACACTAATCTATATCCCCTCAAAATAACTCATTCTTAGATTTTTGACTGATGCCTTTATTCACAACATGGGTGTTCTAACTCTCTTTTTTTGTCTTGGTCATCTCAGTTATTTTCTTTCCTATCTAATACAATTCTTGGGAAGTTACAGCAAGGTACACACTGTGGGCCTCATCTAAGCTCATGAAAATGCTTTGTGAGATTAGTTCCCAGTGTGATCTTTGTGGAAGCTAGTTCTCTGGTTCTGACTTGGAATTCTTGGGTCAGATCCAAAAACTCAACAACTTGGAGGACTGAGATGCAGAATAGAAGAAAACTCTGTAATCTGGTGATGCGACACCACCAATTAAGTACAGTAGTGAAGGAGGAAGGGAGAAACTAACCTTTGGTTAGCATTTCTTTTTCTTGTTTTGGCCACGCAGCTTGTGAGATTTTAGTTCCCTGACCAGGGATTGAACCCATGCCCTCAGCAGTGAAAGTGCAGTCCTAACCACTGGACAACCAGGGAATTCCCTTGTCAGCATTTTAATAGAGAAGATGTTACATTGAACATCCATGAGGAGATAATTTCCTTTCTGACAGATAATTTATTAAATGCATCTGTTTATAACTCTTGCTCTATTTTTTAATTATACTCAATACCCAGACTCTTACTTTTCAGAGCCTCTTCTCTTAAACTGAGGAGAATTGGTTCTCACACATTTCCATATGTGCTATACAGTTCTCTTTTGCTCTTACCCATGAAACCCTATTGGTGTTCAAATTGGCCCTTGTACACAGAGGGCACAGGGAAACCAAAGAAAGAGGCAGACCACTCCACATTGGTAGGTGGCAGGTTTAGTAGACAAGGGAACTTACCCTTCCATACAAGGTTTACATACAAGGCTTGTCTTAGGCAGGTAGAAAACGAGTAGAGCTCTGCACCCTCCCACCAGAATCTTAAGTTTATATAGAGGTCTTAACTGGATTCAGTCACATACAACAACGTCCAGATTGCTCTCTCAAGGTAGTGTCCTTGAAAATGGCTCCCACTGTGGGAATGTTGGGGAAAGCATACACTCCAAGGACAGGAAAGTGGATGAGGAGCCTCCAATTGCCCAGGTATAACTTGCAGTTCAACCAGTGGTCACGTCCTCTACATTACCTTCTCCAAACCCACATATAGGTTTCAATAAAAGTAGGTCTTTTCTCCTGGAGGTTATCCCAGTTACAAATGACAAGAGTTTGAAAGAGTAAATATTTGTTCTAAATTTTTCTCTGTCTAATGCTAAACACATTTGCCCAGCTCACATTGGTTACATGATTCAAATAAGGAACATGAGTCATAGTAATACGAATAAAACGTTAATTAGTTCAAGCTTAGCCACTTCCAAAGCCACCCCTGACCTTCCCTCCCTGCTTGCCATATTTTGGGGTATAAAGATATACTGCTGAAATTTCAGGCTCCTACCCACTACCACCTCAAAGCTTTGATATGACCTATGGTCCTTTTTCTGTGACTAACTTACTCCTGGCAATTGATTCTACTCTTGTCTCTCCTGATGGTGTATCACCAGTATTCCCCAAACCTTCCATAGTGTGTTCAGATAACACTTTTAATAGAAAAAATTGAGGATGTCGTTCTCCTTTTCAAAATTGCTCCATGGCTCCCCATTGCACGTAGTGGTTCTCAAATCTAATATGCCATATAATCTCCTAGTGAGCCTGTAAAAAAAAAAAAAAAGAAAGAAAAATGATGAGGCCTCGGCCTCAGCTGAAAGATTCTGATTTAATAGATGAGAACTATCAATAATATTCATTTCTAACAAGTATATCAGGGCAGTGCTTCTCAAACTTCAATGTGCCTATAACTCACCTGGGGGCTTATTAAAATGCAGATTCTGATTCAGTATGTCTGAGGTGGCATTCTAACAAGTTCCCAGATGCTGCTGATGCTGCTGGTCTACAGGCCAAATTTTGAGCAGTGAGGCTCTAGGGAATTCTCTGGAGGATCTGATGAAGATGGTCAGAAACACTGACCTAGACTTCAGGATAAAACTTAGAGCACCTAGCAAGGAATATTTCCAAATATTCAGCTTCCTCTCTCATAACTGATTTGTAGCATCCTGCTTCCGTGCTGTCTCTTCTCCTTAAATATCTCCCAGTCCTGTCCCTTATATCCTACCAATGCTGAACAACACATACTCCTACAAACATGAGAAGATATCATCTGCTTCCATGCCTTTGTTTACCCTCCCTCTGATTATCCAGCAGATTACTATTTATCTGTTAATTCAGGCCTTGTTGATGTGTCCTCTGTGAAGCTCTCTCTGACTTACTCCACATGAACTTGGGTGTTCTTTGCTCTGTATTTAAATTGCACACTGTACCTGGCTCTTGAACCATTGTCTTGAACAATGATCATGTGTATGGCAGTTGCTTGTTGGAGTGTTTATTTCCCCTACCTACCTGATTGTAGTCTTCTTAAAATAGAGGCTCTGTCTTTTTATCATTGTATTCCAAGTTCCTAGTATAGCATTTGACACATAGAAGGCACTAAGTGTGTGTGTTAAGTCATGGAATGAGTAAATGAACCCTCATCATGACGAAGTGAAGAGGGAATTATTTCCTTTCATCTATGTTAAATGTCCCTGACTTTTCCACCTAACTTCCCTCTTTGAGTTCATTGGACCCCTACTCGCCCTGGCACATGTCCTGCAGTGTGTAACTTTAAAACAGTTTGAATGACACTGCACTCTACCACCTCAAAATAAACATTACAATTAGATCCACAACTTAAGCTCCTGTTCAGAGCTTGGGTGTTGTAATTCTCTCTTCTCAGTTACTTCCTTTGTAATTGGGGAGTGATTGTTTTTCTCCTAACTACTTTGAATAGGTGAGAAGAACAAATGAAAGGAGGGAAGGAAGGAAGGAAGGCAGGCAGGCTACATAGTCACCTCTGAATCCTCTAATTATTGTCTTCTCATGTGCTTTATCAGCACATGACTGCATAGATTTGATTTCAAATTGGAAAGGCAACTTATGTTCTTTCCAGGGATCTTTACTGATTGAGCCAAATATCTTCTATATGAATTGAAATATTTATTTTATTTATGTTTTAATTGAAGTATAGTTGATTTACAATATTGTGTTAGTTTTAGGTGTACAGCATAGAGATTCAGTATTTTTGCAGATTATATTCCGTTATAGGTTATTAGAAGATAATGGGTATAATTCCCTGTGCTATATATCTTTGTTGCTTATCTATTTTATATAGAGCAGTTTGTATCTGTTAATCCCATAACCCTAATTTGCCCCTCTCTTCTTCTCTCTCCTCTTTGGTAACCTCAAGTTTGGTTTCTATGTCTGAGACTGTTTCTGTTTTATATATAGATTCCTTTGCATTATTTTTAGATTCATACATAAGTGATATCATATACTATTTTTCTTTCTCTAACTGACTTATTTCACTAACCATAATGTTCTCTAGGTCCATCCACATTGCTGCAAATGTCAGTATTTCATTCTTTTATATGGCTGAGTAATGTAGTACTGTGTGTATATATATATATATATATATATATATATATATATATATATATATATACACACACACACACACACACACACACACACACATCTCCTTAAGCCAGTTGTCTGTTAATGGGCATTTGGGTTGCTTCCGTGAATTAGTTATTGGAGACAGTGCTGCCATGAATATTGGGATGCATGCATCTCTTTGAATTAGTGTTTCTGTTTTTTCTGGATGTATATCCAGGAGTGTAATTACTGGATCATATGGTGTTCTATTTTTAGTTTTTTAAGGAACCTCCATACTGTTTTCTATAGTGGCTACACCAATTTACATTCCCACATGCAGTGTATGATGGTTCTCTTTTCTCCACATCCTCTCTAACATTTGTTATTTGAAGACTTATTGATGATAACCATTCTGACAGGTGTGAGGTGATACCTCCTTGGGGTTTTGATTTGCATTTCTCTAATAATTAGTGATGTTGAGCATCTTTTTATATGTTTTTAAGCATCTGTGTGTCTTCTTTGGAGAAATGTCTGTTTAGATATTCTGCCCATTTTTTGATTGGATTGTTTGTTTTTTTGATATTGAGCTTCATGAGCTGTTTGTATATTTTGGATATGAACCCCTTGTCAGTTGCATCATTTGAAAATATTTTCCCCCATTCCATAAGTTGTCTTTATGTTTTGTTCTGGTTTTCTTTGCTATGAAAAAGCTTTTAAGTTTAATTAAGTCCCATTTGTCTATTTTTGCTTTTATTTCTTTTGACTTAGGAAACTGTACCAGGAAAATATTGCTATGATTTATGTCAAAGAATGTTTCGCCTATACTCTCTTCTAGGAATTTTATGGTTTCATGTCTTACATTTAGGTCTTTAAACCATTTTGAGTTTATTTTTGTATGTAGTGTGAAGAAATGTACTAATTTCATTGTTTTACATGTAGTTGTCCAGTTTTCCCAGGACCACTTATTGAAGAGACTGTTTTTCCTTCATTGTATATTCTTGCCTCTTTTTTCATAGATTAATTGGCCACATGTGAGTTTATTTCTGCACTCTCTATTCTGTTACATTGATATATGTCTCTGTTTCTGTACCAATACCACACCATTTTGATTACTATAGCTTTGTAGTATAGTCTGAAGTCTGGGACAGTTATATCTTCAGCTTTGTTCTTTTTTCTCAGGATTGCTTTGTCTTTGGGTGTTTTGTGGTTTCATATAAATTTTAGGGTTATTTGTTGCAGTTCTGTGAAAAATGTCCTGGTTATTTTGATAGGGATTGCATTAAATCTGTAGATTGTTTTGGGTCGTATGGCCATTTTAACAATATTAATTCTTCTAATCTAAGAGCATGGGATATCTTTCCATTTCTTTGAATTATCTTCAATTTCCTTCATCAACTTTTTATAGTTTTCAGAGTATAGGTATTTCACCTCCTTGGTTGAATTTATTCCTAGTGTTTTTTTGATGTGATTATAAATGGAATTTTTTTTTACTTTATCTTTCTGTTAGTTCACTATTAGTGTATAGAAACAGAACAGATTTCTGTATATTAATTTTTATCCTGCTACCTTGCTGAATTCATTTATTAGTTCTAATAGTTTTTGTGTGGAGGCTTTACGGTTCTTTAGATAGAGTACAATGTCATCTGCAAATAGTGACAGTTTTACCTCTTTCCTTCCAATCTGAATTCCTTTTATTTCTTTTTCCTGTCTGATTGCTGTAGCTAGGACTTGCAATACCATGTTAAATAGAAGCAGTGTGAGTGGGCATCTTTGTCTTTTTCCTAAATTTAGTGGGAAGGCTTTCAAGCTTTCAGCATTGAGTATTATGTTAGCTGTGGGTTTGTCATAAATGGCCTTTATTATGTTGAGACATGTTCCCTCTGTACCTACTTTGATGAGGTACATGAATCATCATGAATGATGTTGAATTTTGTCAGATACTTTTCCTGTGTCTATAGAGATGATCATGTGGTTTTTGTTTTTCCTTTTGTTAATGTGGTCTATCACACTGATTGATTTATCATTATATAATGCCCTTCTTTGTCTTTTATTATAGCCTTTGTTTTAAAGTCTATTTTTTCTGATATAAGTATTGCTATCCCCACTGTCTTGTCATTTCCATATCTTTTTCCATCCTCTCACTTCAAGTCTCTGTGTATCTTTCTTCCTGAAGTGAGTCTTTTGTTGGCAGCATAATGGAGGGTCTTGTTTTTTAATTCAATCAACCACTCTGTGTCTTTTTACTGGATCATTTAGTCCATTGACATTTAAAGTAATTGTTGATAGGTATGTACTTACTGCCATTTTATTCCTTTTTTCCAGTTGTTTTTGCAGCTCTTCTTTGTTCATTTCTTGTTTTTGAGTTTCTCATTGTGGTTTAATGACTTTCTTTTGTCATATTCTTGAGGTCCTTTCTTTTTGGTTTTTGTGTACCTATTGTAGGTTACCATGAGTTCCCCATAATTATACCTACTTGCTTTAAACTGATAATCATTTGGTTCAAACACATTCTAAACACATTTTATTTGTTTTTCAATATACCTTCTAGCTTATCTAAGTGATCTTCAATCCTTACTAAAAATTTGCCTTTCCTGTTGGAATTTTCCCTTTCCTACAGATTCTTCCTTCTTTACCAGTTAGAGAAGACCCTTCAAAATTTCTTTTATGGTATATTTAATGTTGATGATTTTTTTTAGTTTTTGCTTGTCTGAGAAATTCTTTATTTCTCCTTCTATTCTAAATGATGATCTTGCTAGGTAGAGTATCCTAGGTTGCAGGTTTTTCCCTTTCAGGACTTTGAATGTCACTCTCTTCTGACCTGCAAATTTTCTACAGAGAAATCAGCTGATAGCCTTATCAGGGTTCCCTTGTAACTGACTCTTTGTTTTTCTCTTGCTGCCTTTAGAATTCTCTCTGCAACTTTTGCCATTTTAATTATATGTCTTGGTGTGATCTTTGTGTTCATCTTGTTTAGGACCCTCTGTGCTTCCTGTACCTAGATATCTGTTCCTTCTTTAGTTTTGGGAAGTTTTCAGCCATAATTTATTCAGATACATTTTTGATCCCTTTTTCTCTCTCTTCTCCTTCTGGGACCCCTATTATGTGTATATTGGCACATTTTATATTACTTCATAGGTCTCATATATTGCTTTTATTTTTTCTTTTTCATTTGTCTTTCTGTCTGCTGTTCTGATCGGGTGATTTCCATTATTTCATCTTCCAGATCACTTATGTATTCTTCTGTGCCATTTAGTTGGCTATTCATTACTTCTAGAGTGTCTTTTTATCTCAGAAATTGAATTGTGTATTTTCGATTGGGTCTTCTTTATAGTTTACAGTTCCTTGTTAAAATGGTCTGAGTTTACTCTTTTTTTTCTTTTAAACTAAATTAAATTTATTTATTTTTAAACAGTATGTTTAAAAATTGTGGTGTTGAAGGAGTGTTTTTATGTGGGAGCATCCCTGTGTAGACTCTTTGTGTCCACTGTCTTTTGTGTAAGGGCTGGTTTTGATATGGATGCCAGCCACATATTTCCTCAGGGTGTGCTGGCTGCTATCCCTTTTAGAGAGGGTGTGTTTGGTGTTGGAGTATCTAAAACCTGTGCAGAGTGTGAGGCAGGACTTCCTCTCTGCTCCGTGGCTGTCTCTGCCCTGTCAGGGGTGGGGTTTGCTCCCAAGTTGCTGGAGTAGAAGCCTTGAGGGTCAGACTGGAGCTGGCTCTCTTCCCTTTAAGTGTGTGTTTTTCCTTCTCCCTGTACTGAAACCTTTGCCTCAAAGAAGTAGAGTGCTGAAGTAAGTGGGACTCATGCACTTATTGTGGTCTGGTATGCTGCCTGTGTGTGCATCTATAGCTCCCCTCATCAACATGTTAAAGTCACATATTTTCCCCTGCTGTGGTTATCTCAGATCTAGTGCAAGTTTGTGGTTAAGATTGCATATGACAGGAGAATTCACTAGGCTAGGACTTGGGGTAGGGGCATTGTGGTTAGAGGAATTGAAGTGGCTGAGCTGCTGGTAGAGGTCTGGACTGCTTCTGGGACACTCTTTGGGTAAGTGGCAATGCTGGCTGCTGCTGTCCCACCTGGACCACACCTCAGGCCCCCAGGCAATCTCTGTGTTGCTAGATCAGGTCTTTTCTCAGGACGTGGCTGCCCTAGGAGCCAGACCCTATACCAAGCTCAGAGCCTGTACCAAGGCTGTGGCATGGAGTGAGTGGGCTGGGATATTCACCTAACTCAAATTGGGGAGTGTGGTGAGGCATCAGCTGCTAGGGCAGACTTCTCTCTGCCCTGTCTGTTGCCAAGCCAGCACACACACCCTCTTTGTGAGTGGAGTCTAGGCTTCTCCAGCCTTTCTATCTGTCCCAATGGTTCTCCCAGCAGCCAAAGGAAAATAAGATGTGCTTATCTCCTCCACATCAGACCCAGGATGGGGACACCCAGTCTGTGGCTTGATCCCCTGACTCCCCAGGGCAAGAGTCTGCCTATGCAGTCTTTCTTTTCCTCTTAAATCCTTCCCAGGGGCACAGGTCCCAACTGGACAATATTTTTCCCATCCTACCCAGTTACAGGGGACTATTTCTTGAATACTTTGTTGTATAAGAGTTCTTCTGCCAGTTTCCAATTAGTTTTCTTATGAGAATTTTTCCACATGTAGGTGTATTTTTGGTGTGTTTATGGGGGCAGGTGAGCTCCATGTCAACTTATTCTGCCATCTTTATCCTCCTCCCTGAAATATTTATTTTGAAAGATGGCTTTCCTTCTTTTTTAAAACAACCATGCCATTAACCAATAACCATTTCAGAAAAATATTGATTTCTCTAAGCAAATATAAGGTTTTGCATTTATGTCTATTATATTTCAACTTACTACCTTGGGATCAATATATATTCCATACCTTTAATTTTAATTATAACATCCAATATAATATTTATTCTAACCAACTGAAAAATGTGTTAACCATGCCTTTTCCTCTGTCTAAATTATTTAAAAATAATTAGATAATGACAGGAATATTTACATGGAAGTTTTCATAGGAGACTGCCCTTGTGTTTAAATTCTTACCTTTGAAGAGAGCATACCTTTCTAAAATGTCTCTCAGAAGAAACCATAACATTTCACTTAATTTCTCAAAAATTACTGACCTAGAGAAGTTTATAATGATATGCTTTTGGGAACAGCTATTTTTTTTTTTTTTTTTTTTGCTAACATCCTTACTGGAGTATAATTGCTTTACAATGGTGTGTTACTTTCTGCTTTATAACAAAGTGAATCAGCTTTACATATACACATAACCCCATATCTCCTCCCTCTTGCATCTCCCTCCCATCCTCCCTATCCCACCCCTCTAGGTGGTCACAAAGCACTATGCTGATCTCTCTGTGCTATGCGGCTGCTTCCCACTAGCTATCTATTTTACATTTGGTAGTGTATATGTGTCAATGCTACTCTCCCACTTCATCCCAGCTTACCCTTCCCCCTCCCCTTGTCCTCAAGTCCATTCTCTAAGTCTGCATCTTTATTCCTGTCCTGCCCCTAGGTTTTTCAGAAATATATTTGTTTGTTTTTTAAGATTCCATACATAGGTGTTAGCATACAGTACTTGTTTTACTCTTGCTGACTTACTTCACTCTGTATGACAGACTCTAGGTGCACACAACTCTCTTCAAATAACTCAATTTCATTACTTTTTATGGCTAAGTAATATTCCACTGCATATATGTGCCACATCTTCTTTATCCATTCATCTGTCAATGGACACTTCAGTTGCTTCCATACCCTGGCTATTGTAAATAGTGCTGCAATGAACATTGTGAACTTTTTCAATTATGGTATTCTCAGGGTATATGCCCAGTAGTGGGATTGCTGGGTCGTATGGTAGTTCTATTTTTAGTTTTTGAAGGAACCTCCATACTGTTCTCCACAGTGGCTGTATCAAATTACATTCCCACAAACAGTGCAAGAGGGTTCCCTCTTCTCCACACCCTCTCCAGCATTTATTGTTTGTAGATTTTTTGATGATGGCCATTCCGACTGGTGTGAGGTGATACCTCATTGAAGTTTTGATTTGCATTTCTCTAATGATTAGTGATGGTGAGCATCCTTTCATCTGTTTGTTTACCATCTGTATGTCTTCTCTGGAGAAATATCTGTTTAGGTCTTCTGACCACTTTTGGATTGGGTTTTTTGTTTCTTGATATTGAGCTCATGAGTTGCTTATAAATTTTGGAGATTAATCCTTTGTCAGTTGCTTCATTTGTAAATATTTTTCCCATTCTGAGGGTTGTCTTTTCATCTTGTTTATGGTTTCCTTTGCTGTGCAAAAGCTTCTAAGTTTCATTAAGTCCCATTTGTTTATTTTACTTTTTATTTCCATTTCTCTAGGAGGTGGGTCAAAAAGGATCTTGCTGTGATTTATGTCACAGCAAGAGTGTTCTACCTATCTTTTCCTCTAAGAATTTTATAGTGTCTGGCCTTACATTTAGGTCTTTAATCCATTTTGAGTTTATTTTTCTGTATGGTGTTAAGGAGTGTTCTAATTTCATTCTTTTACATGTAGCTGTCAGGTGTTCCAGCACCACTTATTGAAGAGGCTATCTCTTCTCCATTGTGTATTTTTGCCTCCTTTATCAAATATAAGGTGACCATATGCGCATGGGTTAATCTCTTGTCTTTCTACCCTGTTCCATTGATCTATATTTCTGTTTTTGTGCTAGTACCATACTGTCTTGATTACTGTAGCCTTGTAGTATAATCTGAGATCTGAGGTCTGATTCCTCCAGCTCCTTTCTGAAGATTGCTTTGGCTATTCGGGGTCTTTTGTGTTTCCATACAAATTGTGAAATTTTTTGTTCTAGTTCTGTTAAAAATGCCATTGGTAGTTTGGTAGAGATTGCATTGAATCTGTAAATTGCTTTGGGTAGTATACTCGTTTTCACAATGTTGATTCTTCCAATCCAAGAACATGGTATATCTCTGCATCTGTTTGTATCATCTTTAATTTCTTTCATCAGTTTCTTATAGTTTTCTGAATACAGGTCTTTTGTCTCCTTAAGTAGGTTTATTCCTAGGTATATTATTTTTGTTGCAATGGTAAATGGGAGTGTTTCCTTAATTTCTCTTTCAGATTTTTCATCTTTAGTGTATAGGAATGCAAGAGATTTCTGTGCATTAATTGTGTATCCTCCTACTTTACCACATTCATTGATTAGCTCTAGTAGTTTTCTGGTAGCATCTTTAGGATTCTCTATGTATATTATCATGTCATCTGCAAACAGTGACCCCTTTACTTATTCTTTTCCAGTTTGGATTCCTTTTATTTCTTTTTCTTCTCTGATTACTGTGGCTAAAACTTCCAAAAGTATGTTGAATAATAGTGGTGAGTCTGGACAACCTTCTCTGTTTCTGATCTTAGAGGAAATGGTTTCAGTTTCTCACCATTGAGAAGATTGTTGGCAGTAGGTTCGTCATATATGGTCTTTATTATGTTGCCATAAGTTCCCTCTATGCGTACTTTCTTCAGGGTTTTTTTTTATCATAAATGGGTGTTGAATTTTGTCAAAAGCTTTCTCTGCATCTATTGAGATGCTCATATGCTTTTTCTACTTCATTTTGTTAGTATGGTGTATCACATTGATTAATTTGCGTGTACTGAAGAATCCTTGCATTCTTGGGATAAACCCCACTTGATCATGGTGTATGATCCTTTTAATGTGCTCTTGGATTCTATTTGCTAGTGTTTTGTTGAGGGTTTTTGCATCTATGTTCATCAGTGATATTGGCATGTAGTTTTCTTTCTTTGTGACGTCTTTGTCTGGCTTTGGTATCCGGGTGGTTGTGGCCTTGTAGAATGAGTTTGGGAGTGTTCCTCCCTCTGCTATATTTTGGAAGAGTTTAAGAAGGATAGGTGTTAGCTCTTCTCTAAATGTTTGATAGAATTCGCCTCTGAAGCCATCTGGTCCTGGGCTTTGGTTTCTTGCAAGATTTTGAATCACAGTCTCAATTTCACTGCTTGTGATTGGTCTGTTTATATTTTCTATTTTTTCCTGGTACAGTTTTGGAAGGTTGTGCTTTTCTAAGAATTTGTCTATTTCTTCCAGGTTGTCCATTTTATTGCCATATAGTCGCATGTCGTAATCTCTCATGATCCTTTGTATTTCTGCAGTGTCAGTTGTTACTTCTCCTTTTTTATTTCTAATTTTGTTGATTTGAGTCTTCTCCCTTTTTTTCTTGATGAGTCTGCCTAATGATTTATCAATTTTGTTTATCTTCTCAAAGAACCAGCTTTTAGTTTTATTGATCTTTGCTGGCATTTCTTTTCATTTATTTCTGATCTGATCATAAAGATTTCTTTCCTTCTGCTAATTTTGTTCTTTTTCTCTAATTGTTATAGGTGTAAGGTTATGGGTTTTTTTGTTTTGTTTTTTTTCATGGTACGCAGGCCTCTCACTGTTCTGGCCTCTCCCATCGTGGAGCACAGGCTCCGGACATGCAGGCTCAGCGGCCATGTCTGACGGGCCCAGCCGCTCCACAGCATGTGGGATCTTCCCAGACCGTGGCATGAACCCATGTTCCCTGCATCGGCAGGCAGACTCTCAACCATTGCACCACAAGGGAAGTCCAAGTTTATGTTTTTTATTAGAGATGTTTCTTGTTTCTTGTAGTAGGGTTGTATAGCTATAAACTTACCTCTTAGAACTGCTTTTGCTGCATCCCATAGGTTTTGGGTTGTCGTGTTTTCATTGTCATTTGTTTCTAATTATTTTTTTGATTTCCTCTTTGATTTCTTCAGTGATCTCTTGGTTATTTAGTAGTGCATTTTTATCCTCCTTGTGTCTGTATTTTTTACAGGTTATTTTCTGTAATTGACATCTAGTCTCATAGCGTTATGTTTGGAAAAGATACTTGATACGATTTTAAATTTCTTAAATTTACCAAGGCTTGATTTCTGACCCAAGATATGATCTTTCCTGGAGAATGCTCCATGAGCACTTGAGAAGAAAGTGTATTCTGTTGTTTTTGGATGGAATGTCCTATAAATATTAATTAAGTCCATCTTGTTTAATGTATCATTTAAAGCTTATGTTTCCTTATTTATTTTCAGTTTGGATGATCTGTCCATTGGTGAAAGTGGGGTGTTAAAGTCCCATAAGATGATTGTGTTACTGTCAATTTCCCCTTTTATGGCTGTTAGCATTTGCCTTATGTATTAATGTGCACCCATGTTGGGTGCATAAATATTTACAATTGTTATCTCTTCTTCTTGGATTGATCCCTTGATCATTATGTAGTGTCCTTCTTTGTCTCTTGTAATAGTCTTTATTTTAAAGTCTATTTTGACTGATAAGAGACGTGCTATTCCAGCTTTGTTTTGATTTCCATTTGCATGGAATATCTTTTTCCATCTCCTCATTTTCAGTCTGTATGTGTCCCTAGATCTGAAATGGGTTTCTTGTAGACAACATACATATGGGTCTTGTTTTTGTATCCATTCAACCAGTCTATGTCTTTCGGTTGGAGCATTTAATCCATTTACATTTAAGGTAGTTATCGATATGTATGTTCCTGTTACAATTTTCTTAAGTGCTTTGGGTTTGTTATTGTCAGTCTTTTCCTTCTCTTGTGTTTCCTGCCTTGAGAAGTCCCTCTAGCATTTGTTGTAAAGCTGGTTTTGTGGTGCTGAATTCTCTTTGCTTTTGCTTGTCTGTAAAGGTTTTAATTTCTCCATCGAATCTGAATGAGATCCTTTCTGGGTAGAGTAATCTTGGTTGTTAGTTTTTCCCTTTTATCACTTTAAATATGTGTTGCCACTCCTTTCTTGCTTGCAAAGTTTCTACTGAAAGATCAGCTGTTTACCTTATGCGGATTCTCTTGTGTGTTATTTGTTGTTTTTCCCTTGCTGTTTTAATATTTTTCTTTGTATTTAATTTTTGTTAGTTTGATTAATACATGTGTTAACATGCTTCTCCTTGGATTTATCCTGTGTGGGACTCTCTGCGCTTCCTGGACTTGATTGACTATTTCCTTTCCCATATTAGGGAAATTTTCAACTATAATCTCTTTAAATATCTTGTCAGTCCCTTAGTTTCTCTCTTCTTCTTCTGGGAGCCCTATAATTTGAATGTTGTTGCATTTAATATTGTTCCAGAGTTCTGTGAGACTGTCCTCACATCTTTTCTTTTTTCTTTATTCTGTTATGAGGTATTTATTTCCACTATTTTATCTTCCAGTTCACTTATACATTCTTCTGCTTCAGTTATTCTGCTATTGATTTCTTTTAGAGAATTTTTAATTTCATTTATTGCACTTTTCATCATTGTTTGTTTGCTCTTTAGTTCTTCTAGGTCCTTGTTAAATGTTTCTTATATTTTCTCCATTCTACTTCCAAGGTTTTGGACCATCTTTACTATCATTACTCTGAATTCTTTTTCAGGTAGACTGCTTATTTCCTCTTCATTTGTTTGGTGTGGTGGGTTTTTACCTTGCTCCTCATCTGCTGTGTGTTTCTCTGTCTTTTCATTTTGCTTAATCTACTATGTTTGGTTCTCCTTTTCATAGGGTGCAGGTTTGTAGTTCCTATTGTTTTTGGTGTCTGCTGCCAGTTTCTAAGATTGGTTCATTGGGTTCTGTAGGTTTCCTGGTGGACAGGACTGGTGCCTTTGTTCTGGTGGATGAGGCTGGATCTTGTCTTTCTGGTGGGCAGGACCACGTCTGGTGATGTGTTTTGGTTTGTCTGTTACCTTATTATGATTTTAGGCAACCTCTCTGCTAATGGCTGAGTTTGTGTTCCTGTCTTCCTAGTTGTGTGATATAGGGTGCCCAGCACTGTAGCTTGCTGGTTGTTGGGTGGAGCTGGGTCTTAGCATTGAGATGGAGATATCTTGGAGAGCTTTTGCCGTTTGATATTATGTGGAGCCAGGAGGTCTCTGGTGGACCAGTATCCTGAACTCAACTCTCCCACCTCAGGGACACAGGCCTGACACCCTGGCGGGGCACCAAGACCCTGTCAGCCCCACAGCTCAGAAGAGAGACAGAAAGAAAGAGAGAAAGAAAGAAAGGAAGAGAGTTATTAAAAAATAAAAAATATAAAAATATTAAAAATGAGAAAATGAAAAAGTAATAAAAAAAAGGAAAGAAACAATGAAAGAAGAGAGAAACCAAACCAAAAAACAAATTCACCAATGATAACAAGCGCTAAAATCTGTACTAAAAAAAAATAAAAATAAAAGGACAGACAGAACCCTAGGACAAGTGGTAAAATCAAAGCTATACAAGCAAAATCACACAAAGAAGCAAAGATATACACACTCATAAAAAGAGAAAGAGGAAGGCTTCCCTGGTGGCACAGTGGTTGAGAGTCCACCTGCCAATGCAGGGCCACGGGTTCGTACCCCAGTCCAGGAAGATCCCACATGCCACGGAGCGGCTGGGCCCATGAGCCATGGCCCCTGAGCCTGCGCCTCTGGAGCCTGTGCTCCGCAACGGGAGAGGCCACAACAGTGAGAGGCCCGTGTACCACAAAAAATAAAAAAAAAAATGAGAAAGAGGAAAAATATGTATATATATCTAAAAAAAAAAGGAAGAGTGCAACCTAATCAACAAAAAAATCTACCAATAATAATAAAGTCTAGATACCACAAAAGATAAACCTAAAACCAGAAAAAATTTAGAGATGGAAAGAAAACCCCAAGTCTACAGTTGCTCCCAAACTCCACTGCCTCAATTTTGGGGTGACTCGTTGTCTATTCAGGTATTCCAGAGATGCAGGGTACATCACATTAACTGTGGAGATTTCATCCACTGCTCCTGAGGCTGCTGGGAGAGATTTCCCTTTCTCTTCTTTGTTCGAACAGCATCTGGTGTTCAGCTTTGGATTTGGCCCCGTCTCTGTGTGGAGGTCGCCTGAGGGCATCTGTTCTTCACTCAGAGAGGATGGGGTTAAAGGAACAGCTGATTAAGGGGCTCTGGCTCACTCAGGCTAGGGTGGGAAGGAGGGGTATGGACTGTGGGGCGAACCTGCGGTGTCAGAGGCTGGCGTGATGTTGCAAGAGCCTGAGGCATGCCATGTGTTCTCCCAAGGAAATTGTCCCTGGATCATGGGACCCTGGCAGTGGCAGGCTGCACAAGCTCCTGGGAGGGGAGGTGTGGATAGTGACCTGTGCTTGCACCCAGACTTCTTGGTGGCTGCAGCAGAAGCTTTAGCATTTCATATCCATCTCTGGGGTCTGCACTGATAGCTGTGGCTCGCACCCGTCTCTGGAACTCATTTAGTCAGTGCTCTGAATCCCCTCTCGTCATGCACCCTGAAACAATGGTCTCTTCCTTCTTAGGCAGTTTCAGACTTCTTCCCGGAATCCGTCCCAGCTAGCTGTGGTGCACTAGCCCCCTTCAGGCTGTGTTCACACAGCCAACCCCAGTCCTCTCCCTGGGATCTGACCTCTGAAGCTGGAGCATCAGCTCCCAGACCCCACCCGCCCCGGTGGGTGAGCAGACAAGTTTCTCAGGCTGGTGAGTGTTGGTCGGCACTGATCTTCTGTGCGAGAATCTCTCCATTTTGCCCTCTGCACCCCTATTGCTGTGCTCTCCTCTGTGGCTCCAAAGCTTCTCCCCCACCCCCAACTCTGCCCATGAAGGGGCTTCCTAGTGTGTGGAAAGTTTTCCTCCTTCACAGCTCCCTTCCAGAGGTGTAGGTCCCATCCCTATTCTTTTGTCTCTGTTTTTTCTTTTGCCCTACCCAGGTACATGGGGGTTTTTTGCGTTTTGGGAAGTCTGAAGTCTTCTGCCAGCATTCAGTAGGTGTTGCGTAGGAGTTGTTCCACAGGTACATGTATTTTTGATGTATTCGTGTGGAGGAAGGTGGTCTCCACGTCTTACTCCTCTGCCATCTTGAAGGTCTCTCGGGAACAACTTTTTATTGAAGCAGTTGTGTATGTAAATCCAGCTTCATTTTTTCCCTATTTTTTGTAAGATAAAAAGAATAATGGTAACCCTCCAGGACTTTTTCATTTTTAATGAAAGTATATTGACACTTTAGTTAGTCTCATCTGAAAATTTGTCAGTTTTATCCATTTGTTTTACTCATTTATTGTGTAAATCTTCAGTTGATATTTTGTTTTATCATTACCTAAAGGCAAACAAGTATTTATTTCAATATTTTTACTTTTCAGAATATTTTTCTCAGCATTTGGGCGAGTATGAGAATGTACTAACAGCACTTGAAGATTTAAATCTTTCCATCCTGAAGGCAATGGGAAAAACAAAAAAAGTAAGGAAATTTGATTATTATCTATAAAATCTCTTCAAAATATCTTTCTCTTGAAAATCATAACTAGTTCCTAATATATCATGGAAGTACAGATTTGTTTTAATCACTGATAATTTATTTTTTTGATATAAATGAGCTTTTTTATTCATTCACAATACAATTACAAAAAACTTACCAGATTCTAGATACTGTGCTTCATGCTAAGGATACAAAGAGCTGTTCAAATGGCTCTTATTCTGATGGGGAGATAAGTGTGTAAACAAGTGATTACAACATAGCACAACAGAGAGAATTACAAGATAGAATACCTTACTCGTGCTGCAGGAGATGACATCTAAGCAATTTGAATTAAAAGAAATAGTTATAGCTAGGCCAAGGAGAACCAGATACAAGTAACATCAGGTACAAATGCCCTCTTTCAGGAGGGACACAGGGCATTCTAGGAATTGAAGATGTCCAATAAGGCTAAAATACAGAAAATCCAAGAGTGGCAATGTGTGAGGTAAAACTGGTGTTGTAGGGAGGGGTCACATCTTTCACAATGTTGCTGGTAAACCTAAAGATTTAGACTTGTATCCTTAATGCAAATAAATTAGCCATTTTAAGCAGAGGTATGACAACTCATGTAGTCTTTTGAAAAGACTGTGTAAGAATTAGCTTGGGATTAGGGTGGAGAATGTGGAAGAACAGAATTAAGAAGATGAGTAGGAGGCTAGTTCACTAATCCAGCTGAGAGATGTTGGTAGTTTGGCAGTACTGGCAGAACAAATGGAGAAACGTAAGTGAATTGCACATATATTTGAGATCACGTCAATAGAATTTGGAGAAGGATTGAATATGCGGACTGGGAGGGAAGGAATTTTCAAGAATGAATCTTAGTTTTCAGTTTGTGTTCCTGGACAGTGGCACTATCTAGACAGAGAATGCTAAAAGAGGGCCAAGTTTAATGAGATAAGATCATAAGTTATATTTTAGACACATTGGGTCTAAACTACATTTGAGACATCTAAGGAAAGTCAAATAAACCATTGGATACATAGGTCTAGACCTGAGAAATGAAGTCTAGACTGGAGGTATACAATATGTGAACTGTTAGTGCTTAGACAAGAACTTGAGTGATATGTCATCTGAAGAGAGACTATAAAGTAAAGAGAAGAGGGAACCTAACACTGAGCTTTAAGGAACTTCAGCTCTGATGGTGAATAGAGGGGAAAGAGCTAGCAAGCGTGTCTGAAATGGAATGGGAAGAAAGGTGGGAAGAAAGACAGGAGAGTATAGTGTCCAAAGTTGAAGAAGAGAGTTTCATGAAGTAGGAGGTGGACAATAGTGTTGACTTCTATGAAGAAGTCAAGAGAGATGAGAATTAAGATTTCCACTATCAGTAAGTCAAAAAAGACATTTTAGCACATAGAGTGCATAACAAGAAATTTAAAAAATTAAAGAATATACAGAATTTCTGGATAAAGACACCACAGATTAACACATACAACTCTTGAAGCTCCATGAAAAAGACTGAAATTAGATATTTTAATGGGGAAATTTATAGCATCAAAATTTGGAAACTGAAAAGCAAATGGACAACCAATAGTTGATAGAAGACCTGAGATATTTGACTGCTTGGCCTGGACTGAGCAAAAGGAGAAAACCACCAACTTGATTTGTAGAAAGGCTCAGGAATTGGTGGCACTAGTTGTCACTGGGAAACAAGGGGAATAGTAAGGCTAAAACAAGGTGACCTATTAGAAATCTGAGTAGGAAGCAGTTAGATTCCCCCGATCCCCTGTTCTTCTCTACCCAGCTAAGCAACTGTGTCTTTATCAATCCAGGTAGAAAACATACCCTTGTTCTCTGAAAAGGTAAAAGAGAGCCCTGAGGTGGCGTCAGTCATAGCTGAGGGATTAAATAAAAGTTTATATACTGCATGAAAAGACATCCAGCTCTTTTCCGTAACTTAACTCCGAGTGTGGCAACCAGACATATATCCTCCTGGCAGAAAGGAAGATGTTGTCTCTGAGAAGTCTAACCAATACAAGAGAAAAGACCTATGAATCCTCCAGTGATGGAGCTTGGCCTGATCTCTCCTCCCATTGTGTAATCAGCTTGTTTGTACCCCATCCTTAAATATGCAGTCAGCCAAGTGCCATCAAGCTTCTTACAGGAAAGAAAGAGACCAAAACAAACTGAAAAAGAAGAAGGAGGGAGGGAGAGACTAAGACAGCGTTCTATGCAGGAAGATGAAAACTTCAAGGTAATGTCCTCAACCTCTTCCAAGAGATAAGAGAAGATATAGCATCCATGAAGCAAGAATAGTATGACAAACAGTGGGCAACCAGAAAATAAGAAAGTGCTTTTGGAAATTTAAACAAGAGAGCAGAAATAAAGACTTAACAGAATTTTGGAAAATAAAGTTTAAAAAGTCTGCCAAAAAGTAAAGCAAAATAGTAGATGAAAAAATGGAATATCAGTCTAGGATCTCCTATATCCAAACAACAAATTTCAGAAAAAGAAAACAGGAAAAAGAAATCTAAATACATTTTCTCTTGACCTCTTCAGGAACATTTGGAAACTGTATAAAATTTTATCCCTTGGGACCTTCTCTCCAGAAATGGTAATTTTTAAAACCTCTGCTTGATATGGCTGGCTTCTCTTTGTTTAGATCTTATCTTAAATACAATGTTCTCATAAAGGTCTTCTCTGATCATCTTGTCTAAGAGAGGCTGTCTTTTTAGAGTAACTCATTTGTTCCTTGCTGGCAATTATCAGCATGAGTAACTATATATTTTTTTGTTTATTTGCTGTCTATAAGGAGGGAGAAAGGCAGTGTCTTTTTTGAATACCCAGAGTCTAGCAATTGAAATGAACCTGACAATTAAAATGAACTCAATAAAAAATTATTGATTGGCTAAATAATTGATGAAATAGATATTCATACAGCTCCAAAGGCTAAATAATTTTGTGCCTAAAAGAAAAATTGTTCCTAAGTTCATTTAGGAAGCTTTCAAATTTCTACTTAATCAAGGATAAGCTCTTTGATTAAAAAAAAAAAAGAAAGAAAATCAGAAATAGTCAAAAATAAAATTAGAAAGGTTACTTGCATGGTATCTCAAAATGAGTGAAACACAGGAGTTTTGACATTTTTCAAACCACTGTTAAACTGACATTTTCTCCATACTGTCTAGCACAAAGAACCCTTCTGACTGAGAAATCCAGTATTTCTCTTTTGAGAGTCCTTATATATTTTTACCCAGATGAAAAGTCCTGTCTCAGTAGGAAGGGCTGACTGTTCTAGGTTTTTAAGAAAAATAAAATGCAAGCCATTTGTGGTCTATCTTCACTGGCAATACATTTGTCTGCTGTGTGAGAGAATGGACAAAATGGGTTCCAGCTGCTTAACTTAAATTCCAGGAGGTAACTCAGGACAGATATAATCTGTTAACATTATTTTCCCTTCCTCCTCCTCCTCCTTTAACCCCAGCCCTTTGATAGATCCTTAAAGAGTTACCTGGATTATTTTACTTTGCTTATTTTTCTGGAACAAGCACCACAGGTCAAGTTTCAAATGGTCTTGAAAGCTTTGAAGGTAGCTAAAACCAGAACTTCCTGAATTTGAATTACACACACACACACACACACACACACACACACACACACGCAAATTGGATTTGTCAATTTGTTTTTCTTCTTTCTATAATGGGGTGATAAGTAACTTATACCATCAGTATGTGATGTGCTTGTAATCTCAAAGCACATGTAGAATTCTGATGCTTAAGCTAAAATTTAAATGGGGTATCCTTAAGGCTTATTAGTAAGGCTTAAAAGGAGATTATCATAAGCTAAAATGAAGAATGGTGTTCTTAAAATAATTATTTAGGGTGTGATGGTCACGTTGCTGAATGAAGCTGCATCTATATAAAAAATGCATATATATACTATTTAGTTTTCTCCTAAAAGTTATTTTTCAAATAAGCACATCCTCCAATACATCAATGATTATAAGAAAAAATAGACTTGAGTCCTAGCATTGCTGAGCATCTGTCTCTCCCTTGCTTCTTATATCTGCCTTTGGGATCCAAGTTGTTTGTCTCCCTGGCATCTGTAGATGTCTTCATTTCAACCTTTCTATCTCTTCTCTATCCCTATTTCCTTATATTTAGCATATGGGCCTCCCAGGGCTCCGTAATTCTTTCACTAGTTAAAAATTATAATCATTTCATTTATGAGAAGTCTTATTATAAAGAAAAGAAGAAATAGCAATAGGTCTCAGAATTCCTATCTGGGTAAAACATCATTAATTACTATTTTTATATTGGATTTATCCTTATAAATTTCCCTTATTTCAGGCAAAGTATAGGTGCTGAAATACTACCATGTATGGAATAGTGAAACCCTCTTAAGCTCATGGAAGAAACACCCTCTTAGGCTTATAGAAGTCAGGCACTTTCATTCTTCATTAGAGTTCCATTACAATCCTTTTAAGTATGCATTAAAAATAAAATGAAAAATATATTCTTAGACTTCAGAGCAACCATAGGAAAACACTTTCCAAAAAACTTATTTGACATCCCATTTACTCTTTAAAATGATCTTTCGTGTAATGTGTTTAGGGATGGGAGACAGAGACTCAGGGCATGGAAAATAGGAGAGAAATGTCTTGAGGTTGCAAATTTGGCTCTATAGCAGAGAAGCCCTCTGTCAGGCCTAAGCCTTAGAATCTCTTTCAAACTTGGCCAGACTTTTGCCCAGCCTGACAAAGGGGAATCCCAGGTCCTTGGAAAGCCTGCTTCATTAAGTCATGGATGACAGAGTCTGCTAGGAGACCCAGGTCTCCTGAAGGAGTCTGAAGTATTTGCTGACTTATAAAGTGAGAATCCTGGGCAGAGGAACTTGCCATCTCTGTCTGGGGAAGGAGGGAGCAGAACTGAGATCACCTGACCCAGCTCATGTGAGTATGACTTTTGGGGTAATTTAAAGGTGAGATTACGGGTAGGGTACAGACCATGGGGTGGGTGATTCGTTCAAGCAAAGAACATCAACAAAGTGGTAGTTAGGAAGGTAAGGGACAGAAGCTCACAGTGAAGTCAGAGCAGGCTCAGAACTTGGATTGGCACCCACTTGGCAACCGTATCATTAGTTTTTTCTATTGCCGCAGCCCTGCCAAATTACCTGACCACTGACTTACATCTCTGAGCCAAGTTACCAAAGTCCAATGTGTCTTCTTTCCTATTAGTTTAAGGCTAGAGTAGCTTTGACCAAAAAGGGAATGAGAATTAACAATAAGTTCCAGCTAACATTTATATAGTGCCTTAGAGTTTTCAACATCCTTTAATACACATTATTTCATTTATTTTTTGTAATATCCTAGTGAGGAATGTTAGGCAAATGAAAATAGACTTATTTCAAAAATGTGGAAACTGAGTCACAAAGTGCTTAGTTGATTTATTAATAAAATAAATTTAGTGAGATTTAAGCCAAGTGATTTTCATTTGAAATTTTTTGAGGTTTATGTGACTCCATATTGAACGTATTACAAACATGTAATTCTAAGTTGTATCATGGCACAAAAAATTTCTGTTGTTAGATAAATTTGCTCTTTGAAACGATTAAACTCTTCAGAATTTGGCTGTGGATCAGCAAAGGCTGGAGACTTCCAGCTTCTCTGATAAAGTTACTTTCAATTTTGAAAGTGAACAAATAGGTGTCCAGAGCCTAGGGTAATATATGAAAGAAGTATGTAAGAAATTATAGACAGAAGTAGATGATAATTAAATGCTAAAATAATTAAATGCTAAAATCAAAAGATGAATGGTACATATGCAACATTCTAGACAAGGAAGTTCATACATTTTAAAATACATAGTCTAATGTCATCAGAGAAATAGATGTAGCTTTAATTGGAAAACAAGGGAAGTTACATGCCATATTTAGCTTTTTACTTGGAGAATAAATATATCCAAAAGAAAAGCTAATATACCTGAGACCAATAAGCAAAAATATTGGTGGCCCTCTGAGCTCTGGGTAGATTTATAAAGGATCCAATAGCATCCAAGTAGAAGTCCAACTGATTTTTTTCCAAATAGCCACCTAACTATTTCAACGCTTTTCATTCTTTGTCTACTCACTTAAAATACCACATTTACCATTTGCTGTATACATATTTATACTTGAGTCTGTATCCAAGCCAAATGTCCTGTTCCACTGATAAAACTGTATATTCTAATTTTATTAACACATTGAATTCTTGCTTGAATACTTGGGTATATTTGGAAATGTGAAAGTACAAGTCTACCCTGGTTGTTCTTCTTCACCAAAGAATTGTCTTTTTTTGGTTTGTTTTGCCATTATATAAGTTTTATATTGTTTTTTCCAATTCTAAGGAAAAATTCCATGAGAATTTTTATTGGATTTGCATTCCTTTTGTAAAGTGATTTTGAGAGATTGTCATCTTATGCCTTCCTGTGCAGGTACATATATATTTCTTCATTTATCCAAGCTTCCTTTTAGGTCTCATTAAATTTTTTGATACTTCATATAGTTTCAAAACTTGTCTTGTTCAGTCAACTTATAGATATTCTATATTTTTGTCGCTTTTATAAATGGTCTGCCTCTCCATATTCCTACCTTTATATTGGTGGTATATTGGAAAATGATTGATTTTTTTGTATATAAATTTGGTAACTAGGTTAGCTACTATCTTGAGTAGCTGCTCCATCTGTGACAGTCTATTTATCTTCATTAACTGATATTACAGGCTTGAACACTGAGATCCATTGCCATTTAGTGAAAGGACCAACCTATCTCATCTGTCTTCCAGAGAAATCTAACCAGTCGCTACATTGTCTTGAGCTTTCTGGCTCACTGTATCCCATTTTTCTAATCTGAACTTTAAAGCTTCACTTTATGCCTATTGTTATTATGTAAAGTTTCAAAATCTTCTTCAGTGCCACAAGGCCATAATAAGTTGTGACTCTACATGTAAAATCTTATATCTTAGTGGAACAAGATAATTTCCCCGATTATAAAATAAAGCTTTAAAATGGTTTCACAAAATACTACAAATACAAACTTGTAGAAAGCATAAATAGATTCTTTATATTTTTATTGGAAGAGGAAAAACAAATAATAAAACCGTGAACAAATAACATATTTAATTAACTGATAATGCATTAATATAGGCTATGAATAAACTTGATGTTCAAAAACAATAGTCAGATAAAACTTCAGTGGGTGGAGGTGAGACTTAAGCAAGAAGGTGAGAATGGGCAGGACTTTAATAGAGAAAGAAGCTAGAAGAGCCTGCAGGTCTTTGACCTTTTAAGTAGGCCGTTTTGGAGCCTGGTTCTGCCAAAGGCCTTCATTCATGTCCACAAGAGGCTATGGTTTATCAGTGGATAGGGTCTGGTTATGTTGACTGCAGTTTGTTACATTTTACCTTATTTACTGTTTCCTGAATGAGTGTGTAAGCAGCAAGCAGTGATCTTGCATATAATCTTGAGTTGAGAGGACTTGAAAAAAACAACTTAACAAATTCCTAGAACTGTGACAGTTAGAGGCTCCAGGTAAATCTCTGGTGTAACCCAACGCCATAGGGATCCTTATAAATAATCCCTTCTTTTTCATGATCATTTTTTATTTTTAGACAATCCTACCAATCCTTTCAACTCTACTCCCTTTCCTTCACCAAACCAGAAAAAAGATATGGTGAGAAATTATTGTATTTTGTGTCATGTACTTCTTATAGTTTTGGAGCTGTTTATTTCCTTCATGGGAATCTTTTAAAATTTATCTTTATTAAATCGCTGACAGGAACACTTATGTTCTTAATAGAAGTTGGGAGTTAATTTTCAGCTTAACGAAGTAATGAGTACAAAGTGTACTACTTTATTTAAACAGAAAAGGAGGTTTGCTTAAGGATATATCTCTGAACTACAGTTGCCTTCATGAAGTAATAACCCTATTTCTGAGGAACTGATCTTTGTAATGTTCAAAGCTAGATAAGGTAAAGAGAAATTAATACAAACATTTTTAGAGGATACACAGCTCAGCATGTGATTCCTTCTGTCATGAGAGTAAAATTTGATATGACTCATTTCTTTTGCCTAAAGTGTAAAAGTGCAGAGGGAAAGATTAAAACTTGGTCTGTGCTGTATTTCTCAGATCCAACAGGCATCAGTTATTATCATGTTGAAGTTGTTCTTTCCCTTTCTTGTTTGCTATTGCATACAAAAAATGCTAAATATTATTTGAAGAATATTTACTTTTTCCAAAGCCCTTATTTGAATAGTATATTCAAAAACAAAATAAATATGTAGTACATTATACCTGTGCTTCCTGTGTAGCTACAAGGCTCATGACCACATAGTGTTGTATGATGTCCCCTTTGGAATGATTTATTTAGTGATCTGACAGTTGTGTACTAGCACATGGCCTGTAGCTCTCATGGCCCTATAGGGCTGTAGCATGGTCTGAGATCTCTGGTGTGGTTCAAAAGTGACACACTCTTAGAGTTTCTTTGAACATGGACAGTATTCAGTTTTAATTTCTGTTATAGATCATATTCACTTTTCAAGACATTCACTAGCCCTGTAAGTGGCTTGACTTCTGACAGTATGGGAAGGAGTTTGTTTTCATTAATTTTACACATATGTGTCTGAATACTAGCTGTGTATTTTACTCTGTGAGATTGAATGTCTATTCAGGCAATCTCTTAGCTTTTCTTTTTAAACCAGAATAATAATAATAAAGCTAACATTTATTGAGCAATTACAACTTACCAAAGACTTTGCCAACACTTTTAGTTTAGTATCTTATTTAATTCTAATATTTTATTAGGTAGGTTCTGCTTTGTTCCTATAGTGAATAAAGAAACTGAGGAAAAAAGTGTTAGGTCATACAGCTAAGATGTAGACAGTAATCTCAAAACTGATGCCCTATGAATTTCTTCATAGCTTTTTTGGTTTGAATCTACCATGGTTTCTAGTCAATTTCTTGAAAAGATGACAAAAAACCATGATTGGTTAGAGAGAAAAGAAAAAATATTTTAGGACTTGTTAGTTATAACAGTTATCTACTGCTGTGTAACAAATTTTTTCCCTAAATTACCAGTTATTTCATGCAGTTTTTGAGGGTCAGGAATTCAGGAGTTGCTTAACTGCGTGATTCTGACTCAGAGCTTATAGTCAAGATTTGAGTAAGAGACTGCAGTCATCTGCAGGAGCTTGAGGAACTGCTTCTGAACATCTGTTGGCATATTCAGAGGGAATAGAGAGTCAGTCATGTAGCTTTAGTTCCTCATCATGTGAGCCTCTCCTTAGTGCAGCTCATATGACACGGCAGCTGGCTTTCTCCACAGCAAGACCCAAAAAGAGGAAAAGACAAAGACAGGCAAAAAGACATACAGAGAGAGATTAAGATGAGAGAGAGACTATGATTATAATATAACCTTGGCAGTAACATCCTATCACTTCTACCACATTCTGTTCATTAGGAGCAAGTCATTAAATCTAACCCTCGTCAAGGGGAGGAGAATTAAACTCCACTTATTCAAGGGAAATGTATCATAGAGTATGTGTACATATCTTTAAAACCACTGTAACAGTTCACTTTTAACTGTGTTTGTGTGTGTTGAGATGGAGTGGTGAAAGGGAATCTTTACCTGGTTTTTTTTCTCTATTAATATTTGCCTCCATTAAAAGAAACCAAATAGATTTTTTAAAACCGACATACATGTCCATTCCTCGTCTTAGTTGAGTATTAATAATGCTGAAAGATAGTGAGAATCAATTATGTTTTTAGAACTGTGCCTCAAGCCACATATACAAATGTATGTATGATGAAATAGGTATCAAAAGAGCCAAAACATGCATAACAAGAGAGGAAATACATGTTTATGTGTTTGAATTAATATTAAAGATGACTAGTCTAAAATAAGCTTTTAAGGAAGTATTTCATAAGTACCAGCTTTCAAAGAGTGTTTCAGTTTTTTTTAATAACTGAAAATCCATGACTTTTAGGAATGACTCCATTCAGTCACTCATTCAGCAGAAATGCTGTGCTAGGAAGTGGAAAGGAATCTAAGTTTTATCACACAATGTCCTCAAGAGGCTTACCATAGAGTAGAATGGGTAATGCAGGACTGTTGTAATGCAAAACTTTGAACAGATTTGATAAGAATGGTTCAAACCATGTGGTAAGAATAGAAAATAGGAATGCATCTCTTTGTCCAGCTAATCTGGAAAGTTACCAAGGAGTAAATGGCATTTCAGCTGAACTTCAAAGAACAGAAATCTCTGTCTATGGGTAGAGATTGCTGGAGTAATAGTGGGAATGGAATTCACTTTCAGGAAAACAAATAACATAAGCACATGTGTGAGAAACAGTGTATTTTCATGGAAATACAGGGAATCATGCATGCTTGAAGCATAAGGCTATTTTGGTTGCTAGTGGGTGTTCAGGCTGAAAGGCAAACTGGTTGGAAATTTAGTTTAATTGTTAAGCAGTGGAGGGATATTGAAAATTTAACTGAGGGAATATTCAGTACAGTGGAGGTCAATTAAGAGAGCTCTTACTTCTCTCATATATATTTATTTGGTTTCCCAGCTGTAACCTCTAAATTCAGGATAATATTTACTCCAGTCATAGTACTGATTTTTATTCTTTTAAAGAAAAGTTACTGTCCATTCTGCAATTTTGTGCATATTTATGTGTCTGTGAATTTAGGTGATTTTTATGAATTCTACAAATTTTTCAACAAGAATTACATATCCACACGGAAAAAATATAATGCAACTATTTTTTAAAATAACTATTTTTAAAAAGTGTTATTCTCGATCTGATTATTTTTTTCGTTGTTAACAGTCAAAATGAATTAAGACAAGGTTGCCAGCACTGTTTTCCTATTTGGATATAGTTTTGTGTGCTCCAAAAGTAGTGGATAAAGACCAAGAATTTTTGGCTTACAACAGCAAAGTTATGCAAAATGTTCAGAAAATATTTATGTGAGGATTTTTCTTTCTTTTCTCAGGAATATCAAAATATGTAAGTGATCATTCTTTCTTCCTCACATGGTCATATCATTTTTCTGTATTACTCTGAAAATCAGTATCTCAATTACATGAAATGTGGGTAGGTGAGGGAGTAACTCACAGGTATTATCTCTATTAAAGCAGAGAAATGCATTTTGACTTGCCTTATGATTCAGTCAAATATGGGCACTAATAACAATCTTATTGTAGTAAACGTGTTAGCATCATGACTTCTATCTTAAGAAAAACATTATATCACTAAATATCACACCTATCAAATTTTCTTTGTAATATATACAATATTTAAAACGACATTATAGCAATAAAAATATATTTTAAATGAAAAAAATCACCCATATGACTAACACTCAAATGAAAGGGTTAATTTCAAATTTGTGTCCCCTTCAGTTCTTTGTCACCTTCCACTCTTTCTTTTATCCCCTGTGGTAGAATCAATCACCTAGTCCCAATGATTTAATCTCTTTAATATTGTTCACATCCTCCTCTCTCAACCCACTCTCTGGACCATGCTCGGCAGAGTTGCCATGATTCTAGCTGGAATTATTTGCCACAGACACCAAATTCATTATTCTGTTCCCAATGTTGTCTTTAGGTCATGCTCCATCCTGCAGGATGAGAAATCTTTCTAAAAAATAAGACTTTCCCTCATTTGCCTAAAACTTTGCAATGGCTCTCCACTGCTCTCAGGAAAAAATCCAGACTCTTTGCCCAGGGCACACAAGACTTGGCCCTCTTGTCCATCTGGCACTGCTGTTCATCTTTCCAGTCCCACCTTTAGCCAGTCCTATGTGATTTCTGTCCCAACCATACTCAGCCATTTACTATCTTGAAGCATCTTACAGTGCTAGGGCTAGTTAAGCCACTCAGTAACATTTTTTGAAATATATTAGATCACAGGAAAGGCTGTGCTGCAGGTCACTGCTGATCTTGTATCAGGTGGAAGGGAAGAGGGGATCAGTGACTGCAATACAGTTCTTGTCAAGCTGAGCGGCAAAGTGACTGTTCATTCCAAGGAACCAGGGAAAACGTGAGGAGGGAGCAGATTCACAAAATTTCCACCAAAAATTGTTTCTAAAATTTGGAATGTTTAGCTGCCCAGGGCAGCAACATACTGTTTCTGAATTTACCAAAATGTGAAGTGAGAACTGCCTGTCTCTAGCCTGCCTGTGTTCCATTGGTGCCAGAGACATTCAGGGCTCCCTGGCAAGGGGCCAGAGACATTTTGTAGCCAGCTGGAGAGGACTGAAAAAAAGAAAAGGATTAGCAGTTTTAATTTTAGTGCTCATACAGTTTGTATTTTATAAAGGATGCCTTTTTTTTTTTTAATTAAGTCAACATCAAGTTTTCTCGTGGTTGGATTTTTTTCCTTAGTCCATTATGTTGAACTTGCCTTTAAAACAGTTTTTTCTATGACACATCTTCAGTTCATGATCTTCTGTTCTGATATTTGAGAGCTATAACCAAGATTATAATGTGGCAGAACAGGGTAGGTGCAGGTGAGTAATATTTTTAGAGTTTCTTAGAAACAGAAGCCTCATTTTCATGCTGATAAAAAGCAAGGAGGAAAAAGAGACATACAGCATAAATTTCCTATAAAGTACATTGATAACATATTTAGTTATATGTTTCTTAACAGTTCTAAACACTTTTTTCCCACATAAATATTTTTAATAATGATGAAGTAAAATGAGCTTGTTTCTGGGAGAATTTCAGTCTGGTGAATGCATAGAAGTGCATGTATATCCCTGAGTGCCAGGCCAAACTGCTACTTATGGGTAGAGACACACATGAGTATGTGCAGGTACAAATGTCTGTCAATAACAGAATTATCAAAATCCAACAGAAATTAATTCATAACAATATAGGAGAATAACTGAAAAGGAAGCACAACTCTTAGTCAGCCATCTCTTCATTTATGTGATCAAAACAGATCATTTGCAGTGATAGATTATATACTCCTACAACCCCCTTGGAAGTACAAAGGATATAAATATCTTCAGGAGCAGAATCCAATGCCTCTGAATCCTAGAGAGAAAACAGGAAAAGTAGCTTCAACAATAGGAAACACAGACTTCTTTTGAAAAGCAATAAGCAAACAAACAAACAAACAAAGGGTGTGGTGCGAAGGGCATAAGGATGCTTTCTCAATCCAATTTAATAAGCACACTAGGAGCACCTACTACATTCAAGGTGTAACCAGGTCTTAAGCACCAAGAAGATTGTAATAGGAAACAAAAGTTACCCAAGAGTGATGATAACAAGAACACTTTTATTAATAACTATTCTACTATCTTGATCATTGTGTTACCAGATTTTTTCGGCTGATAGAAAAAGTGATTGTTGATCTAATAAAGAGAAACAGTAGGAAATTTTGTAATCCCCCTTCCCTGTGCCGCAAAGTATTAATGCAAAATAGTCAACTCTTCAGCCTCTTTGCAAAGATGAGACTACTGTGAGGATGGACCTGTGGCCATAGGAAAAGGGCAGTAACTGGAAGGAGCTGTTTTCTTCCTTTCATTCTTACTCTCCACTCCCTTTTACATTTTCTCATGTATATCAGAGTCACAAGTAAAGCTCAATGAGCTGATTATCGGTAAAAGAATAATTCGTCCAAGTTACTCATTTTAGACAAACCATTATGTAGAGAGTCCATATTTTATGTAGCCTAAGAGAAATTTTGAAAATGAGTCTTAAAGAATTAACAGGTAGAAAGTAGCAATAAATGTCCCCTACTTCAATTTCAAGCTAAATTCTTGGCAACTCTTTCTCTTCTGTTCCCAAAATCTTCATGGAGATTGTTTGAGGAGGAGTTAGGATGCAAAGTCACTACCACTCCTATTTGCAATTCCGAAATCCATAAAGTTCTGCAAACTGAATGCTTTGGCTTTCTTTTTCTTGTTGTTTGTTGTTGATGCTGTTTGATAAGTTTAGCACCTAAATTCACTTGGTAGCAAAACCTATTTTAATATTCAGTATTGTGCTGCAAAAATATCAATATAGTCATTGGGTGCTGGGTGCTGCCCCAGACCCTGATAAGGATATTATATGATACATGGTATATACTATTACCTTTCTAGATTCTGAAAATTTCTGAATTTTGAAACACATTTGGCCCTGATAGTTTCAGTAAAAGATCGAGTTGAGATGGCTATATCATTGTATATGGTATGGTAATAGATTTCCTAATTAGTCTTTCAGACCACCAGACTGTATATTTCAGCAATGCTGAAATGCAATACTATCTTACATTAGAAACAAACTACCAATTCTTTGAGAAACTCATTGCATTTCAAGAGCAGCATAACACATCATGAATAGGCAAATTGAAAACTGACCCCTGGGGTGATGGGGTAAGCATGGATGGATCTATTAACCTTTCAAAAATGACACCCTTATGAGACTGGACTAATTATGTTTGTGGCAGGTGTACTGGCATGTAATGAATTAAGAATGCTTTCACTTGTAGGCTTAATTTACTAAGAGGAATCAGGAGCTACCTTCTGAAAGTCACTGATGACAGATCACTTAGATGGCTTTGAGCATAATCAATTGGTCTAAAGAATAATTCCTTTTATATTGCTACAAGATGAGATTAATTATTGCTTCTTTACAAGTTTTTTATCCTCTGTAGTATTCTGGAGGAACTTTTCTACTTATAACCTGTATCTTCTTAGGAGGTAAAGAATGTGACCTCAAAATTGTGTCTTACATCTGGAAAGTCTCTTTAATCAAACTACAATTAAGAAAAGCCCATAATCACACACCTAACTATGGAGCTGCATTTTAAGCAGATGAAAAAGCTAACTGCTAAGCCTTAGAGCTCTCAATGAGAATAAGTTCAGATAGAAAGGAAGTCAAGATCTCACACCAAGGCCCTGTATGCTCTCTCTTCCCCTCTTCCACCCACCACCACTCAGGGCCCCAAATCCGAATTTAAAAATATAGCCTTGTAGGACCACTTATAAATTGATACCAATAGTTCCTCATTCACTGAAATCAGACACTATATTAACAATTAGGGACCTGCATAATCACAGAACCCTGAAAAATGAAAAAAAAAATAATATTTGGGTCCACCAAGGGTGAATATTCCCAGAAGGTCTAAAACTTCATTAGTAACTGCAGCTCCTAAGGAGTTCTTCTCAGCCATGCCAAGATGACTGAACCCAGATTACTGCTTGGACTATACTCCCTTCAGATCCCTGACCTCTTTTCTTGCCTGATTCTTTGCCTCTTTCATGACTCTTGATATCTCATACCCACCTGACCTTTTCATACAGAATCTAATGTAACTCTTTATAATAAGGATATCTGCTATTTATTGAGCATTTAATACATATCAGCTACTGAGCACACATTATTTCAACTAATCTTTTAGTCCAACTGCATGAGTTTCTCTTACAGCTAAGCACCTGGCAAATGGTAGGTACTCAATCTTGTTTCCTCACAGCTCACTTCACCTCTTCTAATAGTTCATGTATTTCATCCTGAGATTCCTTTATCTGACCCAACCAATATTTATGGAGTGCTGTGTCTGCTCAAATCCTCTGGAAAGCAGATGCCAAGATGGATCTAGGAGTGCAAGAAATTTGTTGGGAGAAATGCCTCTGAAGGGTAAAGGGGAGAGGAAGCAGGAATAGTGGGAAGAAGCTTTGCACTATGATGCTGATCTGACATCTGGAAAAAGACATGAAAGTTGAGCATGAAATACCTCTAAGTCCTGACCAGGCCAATGGGGAGCCCCAGAGCAAAGCCTGCCCCAAAAGGAGTTCCACATCAGGCAGAAATGGCCCAGCTCTCTAACCTTCACTATGTTCAATCATTAGTTAGGAATAGCCTGGAGAGAATGTGGCTTCAGCATTAACATTTCAGAGGCTCCCTAAGGTATAGTAGCTGGAGGCTGTCAAATAAGTATGTTCTTTTGACAGGTTTTCTCTGGTAGCACCTCTATGGCTGCCATAGTACCTACTATATACCAGAATATGATTTCAGGATCATGGGCAAAGATTCACAAATTCTTAAAAATTCACCTTTAGCAATCCATTTCTCTTAAGTCTCAAAAGCAAATGTCCATGGGAAGGGAAAGACCTAATATCTTTGTTATCTAATAACTTAGCAAAGGATAGTGGGAAGCTTGCTAAGAGTAAAAAGGTGGGATCCAAAGTTTCTGAGCTGGAGAAACTCTGAGACAGAGAGAGATGTGCAGAAAGGGATAGTGACTGCATCAAAAACAAATTGCCTAGGTCTATATCTACTGATGCTCATATATCATCCTTGGTGTATATAATACTATATAGTACATTTGATTTTTGTGTATATTTATTATACCCTGGTTTGATCCAGAAAGGTTTACAATGCTTTTTTTCTTTGTCATAGGAAATATGTAACTCAGGTAGGTCCTTATTCTTGATACAGTTTTATAATGAGGATGAACATTATAGTTCTTAGAATATTCTGGAAATATTCTGAGACCCAGTGTTGACAGTATGGGAGAAGGAAACCTAACATTCCTCCCTAGAGTCAAATACACTAGTAAGAATAATCAGTGTTGCTACGCAAACACTGACTACCTGATGTGAAGCTTTGAAAATGACATTAGTATTTAACTGGGTACTATAAAGGTATCCTCTCTAATTAAAAGGAATAAAACCTTCCCTGTGATTTTCTCTGGGATTCTACTGTTTGCACATTTTCATTATTAGAGTTATTTTCTTCATTTCATTAAGAAAATAAAAAGTTGCTCATCAGCAAAGCAGCTGACTTTAGTTCTTATTTACCAAAGTGGTAAGATTCAAGGATCATGTGAAATATCAAGATGCACGCAACAGAATGATCATAATTCTGTAATCTGTATCTCCCTGCATTGACCTTTTTTGAGACCATAGAGCAAGAAGAGAAGGGTAGAGTGGGTACAAGAGAATTGCTTCAGCTATGCAAAGAAGAGGAAAAATAGGTTCTTTTCTTTCCAACCAGCATTAGACGAACCAGTGAACACAGACTTAGCCTGTTCTGGGGTGGAAGCTGAGCCCAGTGCTCCCATTTCATAGATTTGAGGAAACAAACACATGAGAGTTAATGGACTTACCCAAAGTCACACTGTGAGTTCATGGCCAAGCCTGTCAACATGGAATCATGTCCTCCATGAGGATCAAAAAATATTATTCAGAATTTGGTAGAAATACTCAAATCAGTTCCTTGCAGTCCAATCACTAAACTGTTAACATGGGGCCACTTCTGAGCATAATGAAGATTATTAACCTTCCAACTACAGGACTCTACATCTGTTGTCATAGCAAAGGAGCAAACTCTAAGCTTCTGATTAAAATGTATCCTTTTGTAAGAAACCATCAAGATTCTTATGAGTTTCATCACTGTCTTATAGTCTTTTCATTTTCCATAGTACCCCAAGTCTGGAGCTCAAAATGCCTAATCGAAATTTGCTTTTTGTTGTTTACATAAAAAATGAATTAATTTTGCTCTATCAGTTTCTTGGTTTTTTTTCAGCAACATACTTTAATCATTCTAAATATTTAAATGTTTTTATTTCAGTGATGAAAAATAGATTGATGGATAATAAGGTTATAACTTTTTCATTTCTTCTAAAATCTAAATTAGCATCTAATATTAAGGTTTTTGAGTGTTTGATTCAATATAGAACACAGAAAATCTATCTCAAATATGAAAGAAGAATATGAAATTATAATTGAAATAACTGGCAGCCTGGAGATACTCAGTTCAGCATGGACTTTGATGAATCTTTACGTGAAGGCCTTAAATGTTTCTGAGAAAAACCTTCTGAAGATGACATGATTTGTGTCTGTGATCAAGAAAAACTGATTTTCAGAAATTTATGCTGCCTTTTTGCTACTATCAGCTTAAATAGAAGTTTAGCTGCAATTTAGATGACATTTCCCCTCCATTTTAATTGCTCATTCTTCGCTCTGAAAAGCTTTCCTTCCAGAAGTGCCCTTAAGGGCAGTTTTAGAGTCAAGAGCCTCTGCCCTTCGCAGCCTCAAGAGGCTGGAAATTGCTGTTTCTCTCCACAGACCCAGAAATGATCAAGAGGAATTTTGTGTTTTAAACACTTTTTGATATGAAGCAGCAGGAAAAAGACAACTGTATTCTAGTCTACTCTAGGAGGGCTGTGTGAACTTGAACAAGTATCCTTAATCTATACCTCATTTTGGAAATGAGAAATTTGTATTCAGTGCTCCCTTTTAGCTCTATAATATGTTGTCTTTGATTAGCTGCTTGCCTATGAAATTCAGTGACTTTCTGATACTGAAGTTTGTTTCTCAGATCAACAGACTATAGATACCATGTTCTTGTTAATAATTAAATATCTCTCTCTCATGCCAAGTGAGACTTTTAGTAGTTAATATTCATTTTGTAGGGGAATGGAAATGTGTCCTAATTAGTAAACCCTATGCGTAGTTAGTGTTTGGCTAAAACCTTATCTGTACTTTATCAGTGTTTTCTGTGTGTTAATGTAAGATAAGTGTTTGTGAAATGAATGCATTTTAATCTATAACAACTGCAAAATCAGGCTGTTTTATTTCCTTTTTAAATGCACCTTACACAGTTGTATTTACAAAGGGATATTCAGTAAATAATAGAGTTACTAATCTACAAATTTTATTCTTTTTTTCCCCAAAGTAAAGATTAATCAAGGAGCTTGAAAGTAAAGCTTTACTTTTTTTAAAAAAAAGATGCTCTGTGTGTGATAAAAATCAATTTGAAAATAGAGGTTTGGAAATGTTTCTTCTTTTTAGTGTTTCTCAGACTTTTAAAAAATGTATCCACTTATTTATCTATTTATTTATTTTATTATGGTAGTAACATGGGATCTATCCTCTTAAATTTTTAAGTGTACAGTACATTACCATTGGCTATAGGTACAATGTTGTACAGCAGATCTCTAGAATTTAATCATCTTGCTTAACTGAAACTTAGGCCTGTTGACTAGTAACTCCCCATTTTCATCTCCCCCGCTCCAGCTCCTTACAACCACCATTCCACTCTTTCATTATTTTAATTTGCATATTTTAGATACCTCATATACATGGTGTTTAGGAGGAGAAAAATTACAAGTGGATGTTACCCTTGAGGTATTTCATGTGCTTAAAAATGACATTCAAAAGAAAGTGTGTGAGCAGTAATGTGGAAAGCACCCTATTTTGGGAGAAGAAATTTTGATTATATTTTATTATCAATATCAACAAATATATTGAGCTCAATTTATGCAGAAATATAGCTCTGGGCTCTTTATACTGAAAAAAAAAATGACATTTGTTTCTGTGTTACACTCCAGAAAAATGCAGACCAGCAGTTAAGAAGACAGTATATGAGAAGTGGTAAAAGTTACTAATTTGTATGTATTTCTACTGCTTGCCAAACAGTCCTGTATTTTACAGCCCATATCTGTCTATTCCCATAACCTCTCAAACATGAGAATAGTGTACCTCCACCAGACTGGTTCGTACACATATCTTAACCCTTTTGTTGTAAAATAAAATGAGAAAGAGAAAAGCCACAGAAATCAAATGTGGAACTTAATAATTATACCCTACCACTCAGATCAAAATTACAAACTTACCAACCACCCTAGACCTTCCATGTGCCTTGTCCCAATTATAATCCCCTCCCTCCCCTGTAAATAATGACCAAACTGATCTCTCTAGTAATCATTTCCTTGCATTTTATTATGGTTTCATCATACAAATGTTCATCCCTAAAAGCTATAGTTTATTTGTGCCCATTTTTATGTCTGTTAAACTCTTTTAATTTGCAGGTTACCTTGAAATCCTTTAGAGAGATGCTCACCATCTAGACTGCTGTTGACTTCTGATGGTACAATTCATCATGTTCTTTTGAACTCTGTTTTTACTTCAAATTGTCAGCTGAATCCAAAGTCTCATTTGACAAGACTTTACCTGATAGTGTGTTACCTCATCAGGAAGCACACACTATCTGATTGTCTCTTTTGATGTTCAGTGCCCAAATTAGGGGTCAGAAAACTTCAGCCATCTGCCAAAATCTGCCAAGCACATGTTTAATATGGTCTACAAACACAGCCAGACTCATTCATTTAATAATTATCTATGGCTGATTTCATGCTATATTGGCAGGATTTGTGGCCTCTTGGTTCATAAAGTCTAAAATATTTACTGTGTAGTCCTCTCCAAAATAGTTTGCCAGTACCTGGCCTACATCATTGGTCTTTATGTTGAACACTCTAGTAATTTAGGCTGTATGAAGCTCATTCTCTAGTTGATTCCTCAGGAAGAGATCATGTGAACAATTTAATCTAAGTTTTTACATATTGACAATTTTTCTGTGCACCTTACACTTAGAAGTCAATTTTCCTGATGTAAAATCCTTGGCTTCATTTTCTTATTGTATACCTGAAATATGTTTCTATACTTTCTTCTGGTAAAAAGGCATTGCTTTTGTAAAGCCTCAACATAATCTAGGTTTTTTTTAACTCTGAGACTCATTTTCTCTTTATGTGTAAGTACACAAAGACTTTTTTCTTTGCGTTTAAAGTCCAGTAATTTCACTAAAATATGTCTTGATGTGTTTGTTCTGAGTTGGTATTCTTACACATGTAGTATGGCTTTATACCTAATTTCAAATCTTTTTATTTCAGAAAACCATTCTTGAATGTTAGATTCTAGTATTTGTTCTGTTTCTTTGTTGATTTCTACACTTATTCTTTAGGAACTCTAAGTATTTTGGATCTTCTTTGCATATCTACAATATTCGTTACTTCATCTCAAATCCTTTTTGTTTCTTTTCCTTATTTTCTTTTTTCTTCAATTTTTCATTAATGTCTTTTGTCTCATTTTAAAATAGTTGGTTATACTTTTGATCTTTTTGGTGGGCTTGTCTTTCTGGTGTGCGTTCACTGTCTGCAGGAATGTGATTTTGCTCATATTCCTTTTTTATAATAAAATTATATAGAATTTGACCTTAATAATTTTCTATTGCCTACTTTAAAAAAATACTAATTTTCCTGGATTTTTCAAAGAAGGTTGTATTCAGAATAGTTTTTCTGAATTCACAGACCTCCCTCTTGGTTATCTTGTAGTATTGAAAACTATAGTGTCTTTTCTTCTGAGATTTCTGGCTCTGTACCTCTCCCTGACTTTTATTTGAATCTTCTCTTCTTGATCTCTGTGAACCTGTCCTGCTCAGTTTTGATTTGACTCCCTGCAGTTTATCTTCAGTGTGGCAACCTCCTAGCATACCATCTTAGCTACTTAATTTCAAGAGTTCACAGGGGCTCATGCTTCCAACCTCTCTAGACTTTACTAAGATTTTTATGCTCACCTACTTTGGGATAAAAATCCTCCCAGGTTTAGCTGTTCTCAAGCTAGCCAATTATCCTTTCTTGTGAACATTTGTTGGCTATTTTGGAGTTCTCTTGTCTTCAGGTGTGTCACATATCCCATTGCTTCCCTTTGTTTCTTCCTATACATCCAGCCAGTAATACCATGCAATGCAGACCTTCTGGCTATCAGTGATTTTGTCCTTAACCACTTGTAACTTGTGGTTCATGATGATACCTTAAACTCTAGTTTTGTTGTTATTTGTTGGCTATGGAGTTTTGTTGTTGTTGTTATCTATTTGCACTATTGGTTTTTATGTGAGAATTCCTGGAGTTTCAAAAACAATGCCACCAACATGGACATCTTCCCCATATCCTCCTGCTATTATTTTTCTGGTTTCTATGTTCCTATGAAGCAGAATAAAGAAATGGGCCCAGATGAATAGAACCACACTCATAATGACTTGAGGAGAAGGGAAGAAATCTTAGCCAATATACATAAAAAGATCTGGGAGAGAAAAGAAAAAGAGGGAGTAAAATCACATTAGAGACTGAGAAAGAATTTTGAACAGATTCTGGAAAATGAAATGGTCTGGAAGTGGATATGGTTGACAGAATTCAGAGTAGATAAAAGAGATAGTGCAAGAAGTGTTGTTTAGATTTATAAATTGGATCTCATATGCTATCCTTGATGAGAAACAAGTCAAAGACAGAAACACTTTTAAATTAATTTTGCAGTTGAACTATATATTTGTAACTCTACATTGTAACTCCTCAAAGACCAAATTTCATGGGCCACAGCTTCAATGGGGTAACAAATATGAATGTAAAAATTATACATTTCTGAAAAATCAAGGTAACAGATGTGCAGTACTAACTATATGTAGAAAAAACTCAGAAAAATTAATATTTGTAGAAAGCCTGTTACATACCAAACGAACCATATATTTATCCTAGCAATAATTGTGAACTAAACTATTATCACACCATTTAAAATCAGGCCTTGTGAGTTTTAGGCCAATGATCTGTTCATTACACTTTGTAATATCCTTCCACCAATGGATTTATAACAATAGTGAATATTCATTTATCAAAAACTACAAGCTAGACATCATACAGTGCACTTTACATGCCATGTATTTTTCATTTACTTCTCACAGCAAGCTATGAGATTGATACTGTTCTTATCTTACAGTTAGGAAAATAGGAACTTAGAAGTTTTTAATTTTTTTTTAATTTTAATTTTTCCCAAGTTCACAATGCTGTTAAGTGGTACAAGCACATATTAGAACTTCAGTGTAAATATCTCCAGACCCAGTTTCTTTTTATTATTATTTATTTATTTAATTTATTTTTGGCTGCATCAGGTCCTGGTTGTGTCACACGGGCTCTTCATTGTGGCTCATGGGCTTCTCTCTAGTTATGCCGTGAGGATTTTCTCTTCTCTAGTTGTGGCACACAGGCTCCAGGGTGCGTGGGCTCTGTAGTTTGTAGCATGCAGCCTCACTAGTTGAGGTGCGCAAGCTCAGTAGTTGTGGCATGCAGGCTTAGTTGCCCCGTGGCATGTGGGTGTTGAGTTCCCCAACCAGGGATCGAACCTGCGTCCCCTGCATTGTAAGGTGGATTCTTTACCACTGGGCCACCAAGGAAGTCCCCAGACCCAGTTTCTTAACTACCACACTATGTTGTCAGATGCACATGAATGTGATCTGTGTCTTCATCTGTTATTAATCTCCAAGTTTGGTTAACTCTATATATGTTCCCATTTTCATACCCATGCATATTTTCCTGAAATTCTACTTGTTTGAAGAGGGTTACTTTGAGGTTACTTTGGCATTGTTCTCTGAGCAAAGACATTCAAGGGGCCATATGTTCTTGTTAGGGGCTGCTGGTGTGAGACAGAGCAATAGAAGGAGCCAGAGGAAAGAAACCTACATGAAAAAAATCCTTGACAACTCCAGGATGAGCCCTTTATAATGGAGTTTGTCAATTTAAAAGTCTTAAATAATATAACATCTCTACAGTATTTTCTGATTTCAAACTAGAAAATATCTAGTTATGATAGGATTTAGATTTTTAAAAATTTCTTGGTTATTTAATAACATTTTATTACAAAATTAGAGCCTTGTTTCCTCTTTCACTAAACTGCAAAACTATAATTCTCTTAATACATGGGGATCTGCAGTTTGAAAATATTTTAATCTCTTGCTCTGTCTTCTAAGCTTTCCAAAGATCTATCCGGAATTAACCTCAGTTCATTTTTAAGGCACGTAATTAAGGACCAGATTTTTTTCTCAGTTTTATAAGAATTAAACTTGATATGGTGTTCTCCTAGTTTAAAAAGTGTATCATTTAAAATGAAAGAGTACTGCGATTTATGTCTAAGGGTGTTCTGCCCATGTTTTGCTCTAAGAGTTTAATAGTGTCCAATCTTACATTTAGGTCTTCAATCCATTTCGAGTTTATTTTTGTGTATGATGTTAGGGAGTGTTCAAATTTCATTCTTTTACATGTAGCTGTCCAGTTTTCCCAGCACCATTTCTTGAAGAGGCTATCTTTTCTCCATTGTAGAGTCTTGCCTATTTTGTCACAGATTAGGTGACCATAGGTGTGTGGGTTTATCTCTGGACTTTCTATCCTGTTCCATTGATCTATATTTCTTTTTTGTGTGTCAGTACCATAATGTTTTGATGACTGTAGGTTTGTAGTACAGTATGAAATCAGGGAGCCTGCTTCCTCCAGCTCCATTTTTCTTTCTCAAGATTGCTTTGACTATTCATCATCTTTTGTGCTTCCATACAAACTGTAAAATGTTTTATTCTAATTCTGAGAAAAATGCCATTGGTAATTTGATAGGGATTGCATTGAATCTGTAGATTGCTTTGGGTAGTATAGTCATTTTCACAATATTGATTCTTCCAATCCAAGAACAGGGTATATCTCTCCATCTGTTTGTGTCATCTTTGATATCTTTCATCAGTGTTTTATAGTTTTCTGAGTACAGGTCTTTTGCCTCCTTAGGTAGGTTTATTCCTAGGTATTTTATTCTTTTTGATGGGATGTTAAATGGGATTCCTCTTTCTGATCTTTTGTTGTTAGTGTATAGGAATGCAAGAGATTTCTGTCTATTAATTTTGTATCCTGCAACTTTACTGAATTCATTTATGAGCTCTAGTAGTTTTCGGATAACATCTTTAGGATTTTCTGTGTATAGTATCATGTAATTGGAAACAGTGACAGTTTTACTTCTTCTTTTCCAATTTGGATTCCTTCTATTTCTTTTTCTTCTCTGACTGCCGTGGCTAAGACTTCCAAAACTATGTTGAATCATAGCAGTGAGAGTGGACATACTTGTCTTGTTCCTGATCTTAGAGGAAATGCTTTCAGTTTTTCACCATTGAGAATGATGTTTGCTGTGGATTTGTCATATATGGCCTTTATTATGTTGAGGTAGGTCCTACCTCCTAGAGTAATGAAAATAAAAACAAAAATAAACAAATGGGACCTAGTGAAACTTAAAAACTTTCGCACAGCAAAGGACACCATAAACAAAACAAAAAGACAACTCTCAGAATGGGAGAAAATATTTGCAAGTGAAGCAACCAACAAGGGATTAATCTCCAAAATATATAAACAGTTCATGCAGCTCAACATCAAAAAAACAAATAACCCAATCAAAAAATGAGTGGAAGATCTAAATAGATATTTCTCCAAAGAAGATATACAGATGGCTTAAAAGCACATGAAAAGATGTTCAACACACTAATTATTAGAGAAATGCAAATCAAAACTACAATGAGGTATCACCTCACACCAGTCAATGGCCATCATCAAAAAATCTACAAACAATAAATGCTGGAGAGGGTGTGGAGAAAGGGGAACCTTCTTGCGCTGTTGGTGGAAATGTAAATTGATAGAGCCATTATGGAGAATAGTATGGAAGTTCCTTAAAAAACTAAAAATAGAACTACCATGTGATCCAGCAATCCCACTCCTGGGCGTATATCCAGAGAAAACTATAATTCAAAAAGATACATGCACCCCAATGTTCATTGCAGTTATTGACAATAACTAGGATATGGAAGCAACCTAAATGTCCATTAACAGAGGAATGGATAAAGAAGATGTGGTACATATATACAATGGAATATTATTCAGCCATAAAGAAGGAAATAATGCCATTTGCAGCAACATGGATGGACCTAGACATTGTCATACTGAGTGAAGTAAGTCAGACAGAGAAAGACAGATATCATATAATATCACTTATATGTGGAATCTAAAAAAAAGGGGACAAATGAACTTAGCTACAAAACAGAAATAGAGTTACATATGTAGAAAACAACCTTATGGTTACCAGGGGGTAAGCCGGGGAGGGATAAATTGGAAGATGGGGGATGACATATACACACTAATATAAATAGGTAACAAATAAGGACCTACTGTATAGCACAGGGAACTCTACTCAGTACTCTGTAATGGCCTATATGGGAAAAGAATCTAAAAAAAAGGGTATATATATATATATATATATATATGTATATATATGATTCACTTTGCTGCACACCTGAAACTAACACAACATTTTAAATCAACTATACCCCAATAATTTTTTTTAATAAAAATAATAAGATGAAAGCCTAAGAATGTTTAAAGAAATAGGACATAGATAATAGTTAGTATTAGTATATTAATAGATAAGCCAGTTAGTATTTACAAAGTAACAGTTTGGGGAAAAGTAGGAAAGGAGAAAAAAACAGCACTATTTTTGTAAAAGTAAATTTTTTCCTGTTATAGAAGCTGGCACAGATGTCTCACACAACAGGTAGAGCAGCAGGAGCTTAGATTAAAAGGCAGTCAGAAGTAGTACCCCCTGCTAAGTGTGATTGTGTCTGATTTCATAAACAAGAAGACACTGAGATGGGTTGTCACTGACTTGATTAATTTTCAAGTAGGACAAATACAAACAGGGAAGACTATGCGCTCATTTTCATAATTAACTGAGGTGATTCATAGTGGGTTAATAGCTAAGATTTCCACTCTTCCATCACCCAGATGGGAAAGAGCTTGCTTTCTGATGATGACCTGACAGTAAAAATGCACAGTCAGTCCTCTAAGTCCACAGTCAGTCCTCTAAGTACCATGCTTCTAATGCTAAGGATTTTACTTGAATGACTCCTAGCCTTGTTCCAGCTCCACACAAAGTAAATACGTGGATTGAAATATTTACGTTCTGACTTTCCAAAGGCACAAATGGAAATATTAATGCTACTTTATTGACAATTTCCACTTGATTATCACTTGAACAATTATCAGTGAATTCAATGAACATTATTGGAATCTGAGAAACATGCTCTAAACCTTCATTTGCCCATATCCTTTTTAATAGACATGAAAGAATAACCTGTGTTTGGAAAAAGAGGCAGAATTTGAATATCAGGTACCATTTGTATATTTTTTTTACTGCTTTATTAGTTCTTTCTACCTATCTCTCAGATTCCAGGTTTTGCCCAAAGGAATATGTGCCTTAAGCCAATATATCAGTCTTCCGGGAGTTCAGTATGCAAAGATCCCTTTCTGTACCTTCTCAGCCAACACATTTGTTGAGAATAAAAAGGGCAAGGCTTTGACATTTCCCAGCTTGTTATCTATTTAATTTTCCATCTGCTTCTTTGCCACTGCCTTCCAAAGGAACATCTGCTGCATATCTGAGGGAAGGAAAGGAAGATTGGATCTAAGCCACCTGGGTCTACAGTCCTAAACCTTGGGATCCAGATTAAGGGAAGGGAAGAAGATGAACAAATGGTCTAGAAAATGAAATGAGGACAATCTGTTAAAAATAAAGCTGTATTTCTCTTTATGTCCACATGACTGGACAAGCTGCACAGCAGCATCTACCACCAGCAAGGGCTAGATGTAGGGGAAGGCATCTGGTAATTGGGGAGAGGCAAGAGGAGTTTCCAGAACTGACACTCCCTCTGGTGCCTGAATCTCCATGTGATTCCCTGTACCTCACGTAGTCTTTAAGCATTTAAGGATCAGCTGCTGTGAGCCAGGCTTTGTTCTGGGTATTCTGGAGGCAGAGATGATCAAGACATGTTAGTAAACAACATATTACAATATAAAATGATAAAATTATACCCTAGGTAAGGAAACATTGTTACAAGAGCATACAGAGCGAAAGGATGTGTGCCTAATCCTGTGAAAAGAAATAGTGGTTCAAGGGGAGGAAAGGCAATACACAGATGATACCATGAGCTGAGTTTGGAATGATAAATATTAGAAAACAAGCTCTTTTTTCTTCTTATCATCAAGGGCAGCACATAACAGCAAATCTTCATAGTTGACTCAAAAACCTAATCCCCCAAAGCCTTAAACCCACCCACCACTCCTCTCAATGTCAAGGCATCAACATTTCTGTCAAATGTACCATTTGGGTTGTGCCATCTCTTAATGTTATCTGGAGAGTTACTAATGAGGATAACAATTTCTCAAGGTAAGATGCAAGTCTCAGCATAACAATTTCTTAATTTGCTATGATAGAAAATGACAGAGTAGCCAGTTGACTGATTTTAGCTGTCCTCAAAACTCTAACATCACCACAGTCTTTATATGTAAGACCAAAATAGCAAACACAAACAATTCTCAGTTAGCTTATCTGCAAACATTCAAGTGTTGGATGAGTATTTGCTCTGGGCACCATGGGGCATACAGAAGAGTAGACCTTTGTGTCTCTGAAGCTAAAATCTAATCTCAGTGACCAGAGTGTTTAAATTGGATAACCCAAAAAACAAAATCTCCTTTCTATAGATAGTTCTGACATGACAAATATTTAACACTTAAATGAGAAAAGAATAAGGCCAATGTAGTGCTGCATAGCTCAATAAATGCATAGTTCCTTCACTTTTACCTGCTGTCCTCAAATAAGTACAATATCATTTACTTTAGATTAGTGCAGTGTATACTGAGGTGCAAATACAATTGGTATGATCTCTGACTACACAATTACATCTTCTCATCATCTTAATACATTTTATTTTAAAAATATGCTTTAGCAAAATGGAATAACTGCAGGGAATGGATCAAACACAATTTTTCCTGTCATCATGTTTCCTTTTCATCTCAAAGGAAAGCTTTACTCAATTTTAAAAAAACACATTGAGAAATAATTTTTGAAACTTTTATTGCTGCTGAGTGGCAAGCTATTTGATCAAATTAAATATTTTGTATATTTTTTATCTTGAATTAACTCACCAAAAATCCTAATGGCTATTATAGCATGTGATGTTTCATTTTACGGTTAGTTTGTTAGGTGGAGTTTAAAAACATTAAAATTTTTAATTTTTAAATAAGATATGGTGATAAGAAAATCTCCTGTGCTGTTCAGCTGCAAAAAAAATGAACTTAGAAAAGGGATTGATGATCGAAACCTTCTATGATTTCACATTAGGAAAGAAATGAAGTTTTCTACAACATTAGGTTGTTCCGTTAACAGAAGAAAAATAACAAAGTAACTTGTATCAGGAGTCCAGAAGCTCAATATTTCCTAATTTAGAATTGATAGAAGTACAGAATGTTTTTGAGTTGGAATGTATGCCAGAGTGCTTAGTCTGATTTGTAAGTGAGAAAGCTGAGACCCAGAGAGATTAATTAAATCTTGTTTGCTTGGATTTGCAACCATGCCCCAAGATTCCCCAGCATGCTGTATTTCCTAGCATTATCTTGTCACCATCATTCCTTTCAGTTTTGTATTTTCAATCATGAGATAATCATGTTGTTTAGGAATGGAGCCAAATAAATCCTTTCCTTGGCTGAACTTTTGTCTATTGTTCCCACCTGAGACTCTAGGAAATCAGGTTTAGCTGGCTGGTCCCATGACCTGAAAAAGTGGTTCTGTCACCGTTTCATTCCATGCCAACCTGATTTTATTTTCTGCCTTGGTTCTCTCTACGACTTTAGAAGGCAAGAGCGGGCTTCTCTGGTGGCTTAGTGGTTAAGAATCTGCCTGCCAATGCAGGGGACATGGGTTCGAGCCCTGGTCTGGGAAGATCCCACATGCCGCGGAACAATTAAGACCATGCGCCACAACTACTGAGCCTGCGCTCTAGAGCCTGCAAGCCACAACTGCTGAGCCCATGTGCCACAACTACTGAAGCCCACGCTCCACAATAAGAGAAGTCACCACAATGAGAAGCTCACGCACCACAACGAAGAGTAGACCCCGCTCGCCACAATTAGAGAAGGCCCGTGTGCAGCAAAAAAGACCCAACGCAGCCAAAAATAAATAAATTAAATAAATAAATTTATAAAATAAAAAAGAAGAAGACAATAGCAACAAGTAGCACCATCCACAATCCACCTGTATACCTAGACTAAGTTTGGCAGGTATAGTGATTATGTTTCTGATGATCTCTGTGTAGACTTGGGGTTGTTTGAGTGAAGGTGCTTTTGTGGCTGAGGTGTTGTACTAGAAGTTAGATGCAGCTGAGCTTCGGGTAAATTTCCTGAAGGAGGGACGTAAGCAGATTTAGTAAAGTGTTTAAGTATTCCAAGCCTAACATTTTCTGAATTTTGAAATAACAACACACAAGTTCCTTTGGCTTCAGTGTAATACAGATCAAGCATAATAAATACATCAAGAGAGAATTAAGCCAATTGTCAACATTTGAGTACATTTAGTTGGTAAGAGAAAAAAAAACACCCAGAATTAGTCACGATCCAAACTTTTCTCCAGGTAATTTTCTTCCTTTTCTACATATGTCTATTCCATAATTTGACTGGTTTTTGTCATTTTTTCTAATCTTGAAGCAGGTGCAATGGGATATGAGATATTCAAGTCATTTCTGCAGCTTTCTTATTCAACTTCTGGTGGGTAGATAGAATTCTGCCCCAACCTCCAGGACCCAACATGTTTTCTCTCCTCTTTGTCTATTTTTCTCAAGGATTAATCTGAGATTGATGGGTACATGGGGAAAAAAACACTCCTGGTTATTTTTTCCTACCATATTTCTAATTGCATTTGTTTTGTCATCCTTAGGATTACCAAGAGGCTTCCAATTTGAAACAATTTGTAACTCGATTTTTATTGAAAGAGACCTTGAATCAACTGCAGTCTCTCCAGAACTCTCTGGAATGTGCCATGGAAATTACTGAGGAGCAAACTCGTCAAGAAAGGCAAGTTAAATGCTTTCATATGATGTGTCTTTAGTGACTCCATGTTTATGAAAGACCAGTTGAAGGGCATCATCCTTAAACTAGTAAAAACTAAAAATGAGAATGAATAGATTTAAATGGAATGGCAGGGACCTCCAATGGATACTAGCCTTATATTTTCCTCTAGAAAAGACCATTCTCCTTTTTCTTTTACTATCCATCATTTATTCAACAAATTTTAATTGAGAATTTAATAGATGGAGAAGACTTTACAATTTGCTGTGATAATGTAAAGATACATTTTACAAAGTCCCAATTCTTAAGGAGGCTAAAGTCTATTACATAAATAAAATATGAACACTAAAACTATAATGCAAGTTACAAGTGATAAATACCACAGAGAAGGGGAAATATATTGCCAAGAGATTTCAGAAGAGTAAAAGATTTAGTATAGATAGACATGAAAGACAGTTTCATGGAGTTTCCTGATGACATTTGAGCTAATCTTCTTAATGAGTATACTTGAAAATTACGGAAATGATGGAGAAAAATCTTATAGGCTCAGTGAATCTAGATATAGCAGGAGACTTGAGAATTCAATAAGCCTAATTATTTAAGGAAATAAAGAAAAGTGAATGATGGGAGAAACTTTCAAAATTCAATGCCACTAATTGAGAAGATAAGTAGTGATAATATAGTAGTTGTATAAATAATGGTACTAATGCTAAAGATAAACTTGAATTAGAAATGTGTAAAGCAGACATCAGAATAATTCCAAACAACAGTTGGTAATTTCTTGAGTTATAATTTTTACCTTGCAAGCCAGAGAAGAGCTTGGCAAAACTCTTGCTTATGCAACAAATTTTTGCATGTGCAATGGCTTATCTAACTTCTGCATTTTAAGTTATAGAGAACCACACAGTAAGTTTTTTGAACAGGCTGATAAGAGACTGCTCAGTAGGCCAATTTTTTAAGACAAATTAATGGGTACATAATTATTAGGATGTATCAGAAAAACAGTGGAATTTTCAATTTTATGTTTATAATGTCAAAATGAGTGAGCACCACCAAATTCTAACAAAAAAGCCTGTAATCTCAGATCTAATGAGCTTGTGCAGCTGATGAACATTGATATGCACTCTCCAATGGATCTGCATGGCATTTCACTTATAAACTTAGTATTTTCTTCACTGTATTGGGTGATTCCATATCAAATAGCAAAGTGTAACAATTAGCTTTAGAGAAGCAACAACCCATCTCCTCAGGTTTGAACAGAGGATAACTGAATGTCTTGAAGCACAATGAAATTGATTTCATGTTCCTGATGAGAAAATGAGGCCTGATTTGTTGTCTTTTGTTCAGGTTTTCTTGAGGTAAAATGGATTGTCCATTTTTAGACTCAATCTTTTGCCACCTGAGAAGAGGCTTGAAAAAGGATTCTGTTCCCTTTCTTCACCTGCACTTTGGTTTTTATTTTCTATAGTCACCTTGTACAAATTTGCATTCTACATTCACCACCATAGAGTGAATGCATAATGAACAACTATTCCTTGTGTTAGGCCACAGGCTAGCCTTGAACTCCTGCGACTGCTGCCAACAGCTGCACTGCAGCTGTGTTTAATGAGAAGGAGCATAAGAGTTTAAGGAAATTAGAAGACACTAGAGAATTAATGAATCTTTTATTTCTAGGTTTCTAGCTCAAAAACAGCTTAGAAGAATGGAAAATATTACAGATCTAATATCAGTTTGGGAGAGTGCTATTGAATAGAATTTGGCTAAGGCACCCAGAGATGCCCAAATCTCACCACAAATCCACGATACTCTTCCCAGGGAGGTTTCTAGAAAAAAATACACAAACAAGCAAATAGAAAACAAAGTTCCACTATGGGTTTGTGTCCATAATATCCAACGTGAAGTCTCTGGTTACTCTGACTGAAGCATGCGAATTAGGCCCAAGCATACAGGGACTCTATCTCTGTTCCCAAGGCTCCATCTTCCTATCAGCTAGCCACCAGAAACCAAAGTGAAGAGAGCCCCAGGGGCCTCATCATTGGAAAAAAGACAAAGAGAAGAAAGATGGCTGCCCTTTTTCCTATGATATCAAATAAGAAACAAGTGAAGGAGCCTCATAGGGAGATAAGACCTGAATTGGATCTTTTGGGTAGATTTAATGGCAGAATGATATCTCCCTGAAGGGAGGATTGTCCTCATCTACGCTATATTACCCATCTTCTCTCATCTGGCTAACTCATCCTCCTACTTTGTTTGGTCTCTGTTTGGACAGAACTTTCTCTAGGAAGCTTTCACTGCTCACAAAACAGAATTTTATACCTACCTCCCACTCCACTACTCCCGTTAGTACCCTCTACTTATATCTACTTACGATCTCAGTTCCTTAATTATCTCCCCCATTAGACTTTGAGTTTCTAGATGGCAGGGACTTTTTCTTGTTTCCCTATACCTGGCACAGCTACATGTTAAATATATAAAACTGAATAAATCAAAGGGGATTCCAGGTAAAGCGAGCCATATAGAAGAGCAGTGGATATGGACCTGGGACAGTGGAAAGACCAACTTACCTGGAATCTAGGGTCAGGATAGGTCTTCAAAGCTAAACAGATTCATTTAGACTTCATATGATCAGAGATTATCATTGGTGGTTGTAAAGAAAGGAGAAATATAGTAAAAATGGAGTTTAAGGGAAATAGTCTCATAGTAGTATGTAGTAAAGATTTGGGGGAGAAGAGAAGAAGCTCAGAGAGGAGAGGTCAAATAAGTATATCCAAAAATTCATTAGTGTTTTTATACCATAAAGGAAGATTCCATGAGGCTCTGTGCAGTCAAAAGTTGCAACCCACAGATATCTTTAAAAATTCCACATTTGTAATAATTTGCTACCTCTCAGCATCAATATTACTTCGGGGCTTAACACTTGTGAAACCTAAGGATACAAAGACTTGCTGAAATATAGAAAAAATTGAGAAGTCATCTATTCTAGCTATCAACCCCAAGGAGGAATCACACAGTATCATTCATCCTGCAGTAATGAGTTAGACATGCTGTGTTGAGCAAAATGTCTGTGTGTATTCATGTGAAAATGGCAATTCAGAAAGAAGAGATGCATACAGCTGGAATGCCACAGAAGTGAGATTTTTCAGATGGCGTTCTACAACACTCTTTATATCTGTCCTGGCCAGCTGGCTAAATGGAAGCCACTTTAATCCCATGTCGTTTGAAAGTACCCAATAGACGACAAGAATTATCATTAGTTTATACTAAAGTTTTCCTCTAGAGGACCCTTGTCTTCTTATATAAACCATTCTTCCTCAAACAAACTAGGTTTCTAGGAACACAGTTTAATTATATGTGAATTTCTTTTTTATAATGAAATCTGCAAGTTTGTTCTATTTTCCAAAGTTCTTCTTTATTCAGAAAAACAACTAATTCCTTCTGGCTTGGAAGTTATTTTTCTCCTTTTCATGGTTGTTTATTACAGAAGTAAGGGAAGGCATTAATTTCACATATAGGTGATTATAAAGTTCAGACAACTTAAATTCCCTTATCTTGAACATAAAGAAGGAATGCTCTAAATCACTTCCTCCTATGTAGTAAAGATTTGGGAGAGAGGAGAAGTTACTAGAAAGTTGATTTTTTTTTTAATATGCCATAGGAAAATCTAGAGGGAAGTGTAGTTAGATTGGAGAGTAAACATAGAATATTAGTTTTGCTCCCTCCCTAAACCCTTCAAAAATGGCATTAAGAGTGTCTGGATAAAAAGGAGTCATAAACCCACAAAGATAAGAAGGATAGAAGAAAAATGATATAGAAGCTTGGAACATGAAAAGAAGGTGAATCTAGCGGTAACTGATTTAGAAGATCTGAGAAAGCTGAAACATAAGCAGCTGGTGTAAGAAGCCAAGATGCAATCCAACTGGTATCACAAAACCTCAGAAAGCCTCAAGAATTAGCTTCAGGGCTTCCCTGGTGGCACAGTGGTTGGGAGTCCACCTGCCGATGCAGGGGATACGGGTTCGTGCCCCGGTCCGGGAAGATCCCACATGCCGCGGAGCGGCTGGGCCCATGAGCCATGGCTGCTGGGCCTGCGCATCCGGAGCCTGTGCTCCGCAGCGGGAGAGGCCACAACAGTGAGAGGCCCACGTACCGAAAAAAAAAAAAAAAAAAGAATTAGCTTCACCATGTGCAACTGATAGTGGGGATGAAAGTGAGGTTGACATATTGTTGAAAGCTCCACCCAAAGCTTTATATTGACTGCCTCTCCCCAGCCCTTGAGGAAGCCTAGAGGTATACTCTTTGGAGTAGGTGAACAGATTTACACTGGCACAACTGGGTGTCAGAGCACAGTTCTAAAAAATGAGGCATTAACTGAAAGTCTCCATACTGAACAGTGAGATTTGAAACCCCCTCAGAATCCCGTGTTCCCAGAGGACTGGCAGTTGGGCTTATTCCCTCCAGTTGGGACCTCCTTCTTTTAGCGATCTCATCAGTCTTAGAGAAAATACTTAAAAGTACTGGGAGTCAGTGTCCTCCAATGAACAGGCCAAGCCAGGCCACCCTACAATGGAGGCTGCAAGTTGGCAGTCCCCAACATACACATATAGATTCCAATCATTCCTGTGGTTCCTTCCTCTGAGATAAGCAGGGACAACCAAGAGAACAAGTCAAACACAAGAAACAAAACTTGAAACAGAAATATCCAGGGAGCAGAAAACTTCAGAAAGTAAATCATCAATACCCTTAAAAATCAGAGAAGATATTGCATTTATGAATTAAGGGCAGGATGTTATTTTAAAAAAAGAATATTGAAAGCACAGAAAACAGTTCTTGGAAATTCTGATTGTAGAAATGAAAACCTATGAGGAATATTTGGAGATAAAAGTGTGATGACATTTTCTAGAAATAGAACACAGGAGAGACATTATCAAAGAAATAATTTTCAGAACAAGGACATGAGTTTCCAGGTTGATAGAACAGACTAAGAGCCATTATAACGAATAATAAAAGTCACACGCCAAGTCATGCCATTATGAAATTTCAGAATACTGGAGATGAAGAGAAGTGTCTAAAAACTCCCAGAGAGAAAAACCCAAATGATAAAGAAAACACTATATTTTTCAATAATGAGACTGGAAGCTAAAATTCAATCAAGCAACTTCAAAATTTGAATGGAAAAGATTTGCAACCTAAAATTCTTTACTCCATAAAACCACTAATAATGCTGGAGGAAAAATTAAAGTATTATTATACATGCAGTGTCTCAAGAATTTTGCCTCTCATGGTATTCCATTTCTTCTGAAGCAATTGGAGGCATTTTCTCTCTAAAACAAAGGAATAAACTAAGAGAAAAATGAAATCCAGTTTAAAAAAAAAAGAAAGATAAAGGCAGAGGTGGGGTGGGGAGGGAGAATCCAAAATAGGAGAGAGGCTAAAGGAATCTTATTTTGGGTGTGGGGGGTTGCATATAACAGAGGGCGAAAAGTGGCTTAATCACATAAGAGCTTATTATTTCCTGCTAAAGAGCCTGGTGGTGGGCAGTCTAAGGCAAGTATGGCAGCTCTACAGATTTATCATAGATTTCCTCTCTTTTTCACATCTTCGTACATGACTTACATTTGCAAGTTTACCTCATGCCAAAGCTGGTTGTTGGAATTCCAGATACCATGTTCATATTCCAACCAGGAAAGAAGTATAAGGAAAGAATAGGCAGGCTCTCAGCTCAATTCTTCCTTTTAAACAGCCTTCCTGGAAGTTCCTTACATTTCCATGTATATATCTTTGGCCTGAGCTTTTCATATAGGGAATTTGATACCTAAAGCCTAAAACTGAAAAAGAAAGAGATAGCAAAAAGTTCACCACAATAAGTCTAGTTACCATCTGTCACCATATTGTTATTACAATATTATTGAATATATTCCCCATGCTGTACATTTCATCCCTGTGACTCATTTATTTTGTAACTGGAAATTAGTACTTCTTAATCTCCCTCACCTATTTCACTCTTCCCATCTCCCCTCCCCTCTGGCAACCACCAGTTTGTTCCCAGTAACAAAGTCTGATTCTATTTTGTTATGATTGTTCATTTTGTTTTTGAGATTGCATATATAAGTGAAATCATATGGTCTATCTTTCTCTGACATACTTCACTTAGCATAATTCTTTTTTGATGACTGAGGAATATTCCATTGTGTGTGTGTGAATATATATATATAAACACAAATATATATACATATGTATGTATATATATACATATGTCATATATGTAAATAGACACACACAGACACACACACACACATATCCATTCATCTACTGATGGACACTTAGGTTGCTTCCATATCATGGCTATTGTAAAAAAAAAATACTGCAATGAACACAGGGGTGTGTATATCTTGTCAACATTTTTTAAAGTTAATTAATTTATTTATATTTTATTTTTGGCTGTGTTGTGTCTTCATTGAGGTGAGCGGGGGCTACTCTTCATTGTTGTGCACGGGCTTCTCATTGCAGGGGCTTCTCTTGTTGTGGAGCATGGGATCCAGGCATGCAGGTTTCAGTAGTTGTGGCTCATGGGCTCAGTAGTTATGGCTCACAGGCTCTGGAGAGCAGGCTCAGTAGTTGTGGTTCATGGGCTTAGTTGCTCCATGGCTTGTGGGATCTTCCCGGACCAGGGCTCAAACCCACGTCCCCTGCATTGGCAGGCAGATTCTTAACCACTGTGCCACCAGGGAAGTACCTCTTTTCAACTTTTCAAATTATAGTTTTTTTTCCTTTGGAAAAACATTCAGATGTGGAATTGATAGATCATATGTAGTTCTATTTTTAATTTTTTGAGGAGCATCTATAATATGTTCCATAGTGTCTGTACCAATTTGCATTCCCACCAGCAGTGCACGAGGCCCCCCTTTTCTCTACAACATTACTAACAGTTGTTTATTGTTGTCCTTTTGATAACAGCCATTTTGAAGGGTGGGAGGTGATATCTCATTGTGATTTTGATTTTCATTTCCCTGATGATTAGTGATGTTGAGCATCTTTTCATATGTCTGCTGGCCATTGCTATGTCTTCTTTCAAAAAATGTCTGTTCAGGTCCTCCACGCATTTTTATTGACTTGTTTGTTTTTCTGATGTTGAGGAGTTGTACGAGTTAGTTGTGTATTTTGGATATTAACCCCTTATTAGTTATATCATTTTCAAATATCTTCTCCCATTCAGTAGGCTGCATTTTCATTTTGTTGATAGTTCCCTTCACTGCACAAGTTATTTAGTTTGATGCAGTCCCATTCATTTATTTTTCATTTTGTTTCTCTTGCTGAGGATACAGGTATGAAAAATATTGCTAAGAATGATGTCAAAGAACTTACTGCCTATGTTTTCTTCTAGGAGTTTTATAGTTTTGGGTCTTGCATTTAAGTCCTTAAACAATTTTGATTTTTCTTTATTTTTCTTTTTGGTATATGGTGTTATAAAGTAGTCCAGTTTGATTCTTTTGCATGTAGCTGTTTTCCCAACATTTATTGAAGAAGCTGTCTTTTCTGCCATTGTATATTCTTGTCTCCTTTATCCTAGGTTAATTAATCATGTAAGGGTGAGTTTATTTCTACCTCTCTATTCTGCTCCATGATCTAGCTGTCTGTTTTTGTGCCAGTACAATATTGTTTTGATTACCATAGCTTTGTAGTACATTTTGAATTCAGAGAGCATGACACCTCCAACTTTGTTCTTCTTTCTCAAGATCATTTAGGTTATTCAGGGTCTTTTGTGTTTAAATACAAATTTTAGAATTATTTATTTTAGCTCTGAGAAAAATACCATTTTTATTTTGATAGAGATTGCACTGAGTCTTTATATTTCCTTGGGTAGTACGCTCATTGTAACAATATTAATTCTTCCAATCATTGAGCACAGTATATCTTTTCATTTGTGTTATCTTCAGTTCATCAATATCGTACATTTTTCTGACTGTAGTACTTTTACCTCTTTGGTTAGATATATTCCTAGAAATTTTAATCTTTTTGATACAATTGTAATAAATGGGCTTGTTTTCTAAATTTCACTTTCTGATAGTTTGTTGTTAGTATATAGAAACATTGTTAGTGTATAGATTTCTGTATAGTATTTTTTTTATCCTGCAAATTTACTAAGTTCATTTATTAGTTCTAGTAGGTTTTCTGGTGGCATCTTTAGGATTTTCTATATATAGTATCATGTCATCTTCAGTGAAAGTTTTCCTTTTTTCTTTACAATTTGGATTCCCTTTTTGTCTGATTGCTTTGGCTACGATTTCCAATACTATATTGAATAGAAGTTGTGAGTGGGCATCCTTATCTTGCTCTTGATCTTAGAGGAAATACTCTCAGCTTTTCACCATTAAGTATGATGTTAGCTGTGGGTTGTCATATATGGCCTTACTTTGTTGAGGAATATTCCCTTTATATCCACTTTCTGGAGAGTTTTTATCATAAATCGTTGTTGAATTTTGTTAAAAGACTTTTCTGCATCTATGAGATGATTATATGAATTTTATTCTTCAATTTCTTAATGTAGTGTATCACATAGATTGTTTTGATATTGAATCATCCTTACATACCTGGGATAAATACCACTTGATCATGGTGTATGAGTCTTTTGTTGAATTTAGTTTGCTAATACATTGTGAAGGATTTTTGCATCTATGTTCATCAGTGATATTGGCCTGTAATTTTCTTTTTTCAAGGTGTCTTTGGCTGGTTTTGGTATCATGGTGATGCTGGCTTCATAGAATGAGTTCAGAAGCTTAACTTCCTCTGCAATCTTTAAAATAGTTTGAGAAGGATTGGTGTTGATTCTTCTTTAAGTGTTTGCTAGAATTCACCTGTGAAGCCATGTGGTCCTAGACTTTTGTTATTTGGGAGGTTTTTAGTTTTTTTGATTGCTGATTTAATTTTATTACTGGTAATTTGTCTGTTTATATTTTCTATTTTTTCCTGATTCATACTTGGGAGATTGTATGTTTCTAGGAATTTGTCCATTTCTTTTAGGTTTCCCAATTTGTTGGCAAGTATTTGTTCTAGTAATCTCTTAATGGTCCTTTGTATTTCAGTGATGTTAGTTGTATCTTCCCCCCTTTTTTTTTTCTTCTGATTTTATTGGTTTTATTGATTTGGGCCCTCCTTTTTTTCTTGATGAGTCTGGATTAAGGTTTATCAATTTTGTTTATCTTTTCAAAGAACCAGCTCTTACAAGTTCCCTAGTATTATTGTATTACTGTCAATTTCTCCCTTTATGTTTGTTAATATTTGCTGTATGTATTTAATTGCTCCTATGTTGGGTGTGTATACATTTACATTTGCTATATCTTTTTATTTAATTGATTTTTATCATTATGTAATGTTCTTCTTTGTCTCTTTTTTACAATCTTTGTTTAAAGTCTATTTTGTCTGATGTAAGTACTGCTAACCCAACTATCTTTTCATTTCCATTTGCATGGAATACTTTTTCCATCCCTTCACTTTCAGCAACTGTATCTTTAGATATGAAGTGTGTCTCTTGTAGACAGCATATACAGGTCTTGTTTTTTTTTTTTTTTAATCTATTAGGCCACTCTCTGTGTTTTCATTAGAGGATTAGTTCATTTACATTTAAAGTAATTATTGATAGATATGTACTTATTGCCATTTTGTCAATTGTTTGGGGGTTTTGTATAGTTCTTTTTAGTAACTTAGCTCTTTCGCTATTTTCCCTTTTGATTTGATGAATATTTTAATGCTATGTTTGGATTCCTTTCTTTTTTGTGTGTGTATATCTCTTTATAGATTTTTGGTTTGCAGTTCCCATGGCATTTATATATAATAACCTATATATATCTGTGATTATTTAAACGTGCTGATCTCTTAAGTTGAAACACATTCTAACAACAACGCATTTTTACTCCCCCTGCCACATTTAATGTTTTTGACTTCATATTTTATATCCTTTTCTTTTGTAAATCTCTTAACTACTTATTGTGGTTATAAATGATTTTACTACTTTTGTCCTATAACCTTATTACTAGCTGTATAAGTGGTTGATCTACCACCTTTACTGCATATTTTCCTTTACCAATGAGATTCTCTTTTCATAATTTTCATATTTCTAGTTGTGGTCTTTCCTTTTTCACTTAGAAAAGTCCCTTTAACATTTGTTGTAAAGCTAGATTAGTGATGCTGAACTCTTAGGTTTTGCTTGTCTGTAAAACTCTTTATCTCTCCTTCAAATATGAATAATAGCATTGCCGGGTAGAGTCTTCTTGATTGTAAGTTTTTTCTTTCATCACTTTAAATGTATCTTACCACTTGCTTGTGGCCTGAAAAGTTGCTGCTGAAAAGTCAGCTGATAGTCTTATGGGAGTTCCCTTGTGCATAACTAGTTGCTTTTCTCTGGCTGCTTTTAAGATTCTCTTTTTATCTATAATCTTTTGCCATTTAAATTACAGTTTGTCTTGGTGTGGATCTCTTTGAGCTCATTTTGTTTGGGATCCTCTATTCTTACTAGACTTGGATGTCTGTTGTTTTTTCTCAGATTATGGAAGTTTTTAGCCTTTATTTCTTCAAGTAAGTTTTCTTCCTCTGTTTCTCTTTTCCTTCTGGGCCCTCTGTAATGGTAATGTTAGTTACCTTGATGGTGTCCCAGAGGTCTCTTAAACTATTTTCATTTTCTAAAATTATTTTTCCTTTTTTCTGTTCAGCCTTGGTGATTTCCACTACTCTGTCTTCCAGGCACTTATCCATTTCCTCCTGTATCATCTACTCTACTCTTGATTCCCTCTGTGTATTTCTATTTAAGTTATTGTATTCTTCAGCTGTGTTTAGTTTTTTTATCTAACTGAAATTCCTCACTGTGTGCATCCATTCTTCTCCTGAGTTTGTTGAGCCTCTTTATGATTATTAGCTTGAACTCTTTATTGGGTAGTTTGCTTATCTCCACTTTGCTTAGTTCTTCTTCTGGTGTCTTATCTTGTTCCTTCATTTGGAATATATTCCTCTGTCACCTCATTTTGCCAAATTCTTTGTTTTATTTCTATGTATTAGGTAGGTCAGTTATGTTTCCTGATCTTGAGGAAGTGGACTTCTATAGAAGACATCATATTGGGCCTAGCAAAACACTTGCCTCTGTTCACCAGAGCTATATACTCTAGGCATACCCACTATGTGGGCTTCATGGGCCCTTCTGTTATAGTGGGACCAATTACTATGGGTGTACTGGCAGGTGGGGCTTTTCTCTGGCCCAGTTGGCTACTAGGCCCAGCTTTGTAGTAGCTGATGGGCAGGGCCAGGTCCCAGTGTGGCTAGCTGCATGGTCTGGGGAGTCCCAGGACTGGTGCCAGTCCACTGTTGGGCAGCATTGGGTTTCAGGGCAGATAGCTGTGTGGTCCAAGGTACCTGGGACTGGGACAGACCAGGTCCTGGGGCAGATGGTGGGAAGAGCTGGGTCTCTTGTGGCTGGCTGCTGGGTTTGTGGTTCCCAGGATGGATGCCAATTTGCTAAAGTACAGGTAAACCCCCAGCACTAATATGCGAGAGGGAGGATTCCAAAATGGTGCTTGCCAGCACCAGTGTCCTTGTGGTAGAGCAGGTTCCTAAAAAAGGTTGCTACCACTCTCTGTGTCCCTAGGGAGAGTTGCAGTTACCTCCTGCCTCTCTGGGAAGCTCTCCAAGATCAGCTGGAGAGCTTGGGTATGACCCAGGATTCTTTTAAATTACTCTTTCACTGTGGATCTCAGATTGTGTGAGATTTTGTTTGTACCCTTTAAGAATGGAGTCTCTGTTGCCTACAGCCCTCCAGGTCTCCTGTATGCAAGCACCACTGGCTTTCAAAGCCAGATGTTCTGGGGGCTCATCTTTCCAGTAAAGAACCCCAGGGTTGGGAGCTCAATGTGGTAGTTGGGCCCCTTTCTTCTTGGCAAGAACCTCTGCAATTGTGGTTTTCTTTCTCCTTGTGGGTTGCCTACCTAGGGGTGTGGATCTTGACTATACTGCATCTCCATTTGTCCCACTCATCTCATCGTGGTTCCTTTAGTGGTGGAAAATCTTTTCTTTTAGTCTTCAGATTGTTGCTGTCAATAGTGGCTCTGTAAATTGTTGTAAGTTTGTTGTGCCCATGGGAGGAGGTGAGCTCAGAGTCTCCCTACTTTACCATCTTGGTCACACCTCCCCAAGAGATAGTATTGTTATATATAGATAAACACAAATAAACACTTGTTGAAAAGTGTTGCCTTTGTATAAGGAGAATGAGGGCACAATATGGTGAAGGGGAGAACCTGTTTGTAGAAAAAAGTTTATAGAATTATTTGACTTTTTAACTATATGGATATTTAGCTTTGATTTAAACAGTTAAGTTAAAAACTGAATAAAAGGAAAAACAAACTCCATAGGTGTTCTCAAACTAAACAAAATACTATGGAAGTGTACAAATAAGCATTCTTTCCATTGATAATTTGGGCAATAAAAGAAACTAGTTTTTCTTAAATTACAAATCAAGGTATGATTTTTTACTCAAACTTTTAAATTACAAGAATAAAAAAAGCCCAATGTATTTTCTTTTTTTTTCTGCTTAATAACTTTAAAAATAATTTATTGAAGTATAGTTGATTTACAATGTTGTGTTGGTTTCAGGTGTACAGCAAAATGATTTGGTTATATATATATATATTTTTTTCTTTCTCAGATTCTTTTCCTTTATAGGTTATTACAAAATATTGAGTTTAGTGAGAGGAGGTGAGCTCAAGGTCCTTCTACTCTGCCATGTTCCCCCCTCTTTTCCTTAGTTTCACTTATAATGCCACATTACCAGGTATCTCTAGACCATGTTGCCAAGCCATAGTTCTCATAAATTTTCATTTCACTACACTAGAAAATATTTGTGTCTGATCTTTGAAGATGTGTTCCTTGAGGTAAAAGACTGAAGCCCTGACACTGAGGTTAAATATTGTCTTTGTTGTTCAAGACAAGGGCCAACCAAACCAGAAGTCCTGTCGATTCAATGGCCTGGAAAACGATCAAGTCGTCGAGTCCAGAGACACAAAATCTTCTCCCCCAACAGCCCTCAGTTTAATGTCTATGGTGCAGGTAATGAAACTTTGTCATTTTTCTTGAAGTTGACTCAATTGTATCTTCATATTGACTTATTTAAAAAGGACCAAAAGGCAGCTAAAACAATAATAATGGAATGCTTTTCTTACACCGAACAGGTTTGTCTGAAACCAAAGTGGTAAAGGTCTAAGATATTAAGAACTAGGGTGGTGATCCTAATCATCAGTTCTGTCAGAATCCTAGCAGTTGTACTTGGGCAGTACACAGAGACATGTTGGGTAGGGAAGAAAGTGACTCAATCACCTAATATGTGAAAGACTTAAGACCTATAGAAATCATCATCATCTCCAAGCAAAGGAGGTGCCCTTTAGTCTGCACCCTAATTCCAGATCCCCAAGCCTGGTTAAGCATACTCTAAATTCATTTTAGAAAAAGTTTATTGTTTCCTTTCATAACAGGACTAAAATTATAGTGGCTTTTGAAGTGCATAATGTAGTATATGATTGAGACCTCAATAATATTCATTAGGTCATCATATTTTAACCATGTAATTTATATTAATTACTTTAAAATACTTTGAAATATGAAAATTTATGTTGTTAAGTAGAGTAATTTTTATAAAGTATGAATATATATGCATATGTATGTATATATGTATCTGTATGTACCTGCACATATCACTTGAACATGTCATTTTAACATAAATGAATATTTAAATATCTACCATTTCAGAAAATCAATGTATAGATATAGTCTGTATTTACACAGATTGTACTTGAAAGATTTCAAAGTGCTTTCTTGAACACTGTCTTATTTTATCCTAACACCTTATAAGATAGATGTTAGTATCTCCATCTCCCCAGAAAGTAAAGCTATTTGTCTAGGGGTAATGGATCATTAGTCATTTTTTACAGTGAAACAACCTCAAAATCTCAGTGATTACAACTGGAAATATTTGGTTCTTTTCTCTCATGGGTCTATGTTTGACTGTGATTTGAGTGATCTCAGCTGGATGTGGCTCCAGCTTGTAGGTTGGATTCAGCTCTACTCCTCATGTAGCTTCTTAGGATCAGGGACTACTTGGGGCAATATCTTCTCCTGGTCAGTATCAAAAGTACAGGAAAAATCATGAAGCTCATTTAGAACCACTGTAGTAGTGGCCACGATGGTGGAATAGGAAGACACTGAGCTCACCTTCTCCCATGGTCACATCAGAATTACAACTATTTACAGAGCAACTATTGATGAGAAAGACAAGAAGACTAGCAGAAAAGATATTCCACAACTAGATACATTAAAAGGAATCACAACAAGATGGGTAGGAGGGGCAGAGAAGTGGTATGGTCAAGATCCATATACCTAAGAGGGTGACCCACAAATGAAATGATAATTACAATCACAGAGCTTCTCCACAAGTGAGCAAGGGGTTCAAGCCCCACATCAGAGTCTACAGCTTGGGGTTCTGCACCAGGAAATCAAACCCCCAGACATTTGACTTTGAAGGCCAGGAGGGTTCACCTTGGGGAGAGTCAGAAGGCTGTAGGATATAGAGACTCCACTCTTAAAATGTGCACAAAAATTCTCACATGCTCTGGGATACAGGTAAGAAGTAGTGACTTGAAAAGAGAATGAGTCAGACCTACCTGCTGATCTTGGAGAGCTTCCTGGAGAGGCAGGAAGCAGCTGTAACTCATCCTGGGGACACAGACACTGGTGGCAGCTATTTTGGGGAGCTCATTCTACCACAAGGACACTAATGATGGCAGGCACCACTTTGGAATCCTTCTTCTAGCTAATTAGTGCTGAGACCTGTCCCTGCCCACCAGCTTGTGAGCACTAGAATTAAGATGCCTCAAGACAAGCAGCTAGTCAGGTGGGGACACAGGCTCACCCACCAGCAAGCTGGTTGACTTAAGAATCCCTGAGTCTACAGTGGCTCCAGGACCCAATCCTACTCACCAGAGGGCTCAGGACCTGGCCTCACCCACCAAAGCACTGGCACTAGCCTCAAGAAATCACAGGGCCCCACAGTCTGCCATTGGGACCCAACCTCATCCACAGTGGGTTGACACCAAATCTGGGAAAACCCCCCCACCAGGGGTCTGCAGCCAGAGACCCTGAGACATAGTTCTACTGACCAATGGGCTGGCACTAGCCCTAGGACTAGCCTCACCCACCATTGAGCAGGCACCAGCCCCAGGATCCCCTGGGACTTAGACCCACCCACCAACAAGCCTACACATCAACTCTGGTACCCTCAGGACCCAGAATTCAGAGACCCTGGAACCCGAGTCTGCCCACCAGTGAGCTGGAATTAGGATTGGTATGCTCAAGGCCTCATTGCAGCCCACTAGTAAGCTGACTCCAACGCTTTAGGCCTCAGCTCTGAGACACCAGCTCTGAGACACCTTGAACCCCTCAGCCAGCTGCCCTGGGATCCAGCCCCACTCACGAGCAGGCTGACACCAGCTTTGGGACATCCTGGACCCTGCAGCAAGCCATGTCTGGAACTTGCCTCATACACGAGTAGGGCAAGACTAGATCTGGCACCTGTGGCCCTACAGCCACCCACCCCAGCACCAAGATCCACCTGCCACTGGTCCAGCACTAGCCCCAGGAATCCCAGGACACTGTGGTCAGCCATGTCATGACCAGCCCTTGCCCACAAGTAGTTGGCATCCTCTGCCCAAGGCAAGGCCTGGCAATCAACCAGACAGGGGCTAGCCACACCAACTAGATCAGCCACAGTAGTCAGTCAGCCAAAATGGAAGGACCCGCACAACACAAAAAGGGGGCACTCCTAAAGCATGTACCTCTGGTGACCATAGAGGAGTGCACCACAGGTACACATAGGACATCTCCTACAAAAGGACACCTCTTCAAAGTCAAGAAATGTAACAAACCTCCCAAATACTTAGAAATAAAAACAGCAAATTGGGCAAAATGAGGTGATAGAGGAATTAGTCCCAAATGAAGGACCAAGATAAAACTCCAGAAGAAGAACTAAGTGAAGTGGAGGTTAGTGATGTATCTGATAAAGAGTTCAAGTTAATTATCATAGAGATGTTCAAAGAACCTGAGAGAAGAGTTTGGATAAACAAAACAGAGGGAAATGTCAGAAGTCAGAAGTTTTTACGAAGAGATAGAAATGTCAGAAGTTTTTACAAAGAGATAGAAAATGTAAAGAAGAACCAAACAGAGATGAAGTATACAAAACTGAAATTAAAAATGCACTAGAAGGAATTAAAAATGCACTAGAAGGAATCAACAATAAATTGGATACTACAGAGGAACAAATCAGCAAGCTGGAAGACAGAGTAGTGAAATCACTCAAGCTGAATGGAAGAAAGGAAAAAAAAGAAATAGAACTATTTATGAGACCACTGGGACTACATCAAGTGTACTAATATTTGAATTATAGGGGTCCCAGAAGACAATAGAGAGAGAGAAAGAGAAAAGAAATAGAACTATTTATGAGACCACTGGGACTACATCAAGTGTACTAATATTTGCATTATAGGGGTCCCAGAAGACAATAGAGAGAGAGAAAGAGAAAGAGGCAGAGAACATAGTTGAACACAGTACTGACACCTTCCCTAATTTGGGAAAGGAAACAGTAATTCAGGTCCAGGAATGACTGAAAGTTCCAAACAGGTTCAACCCAAAGTGACACACTGAGAAGCATTATAATAAAATGGCAAAAATTAAAGATGAAGAGACAATATTAAAAGCAGTAAGGGAAAAGCAACAAATTACATATAAGGGAACTCCCATAGGCTATCAGCTTACTTATCAGCAGAAACTCTTCTGGCCAGGAAAAGTGACATGATACATTTAAAGTGATGAAAGGGGAAGACCTGTAAACAAGAATACTCTATACAGCAAAGCTTTCATTCAGATTTGAAGAAGAGATCAAAAGTTTTACAACAAGAAAAAGCTAAAAGAGAGCATCACCACCAAGCCAGCTTCACAAGAAATGTTAAAGGGACTTTTCTAAGCAGAAAAGAAAAAGCCACAACTAGAAATATGAAAATTATGAAAGGAGAAATCTCATTAGTAAAGGGAAATATGTAGTAAGATAATAAATCAACCACATATAAAGCTAGTAGGAAGGTTAATTGATAAAAGTAGTAAAATCATCTATATCCACAATAGTTAGGGGATATAAAATACAAAAATGTAAAATATGATGTCAAAAACATTAAATGCGGGCATGGGAGTAAAAATGCAGAGTTGTTAAAATGGGTTTGAACTTAAAAGATTAACAACTTTTAATAGTCACGGATATATATATATGACTATTTAAAGTCACGGAGATATATATATATATATATATATATATATATATATATATATATCCATGACTATTTAAAGTCACCTATATATATATATATATATATATATATCAATATATCAGTGTGTATATATATATATATATATATATATATATATATATATAAAACTCATGGTAACCACAAGCCAAAAATCTATAATAGATGTACACACAAAAAAAGAGAAAGGAATACAAACATAACATTGAAGATCAAATCACAAGGGAAGTCATCAAATCATAAGGGAAGGGAGCAAAAAAAAGAAGTAAGGAACAAAAAAGAACTTTAAAAATCCCAAAACAATTGACAAAATGGCAATAAGTACACACCGATTGATAATCTCTTTAAATGTCAATAACTAAGTGCTCCAATCAAAAGGCATAGAATGGCTGCTTGGAAACCAAAACAAGATCCATAGGTATGCTGCCTATAAGAGACTCACTTTAGATCTAAAGACACAGACAGACTGAAAATGAGGGGATGGAAAAAAGATATTCCATGCAAAAGAAAATGCAAAAAAACCTAGGGTAGCAATACTTATATTAGACAAAGTATGCTTCAAAACAAAGACTGTAAAAAGAGAAAAAGGACATTACATAATGATCAAGGGATCAATCCCAGAAGAAGATATAACAAAAGTAAATATATATAAACCCAACGTAGGACACCTAAATATGTAAAGCAAATATTAACAGACATAAAGGGAGAAATTGATGATAACACAATAATACTAAGGGATGACTTAAACACCCTATTTACATCAATGGACAGATTATCCAAACAGAAAATCAATAAGGAAACACTGACCTTAAACAACACCTTAGACAAGATGGATTTAACAGATGTATATATGGGACATTCCATCCAAAAGCAGCAGATTACACATTCTTTTCAAGGGCACATGGAACATTCTCCAGGATAGATCACATGCTAGGCCACAAAATAAGTCTCAGTAAATTTAGGAAGACTGAAATAATATTAAGCAACTTTTCAACCACAATGCTATGAGACTAGAAATCAAGAAAAAAAAGTGCAAATAAACACAAACACATAGAGGCTAAAGAATATGCCTATAAAAAAACAATGGGTTGCTGGAAAAATCAAAGAAGAAATCAAAAAATAAATGGAGACAAATTAAAATGGAAACACAATGATCAAAAATCTATGGGATGCAGCAGCAGCAGTTCTAAGAGGAAGTTTATAGCAATACAAGCTTACCTGAGGGAACAAGAAAAATCTCACATAAATAACCTTACCTTACACCTAAAGGACTAGGAAAGGAAGAAAAGACAAAACCTGAATTTATTAGAAGGAAAGAAATCATAAAGATCAGAGAGGAAATAAATAAAACTGAGACTTAAAAACAGTAAAAAAAAAAAAAACAAAACACCAAAAACAAAAGACCAATGAAAGCAAGAGCAGGTTCTTTGAAAAGATAAACAAAATTGATAAACCTTTACCAAGACTCATCAAGGAAAAGAGAGAGGACCCAAATCATTAAAATCAGAAATAAAACAGAAGTTATAACCAACACCAGAGAAATACAAAGGATCATAAGAGGTTACCATGAACAATTATATGCCAATAAAATGGACAATGTAGAAGAAATGAACATATTCAGAAGAAACAGAAAATATGAACAGACCAAATACCAGGAATGAAATTGAGACAGTAGTAAAACTGCCCCCAAGAAACAAAAGTCCAGGAGCAGTTATCCTCACAGATGAATTCTACCAAATATTTAGAAAAGAGTTACCACCTATTCTTCTCAAGATATTCCAAAAAATTGCAGAGGAAGGGACACTTTCCAACTCATTCTGTGAGGCCAGCATCACCCTGATACCAAAACCTGAAAAGATATCACACACAAAAAGAAAACTTCAGGTCAGTATGAACATAAATGTAAAAATCCTCAATAAAATGTTAGCAAACAAATTGAGCAATACATGAAAGGAATCATGAGCCATGATCAAGTAATATATTTATCCCAAGGATGCAAGGATGCTTCAATATCTGCAAAACAATCTATGTCATACATTATATTAAGAAACTAAAGAATAAAATTCATATAATCATCTCAATAACTGCAGAAAAGTTTTTGACAAAATTCAACATCCATTTATGATAAAAACTCTCCAGAAAGTGGGTATAGAGGGAACATTTCTCAACAAAACAAAGGCCGTATATGACAACCCACATCATACTCAAAACAAAGGCCATATATTACAACCTACATCATACTCAATGGGGAGAAGCTGAAAGCATTTCCTCTAAGATCAGGAGCAAGACAAGGATGCCCACTCTCACGACTTCTCTTTAACGTAGTATTGGAAGTCCTAGTCACAGAAATCAGACTAAAAAAAGAAATAAAAGGAATGCATACTGAAAAGGAAGAAGTAAAACTGTCAATATTTGAAGATGATATGACACTATACATAAGAAATCCTAAAGACACCACCAAAAAGCTACCAGAACTCAACAATGAATTTGGTAAGGTTTCAGGTTACAAAACGAATATACAGAAATCTGTTGCATTGCTATACACTAAAAACATAGTATCAGAATAGAAATTATGAAAACAATTCCCTTTATGGTTCCATCAAAAAGAGTAAAATGCCTAGGAATAAATCTAACTAAGGAGGTACAAGACCTGTACTTCAAAAACTGACGAAAGTAATTGAAGATGAGACAAACAGATGGATAGACATTTCTCCAAAAAAGATATACAGATTGCCAACAAACACATGAAAGGATGCTCAACATCACTAATCATTGGATAAATGCAAATAAAAACCACAATAGGGTATCACCTCACACCAGTCAGAATGTCCATCATCAAAAATCTACAAACAATCAATGCTGGAGAGGGTGTGGAGAAGAGGGAACCTTCTTGTACTGTTGGTGGGAATGTAAATTGATAAAGCCACTATGGAAAACAGTATGGAGGTTCTTTAACAAACTAAAAATAGAACTACCATACGACCCAGCAATCCCACTACTGGGCATATACCCTGAGAAAACCATAATTCAATATTCATAGAAGCATTCATAGAAGCATTATTAGAAGCATTCATAGAAGCATTATTTACAATAGCCAAGATATGGAAGCAAACTAAGTGTCCATCAACAGATGAATGGATAAAGAAGATGTGATATATATATATATATATATATATATATATATACATACACACACATATGTATGTATACAATGGAGTATGACTCAGCCATAAAAAAGAATGAAATATTGCCATTTGCAACAACATGGATGGACCTGGAGTGAAATAAGTCAGAAAGAGAAAGACAAATACTAAATATTATCACTTGTATGTGGAATATAAAAAATTAAACATGGGATATATGTTTATGTATAGCTGATTCACTTTGTTATACAGCAGAAACTAACACACCATTTAAAAGCAATTATACTCCAATAAAGATGTTTAAAGAAAATTAAACCATAGATTGTTCTTTCCATTTTTCATTTAGAAAACAGTATTAAGCCCAAAATATCCTTTTATGGGACTTTGTTGTGATAGCTGCCTTAAATTCTTTTAGGAGCAACCTAGAATGGAAAGATGTTAACTACTTTGCAAATTAAAATATAAACATAAACTTTGTTTACATATTTATAATATTTTATTGTAAAAGCACTCATTTTTAGTAGCCACTTCTTTGTGGCAATGCTACTGCTTCTTTTTGCATCATAATTTATTTGGTGGGCTTTGAGAGGAGCTTCACTGAAGACGGCAGGTGGAGAAGTGAATTCTAATGTAAAGTACTACCCCCTTATAATTTAGGTCTTATCTTCCTAACATTCAAAGCTAAAACAAGGCTTTATAGTCTTAAATTCAATCACATTCTTCTATCAGGAAATATTAAAAACTATTACTTCAGCAAATGTCTGTGAAAATATTTTGAGCAAGCTGCCATAAGGATACACAAGGATACCAGGATGTTTGTGCAGGGGCTCACACCACAACTTACTCCTTCTTGCCTTTGCATAATAACATATATAACAGCAACAATAATAGCAGCAGAACTTACATAATGTTTATCCTGCTGTTAGATAGAGATGTGTGTGTGTATACACAGACATATTAAAAATACTAGGGGGCTTCCCTGGTGGAAGTGGTTGAGAGTCCGCCTGCCGATGCAGGGGACCCGGGTTCGTGCCCCGGTCTGGGAAGATCCCACATGCCGCGGAGCGGCTGGGCCTATGAGCCATGGCCGCTGAGCCTGCGCGTCCGGAGCCTGTGCTCCGCAACGGGGAGGCCACAGCAGTGAGAGGCCCGCATACCGCAAAATAAATAAATAAATAAAAATAAAAATAAAAAAATAAAAATACTACATACATAGTACATGTATGTTTGTGTGTGTATATATACACATATGTATGTATGCATATGTGTATATATACACAATCCTCACAGTGAGGCTTGTGATATTATTATGCCCATTTAAAAATAAGAAAAGTGAGACCAGAGATGTTAAGTAATTTGACCAAAATCAGCGGGCTCCAGAGTTTGTACTCTTCACTCCTATGCCATGAACATAGTGTCCACTCAGGTTAGTCCCTAGGGAAGGAGATACCAGCTACCTTGCTCTTCTACTTCTTTTTGATTAATAATTTATCCCTTGCTGTGTTCATGGCTATGATTTCCCTGGCTCCTGCCACTGCCTCAGAAGTAAGTTTAGAATTATTTCTTGGTGCTTTCCTTTTTCTAAAAGAAAAATCAGCTACATTATGTGGTGGTAAAAATGGCTCAGCAGGATCTGTTCTTTTGAATATCAAAGGCCAGTGTAGGCAACAACATAAAAAAAATAGACATAAAAATGAACCCACTGGGATACATGGATCTATGGAAATCAATAACTTAGAAAGAACTCATGTGAATCTATCTATATACATAAATATAAATATAAATATATATATATATTTAAATGTGGTGATTAGCCAGTGACACTGTGTTCTTCCTTCAGGGTAAAAGAAAAGCTCTGAGACACCAAAGCATTCCTGCTCTGTCTAGAGTTTAATATATTGCCCTCATGGTTTTCCCCTCAAGGCTTATTAGAAGAAGATAACCAGTGGATGACCCAGATAAACAGACTCCAGAAATTAATTGATAGACTGGAAAAGAAGGTGAGTACTTCCTTTTCTTTCTTCTCCGTCTTAGTTTTCAGTAGATTATGACTCATTATTCCTTATTCCCCCAATATTCATGTCTGCCTGGATAGAATAGCAACCAGGATCTCCATTATACTGCTTGATAGTTATTTGGGATTTTTGTTAAAGTAAATATAATGTTAATTCTCATTCCCCCCATGCCAATCCCTAATTATAGTTAAAATAGTATATAGGGTTTAAAGTTAAATAAATCTACTGCATTGTCTGACTTTTAGGTTATCAATCATGTAAGGTAGCAGTGTGCTTGAATGATGCAAATGGCAGCTCTTGGGAATGACCTGGTTGATGTCTTGGGAATGTTTCAAAGTGATTCAGGGAAATGGCTGTGTGGTACACTAAAAGATGATATTGTACACTCAACTTCTAGAAATTAGCATCTTAACTGATGATTTTTAGCATGAAAACTACCAAGTTAGCAAGCAAGTTAAGATATGATGAAGAGTTCTTCAGAACTATATTTTATGTTTCCAGTTATTGTATTTTTATTGACTAATTCAATTAACACCAAGTAGTCCTGATATTATAGTTATATTCCTCTTAAGCAGCTTTAATGGAAGAAGCTGCTTTTGTTAATCAGTAAGAATATGTGTTTTCTGTGCATGCCAAGCACGAAAGAAGGAACCTTTATGTTTGAGAGAGAGTTTCTGACTTTGAAGGACCCAGAGTCTACCCGTAAAAATATTCTATACTCATAAAATGAGTTAACAGATTTTTAAAAGTATGCAGTTGCACAAAACCAAGCTCATTGTTAATGCTCAGTAAATACTTAGTGACTGACTGAGACATGCCAAAGGAATGGCGCATATACTAAAATTTACAGTTGCTAACCTGAAGGAATGATCACTGCAAGCTGGGAAGGACCACTTGTGTCAGGAAGGGCTTAAGGGGCCTTTAGAAATGATGACAATTAGGAATTTTGAGTGCAAGTAACAGAAATTACCTCTTTAATAAAAAAGAAATCTCTAGAAGGAAATGGGAGTGTTCACGAATCAACAGACAGTCTAGAGATCTAGACTTAGGAAGTCAGTAGACAAGATAAGTCTAGAGATGTAGGTAAGCAAGAAATACTCACCAGTCTCTCAGGTTGTCTCCACTGTAATAAATGAGTTTCAACAATTTCCAGTCTATGGACATTCTGCTCAAGATTCCACTTTCCAGGAGGGAGAGTCTGGTTTGTCTTGTTACGGTTGCACGCAGGTCTCTTAGATAAGGAAGGAGAGAAAACCTTGGTTAACAGTCAAGTATTAAAATGAGATGAGATCATTCACTGAAGGAAATTGTATTGTCACTAAAATCAGAATAAATGTTAGTCAACTAACAAACTAATAAGTATTTGCTATGGGAAAATAAATTTTTAGTAAACAGAGAGCAGTTGGAGAGGGCATTCAGGTAAGGTGATGGCATGAGCAAAGGTTAAGTAGACCAACCTGGTTAGAGTCTTCCATTTAGGGACATAGTGACAAATAAGATTATATGAAAGGGTGGGGCTGAATTATGGATGGCCTTAAATAACAGACTAAGGAATTTGGACTTGATCTTGGAGACAACAGGAGGCATTTATTATTTTTCAACAGATAAGTGACATAATAAAAAATATCCTTTAGATAGAAAATTGGACAGCAAGAATATGAAATGGATTCAAACAAGAAGATTCAAAGTCAGAGCTACCAAAGCCAGCTATAACAGTGACATTAAAGGGCAGGCTGTATACCTGAGCCACTGGGATCAAGTATAGTAAAAGATGGGCCTGGACTAAGTGACTAAAAAGAAAATGGCAGATTTGAAAGACTTGAGGTGAAATTAACAGGACCGTTGAATGGGTATGATGTGTAAAAGGGTAGTTTCAAATAGGAGTCTGAGGATTTGAGCCCAAGTGTCTGAGACAATTATACCACTAACAGACAAGGGAGAGACAGTGAGAGATAATTGGTGAGGTAAAGTGAGGAGGTGAACTGGTTTATTAAATTTCAAGATATAATAGGACATCTAAGTAGAAATATCCAGTTAGATTAGTATTTAAGAAGCCAGGACAACAGATTGAGATCTTGAGAGCCATCTCCCAGAGGTGAAACCTCATGTCCTAAGGATGGGTAAGGTCTCTGAAATGGAGATTCTGTACAAAGAAGAACCACGTCTAGAGGAAACAACTTTGGAGAGTTCCAGTCCCTCTGCCACCACATCACTGTTCACTAAATTTAAATTGACCACTTATGGGGACAAATAACGTAAACTAAGAGTTTGCAGCAAGTCAACTTTCCTCCTTTCTAATTTCATTAATTGATGTGTGAATTGAGATTAAAATGCTTGATAATAAAAATAGTGGCCATACAAATTAGTTTTCCAATGGTGGAAGTCTTGGAAATGCAGGACCCTATTTAAAAACCAAACCTTGTTAAAACATAAAGATTCAGTTGTTAAATAAGTTTGGATTCATTTAAAGAATACAAATACCTCTTTTTAAAATGGTTTGGAAGTCCTTGGCAAAGCTCTTTCTTCTGGTGTCATAAATGTATGTCATTCTTTTTAAAGGGGTAGCTCAAACACAGGTCATGGCTTTTTTTCCAACTTAAAATCAAAGTATTGTCATGTCTCCTTCTTTTCTAGGCTTTTTTCTCCCTTCATTCCTATGAAAACATTTCATTATGAGAACAGTGGCTGAGAGGTTTGCTGAAAGTACAATGTGATGGTCTTAAACATGGGGCTCCAGCTGTGTGGGGCTCAGCATGATCTGTCTTAATGAAAGGAGAAGCAGTGCAAGTTGGGTTTTTTTCTACAACTTGTTCTGTACTATGCTGAATTAGGTTTTTAGAGGAAAAACTTCCAATTGACAAACAGAAGCTAAGTGCATATTATATTTTACTGATGGCTGTCTCGTCTTCTCAGTTGTTAGCACTAGGTTTGATCTCCACATTAAAAGGGAATGTACTTACAGTGGAAGCCATACTGTCTTTTCTCACCACTAAGTATCTATGATAAATCTTTCCTGCACTGTAAACCAAGCCCAATACCATTTATGTGGGGGAAAAATAACCTTTGAAATTTCTACAAGTCTCTTCAGACATTCCTTTTTTCCACTTCAGCCTCTCTGAGTATTTATGGGATATATTGAGATTATATCTCATGTTTTGCTTGAACTCTGCAGAAACCAGTGTTCAATGCTTAAACAAAACAACAACAAAGTCCCTTTAATCTTCATGAAGTCTTAAGTGTACCATCAGATCACAGGATATCCATATTTAAAGGGATATAATTAAGGATGTCACACTCATACAACTTGTTTTAAGTTTTTTACCTTAGATTAAAGAAAGTAGAACTGAGAAGTGTGCCTGAGTTGTTATTAGGGAAACAGCAGTCAAAGAGATCATTATTGTTACAGTTTCTATATGCAGAGTACTTTTAAAGATTCAATTCACATCTATATGCATTATATGTTTGTCTTCACAGAAGAGCTAGGATTTAAATGGGCATTCATTCAGCCACTTGTTTATTCAACTAACATTTTTTGAGTACCCACTTTATGCAAGGTACTATTCTGACAGTGAGAATATAGCAGTGATCAAAACAGGTAAGGTCCTTGGTCTCTGGAGAGACAGACAAACCCCAAGTAAACAAATTCATGAAATGAAGTAATTTCGGATAGTGTAAAGTACTATGAAGAAAATGTAGGACAATGTGATGAAGATGGAGGGTTGGATACTTAAAGTGAGTAATCTGAGAAGGTCACTTTAAGGATGTGATATTTGAGTTGAAGTTAGAAAAATAAGGAAGAGCCAACTAGAGGAAAACCTAGGGATAGAGAATATAAGGCAGTGGAAATAGTAAAAGTGAATTGCAGAGAAGTTAAATAACTTGCATAAAGTTCACCCACAAGAGAACTGCATAGCTAGAGCTATGTAGCTCTGTTATTAACAGGCTTATACTATTTCAGGCAGTCTGGATTTCTATAACTTTCTATTTATTTCTTATCTATTTGAAGGAATTATTGTGCATAATCCTCACTTGTTTTCCAGTTTTGAGAAATAATTGACATACATCACTATTTAAATTTAAAGCATACAGCATGATGGCTTTATTTACATATAAGTTGAAATAATTACCACAATACGTTCGTTAACATCCATCTTCTCATACAGGTACAATAAAAAGGAAAGGAAGAAAAAAAGAAGGGAAAAATGTTTATCTTCTTAGGATTTACTCTTTTAACTTTCCTACATGCCATACAGCAGTGTTAACTATAGTCATCATGTTGTAACATTACATCGTTAATACTTATTTATCTTATAGCTGGAAGAAGTTTGTACCTTTTGACTATCTTCATCCTATTCCCCTCCTCCCACTCTCTACCTCTGATAACCAAAAATCTGATCTCTTTTTCTATGAGTTTGGGGTTTTTGTTTTTATTTTTTTTAGATTCCACATATAAATTAAATCATACAGTACAGTATTTGTCTTTCTCTGTCTTATTTCTCTTAGCAAAATATCTTCAAGGCTCATCCCTGTGGTCACAAATGGTAGGATTTCCTTGTTTTTTGTGGCTGAATAATATTCCATTATATATGTATGTGTGTGTATATATATATATATATATATATATATATATATATCACATGTTCTTTATCCATTCACCCATCGATGGACAATTAGGTTGTTTCCATGTCTTGGCCTCTATAAATAATGCTGGTATGAACATAGGGGTGCAGATATCTTTTCGACGTAGTGTTTTCATTACCTTTGAATATACTTCAGAAATGGAATTGCTAGATCATATGGTAGTTCAGTATTTAATTTTTTGAGGAACGTGAGAAAGCCATACTGCTTTCCATAGTGGATGCACCAATTTACAATCTACCAACAATGCACAAGCATTCCCTTTTTCCACATTCTTGCCATCATGTTATCTCTTGTTTTTTTTTATGATGGTCATTCGAATAGACATGAGTGATATCTCAGTGTGGTTTTACTTTGCTTTTCCTTAATGAGTAGTGATGTTGATCATCTTTTCATGTACATGTTGACCTTTCATATATCTTCTTTGGAGAAATGTCTATTCAGGTCCTTTGCCCACTTTTTTTTTTTTTTTTTGCTATTGAATTATATGAGTTCTTTATGTATTTTGAACGTTAACCCTTATCAGATATATGGTTTTCAAATATTTTGTTCCCATTCCAAAGTTTGTCTTTTCACTTTATTGATTTATTTTCCTGTTGTTGTTGTTTACTGTGCAGAAGCTTTTTAGTTTGATGTAATCCCACTTGTTTATTTTTTATTTATTTGTTTGTGCTTCAGGTGACATATCCAAAAATCATTACCAAGAATCATGTCAGGGAGCTTTATTACTATGTTTTCTTCTAGGAGTTTCATGGTTTCAGGTCTTACATTTAAATCCTTAGTCCATTTTGAGTTAATTTTGTGAGTGGTGTAAGATATGGGTCCAATTTCATTCTTTTACATGTGAATATCCAACTATCCCAGAATCATTTATTAAAAAGACTTTCTTTTCTCCACTGAGTTTTCTTCCCTATTAAATATTAGTGGATTGTATATGCTTGGTCTTATTTCTGGGCTCTCAATTCTATTCCGTCAGTCTTTTGTGTGTTATTATGCTAGTAGCATACTGTTTGATGGCTTTAGCTTTATAGTATTACTTGAAATCAGGAAGTATGATCTCTCCTGCTCTTTTCTTCTTTCTCAGCATTTCTTTGGCTATTCAGCGTTTTTTGTGGTTCATATAACTTTTAAGAGTGCTTTTTCTACCTCTGTAAAAGATGCCATTGGAATATGGATAGGGATTTTATTGAATCTATAGATGGCTTTTGGTAGTATTGACGTTTTGACAATATTAATTCTTCCAATTCAGGAATACAGAATACCCTTCTACTTATTTGTATTTTTGTATTTTCTTTGATTTCTTTCATCAATGTCTTTCAGTCTTCACAGTAGAGAAATTTCACTTGCTTAGTTAAATGTATTCCTAAGTATTTTTTTATGCTGTTGTAAATAGGATTGATTTATTTTTTTTCAGAAAATTCACTGTAGGCATATAGAAATGCTACTGATTTTTGTATGTTAATTTCATATTTTGAAACTTTATTGAATTCCTTGATTAGATCTGACAGTTTTTTTTGTTACATCTTTAAGATTTTTGTTTATAAAACCAAGCCATCTGCAAATAGAGATGGTTTTACTTCTTCATTTACTTTTATTTCTCTTTCTTGCCTGATTTCTCTAGGTAGGATTTCTAGTACTATTTTGAATAGGAGTGGTGAGAATTGACACCCTTGTCTTATTCCTGATTCTTAGAGGAAAAGTTTCACCCTTTCACCATTAGTATGATGTTGAGGAAGCTGTGGGCTTGTCATATATGACTTTTATTATGTTGAGATATGTTCCTTTTATGAATTTTTGTTAAGGGCTTTTATTATGAATTTATGTTACATTTTATCAAATGATTTTTCCGTGTCTATTGAGATGATTATATGACTTTTTTCTTTCTGTTAAGATGATGTATCACACTGATTTATTTGCATATGTTGAACCATCCTTGCATCCCAGGGATAAATCCCACTTGATCATGATAAATGATTCTTTTAATGTGCTGCTGAATTTGGTTTGCTAGTATTTTCTTGAAATTTTTGCATCTATAATTATCAGGGGTACTGACCTATAGCTGTCATTTCTACTAGTGTCCTTTTTTGGTTTTAGTCTCACGATAATGCTGGCCTCATAAAATAAATTTGGGAGTACTCTCTCCTCTTCTATTTCTGGAAAAATTTGAGAAGCATTGGTGTTAATTCTTCTTTAAATGTTTGGTAAAATTCACGAGTGAAGCCATCTGGTCCTGGACTTTTGTTTGTTGGGAGGTTTTTGATTACTGATTCAATCCCTTTACTAGTAAATGGTCTATTCAGATTTTATATTTCTTCCTAATTCAGTCTTGGTAAATGATATGTTTCTAAGAATTTTTCCATTTATTCTAGGTTGCCCAGTTTGTTAGCATATAGTTGGCTGTTATGATCCTTTGAATTCTGTGGTATCAATTATAATGTCTGCTTTTTCAATTATAATTTTGTTGATTTGTGTCCTTTCTCTTTTTCCCTTGGTTAGTCTAGCTAAGGGTTTGTCAATTTTTCTTATCTTTTCAAAGAACTAACTCTTAGTTTGGATAATCTTTCCAATTGTTTTTCTGTTCTCTATTTCATTTATTTCTGTTCTAATCTTTATTATTTTCTTTCTTCTGTTAACTTTGTGCTCTGATCTTCTTTTTCTAGTTTTTGAAGCTGTAGAATTAGGTTGTTTATTTGGGATCTTTCTTACTTCTTAAGTAGGTGTTTATTGCTATGAACCTCCCTCTTAGAACTGCTTTTGCTGCATCCCACAGGTTCTGGTGTGTTGCATTTTCACTTTATTGTCTCAAAAATTTTATTTCCTCTTTAACTTCTTCTTTGATCCATTGGTTGTTTAAGACAATGTTGTTTAATTTCCTTGTTTTCATGAATTTTTCAGTTTTCTTCTTCTTATTGATTCCTACTTTCATGCCATTGTGGTCACAAAAGATACTTGGTATGTTTTTTTTTTTTTTTTTGTGGTACGCAGGCCTCTCACTGTTGTGGCCTCTCCCATTGCGGAGCACAGGCTCCGGACGCGCAGGCTCAGTGGCCATGGTTCATGGGCCCAGCTGCTCTGTGGCATGTGGGATCTTCCCGGACCGGGGCACGAACCCATGTTCCCTGCATCGGCAAGCGGACTCTCAACCACTGCGCCACCAGGGAAGCCCACTTGATATGATTTTAATCTTCTTTAATTGCTAAGACTTGATTTGTGGCTTAACATATGGTCCATTCTAGAATTTTGTTGTACACCTGAGAAAAATATATATTCTGCTATTGAGAGATAGAATGATCTATATATGAATATTAGGATCATTTAGTCTTTAATGTTGTTTGAATCTGTTGTTTTCTTACTGATTCTCTGTCTGCATGAAATGTCCATCGACAGATGAATGGATAAAGAAGATGTGGTACATATATACAATGGAATATTACTCAGCCATAAAAAAGGAACAAATTGGGTCATTTGTAGAGATGTGGATGGAACTAGGGTCTGTCATACAGAGTGAAACAAGTCAGAAAGAGAAAAACAAACACTGTATATAAACGCATATATGTGGAATCTAGAAAAATGATACAGATGAACCTATGTGCAGGGCAGAAATAGAGACACAGACATAGAGAACGGATGTGTGGGCATGGGGTGGGGGAATGGGAGAGTGGGATGAATTAGGAGATTAGGAATGACATATATACACTACCATGTGTAAAATAGATAGCTAGTGGGAACCAGCTGTATAGCACAGGGAGCTCAGCTCTTTGCTCTGTGGTGCCCTAGATAGGTGGGACTGGGAGTGGAGGAGTGGGAGAGAGGTCCAAGAGAGAAGGCATGTATGAATACATATAGTTGATTCACCTCATTGTAAAGCAGAAACTAATACAACATTGTAAAGCAATTATACTCCAATAAAATAAATAGATAATTAAAATAAAAGTAGGGTAATAAAGCCCCCAACTAATATTGTATTACTGTCTATTTCTCCTTTTAGCTCTGTCAGTTGGCTTTATATATTTAGGTACTCCAATGTTGGGTGCATAAATATTTACAGTTCTTACATCTTCTTGATATATTGATCTTTTTATCATTATATAATGACACCCTTTGTCTTTATTCACCATTTTTCGTTTAAAGTCAATTTTGTCTAAGTATAGCTACCTCTGCTTTCTGTTGTTATTATTTGCTTGAAATGTCTCTTTCCATCCCTTAACTCTCAGTCTATATGTGCTTTTAAGGCTAAAGTAAGACTCCTGTAGGCAGCATATTATTAGATCTTGGGTTTTTTTAAATCCATTCAGCCATTCAATGTCTTTTCTTTTTTATCAGATTATAATCGCTTTACAATGTTGTGTTAGTTTCTGCTGTACAATGAAGTGAATCAGCTATATGTATACACGTATCCCCTCCCCCATGGACCTGCCTCTCACCACCCCATCCCACCCATCTATGTCATCATAGGGCAAAAACCTGAGCTCCCTGTGCTATAAAGCAGGTTCCCACTAGCTATCTATTTTACACATGGTAGAGTATATTTGTCAATTCTAATCTCCTAACTCATCCCACCTTCCCCTTTCCCCCCTTGGTGTCCATACATTTGTTCTCTACATCTGTGTCTCTATTTCTGCCTTGCAAACCAGTTTATCTGTACCATTTTTCTAGATTCCACATATATGCATTAATATACGATATTTGTTTTTCCCTTTCTGACTTACTTCACCCTTTATGACAGACTCTAGGTCCATCCATATCTCTACAAATGACCCAATTTCATTCCTTTTTATGGCTGAGTAATATGCCATTTTATATATGTACCACATCTTCTTTATCAATTCATCTGTTCTCCAAAGTGGCTGTATCCATTTACATTCCCACCAACAGTGCAAGAGGGTTCCCTTTTCTCCACACCATCTCCAACATTTATTGTTTGTAGATTTATTGATGATGGCCATTCTAACCAGTGAGAGGTGATACCTCATTATAATACTGATTTGCAGTTCTCTAATAATTAGTGAGGTTGAGCATCTTTTCACGTGCCTCTTGGCCAACTGTATGTCTTCTTTGGCTAAATGTCTATTTAGGTCTTCTGCCCATTTTTTGATTGGGTTGTTTGGTTTTTTTATATCAAGCTCCATGAGCTGTTTGTATATTTTGGAGATTAATCCTTTGTCTGTTGTTTCATTTGCAAATATTTTCTCCCATTCTGAGGGTTGTTTTTTTGTCTTGTTTATTGTCTTTGCTGTGCAAAAGTTTTTAAGTTCAGTTAGGTCCCATTTGTTTATTTTTGTTTTTATTTTCATTACTCTAGGAGGTGGGTCAAAAAAGATCTTGCTGTGGTTTAAGTCAGAGAGTGTTTTTCCTATGTTTTCCTCTAAGAGTTTTATAGTGTCTGGTCTTATATTTAGGTCTTTAATCCATTTTGAGTTTATTTTTGTGTATGGTGTAAGGGACTGTTCTAACTTCATTCTTTTACATGTAGCTGTCCAGTTTTCCCACCCCCCACTTATTGAAGAGACTTTCTTTTCTCCATTGTATATTCTTGCCTCCTTTGTCACAGATTAGGTGACCATAGGTGCATTGATTTATCTCTGGGCTTTCTATCCTGTAGAAATTTATCTATATTTGAATTCATCTATATTTGAATGTCTGTGTCAGCACCATACTGTCTTGATTACTGTAGCTTTGTAGTATAGTCTGAAGTCAGGGAGCTGATTCCTCCAGCTCCGTTTTTTGTTCTCAAGATTGGTTTGGCTATTCAGGGTCTTTTGTGTTTCCATACAGGTTGTAAAATTTTATGTTCTATTCTGTGAAAAATGCCATTGGCAATTTGATAGGGATTGCATTGAATCTGTACATTGCTTTGGGTAGTACAGTTACTTGCACAATATTGATCCTTCCAATCCAAGAACATGGTATATTTCTCCATCTGTTTGTGTCCTTTTTGATTTCTTCCAACAGTGTTTCATAGTTTTCTGACAAGTCTTTTGCCTCCTCGGGTAGGTTTATTCCTAGATATTTTATCCTTTTTGTTGCGATGGTAAGTGGGAGTGTTTCCTTAATTTCTGTTTCTGATTTTTCATTGTTAATGTATGGGAATGCAAGAGATTTCTGTGCATCAATTTTGTATCCTGCACTTTACCAAATTCATTGATTAAGTCTAATAGTTTTCTTGTGGCATCTTTAAAATTTTCTATGTAGAGTATCATGTTATCTGCAAACAGTGACAGTTTTACTTCTTCTTTTCCAATTCATATTACTTTTATTTCTTTTTCTTCTCTGATTGCCATGCTAGGACTTCCAAAACTATGTTGAATAAGAGTGGTGAGAGTGGACATCCTTGTTTTGTTCCTGATCTTAGAGGAAATGATTTCAGTTTTTCACCATTGAGAACAATGTTGGCTGTTGGTTTGTCATTTATGGCCTTTATTATGTTGAGGTAGGTTCCCTCTATGCCCACTTTCTGGAGAGTTTGTTTTTTTTTGTTGTTGTTGTTGGGTTTTTTTTGCGGTACACGGGCCTATCCCTGCTGTGGCCTCTCCCGTTGCGGAGCACAGGCTCCTGACACGCAGGCCCAGCGGCCATGGCCCACGGGCCCAGCTGCTCCACGGCACACGGGATCCTCCCGGGCCAGGGCACGAACCCGTGTCCCCTGCATCGGCAGGCGGACTCTCAACCACTGTGCCACCAGGGAAGCCCCTGGAGAGTTTTTATCATAAATGAGTATTGAATATTTTCAAAAGCTTTTTCTACATCTATTGAAATGATCATATGGTTTTCATTCTTTAATTTGTTAATATGGTGTATCACATTGATTTGTGTACATTGAAGAATCCTTGCATTCCTGGGATAAATCCCACTTGATCATGGTGTATGATGCTTTAAAATGTTGTTGGATTCTGTTTGCTAGTATCTTGTTCAGGATTTTTGTGTCTATGTTCATCAGTGATATTGGTCTGTAAATTTTTTGTGTGTGATCTCTTTGTCTGGTTTTGGTATCAGGGTGATGGTGGCCTCGTAGAACAAGTTTGGGCATGCTCCTCCCTCTGCAATTATTTTGGAATAGTTTAGGAATGATAGTTGATCACTCTTCTCTCAATGTTTGATAGAATTCGCCTATGTAGCCATCTGGTCCTGGACTTTTGTTTGTTGAAAAGTTTTTAAGTATAGTTTCAGCTTCATTACTTGTGATTTGTTTGTTTATATTTTCTAATTCTTCCTTGTTCAGGCTTGGAAAGTTGTACCTTTCCAAGAATTTGTCCATTTCTTCCAGGTTGTCCATTTTATTGGCATAGAGTTGCTTGTTTTAATCTCTTATGATCCTTTGTATTTCTGCAGTGTCTGTTGTAATTTCTCCTTTTTCATTTCTAATTTTATTGATTTGAGTCCTCTCCCTTTTTGTCTCTTTGAGTCTGGCTATAGGTTTATCAATTTCGTTTTCTCAAAGAAGTAACTTTTAGTTTTATTGATCTTTGCTATTGTTTTCTTCATTTTTATTTCATTTATTCCTGCTGTGATCTTTATGATTTTTTTCCGTCTACTAACATTGAGTTTTGTTTGTTCTTCTTTCTTTAGTGGCTTTAGGTGTAAGGTTAGATTGTTTATTTGAGATTTTTCTTGTTTCTTGAGGTAGGACTGTATTGCTATAAACTTCCCTCTTAGAACTGCTTTTGCTGAATTCCATAGCTTTTGGATCGTTGTGTTTTCATTGTCATTTGTTTCCGTTTATTTTTTAATTTCCTCTTTGATTTCTTCAGTGATTTCTTGGTTATTTAGCAGCACAATGTTTAGCCTCTGTGTGTTTGTTTTTTAGTTGTTGTTGTTGTTTTTTCCTGTAATTGATTTCTAACCTCATAGCATTGAGGTCGAAAAAGATGCTTGATATGATTTCAATTTTCTTAAAATTTCCAAGGCTTGATATGTGATATATCCTGGAGAATAGTGTGCACTTGAGAAGAAAGTGTATTCTGCCACTTTCAGGTGGAATGTTCTATAAATATCAATTAAATCTATCTGGTCTACTGTGTCATTTAAACTCTGTGTTTCCTTACTTATTTTCTGTCTGGAAGATCTGTCCATTGGTGTAAGTGGGGTGTTAAAGTCCCCCACTATTATTGTGTTACTGTTGATTTCCCCTTTTATGGCTGTTAGCCTTTGCCTTATATATTGAGGTGCTCCTATGTTAGGTGCATAAATGTTTATAATTTTTATATCTTCTTCTTGGATTGATCCCTTGATCATTATCTAGTGTCCTTCCTTATCTCTAGTAACAGTTTTTGTTTTAAAATCTATTTTATCTGACATGAGTATTGCTACTCCAGCCTTCTTTTGATTTCCATTTGCATGGAGTATCTTTTTCTATCCCTTCACTTTCAGTATGTATGTGTCCCTAGGTCTAAAGTGGGTCTCTTGTAGACAGCACGGGTCTTGTTTTTGTATCCATTCAGCTAGTCTGTGTCTTTAGGTTGGAGCATTTAATCCATTTACATTTAAGGTAATTATCGATATGTATGCTCCTATTACCAATTTCTTAATTGTTTGGATTTGTTTTTGTATGTATTTTCCTTCTCTTGTGTTTCCTACTGGAGAAGTTCCTTTAGCATTTGTTGTAACGCTGGTTTGGTTGTGTTAAATTCTCTTAGCTTTTGCTTGTTTGTAAAGCTTTTGATTTCTCCTTTTAACCTGAATAAGATCCTTACTGGGTAGAGTAATTTTTGTTGTACGTTTTTCCCTTTCATAACTTTAAATATATCCTGCCACTCCCTTCTGGCCTGCAGCGTTTCTCCTGAAAAATCTGCTGATAACCTTATGGGGATTCCCTTGTATATTATTTGTTGCATTTCCCTTGCTGCTTTCAATATTTTTTTCTTTGCATTGAATTTTTGTTAGTTTAATTAATATGTGTCTTGGTATGTTTCTCTTAAGGTTTATACTGTTTGGGACTCTCTGCACTTCCTGCACTTGGGTGGCTATTTCCTTTCCATGTTAGGGAAGTTTTTTGCTTATAATCTCTTCAAATATTTTCTCATATCCTTTCTCTTTCTCTTCTTCTTTAAGGACTCCTATAATTTGAATGTTGGTGCATTTAATGTTGTCCCAGAAGTCTCTGAGACTGTCGTCAATTCTCTTCATTCTTTTTTCTTTATTCTGCTCCTTGGCAGTTATTTCCACCATTCTGTCTTCCATCTCACTTATTCATTCTTTTGCCTCAATTATTCTGCTATCGATTCCTTCTAGTGTATTTTTTTTTTTTTTTTACCGGTACGCGGGCCTCTCACTGTTGTGGCCTCTTCCATTGCGGAGCACAGGCTCCGGATGCGCAGGCTCAGCGGCCATGGCTCATGGGCCCAGCTGCTTCACGGCATGTGGGATCTTCCCGAACCAGGGCACGAACCCGTGTCCCCTGCATCGGCAGGCGGACTCTCAACCACTGCGCCACCAGGGGAACCCCCTTCTAGTGTATTTTTCATTTCAGTTATTATGTTGTTCATCACTGTTTGCTTGCTTTTTAGTTCTTCTCTGTCTTTGTTCAACATTTCTTGTATTTTCTTGATCCATGCCTCCATTATATTTCTGAGATTTTAGATCATCTTTACTGTCGTTACTGTGAATTCTTTTTCAGGTAGGTTGTCTATATCCTGTTCACTCGTCTTCTAGGTTTTTCCCTTGCTCCTTCATCTGTAACATAACTTTTGTCATCTCATTTTTTTTGATGGGTGGGGCTATGTTCCTGTCGTACAGGTTGCTTTCCCTGGTGCTTTCCACACTGGAGTTTGCAGGCAGTTGCGTAGAGCCAGGTCTTGGTGCCGAGATGAGGATCTCCAAGAGACTTCACTCAGATTAATATTCCCTGGGGTCTGAGGTTCTCTTTCAGTTCAGCGGTTTGGACTCGGTGGTCCTACCACAGGAGCTCAGGCCTGAACCCTGGCCTGTGAACCAAGATCCTGTAAGACAAGCAGTGCAGCAAAAAAAGAAAAAAAAAAGGAGCAGAACAATAACAAAGAATAAAAAATAAAATAAAAATAGAGAAATATATTAGAAAAAAAAATATAAATGAAACACCACCACCAAGGGGGGTGGGGCTTAGGCAGGGGTGGGGCTTAGGCAGGGTGGGGTTTAGGTGGGAGTGGAGGCTAGTCTCAGAATCCACACAGCTGAAAAGGTCTTGGGGTTTTGGGGGGCAGGGTTTAGGCTCAGCGTGGTCCATTCTATCTCTTTTCATTGGAGAATTTAATTCACTTATGTTTAAAGTAGTTATTGATAGGTAAGGACTTACTATTGCCATTTTGTTAATTGTTTTCTGGTTGTTTTGTAGATTACTGTGCCTTGTTTCTCATGCTGTTGTCTTTTTGTGTGTGTGTTTGATGTCTTTTGGTATCAGTATGCTTTGACTTCTTTATCATGTTCTTTTATGTAATTTATACAAGATTTTCACTTGTGGTTACCGTGAGGCTTACATAAAATATAACACCCTATTTTAAACTGATAACAACTTAACTTCAATAGAATTTGTAAACTTTACACTTTTACCTCCACCTCACTTTTTAGGTTATTGCTGTTATAATGTATATGTTTTCATATTATGTAACTGACAACAGATTACTACAGTTATGGTTATTTTTGCTATGCTCTTTTACAAGTTTTAAACAAAAGTTAAGTGAATTATGCATCACTATTACCATATTGGAGAAATAATGACTATATACTTATTACCAGTGAGATTTACACTACCTTTTTATGATGTTATTAACATTCTTTCACTTCCACTCAAAGAACTGCCTTTAGCATTTCTTATAAGGCAGGTCTGGTGGTAAACTCCCTCAGCTTTTGATTGTTCAGTGAAGTCTTTATCTTTCCTTTGTTTCTGAAAGAAAACTTCACCAAGTATAGAATTCTTAGTCGACAGTTATTTTTTTTCAATATTTCTAGTATGTCATCCCATTCTCTCCTGGTCAGAAAAGTTCTGCTGATAATCTTATGGGGGTTCCCTTGTATGTGGCTTCTCTCTTTTCTCTTGCTGCCCTTACAGTTCTTTTGTCTTTGACTTTTGACAATTTAATTAATGTGTCTCAGACTAGCCCTATTTAGATTCAATCTATTTGAGGTCCTTTGGGCCTCATGGATCTGGATGTTCATATCTCTCCCAAAATTTGGAAAGTTTTCAGACATTATTCCTTTAAATAGGCATTCTGTCTCTTTCTCTTTCTCTTCTTCTGGAATTCCCATGATGTGAATACTTTTTCCCTTTCAGTGTCTCCCAAATTCCCATAGGTTTCCTTTACTCTTTTTCATTCTTTTTTATTTTTGCTCCTCTTCCTGGGTAACTTCCAGTGTTGTATCCTCCAGGTCACTGATTCTTCTGCATGGTTGAGTCTACTTTTGAAATTCTCTATTGAATTTTTCAGTTCAGTTATTGTATTTTTCATCTCTAGGAGTTTTGTTTATTTTGGTTTGTTTTTGATGGCTGCTATTTCCTTGTCAAACTTCTCATTATATTCGTGCTTTGTTTTTCTGATTTTGTGTAGCTGTCTGTTTTTTCTTGCAGTTCCTTAAGAGGAATTTCCTTAAGAGGATCTTATTGAATTCTTTCTCTGGCATTTCATAGGTGTTCATTTTAAGGCCAGTTATTGAAGTTTTATTAATTTCCTTTGGTGATGTCATATTTACCTGACTTTTCATAATCTTTGATTCCTTACATTGATATTTGTGCATTTGAGTAATTAGGCTCCCCTTCCAGACTCTACAGGTTGGCTTTGGCAGAGACAGTTCTTCAGTAGCTCAGTTTGGGTTTTGGGGTATGTCTGCTGGTAATGTTTTTGAGCAGGTGGGGCCTGCTATTATGCTTTATTGGGGGCAGGGCAATTGTTTCAGCTCTGAGGATAGGGATAGGGGTTGTGCCATTGGCTGAGAACTGTTGGATAGTACTACTGGCTTGGTTCCCTACACAAGTGAGGCTGTAGGATGGGCTCCATGGTTGCCTGGATTCTCTGGTCAGACTTACTAGATGGTTGGGACTGGTTACTATATACAGTAGTAAATGGGACTTCTGTGCCCTGGCATGGCAGCAGTACAGGACCCAGGGCCTATACAGCTCATTGTTTGGGGACCCAAGCCAGTCCATAGTGTGCACTGACTTCCCTGGTCAGGTGAGGCCACTGGTTTTGCTCTGCAGTTGGGGGAAGCCATGGTCTGTGCTCTCTGTTCAAGTACCACTGCATGTAGCGGTGTTGAATGAGCTGTGTAGCTTCCTGTGTGCTCTAGTTAGGTTCCTTGCTTGGACACATTGGAGACTGTACCAATGAACAGGGCTATGAATTAGAATAATTGCCTGCATGTAGCAGGACAAGCAGCTCTAAAGCTGGTGAAGCTCTTTGTTGTTTTAACTCAAGCTGACCCACACCCCATGTTCCCTGACTGAACATGGCTGCTGGCTTTGCTCTGCAAACTATTGGCTTTGCCTGCTTCTCAGCTCAAGTGCCACTGGGATGCACAACTTCCAGGAGTTGTCACCAGCCCTTCTGGTGAGATGGGGTCAGAAGACATTCTCCATAGCAGGTGGGGCTGTGTCTCACCTCCCCTGCCTAGGCAAGAGGGGGAGGTTTAGCTCCAGGCTATTCTCAGTTTCCCAAATAAGGTCCCAGATAAGGAGATGCCAGGACCTACCCTCAGTTTTGGCTATGAATTAATCCATCTGTTTGTGCATAGCACGGGAACATTCCACACCTGCTACTGGTTTTGCTTCGTGGGTAATCAGCTTTGCTCACCCACCTCTTGGCTTGAGCACCACTGGGCCACACTACTTCCAGAAGTTATTGCCAGCTCCTCTGGTAAGATCGGCCTGGAAGACACTCACCATAGTGGGTGGGAATATGATTCAGCTCCTTGCTTGGGCGTGGGCAAACTGGGCTCTAGGGCCAACAAAACTCCTTTGAAGATCCGAATCAGGCAGATCTGCTCTCCTCCAAGTTCCCAGCTTGGTTCTGCAGATGAGCAAAGCTGCTGGCTGGGATTACTACTTGGGCACTGCAGTATGAGCTTGGTCTGCCAAGATCTATGTGCTGGTTGTTGCGAGCCCCTCCCCCTCTTCTCTGTCACAGTCAGATTTCCTGTGGTTGAGCCCCACAGATTTCCCATCTTTGTGGTACAAGATCAGAGTAGGGGCTTTCACAAAATGACCCAAAATACTGGATCGGGCTAGTTGTCTCTCCTGGGATCTCTTTTCCCACTGAGGGAACCAGAGGCTCAGGGAAGATCTGTCCAGGTGGTGCTGTGCTGGCCTGGTGATGGGGCAATGCTGTCAATGTATAGCCACCTCTCTTACCTTCTAATGACGTTTGTCTTGGTCTCTGTGGTACAGGAGGTTGCTTCAGCCTTGTTCTAGGATTCCCTCAGAGGTGTCTTGTTCTCAATAGTTGTTAGTTGTTGTTCTTGTGAGGGGGAGCAAAGCCAGGAACAACCTATGTCACCATTTTGGTGATGTCACTCTCTAGGATATATATTCTTAGAATGAAGTCCTCAGATATTACAGTCTTGGTTTCAGTGGAGCCATTAGCATTATACATTGATCACTGCAGAAAACTCTGAGGTCTTTTTGGTAACCCTTCATTTTTAACAAATATCAATAGTGGTTTCATTTGCTTTTTATTTCACTTCTTAGCAAAGCAAAATTAGCACTAGAGTGTAAATGTCTATCATGATATCTCAAGTATATTGCCATATAACCACAGGAAAAGAAATCAGCCTAGTCATCCTAACTTTTCCTTTTTACTGTTTCTATCCTTTCCCTCTCTGCTTTAATGAATCTTCTCTCCACTTTGTTCTCTTTTAATGGCATCAGTGATGTACACTCAAATTAATAAAAAATTGAACACATCTGAGATAGCTCCTTACAATTGTTATAATGGGTAAAAGAATCTTTATTGGAAGAGCCCACTTTAAAAAATCAGAATTATTTCATCTCCATTCAGATCATGAAGTTCCTTCGGTTTAATGTTAGCCCAAAAGTGCTACCATTCAAATATATGATGTTTTGTTTAATTAACTAATTTCTTGTTTTCTACCCATTTCTTACTCTAACCAAAGGATCTTAAACTTGAACCTCTAGAAGAAGTTATTGAAGGGAATACTAAACCTGTAAGTACTTTCCCTAGGTCAAAATTTTAGAAATATGTACTTTGAAAACATAATTTAATTTCTTCAAAATTAGTTACTATCTCAGTGAAAATTAAAAAAAAACAATACATGGGCATATTTCATTATGTGTGGCTAAGTAGGATTTTCTAAATTGTGATTTGTGGAAAACTAATGCCTACTTCACAGGGGTTTTCTGAAAGAACCTGTTATGTAATATGTGAAAAGTGAAATTTTTATGCATGTATAAATCAATGAGTTATTGAATAATTGAATGAATATGACTGGCAGAGAAGGGTAACATTCAAATTGTATCATCAACTAGGCTGAAGGGTACACCTGAGCTGAAACTTGGTCCTATTAATTATTGTATTTTCAGCATATAGCCCAGGGACAAGATGCTCAGAAATCATTTTCCAAAGAAAAAAATTGATGTTTAGAGAAAAGTGAACGTTTATGCTCGTGGGGAAAATATACCCATCCAGAAGGGTGGCGATTGATGGAGACTGAAAGAAAATGGACAGTGATCCTAATAGGTTCATTATATGCAGCAAAAAAGAAATTAATGTATAAATTAACTAACTGAAAAGCAGCACATACCATGCTTTATTATTTTATTTTATTTTGAGGCAAATATTTATAGCACATACTGCTTTGGGAAATTGGATGTTTGCATTTACATTTAGCGGAAATTTGGATTTTAAAATCTTGGGTATCTACAGAAAATCACTTTTTTCTTAATACCTTAAATATATTATATATTGTATAGATCTTGTAGGATCAGTCACATTTACATGAAACAAGGATATGAAATACCTTCCATCTCTGTATCATGTACTTATTCTATAGGCACTGCTTGTGTGATAGAAGGTGAGACTCACCTGCATGTCAGCTCCTGTTCATCTGTCCAAACTCACAGCACAAAGGAAATTTTCATAGAGGGAGCTTTTTCTCAGAAAAGTTTAATAATGGCTGTTGTGATTAGAATCCTATAGATGTAGACACAATTCCTAGCTATACTACATGTTCAGTGCTCTTATTACTCCAAAGACAGGGATGTGGTCTGTGTTAATTTATCAGGCACCCAGAATTTTAAAGTGATAGGTTTTGGCACGAAGGTGAGGGCAGAGGGCTGTTGAGCACAGATATTATGCAGGTCTTCTGTGCAGTCCCATAAGCACAGGATTATGACCTTGAGGTCTTGCATCTGTGTTGTCTCTTAGGTTTGCATGTAGAGAAAACTACACTCCAGTAAAGAAACATGAACATAATTTTTCTAATGTTAGGAGAGATTATTGTCTATTCTTAAATAATTTCTTAATATAAGTATTCTCTCTCACTAGCTGTGAAGGAGAAAAATTTCTAAGGATTATTTATGAAAAGTGACAGACTCTTCCATTCTCTGGTCCCCGACAGAAAAGAGAGATCTATTTTAAGAGATCTATCAACCCATGCAGTATTGCCAATTCAATAGTGTATGGAAGTACTTTAGAGAAAAAGAACTGGGCAAAGTAGTTCGATAGTCAATATCATTTAAAAGCAGGAAAGAATATTCTTTAACTATTTTTAACCATATGTAAAAGTAAAAAATTATGCTCTTTGGGAATATACACATAGTAATAGTCTGAGCTGGTTTGTTTTTTCATATTTGTCATCAAAAGTTGTATTTTTTACTAGTGTTAGTATATGTATCACTATCAATTCCTATAAAACCTCTATATTCATAATGACAAAAACAATTTTTCACTGTTATTTCATAGCTAGCACACATAATTGTATGTTACTTTTTGATCAGTGATTTTTCCTGGTGACCAAAAACCAATTCTAGAATTCATTGACTGGAGAGGTATTTTTCCTTTTCCATTAGTGAATGCATGAGAACTTTGAAAAATAAATCCTACATCAGAATGCAAAAAATAAATTTTTATTATATACTTTATTTTTAAAAGTTAATCTTTATTGAGCCTTTGCTATGTGCAAGTGTTGTGTTAAACCCACACATATGTAACTCAGTCTTCACAATAGCCATATGAGGTGGTGCTGTTATTAGCTCCATTTTACAGATGAAAAAATTAAGTTGTAAAAAGGTTTAAATACCACAGCTGAAGTCCAGAAGTTCTATGCCAGACCTACAGTACTCACCACACTGTAATACTCCAACTCTAGTGTTTGGTGCACTTTGGGAAGTAGAGTTGCTTTTGCTAGTGAGGTTATGAGCTAATGGATGACTTTTTTTCATGAGATTTCCTACCACTAGAGCAGAAAGTATTATCTGGTAGGCTTATTTAAGCACACAGCAAAAGTCCTGAACCCTAGTATCTGCCATACTAGTTTTCTGGTACGTGAGCCATTACATAATGATGAATGTAGCATATAATCTCTGTTTAAGTCCATTTCTTTTCTCAGCCTGGAGTAAGAGAAGTAACATTTATTGAATATCTATCATGGGCAATATCTTTACATACACTATTTCATTCCATTTAACCTTCCTCAAAACTCTGTGATATAAGTACCTTTATTCCAATTTTGCATATCAGAAGACTTGAGAAAGATTAAGTAACTTGTTCAAGGCCACAGAGCTAGTAAAAGTGAAGCCAATTTACACCTCCTGGTCTAAAAGGAGAAAGAAAAAAGAAAAGAGGGCAAGATGATGGAGGTAGATAAAAGAGCACCTAACAGTGCTCAGAACCACCTCAAATCCTTTTCTGGAATGGATAGTATATAAATAAAATTTACTAAAGGAATTTTAAGAATAGTCAATGGTTAAAAGCAAAAGCACCTTTTATTTTTAACTTGATCACTAACTATGTGCTGGGCCCTGAGGGAGTGTTTGTAGATAAAGTGGTGAATATTACAGACAAGAAGACAGACTAGAAGGAAATATAGGCAAATATAACTAGGATCTACAATAGGATGTGATGAGTATTATTATAGGAAGGTATAGATTTTCATAGCTAGGGAACATGACCTAATTTAGGGGCCAGGAAATGCTTCCAGAATGACATAACATTTAAGATGAAATCAAAAAGGATAAGTAGGAGTTTCTAAAAATGATATCCATATATCTCTTACAACACTGAATTGTTCTAACCTTTCACTAAAAGAATATTAAATATTAAATATTAAATATTAAAATATTAAAATATTCCAGATGATTTATATCAAGCATGTCATAAAAACAGCAACCTTAGGAATTCACTATTTTATTATTTCTTAATAAAATAGGAAATAAATGCACATCAGGGATAAATGCAGATCTAAAGTCCAAGACCTTGGTTTTATGACTCACTGAAAATTTAGGGATAATTTATTGTCTTCTAGCTATCAAGTACTAAGAAGTGAGTATGAATCACTGAAAGGTTAGTATGATTTTTGAAGGGAATTGCATCAACCAGACCATACATCCTGGATCTGGCCAGGTGTATTGATCCACCTGAATACTTTCTGCCTTGTGCAATTGTGTGCTTTGTGTGGTCTCAAATGACTCAAATAGTCTCAAATGACTATTGGGGAAAAAAATGATCATTTTCAGATATTTTCTACTTTCAAAAGGAGTTTTTAAAAAGTCAATATGGGGAGGACCTTCAAGATGGCGGAGGAGTAAGAAGACCTCAGACTTCCAAAAGGGCAAGAATATCCCCACATAACTGGGTAGGGCAAAAGAAAAAAGAAAAAACAGAGACAAAAGAATAGGGATGGGACCTGCACCAGTTGGAGGGAGCTGTGAAGGAGGAAAAGTTTCCACACACTAGGAAGCCCCTTCACTGGTGGGGACAGGGGTGGATAGGAGGTAAGCTTCAGAGCCACAGAGGAAAGTGCAGCAACAGGGGTGCAGAGGGCAAAGTACAGAGATTCCCTCACAGAAGATCAGTGACGACCAGCACTCACCAGCCTGAGACACTTGTCTGCTCACCTATAGAGCGGCTGGGGGCTGGGAGCTGAGGCTCAGGTTTCAGAGGTCAGATCCCAGGAAGAGGACTGGGGTTGGCTGCATGAACACAGCCTGAAGGGAGCTAGTGAGCCACAGCTAGCCGGGAGTCCAGAAAAATGTCTGGATCTGCCTAAGATGAAAAAGACCATTGTTTCCGGGTGTGCAAGGAGAGGGGATTCCTTCCCTGTCTGCCCACAGAAGGCAGATCACCGCCTAAACAAACTTCAGAGATGGGCGTGAGCCGTGGCTATCAGCTCGGACACCAGAGATGAGCATGAAACGCTAAGGCTGTGGCTGCAGCCACCAAGAATCCTGTATGCAAGCACAGGTCACTATCCATATCCACCCCCCACCCCGGAAGCCTGTGCAGCCCACCACTGTCAGTGTCCCATGATCCAGGGACAACATCCCCGGGAGAACACACAGCATGCCTCAAGTTGTTGCAACGTCACACTGGCCTCTGCCGCCACAGGCTCACCCCACATTCCAATTATAACTACAGTACACTTCCCTCCCCCGCCGGCCTGAGTGAGCCACAGCCCCCTAATCAGCTGCTGCTTTAACCCCATCCTGTCTGGGTGGGAAGAGATGTCTGAGGGCAACCTACATGCAAAGGTGGGGCCAAAACCAAAGCTGAACCCCAGGAGCTGTGCGAACAAAGAAGAGAAAGGGAAATTTCTCCATGAAGCCTCAGGAGCCGCAGATTAAATCCCCACAAACAACTTGATGTACCCTGCATCTGTGGAATACATGAATAGACAATGAATCATTCCAAAATTGAGGCCATGGACTTTGGGAACAACTGTGGACTTGGGGTTTGCTGTCTATGAAAGATGTGTTTCTGATTTTTATGTTTATCTTAGCATAGTTTTTAGCACTTGTTATCATTGGTGGATTTCTTTATTTGTTTGATTGCCCTCCTTTTTTATTATTATTACTTTTTTTTTACATTTTTATTGGAGTATAATTGCTTTACAATGGTGTGTTAATTTCTGCTTTATAACAAAGTGAATCAGTTATACATATACATATGTCCCCATATCTCTTCCCTCTTGCATCTCCCTCCCTCCCACCCTCCCTGTCCCACACCTCTAGGTGGTCACAAAGTGCCGAGCTGATCTCCATGTGCTATGTGGCTGCTTCCCACTAGCTATCTATTTTACGTCTGGTAGTGTATATATGTCCATGCCACTCTCCCACTTTGTCCCAGCTTACCCTTCTGCCTCCCCGTATCCTCAAGTCCATTCTCTAGTAGGTCTGCATCTTTATTCCCATCTTGCCCCAAGGTTCTTCATCACCTTTTTTTCTTCTTTTTAAGTTCCATATATATGTGTTAGCATATGGCATTTATTTCTCTCTTACTTCACTCTGTATGACAGTCTCAAGGTCCATCCATCTCACTGCAAAGGACTCAGTTTTGTTCCTTTTTATGGCTGAGCAATATTCCACTGTATATATGTGTCATGTCTTCTTTATCCCTTCAACTATTGATGGACACTTCGGTTGCTTCCATGTCTTGCAAATATTTTCTCCGATTCTGAGTGTTGTCTTTTTGTCTTGTTTATGGTTTCCTTTGCTGTGCAAAAGCTTTTAAGTTCATTGGGTCCCATTTGTTTATTTTTGTTTTAATTTCCATTTCTCTAGGAGGTGGGTCAAAAGGAATCTTGCTGTGATTTATGTCATAGAGTATTCTGCCTGTGTTTTCCTCTAAGAGTTTGATGGTATCTGGCCTTACATTTAGATCTTTAATCCATTTTGAGTTTATTTTTGTGTATGGTATTAGGGACTGTTCTAACTTCATTCTTTTACATGTACCTGTCCAGTTTTCCCAGCAACACTTATTGAAGAGGCTGTCTTTTCTCCATTGTATATTCTTGCCTCCTTTGTCAAAGATAAGGTGAATTTTGTGTGTGTGTTTATCTCTGGGCTATCGATCCTGTTCCATTAATCTATATTTCTGTTTTTGTGCCAGTACCATACTGTCTTGATTACTGTAGCTTTGTAGTATAGTCTGAAGTCAGGAAGCCTGATTCCTCAAGCTCCGTTTTTCTTTCTCAAGATTGCTTTAGCTATTCGGGGTCTTTTGTGTTTCCATACAAATTGAGAAATTTTTTCTTCCAGTTCTGTGAAAAATGCCAGTAGTATTTTGATAGGGATTGCAATGAAACTGTAGATTGCTTTGGGTAGTAGAGTCATTTTCACAATGTTGATATTTCCAATCCAAGAACATGGTATATCTCTCCATCTATTTGTATCATCTTTAATTTCTTTCATCAGTGTCTTATAATTTTCTGCATACAGGTCTTTTGTCTCCTTAGGTAGGTTTATTCCTAGATATATTATTCTTTTTGTTGCAATGGTAAATGGGAGTGTTTTCTTAACTTCACATTCAGATTTTTCTTCATTAGCGTATAGCAATTCAAGAGATTTCTGTGCATTAATTTTGTATCCTGCTACTTTACAAATTCATTGATTAGCTCTAATAGTTTTCTGGCAGCATGTTTAGGATTCTCAGTGTATACTATCATCTGCAAACAGTGACAGCTTTAACTCTTCATTTCCAATTTGGATTCCTTTTATTTCTTATTCTTCTCTAATTGATATGGCTAAAACTTCCAAAACTATGTTGAATAAAAGTGGTGAGAGTGGGCAACCTTGTCTTGTTCCTGATCTTAGTGGAAATGGTTTCAATTTTTTACCATTGAGGACGATGTTGGCTGTGGGTTTGTCATGTATGGCCTTTATTATGTTGTGGAAAGTTCCCTCTATGCCTACTTTCTGCAGGGTTTTTATCATAAATCGGTGTTGAATTTTGTCGAATGCTTTCTCTGCATGTATTGAAATGATCATACGTTTTTTCCCCTTCAATTTGTTAATATGGTGTACCACATTGATTGATTTGCATATATTGAAGAATCCTTGCATTCCTGGGATAAACCACACTTGATCATAGTGTATGTTCCTTTTAATGTGCTGTTGGATTCTGTTTGCTAGTATTTTGTTGAGGATTTTTGCATCTAGGTTCATCAGTGATATTGACATGTAGTTTTCTTTCCTTGTGACATCTTTGTCTAGTTTTGGTATCAGGGTGATGGTGGCCTCGTAGAATGAATTTGGGAGTGTTCCTCCCTCTGCAATATTTTGCAAGATTTTGAAAAGGATAGATGTTAGCTCTTCTGTAAATGTTTGATAGTATTCGCCTGTGAAGCCATCTGGTCCTGGGCTTTTGTTGCTTGGAGAATTATTAATCACAGTTTCAATTTCACTGCTTGTGACTGGTCTGTTCATATTTTCTAGTTCTTCCTGGTTCAGTCTCGACTGGTTGTGCATTTCTAAGAATTTGTCCATTTATTCCAGGTTGTCGATTTTATTGGCATACAGTTGCTTGTAGTAATCTCTCATCATCCTTTGTATTTCTGCAGTGTCAGTTGTTACTTCTCCTTTTTCATTTTTAATTCTATTGATTTGAGTCTTCTCCCTTTTTTTCTTGATAAGTCTGGCTAATGGTTTATCAATTTTGTTTATGTTCTCAAAGAACCAGCTTTTAGTTTTATTGATCTTTGCTATCATTTCCTTCATTTATTTTTCATTTATTTCTTATCTGGTCTTTATGATTTATTTCCTTCTCTTAACTTTGGGTTTTTTTTGTTCTTCTTTCTCTAATTGTTTTAGGTGCAAGGTTAGGTTGTTTATTCGAGATGTTTCCTGTTTCTTAAGGTAGGATTGTATTGCTATAAACTTCCCTCTTAGAACTGCTTTTGCTGCATCCCATAGGTTTTGGGTCATTATGTTTTCATTGTCATTTGTTTCTAGGTACTTTTTGATTTCCCCTTTGATTTCTTCAGTGATCTCTTGGTTATCAAGTAGTGTGTTATTCAGCCTCCATGTGTTTGTATTTCTTACAGTTTTTTTCCTGTAGTTGATATCTAGTCTCATAGCATTGTGGTCAGAAAAGATACTTGATATGATTTCAATTTTCTTAAATTTACCAATGCTTGATTTGTGACCCAAGATATGATCTATCCTGGAGTATGTTCCATGAGCACTTGAGAAGAATGTGTATTCTGGGTTTTTTTTTTTGGATGGAATGTCCTATAAATATCAATTAGGTCCATTTTGTTTAATGTGTCATTTAAAGCTTGTGTTTCCTTACTTATTTTCATTTTGGATGATATGCCCATTGGTGAAAGTGGGGTGTTAAAGTCCCCTACTATGATTGTGTTGCTGTCAATTTCCCTTTTTATGGCTGTTAGTATTTGCCTTATGTATTGAGGTGCTCCTATGTTGGCTGCATAACTAGTTACAATTGTTATATCTTCTTCTTGGATTGTTCCCTTGATCATTATGTAGTGTCCTTCTTTGTCTCTTGTAATGGTCTTTGTTTTAATGTGTATTTTGTCTGATATGAGCATTGCTACTCCAGTTTTCTTTTGATTTCCATTTGTACGGAATATCTTTTTCCATGCCCTCACTTTCAGTCTGTTTGTGTCCCTAGGTCTGAAGTGGGTCTCCTGTTGACAGCATATATATGGGTCTTGTTTTAGTGTCCATTCAGCCTATCTATGTCTTTTGGTTGGAGCATTTAATCCATTTAAATTTAAGAAAATTATCGATATGTATGTTCCTATTACCATTTTCTTAATTGTTTTGGGTTTATTATTGTAGGTCTTTTCCTTTTCTTGTGTTTCCTGCGTAGAGAAGTTCCTTTAGCATTTGTTCTAAAGCTGATTTGGTGGCACTGAATTCTCTTAGCTTTTGCTTGTCTGTAAAGGTTTTTTGTTTTGTTTTGTTTTTCTTTTTGCGGTATGCGAGCCTCTCACTTCTGTGGCCTCTCCCACTGCAGAACACAGGCTCTGGTAGTGCAGGCCCAGCAGCCATGGCCCACGGGCCCAGCCACTCCGCGGCATGTGGGACCCTCCCAGACCGGGACACGAACCCATGTCCCCTGTATCGGCAGGCAGACTCTCAACCACTGCACCACCACGGAAGCCCCTGCCTGTAAAGGTTTTAAGTTCTTCATCAAATCTGAATGAGATCCTTGCTGGTACAGTAATCTTGGTTGTAGATTTTTCTCTTTCCACTTTAAATATATCCTGTCACTCCCTTCTGGCTTGCAGAGTTTCTTCTGAAAGATCAGCTGTTAACCTTATGGGGATTCCCTTATGTGTTATTTGTTGTTTTTTCCATTGCTGCTTTTAATATTTTTCCTTTGTATTTAACTTTTGATAGTTTGATTAATATGTGTCTTGGCATGTTTCTCCTTGGATTTATCCTGTATGGGACTCTCTGTGCTTCCTGGACTTGGTTAACTATTTCTTTTCCCATATTAGGGAAGTTTTCAACTATAATCTCTTCAAATATTTTCTCAGTCCCTTTCTTTTTCTCTTCTTCTTCTGGGACCCCAATAATTCGAATGTTGGGGCATTTAATGTTGTCCCACAGGTCTCCGAGACTGTCCTCAATTCTTTTCCTTGTTTTTTTCTTTATTCTGCTTTGCAGTAGTTATTTCCACTATTTTTTCTTCCATGTCACTTATCCGTTCTTCTGCCGCAGTTATTCTGCTATTGATCCCTTCTAGAGAATTTTTAATTTCATTTATTGTGTTGTTCATCATTGTTTTTTTTTGGTCTTTAGTTCTTCTAGGTCCTTGGTAAATGTTTCTTGTATTTTCTCCATTCTATTTCCAAGATTTTGGATCTTATTTACTATCATTATTCTGAATTCTGTTTCAGGTAGACTGCCTATTTCCTCTTCATTTGTTAGGTCTGATGGGTTGTTGCCTTACTCCTTCATGTGCTGTGTGTTTCTCTGTCTTCTAATTTTGCTTAACTTACTGTGTTTGGGGTCTCCTTTTTGCAGGTTGCAGGTTCATAGTTCCCATTGTTTTTGTTGTCTGTCCCCAGTGGCTAAGGTTGTTTCAGTGGGTTGTGTAGGCTTCCTGGTGGAGGGGACTAGTGCCTGTGTTCTGGCGGATGAGGCTGGATCTTGTCTTTCTGGTGGGCAGGTTCATACCTGGTGGTGTGTTTTGGGGTGTCTGTGGCCTTATTATGATTTTAGGCAGCCTCTGTGCAAATGGATGTGGTTTTGTTCCTGTCTTGCTAGTTGTTTGGTCTATGTTGTCCAGCACTGTAGCTTGCTGGTCATTGAGTGGAGCTGGGTCTTGGCACTGAGATGGAGATCTCTTCTGGGAGATTTTCACTGTTTGATATTACGTGGAGCTGGGAGGTCTCTTGTGGAGCAGTGTCCTGAACTTGGCTCTCCCACCTCAGTGGCACAGCCCTGATGCCTGGCTGGAGCACCAAGAGCCTTTTCTCCACATGGCTCAGAATAAAAGTGAGGAAAGAAAGAAAGAAAGAAAGAAAGAAAGAAAGAAAGAGAGAAAGAAAGAAAGAAAGAAAGAAAGAAAGAAAGAAAGAAAGAAAGAAAGAAAGAAAGAAAGAAAGGAAGGAAGAAAGAAAGAGAGAGGGAGAGAGAGAGAGAGAGAGAAAGGAAGGAAGGAAGGAAGGAAGGAAGGAAGGAAGGAAGGAAGGAAGGAAGGAAGGAAGAAAGGAAGGAAGAAAGAAAAAGAAAGGAAGGAAGGAAGGAAGGAAGAAGAAAGAACAAGATAAAAAAATATAAAACTATTAAAATAAAAAATAATTATTAAGACAAAAAAAATTTAATTAAAAAAAAAGGGACAGACAGAACCCTAGGACAAATGGTAAAAACAAAGCTATACAGACAAAATCACACACAGAAGCATACACATACACACTCACAAAAAGAGAAAAAGGGAAAAATATATATATATCATTGCTCCCAAGGTCCACCTCCTCAATTTGGGATGATTCATTGTCTATTCAGGTATTCCACAGATGCAGGGTACATCCAGTTCCTTGTGGAGATTTAATCCACTGCTCCTGAGGCTGCTGGGAGAGATTTCCCTTTCTTTTCTGTGTTCGCACAGCTCCTGGGGTTCAGCTTTGGATTTGGACCCGCCTCTGCATGTAGGTCACCTGAGGGCGTCTGTTCTTCACTCAGACAGTACAGGGTTAAAGTAGCAGCTGATTCGGGGCCTCTGGCCTGCTCAGGCCGTGGGGGAGGGAGGGGTACGGATGCAGGGCAAGCTGCAGTGGCAGAAACCAGCATGACATTGCACCAGCCTGAGGCGCACCGTGCATACTACCAGGGAAGTTGTCCCTGGATCATGGGACCCTGGCAGTGGCAGGCTGCACAGGCTCCCAGGAGGGGAGGTGTGGATAGTGACCTGTGCTTCCACACAGGCTTCTTGGTGGCTGCAGCAGCAGGCTTAGCATCTCATGCCCATCTCTGGTGTCCGTGGTGATAGCCGCGGCTTGTGCCCGTCTCTGGAGCTCATTTAAGCATCTTTCTTAATCCCCTTTCCTCGTGCACCAGGAAATAAAGAGGCAAGAAAACGTCTCTTGCTTCTTCGGTACCTCTAGACTTTTTCCCAGACTCCCTCCCAGCTAGCTGTGGCGCACTAGCACCCTTCAGGCTGTGTTCACCCAGCCAACACCAGGCCTCTCCCTGGGATCCGACCGAATCCCAAGCCTCAGCTCCCAGTCCCCAACCGTCCCGGTGGGTGAGCAGACAAGCCTCTCATGCTGGTGAGTGCAGGTCTGCACCGATCCTCTGAGTGGGAATCTCTCCACTCTGCCCTCCACACCCCTGTTGCTTCACTTTCCACCATGGCTCTGAAGTTTCCCCGCTCTGCCACCCACAGTCTCCACCCACGAAAGGGCTTTCTAGTGGGTGGAAAACTTTCCTCCTTCACAGCTCCCTCCCACTGGTGCAGGTCCCCTCCCTCTTCTGTTGTCTTTTTTTTTTCTTTTGCCCTACCCAGGTACGTGGGCAGTTTCTTGGCTTTTAGGAGGTCTGAGGTTTTCTGCCAGCGTTCAGTAGGTGTTCTGTAGGAGTTGTTCCACATGTAGATGTATTTCTGTTGTATCTGTGGGGAGGAAGGTAATCTCTGTGTCTTACTCTTCCGCCATCTTGAAGCTCTCTCTATTATTACTACTTTTAAATTTTGTTATTTTAATAACCTTATTTGTTTTGTTATCTTAATTTTTTTCTCTCTCTATTTTTCCTGCGTTTTCTTCTGAGCTGTGTGGCTAACAGTGTCCTGATGATCTGGCCTGATTTCAGGCCTGAGTTTCTGAGCGGGGAGAGTTGAGTTCAGGACATGGGACCACCAGAGACCTCCTGGCCCCATGTGATATCAATCAGTGAGAGCTCTCCCAGAGATCTCCATCTCAACACTAAGCCCCAGCTCCACCCAACCACCAGCAAGCCCCAGTACTGGACTCCTAATGCCAAACAACTAGCAAGATAGGAAAACAACCCCACCCATTCACAGAGAGGTATCCTAAAATCGTACTAAGTTCACAGACACCCAAAACACAACAGCAGACATGGTCCTTCCACCAGAAAGACAAGATCCAGCCCCACCCACCAGAACACAGGCACCAGTGCCCTCCACCAGGAACTCTACACAAACCACTGAATCAACCTTTCCCACTGGGTCAGACACCAAAAACAGCTGGAACTACAAACCTGCAGGCTTTGAAAAGGAGACCCCCAAACACAGTAAGTTAAACAAAATGGGAAGACAGAGAAATATGCATCAGATGAAGAAGCAAGGTAAAAACCCACCAGACCAAATAAATGAGGAGGAAATAGTCAGTCTACCTGAAAAAGAATTCAGAGTAAGTATAGAGAAGAAGATCCAAAATCTTGGAAATAGAATGGAGAAAATACAAGAAACTTTTAACAAGGCCTAGAAGAACTAAAGAGCAAACAAACAATGATGAACAACAAAGTAAATGAAATTTAAAATTCTCTAGAAGGAATCAATAGCAGAATAAATAGGCAGAAGAACAGATAATGACCTGGAGGATAAAATAGTGGAAATAAATACTGCAGAGCAGAATATAGGAAAAAGAATGAAAAGAATTGCGGACAGTCTCAGAGACGTCTGGGACAACATTAAATGCACCAATATTCAAATTATAGGGTTCCCAGAGAAGAAGAGAAAAAGAAAGGGACTGAGAAAATATTTGAATAAATTATAGTTAACAACTTCCCTAACATGGGAGATGAAATAGTCAATCAATTCCAGGAAACGCAGAGAGTCCCCTATGGGATAAATTCATGGAGAAACATGCCAAGACACATCTTAATTAAACTATCAAAAATTAAATTCAAAGAAAAAATGTAAAAGCAGCAAGGGAAAAGCAACAAATAACATAAAAGGGAATCCCCATAAGGTTAACGGCTGATCTTTCAGCAAAAACTCTGCAAGCCAGAAGAGGGTGGAAGGACATATTTAAAATGATGAAAGGGAAAAATCTACAACCAAGATTACTGTAACAGCAAGGATGTCATTCACATTCAACAGAGAAATTAAAACCTTTACAGACAAGCAAAAGTTAAGAGAATTCAGCACCACCAAACCAGCTTTTCAACAAATGCTAAAGGAACTTCTCTAGACAGGAAACACAAGAGAAGGAAAAGACCTACAGAAACAAACCCAAAACAATTAAGAAATTGGTAATAGGAACATACATATAGATAATTACCTTAAATGTAAATGGATTAAATGCTCCAGCCGAAAGACATAGACTGGCTGAATGGATACAAAAACAAGACCTATATATATGCTGTCTACAAGAGACCCACTTCAAACCTAGTGGTTCATACAAACTGAAAGTGAGGAGATGGAAAAAGGTATTCCATGCAATGGAAATCAAAAGAAATCTGGAGTAGCAATTCTCATATCAGACAAAACAGACTTTAAAATAAAGACCATTACAGGAGACAAAGGACACTTCATAATATCAAGGGATCATTCCAAGCAGAAGATACAATAATTGTAAATATTTATGCACCCAACATAGGAGCGCCTCAATACATAAGGCTAATGCTAACAGCCATAAAAGGGGAAATCGACAGTAACACAATCATAGTAGGAGACTTTAACACCCCACTTTCACCAATGCAAAGACCATCCAAAATGAAAATAAATAAGGAAACACAAGCTTTAAATGAAACATTAAAAACGATGGAGTTAATTGATATTTATAGGACATTCCATCCAAAAACAACATAATACACTTTTTTCTCAGTAGCTCATGGATCATTCTTTAGGACAGATCATATCTTGGGTCACAAATCAAGCCTTGGTAAATTTAAGAAAACTGAAATCGTATCAAGTACCTTTTCTGACCACAACGCTATGAGACTAGATATCAATTATAGGGAAAAAAAACTGTAAAAAGTATGAAAACATGGAGGTTAAACAATATGCTACTAAATAACCAAGAGATCTCTGAAGAAATCAGAAAGGAAATCAAAAAACATCTAGAAACAAATCACAATGGAAACACAATGACCCAAAACCTATTGGATGCAACAAGAGGGAAGTTTATAGCAATACAATCCTACCTCAAGAAACAAGAAAAATCTCAAATAAAAAACATAACCTTACACCTAAAGCAATTAGAGAAAGAAGCACACACACACACAAAAAAAACCCCAAAGTTATCAGAAGGAAAGTAATCATAAAATCAGATCAGAAATAAATGAAAAAGAAATGAAGAAAACAATAGCAAAGATCAATAAAACTAAAATCTTGTTCTTTGAGAAGAAAAACTAAATTGATAAACCATTAGCCAGGCTCATTAAGAAAAAAAAGAGAGAAGAATAAAATTAACAGAATTAGAAATGAAAAAGGAGAAGTAACAACTGACACTGCAGAAATACAAAGGATCATGAGAGATTACTACAGGCGACTATATGGCAATAAAATGGACAACCTGGAAGAAATAGACAAATTCTTAGAAAAGCACAACCTTCCGTGACTGAACCAGGAAGAATTAGAAAATATAAACAGACCAATCACAAGCACTGAAATTGAAACTGTGATTAAAAAATCTTCCAACAAACAAAAGCCCAGGACCAGATGGCTTCACAGGCGAATTCTATCAAACATTTAGAGAAGAGCTAACACTGATCCTTCACAAACTCTTCCAAAATATAGCAAAGGGAGGAACACTCCCAAACTCATTCTATGAGGCCACCATCACCCTGATACCAAAACCAGACAAAGATATCATACAAGACAAACTACAGGTCAATATCACTGATGAACATAGATGCAAAAATCCTCAACAAAATACTAGTAAACAGAATCCAACAGCACACTAAAAGATCATACACCCTGATCAAGTGGGGTTTATCCCAGGAATGCAGGGATTCTTCAATATACACAAATCTATCAATGTGATACACCATATTAACAAATTTAAGAATAAAAACAATATGATAATCTCAATAAATGCAGAAAAACTATCAACAAATTCAACACTGATTTATGATAAAAACCCTCCATAAAGTGGGCATAGAGGGAACTTAACATAATGAAGGCCATATATGACAAACCCACAGCCAACATCATTCTCAATGGTGAAAAACTGAAACCATTTCCACTAAGATCAGGAACAAGCCAAGGTAGCCCACTCTCATAGCTATTATGCAACATAGTTTTGGAAGTTTTAGTCACAGCAATCAGAGACAAAAAGAAATAAAAGGAATCCAAATTGGAAAAGAAGAAGTAAAACTGTTACTGCAGATGACATGATACTATACATAGAGAATCCCAAAGATGCTAGCAGAAAGCTACTAGAGCTAAACAATGAATTTGGTAAAGTAGCAGGATACAAAATTAATGCACAGAAATCTCTTGCTTTCCTATACACTAATGATGAAAAATCTGAAAGAGAAATTAAGGAAAGACTCCCATTTACCATTGCAACAAAAAGAACAAAATACCTAGGAATAAACCTACCTGAGGAGGCAGAAGACCTGTATGCAGAAAACTTACAGTTTATAGACACTGATGAAAGAAATTAAAGATGATACAAACAGATGGAGAGATATACCATGTTCTTGGATTGGAAGAATCAACATTGTGAAAGTGACTATACTACCCAAAGCAGTCTACAGATTCAGTGCAATCCCTATCAAAATACCAATGGCATTTTTCAAAGAACTAGAAAAAAAATTTCACAATTTGTATGGAAACACAAAAGACCCCAAGTACCCAAAGCAATCTTGAGAAAAAGAAACAGAGCTGGAGGAATCAGGCTCCCTGACTTCAGACTATACTGCAAATCTCCAGTAATCAAGACAGTATGGTAGTGGCACAAAAACAGAAATATAGATCAATGGAACATGATAGAAAGTCCAAAGATAAACTCATGCACATATGGTCACCTTATCTTTGATAAAGGAGGCAAGAATATACAATGGAGAAAGATAGCCTCTTCAATAAGTGGCGCTGGGAAAACTGGAGAGCTACATGTTAAAGAATACAATTAGAACACTTCCTAACACCAGACACAAAAATAAACTCAAAATGGATTAAAGACCTAAATGTAAGACCAGACACTATAAAACTCTTAGAGGAGAACATCAGCAGAACACTCTGTGACATAAATCACAGCAACATCCTTTTTGACCCACCTCCTAGAGAAATGGAAATAAAAACAAAAATAAGCAAATGGGACCTAATGAAACTTAAAAGCCCAGCAAAGGAAACCATAAACAAGATGAAAAGACAACCCTCAGAATGGGAGAAGATATTTGCAAATGAAAAAACTGACAAAGGATTAATCTCCAAATATACAATCAGTTCCTGCAGCTCAGTATCAAAAAAACAAATAATCCAATTCAAAAATGGGCAGAAGACCTAAATAGACATTTCTCCAAAGAAGACATACTGATTGCCAACAAACAAATGAAAGGATGCTCAACATCACTAATCATTAGGGAATCCAAATCAAAACTACAGTGAGGGGTCTTCCCTGGTGGTGCAGTGGTTGAGTTCGCCTGCCGAAGCAGGGGACACGGGTTCATGCCCCGGTCTGGGAAGATCCCACATTCCGTGGAGTGGCTAGGCCCGTGAGCCATGGCCGCTAAGCCTGCGCGTCCGGAGCCTGTGCACCGCAACGGGAGAGGCCATAACAGTGAGAGGCCCACGTACTGCAAAAAAAAAAAAAAAAAACAAAACACCACAGTGAAGTATCACCCAACACTGGTCAGAATGGCCATCATAAAACATCTACAAACAATAAATTCTGCAGAGGGTGTGGAGAAAAGGGAACCCTCTCTCACTGTTGGTGGGGTAATGTAAATTGATACAGCCACTATGGAATACAGTATGGAGGTTCCTTCAAAAACTAAAAGTAGAACTACCATATGACCCAGCAATCCCACTACTGGGCATATACCCTGAGAAAACCATAATTCAAAGAGAGTCATGTATCAGAATGTTCACTGCAGGACTATTTGCAATAACCAGGACATGGAAGCAACCTAAGTGTTCATTGACAGATGTGGCACATATATACAATGGCATATTACTCAGCCATAAAAAGAAACGAAATTGAGTTATTAGTACTGAGGTGGACGGACCTAGAGTCTGTCATACAGAGTGAAGTAAGTCAGAAAGAGAAAAAAAATATGCTAACACATATATATGGAATCTGAAAAAAAAAAAAAAGTTCTGATGAACCCAGGGGCAGGACTTGAATAAAGATGTAGACATAGAGGGTGGACTTGAGGACATGGTGAAGGGGAATGGGAAGCTGGAACGAAGTGAGAGAGTAGCATTGACATATATACACTACCAAATGTAAAATAGATAGCTAGAGGGAAGTAGCTGCATTGCATAGGGAGATCAGCACATTGCTTTGTGACCACCTAGAGAGGTGGGATAGGGATGGTAGGAGTGAGACGCAAGAGGGAAGTGTTATGGGGATATAAGGTTATGTATAGCTGATTCGCTCTTTTATACAGCAGAAACTAACACAACATTGTGAAGCAATTATACTCCAGTAAAGATGTTAACAAAAAAGTCAATATAATTTTAAACAAAGTTTTATCACTTTCTGATGCTTTTCAAAAACTGTTAACTTTTCTTGAGCACATTATTTTTGTATATATACACTAGAATCCCTTTTCATACAATAGGAGTTTACAAATCTAATATCTTTTTTTTCCTTCTGTATCCTCATTAAACCTATGAATAATATTTTGTGAGTAAATTAATTCTGCCATGCACTTTAATGTGTTTTGTGGACTATTGCCAACTAATATGTCTGAGACTTTCAAAACATAGTCTTGCTTTGCAGTAGCTGTTAAGAGACTCCAACAAGAACACACAAGGAAGGCTCTGATGTTTCTGAAGAATGCTTGGAACACAGTTGTAAATGTAGTAAATAGAGACAGAATAACATAAAACAAATTGGTTGTGTTTAAAACATTTCTTTGTCTCCAGTTATTTAAAAAGCTGATATTTCTTGAAATAAAAAGATCCAAGAAATCAGAGGTACACTCAACTGTAATGTAACGTCACTGGCAAATACTATTCAGTAAACCTGGATTAACCTTTCATAATTAGCACTTCTCAGCCCAAGAAATCCCTAATATTCCACCCTAATTCCATTGTAACAAAATCCCTCTAAGGTAAGTCATAAAAGCAACACTAACCCCTTCTAAAGCAGAGAAACAAAAATGTAGCACTATTTTCTACCGTGAAAGAAAGTTCTGGGCTGGCCATTTACATTATAGGATCTCAGATTTCAGTAAGGATTAAAGGCTGTATATTTTAAACAAGAGACATATAGAAATATCATGAAGATATTAGGACCCCTTCCCTACTTCTCCCATACTCCATATACCACATCTTAACCTAGCCAGCATAGAAAAATATAAGGATTTTCTTTGGACCTCAGAAAGTCTACCTTAAATTACCCAAGATTCAAAAAGCTCCACTTGTCACAGTAGTCATAAAATGCAGGCAGATTATCTGGGCCCCTTTATAAGTTTATTTCTTTGTGTACATATCTGAGGAAAAGTGGGGAAAGAAGTGCCTTGTTTGGATTGCAAAGTAAATTTAATTTTTCCAAATCATATTCACATCCATGTATATATAAGTAAATGAACCATTTAGCTATTGCTATATAGCAAACCACCCAAAAGTGAATGGCTTAAACCACAGTTCTGCATGTAGGCAATTTAGGGCGAGATCATCTTGGTGGTCTCAGCTGGCTCCCTTTTGGCGTCTGTAATCAGCTGCATGCCAGCTTTACTGATCTTAGCTGGGCTTTCTCATATGTCTAGGTCCTCAGCTAGGATGAATCCACTGACTCAGCTTTGTTCTATGTGGTTTTAATCCTCCAGCATAGGGGTTGGCAAAACTACAGCTCACTGCCTGTCTTTATATATAAGGTTTCACTGGAATAGAGCCATACCCATTTGTTTATTTATTGCCTATGTTTGCTTTCACAATAAAACAGGGGAGTTGAGTAGTTGTGACAGGAACCATATGGCCTTCAAAGGCTAAAACCTTTACTATCTGGCCCTTTACATAAAATGTTTGCTTGGGGCTTCCCTGGTGGCACAGTGGTTGAGAGTCCGCCTGCCGATGCAGGGGACACGGGTTCGTGCCCCGTTCCGGAAGGATCCCACATGCCGCGGAGCCGCTGAGCCTGCGCATCCGGAGCCTGTGCTCCGCAACGGGAGAGGCCACAACAGTGAGAGGCCCACGTACCGCAAAAAAAAAAAAAAAAAAAAAAAAAAAGTTTGCTGACCCCTGCTCTAGCAGGGCTCATTTACATGGCAATGTCAGGGATCCAAGCAAAAGAGTGGAAACTCACAAGGTCTCTTGGGGCCTAAATTTGAAACCACCACAGCGTCACTTCTGCCATGTTCTGTTGGCCAAAGCAAGTTAGAAGTCCAGCCCAGATCCAAGAAAAGGGGAAATAGAATCCATGTCTAGATGGAGAAGTAAAAAGTCACATTTCAAAGGGCATGGGTTCAGGGAGCAGTGAAGGACTCTGGTCATATTTACAACCTGCCTCACTAGATCACATAACAATTGCCTTCAGACTAAAAGAATTGTGATGGAATAGGTGGATATATTTATAATATTTCATCAGGAAAGCCCATAAGAATCATGTGAGTCACTGTTCATCAAATACCTGACCTGTAGATTTTTGTCAAAAGGATGTATCCATAATTATTTTGGTAGAGATTATCTTCAGCACAAAGTGAGAGAGTGGCATGGACATATATACACTACCAAACGTAAAATAGATAGCTAGTGGGAAGCAGCCACATAGCACATGGAGATCAGCTCGGTGCTCTGTGACCACCTAGAGGGGTGGGATAGGGAGGGTGGGAGGGAGGGAGACGTAAGAGGGAAGAGATATGGGAACATATGTATAACTGATTCACTTTGTTATAAAGCAGAAACTAACACACCACTGTAAAGCAATTATACTCCAATAAAGATGTTACAGAAAACAAAAACAAACAAACAAACAAAAACCTAGGCCCTGGGAGAGTCAGATAGGAGGCTGATTGTTCATTATACAACCTTAGGAGATAGTTATTGACTTTGATTCCTGATCCTGAAGGGAAATAAGATAAAGCTCAATTAAAATTACTGAACTCATTTAGGTGACTAGGTTATGAAAACAAATAGACCCAAGATGTAGGATGATTCCAATGCAATAAAAGTTTTCCTAGTAAATAGTCCACACAATGATTCAGGGACACAGACTTCTCTCACCTATGGGCCTGCCAGTCCTAAGGCAGGTCTTCATCTTACTAGCAGAAAAGAAAAAGAGAAGGTGGAGGAGGCTCACATCTTTCCTGAAAGTCTTGGCTCAAAAGTAGTACACAGCACTTCTGCTCATATTCTGTTGGTGAGAACTCATCAGTTGGCTACACCTAACTGCAAGGGATAATGGAATTTGTAAGTCTAACTCTATATCTAGAAAGAAGAAAGAAATGGATTTTGATGAACAGTTTGGAGTCTGTGCCATAGTCTACCTTCTGGTCATCAGATGTTCATTTGCATCTTTCTTTTCACATTTATAGAACACATTACCTTCACAAGGGAGACCGCCCAAAGTCTCCTCCAGTTACTGCTTCTAGCTCAAATCCAGGATCCCTGGATGATGTTTAGTCTTATCTGTAAGGTCAGGATGTAGCCATTTAAGGTCTGAAATGCCCAACCCCTGCACACACACAGATAAAATATACAATGATAAAACTAGGCCAGGATAAATGCCATAAAACTGCCGCTCAGAAAACAGATGAATAGGAAATACACAACATTCACAGGTTAGTTGCAACGATGAGTTCATGCTGGGAAGGTATTTTAATGAAGGAAGTTCCACTATTAGACACCAGATCTCCATTCTGAGAGGAACCCTGTTTTCTGTTCTTCTTTAAGAGTTTCTTCTTGGTCCATTACCATCCATGACCACACCTGAGTCAGCCTATTGTGGAACATTACCTTTCTTGGGGGTTATGCAGTATTCACAGCGTGCTTCCAGCTCATATGAGTTTGGGGGCCCAAATATTATTTTAAGCCTTAAATAGTCAAAGGATTTTAACACAAGGATCAAAATTTATTTGGCAATACAGTTGGTCAAAATTTTAGTAGAATTCTGATCAATTTACATACAATAAGTTTCATGGGCCATACCTAAAATTACTTCTTAGACACAGTGTTCAAGACTTGTTTATTTCTTTGCTAAAACCTATGAAGACAAGAATTCTATCTTAATCCATCACTGTATACTAGAATCCAGCATTTACTAATTCCCTGTAGGAACACAAAGTAGGAACATTTGTTCAATATAAAACGTGCCTAACATAATACCTACAATATAATTAGTGTTCATCCAATGGTAGCTGTTAACATTAAGAGAGAAGCTCATTGGAATTGGAGATAGCAAACCAGGGGCTTAATTCTAGCTCTACTTCTACATAGCTGGGTAAGATCATGCAAGTTAGTTTCCTCATATTCTAAATCTTTCTCACATTATTGTTGTTGCTTTGCACTTTTATAATTCACCTCCAATCCTTGTTTTTTTTGCACTTTTATGATTCACTACCAACAATTGATGAGGAAAGGACTAATCTTGAGATCAAAATACCATGAGAAGCCCATAAGCATAGCTTTAGGAAAGTATTCAAACTACAGGTGCTATAAGGGTAATAGGATTTGTTACAAGAATCAGTTGTCATCCAACCCAGCATGATCCATTAAACACAGGCTTCATCTAATGCCATGAGATTTGAGTGGGGCCTATTATAGGTGGTTAATTGTTTGAGAACCCTGTGATGGTTTATGTAGCTTTGGAAATGCGTCAGTGAACACATATTTTTTGAAATTTGGTTGTTTGTAATGAAATTCATAATATGTCTAATATCACAAAATAGCCAAGGAGAAGCTGAAGCTGTGCACTGTGTACAATAAAACTTCTCTTTAAAATTTGGTAAGTGACTTTAGGTCAGTGATTCCAACCCTGGCTGCACATTAAAGTCATTTGGAGGGGTTTTTATGAATACCAGTGCGTGAACCTCACTCCAGAGATTCTGATATAAATGTAATTTTAAAACCTCCCCAGTGATTCTGATGGAGAACCACTGCTTTTAAAAGGGAAATATGTCATCATGAAGGACACCTTTTTTAGTGCCTGTTACTAGAGGCAAGAAAATATCCTGCCTATACTACAGCTTTTATACAGTGTTATTACTTGGACTAGTCATGGGCTTTTTAGTCATTTTTAGATGAAAAATTGTTTGTTTTGTGAGGAGGGATGGGATGAGCAGTAGGTGGTTGGTTTAGGGAGGCTCCATGATAGTCAACAAAGTAACACTTGCCCCTTCCTCTGCAGCACATCATGCTTGTGCAGCGTCAGATGTCTGTGAGAGTAGAGGACTTGGAAGAATTCCAACTCGCTCTGAAACACTATGTGGAGAGCGCTTCCTCCCAAAGTGGTTGCTTGCGGTAAGTGCTCCTGTGCATGTGTCTTAGATGAAGGTGGGGTCTGGAGGACTGGTATTTGAGAATCTTCATCTAAAGTTATGCTGGTCATTCTAGCCCTCGGGGTGATACATTTTGCAGAGTTAAACAGGCTGTTTTCTCTTTTATCCTTGGACTCTGTGTGGATTTGAGCATTAGGAGCACCAAGGGAAGTCAAATAGACTGAAATTCCTCCTTTTGCATCCAGGCAGACTCACACTCTGATTTAAATCATCTCTGGTATATGAGGCCTCAACTCTAGTGCATCTAGCTCTGATTGCTACCTTGAGAGTGCGCCCTATGGCCTAATAACCACCATTTCAGCCATTCATTATGAAATTGCACCATCTCTGAAGTCTTGATGGCAGGACTTTGTCATTTAAAAAAAAAAAAAAAAGTTATTTCCATGGCCACTCCAGCTCAGGCTTCTGTTATCTCAGGCTACTAAAATATACTACCTATACCTCATCTTCAGTTTCTCTACTCCAAGTAGTCCGAGAAACAACTACTACAATTATAATTTCCCGGAAACAATTATCATAGAATTCTCTTATTCAGAAACCTGCAATAACTATCTAATGAGTAGCTTATCAAATGCCAGAAGTTTATCCTGACCCTACAATTATACTACCAACAGACCCCAGAGATCCATAGCACTGCTACCATTTGTTCTCCCTCACCTGAACACTATGCCTCAACAGTGCCCAGCTGCATATTGCCTTTCCAGCATAATCTATTGTCTTACCGCTGTGCCTTCGATCTGGCCACTCTCCTTCCCAGAAGTGTGCACCCAGCTTCAGGTCTCTGCCAGACCATGCTCTACCTTATGCCAAAGATCAAACTCACCTGCTCCTGGAAAACTGCCACAACCAAATCCACCCCTACCTTAGGAGCTTGTTTAAATTGTATTTCACAATACTCTTAGAACATTGGGAAAGCTTTTTAGCACATGTATGCATGCATGTATGTGCACATAGAAACACATACTTTATGTCTCTTTGGTGTTCCTCCCAGTAATTACTAGTTATATTTTATTCACACTCTGGCAGAATACTTCTGCAGCTAAGAAGTCTGGCTCTGGAATTAAACATGGGTTGTATTAACTTTGTGGGTTTGGGAAAGAGAAAAACAAATACCGTATGCTAACACATATATATGGAATCTAAAAAAAAAAAAAAAGGTTCTGAAGAACGTAGGGGCAGGACAGGAATAAAGATGCAGATGTAGAGAATAGACTTGACACAGGGAAGGGGAAGGGGAAGTTGCGATGAAGTGAGAGAGTAGCATTGACATATATACACTACCAAATGTAAAATAGATAGCTAGTGGGATGCAGCCTCATAGCACAGGGAGATCAGCTCGGTGCTTGTGACCACCAGAGGGATGGGATAGGGAGGGTGGGAGGGAGATGCAAGAGGGAGGGGATATGGGGGTATTATGTATACATATAGCTGATTCACTTTGTTATATAGCAGCAACTAACACAACATTGTAAAGCAATTTTACTCCAACGAAGATGTTAAAAAAAAAATTACTGAAAAACCCAAGCAGAGCAATTGTGTGACCCATGTATAACACACACACACACACACACACACACACACACACACACACATTTTTTGATTACTCTTTTTGCATATTTTGTAATCATGAAGGCTTATTTAATCCCTGTGTTTGGCACGGGGAGGTACCAACTGAATATATATGATGCACACAGTGTATTCTCAAAACCATGCATGACTTCGGAAAGTTGAGAATAGTTTCTGCTTCCAAGGATCTAGGAAACCAGTTGGGAAAATAGGATACTCATTCACGAACAATTAAAGCCATGTTCTTGGCCTTAATTTCACAGCTGTTAAGTAGAATAAAATGATTTGTGAAGTCACTCTCAGCTACCAAATTCTAGAATTTGTATGTATTCTGAACTCCATGTCAAGGATGTAGGGAAGATGAATGTGGAACTGCATTGTAAGAATCAACCCTGGGAGTTGTACTATGGCCAAAGAAACATCCTTAAGAACTCATGGTACCCTGTGGCACATTGAACAATTAATTTATCAGCATTTTTATATAGACAAAATAAATGGGTGGCTGTAGTGTGGTGGAGAATTGTAGGAACTATCCCTCCTGTGTGCCCCTTACTCCAGTGATTAGGCTCTGTGAGTTAAGGTAGGCCACCTGGGGAACAGAGGAAGCCAAGATGAAGTGTGTCCTGTTCCTGATGAGCCAAGCTACCTTAGGTAAGATGTTTAACCCCAACCGTTCCTGAGCTACATCATTTTTCCCCATTTCACTGACATTTTCCAGCTCCTGGAATGTTCAAAGTGTCCTGGAGCTCAGGGCTGAAGCTCTAAGTGACCTTATCCAGAGACAGCTTAGCCAAAGAACTCTTGCTTTAGCCAGTGAGTTTTTAAGTGCCACAGGAAGTATGAATACATTGAGGAGGAAGACTGAGGGTGTTTAAGTTAGTACAGTCACAAAACAAAAGCTCAGAGTTACATCATGTAATTTTAAGTTTGCAAATAATTGAAAGCTAATCATTCAAGCCCTAAGCCCTTTTAACAGAAATATTGCTGACTGAAGTTTCTAAAAATTTTATCATTAACCTTTTCTTGCTGTCTCAGTGTCATCACTGCATATGTATTGTTATCTGTATTGTACAGTCTCAAATATCAATGTCCTTAAATGTCATTGCTGTGTATTGGTCAGTTTTGCCCTTAATTGAAAGCACCCAGTCTGTAGAACAATTTTGATTAGCATTTTCACCCATAGTCCTTTGAGACACAATCTGAACTGGTCTTTCAACTCTTCCATCTGGCTCTTGACCAGATGGCCTACAGTCAGGAAGAAGGAGAAAGGAGCAACACCAACAAGCCATCCTCTCATGTCTGAACCTAAGGACAGAAAGTTTCCCAGAAGTCCTTGCTTCTCAGCAGACTTCCCTTGGCATCTCATCGGCCCAACTCAAGTCACATGGCTATTCCTGGTTACAGGGGAGGTTAGAAAACAAATATTTAGCAGAAAGGAGATTGTGATGACTGTCTCAGCCCAGCACTGATTGGTACATTGGATATATTGCAAAATGAACAATGGCAGGGTTCGGTTAGACAGAGGGGAATAACAGTTGGGGAGGCAACAGACAGTATCTACCATATGATTCCCAGAGTGACTGTGAAGGTAAAATGACTTAATCCATGGGAAATGCTTAAACCAGGGCCTGGAACAGAGCAATACATGTTAGCAACCATCGCCATTGTTATTAGTATGTATAATAATGTAATAATTGTTATCATCATTATTATTGGCTTGCTGCTCCTCATTGTTTTCAAAGATTTGTCTTTTTCCCTCAGTTTCTTTTCTGTTCCTTTTAATTCTGTCATGTTTCTCAACTTTGATACCATTAAGGCTTAGCTTTCACTCACCTAAGTAAAGTGCTACTTTGTTTTTCACTATTGAGCTAACAGCTAACACACACACACACACACATATACACACATACAATATACCAATCACTGGGCAAAACATTCTACATATAATGCTTTATTTAGTACTCAGTACTACTATTACCACCATTTAACAGGTGAGGAAACAGGTTAAGTAATGGGCCCAAGGTGACAAAGCTCTAATACATGGTGGATGAAGGTAAGCCTGTGTGGCTATACTTCAAACCACTACCTTATCACACTGTGTTATCTTCTTCAGTCCTTCAAAACTTGAGCATCAGGCTAAAATTTCGTGAATTTCTTGTGGCTAGTCTGGAAAATGGCAGGTTCAGATAGCAGGATAAGTGATTTTTATATGTAATAAGTAATACAAATGAATTAGTTTGTAGGAGGCAGTTCATAGTCATGGATTGAAATTTGACCATTACATTGTCAGATTACATTTGGGGATTACAGATCCTTTTAGACTATGATGAGAACTATGGATTCTCTTCCCAGGAAAAAGTAGATATGCACAATAATTTTCAGCTCATTTCTGGGATTTCAAGGAACCCCCCCAAAAGCCCATCTATAAACTCCTGGGGTTAGAAAATCTCCAGTTTCACTTTCTGTTCAATTCCTTTGATTATGTTATAAACCTTTCCCGAGAAAATCTGAAATTGAACTAAGAACAATACTTGCTACATCATATCTTAACTGAAGCAAGCTTGATCAATAGCTCTGTGAAAAACACCAAACTACAAGCCAAATAAGTATTACAATTTCTGTGTAGTTACCACCATCTGCTGGCCACACTTAGGTAAATCCTAAATTTACACTGAGCTTGGCTATTTTACCGTATGTTTGCTCTTAAATCAATATTCTATTCTCCCAATTTTTCCCAATCTCTCAATTTATTGGGATTGAGATATACACACTACTATATATAAAATAGATAATAAGGATCTACTGTGTAGCACAGGGAAGTCTACTCAATACTCTGAAATGACCTATATGGGAAAAGAATCATAAGAGTGGATATATGTCTATGTATAACTGATTCACTTTGCTGTAAACCCAAAACTAACACAACATTGTAAATCAACTATACGCCAATAAAAATTATTTTAAAAAATTTAAAAAAGAGTAGTTTATACAAACTACTATGTATAAAATAGATAAGCAACAAGGATGTATTGTATACCACAGGGAATTATAACCATTAACTTGTAATAACATTTAATGGAGTATAATCTGCAAAACTACTGAATCATTATGCTGTATACCTGAAATATAATGTAAATCAACTATACTTCCATTTAAAAAAGCACCACACCGGGCTTCCCTGGTGGTGCAGTGGTTGAGAGTCCGCCTGCCAATGCAGGGGACACGGGTTCGTGCCCCGGTCCGGGAAGATCCCACATGCCGCAGAGTGGCTGGGCCCGTGAGCCATGGCCGCTGAGCGTGAGCGTCCGGAGTCTGTGCTCCGCAACGGGAGAGGCCAAAACAGTGAGAGGCCCGCGTACCACAAAAAAAAAAAAAAAAAAAAAAAAAGCACCCCATCTGATTTGTTTTTTTAAATCCTTATTGTTTTTCTAACCTCTGATTTTGATTTATAATCTGAATATACTGTGAAACGTTAGGCTGAACAAGCTGGACTTGTGGAATTAATTTTTTAAAGGAATCTTTATATTTGTATCCTACTCTCCCTTAAATTTATGAATCTATCCCCTCTCCCTTTCTTTCTACCTTAATTTGGATCTTCATCATCTCTCACCTAAGCTAGTTTCACTACCTCTCTAACTTTTCTTCCTGCTTTGAACTGTTCTCCATAGGTTACCTCACACGGCCATCAGAAGGATCTTTTAAAACCCAGCTTCAACAATGAGACTCTCCCTGCTTTAAACCCTTTTGTGTCTCCTCATTGCTACCGGATTAAATCCAGTCTTCACCTCAACTTGTCTTTTCACCCACCTCCTCTCTCTTCACTACTCCAAAACATATTATATAGGCTATTAGCCACTCTCAGGCTAGTCCAGAAGGTTGGAAGGAACAAATTTGTCTTCCCTAAATTGGAAAAGCAATTACAAAAAAAACTACAATTATGGCCAGAATATGGACTCAAACTTGATCTGGACAGCGAGAAAGTTGAGAGGTGTGAGTGTGTAAAAGAGAAAGGAGGAGGACCAACACTGGGCACTGGCAAAGTTGGAGTTAGTTGTGTAGCAGTGTGGTCCAGGTGACTTAGCTTACAGCAGGACCCCAAACAAAAACTGTCAATCCAGAGATAGAGGTAAGGGCAAGAGCTTTGGAGGCTGATTGGACTGATCCAAAGAGCAACAGCTGAGGGCAAGGAAGGTGGCATGCACTCACATTCTTCTGAACCCTGGCAAAACAGAACTCACAAAATCTTTTTGAATAGATATATGAAGGAAATTTTACAAAGTTATATTTGTGATTTCTGAAATATACTGAGACAGTATTCATGATGCCAAACCAGAAAACTAAAAACGTATATTAAACAAACAGACATGTTAATCAATTATTGACAAAACTTCAATTTTCATGCAGGAACCATAGTTGTTTCTTATACAAATGGATAAGATTAGAGGTGATTAGAAATATTAGTTTATTTCTTGTATTTAATTTCCTGTGGCTAATTACACCTTTCCTTTTCCATTTCAGTATTTCTATACAGAAGCTTTCAAATGAATCTCACTACTCGATTTACGAGTTCTGGGAGAACAGTAGTGTGTGGAATAGGTAAGTTATGAGCAGGCCTTATTTTTTTTATTTTTTTGCCAGGGAGGTGGCAATATACATGATATAATTTTAGAACCTGTAGAAAAAACTCCATTCCCTTTACCTCACCTTAAAACCTGTCTTATTTGCTCATTTTCCTAAATCTCACTCTTTTTATGGATTTGAAATCACTTTCCTTTTGAAGCACAAAAACTTTTGATTATGATCACACTTTAAGAATTACCATTTTACTGATGCTTTCAGGTAAACAGATTTAGATGTGGGTCATGGGTGTCTAAGGTGTGCAGGGGTGGGAGACAAAGGATGCAGAAAAAGATGAAAATAATTTTACTTCCTAATTTTTCTTAAGCTCTGTGGTTCTTATTTTGCAATATAGCTATATATAATGGTTAAGATCATCATAGCTTAACAGCTTTTTGAAATGTCTTTACTTACTGCAAACAAAAGGGAAATTCAAGACATTGTTTGGAAAAGATTAAAAGCAAGTCAACTTCTCTTGTAATCATTCAGTTTTGTATATAATTATATTTGTTAACTATTCCTCGATAAAGTTAAAAGATAAATCAAGTTCTTTGAAATTAAAATAATTATTAATAAGTAACAAATATATAATTAGAAAAATGAGATGAAGGAAATTTTGCTATTCTGAGATTATATAAATAGTTCTAGTTGGCTTTAAATGGCACAGAGAATATAGCTCTCCAATAAGTCCATATTTTGGGGTGTTAAATGATGGTAATGAAACAAATACCTGGAAATTTATTTGATACATATTTCACCTAAAATTTTTATTTTTGTGGCTATTTTAAACACTGTGCTATAATGCATAATGACATCAACAGAATTTCAGGCACAAAAGTGAGCTTTAAAGGCAACTTATTCAACTCTGTAGTTCCAGGCCTATACTTTTAGATGATTTTTCTTTCTTTTTATCCTCTAGAGATGGAAAATCTATAGTCCTTCTTCTTAGCTATCCTATTTTTTAAACATCCTGATGCCCAAGATAGTCTTCCTTCTGTTTAAACTTCTTGCTGCAATTACAGTTATCTCCTTTTGTTTTATCTTCTCTAGAGAATTAGTGCTCTCCTGTTTTAAAAAAAAATTCTGGTGATACTTGTTAAATTACTCCTTAGTCTTTTTTTAAGGGTAAATAACCAAGAAAAGAAGTCCGTATTCAGGCACTTAATCTAAATCATCCGAAACCTTGCCACCTTGAGTGAATTTGAACTGTGCTACATTCTACTCAGGAAGATTGTAATAAATTGCACAGCCATAACCTATAATTATTTATACAGCCACCGTCAGATGAATTATAGCAAGACCTTCCAAAGAAGTAATGTGGATTTCTTGGAAACTCCGGAACTCACATCTACTATGCTAGTTCCTGGTAATTATCCTGGGTTCACAATTCTTCTATGTGCTTTTGTATTGCCTTTCTCTGTTTAAAAGACAGTATGTTCTAGCCCTTTCCCCTTCATCAACTGTACTCTATTTTTTTATCTATCTTAAAATTGGAGAGTGGGGGTAGGAAATAAGAGATCTATATATTTTTTCTATTGCCTTTAGTCCTTAGTTGACCCTATTTGTATTCCTGGCTGTATTAAACCTAATATTAGTCATTTGCTGGTCACCTTTTAACAATTTGAAGTACAAATCATGACATTTCAAAAAATTATTCAAATGCTTTACTATATTATAGTGTATTGAATAAATTTGAAATAGGTGACCATAGATTGGAGATTAGAATTATGTTAGAAGTATCTTTATTATAATAATTGTTAAAATATTTTTTGTAATTGGAGAAAAAGGAGAAGGGAAAGAGAAATTTGAAATGAACTTGCCTGAGAAGTCTGGCCTAGCCAAACCTTATTTAAGATAATTGAGAACAAAAATTATTTGTTCATCTACCCATCCATTCAATTACCAATTAAACATACTTTTACTGAATGTTAATAAGTGCTAAGCACTGGGGATACTGGGGTTCCTAGCCTGTTTACTAGCACTGATTGAGCTCCAGTTATGAACAAGCATTGTGTTGGGAGCTATAGAGGGTACAAAGTAAAAATACAGTCCCTACCTATAAAATGCTTTCTGTCCAGTAGGAAAGACAAATGTTTGCAGAAAAATAACAAGCTCAGGACATACATAATAGTTACCTATTAGAGTCATAATGTGCTATGTGAATTTAGAGGAGTGGATTGCCTCTTTAACAGTTTTTAATGAGGAGATGATCCTTGAGCTGGACTTTAAAAAATTAGATTTGGACAAATAAAGATGGAGAAGAAGGGTACTTAGAGGTAAATTGTAGACATGAACAAATGTAAGAAATGTTAAATGTGCTGTGTTAATTGGTGCAAAGATATGATTAAAGCATAAGGTTTGTATATGGTACATGTGCAAAGAGAGGAGAGAGTAGGAAATGGGAGTTGAAAATATAATAAGGAATTTTAACTTTCTTCTTACAGTATTATGGAGCCATTAAAGGTTTTTGAGAGGGCTAGTGAATGCTCTAATCAGTAGTAACTGTGGCAGGAGGGAGAAAAGTGAATGTCATGAGAGGAGAGAAATTGGTCAGGCAGGGCAATAATCTAGGCCAGGAAAAAAAAGCATCTGAACCAAGACGATATCCATACAGTTCCCTTGCAGATAGAATTTTCAGGAGTTAACCATAGCAAGATGATGGTTGAAGCCGGGCGTTGGTGAGAAAGTGTGTAGGTAAGAAGAAAATATCTAACAGAAGCCTGAGGAACTGCCTTTATTTAAAAGGTTGGGAGAGAAAAGCCTCCTTTCATTAAGGAGACTGAGGGGAACCAGAGATAGGAGAGTCACAGTTACAGAGTATCAAGGAAACCAAAAGAGGAGTAACATGCAAAGTACAGTGCTCCTCAGGGGGCCTGTGTAGGAGAGCATGACTGAAGAGAATGGGACTGAAAATTGGATTTGACAAGAGAAGTTTTAATAAAATGGTAGGAATTTTAAAATTAGGGTAGATTTTGATGGATTGGCAATAAATGGAAAATGAAGAAGTCAATTCTGGAATTGAAGCTAGGTGAGGAGATGGGGAGATCAGGTGTGAATGCTTTCAAGTTGGCTGACTCTGACAGTCTCAGCCTGATTTTTTATATTTACTCTAGATCTTAAGGGCAGGTTTATGCACTATTAGTATCATTGGTACATGTATTCTATTACTCTTTCTCTCTCAGAGCATTTCCTAATTTAGAGAGAAAAACTGAGTACAGATAAAACTGGATCAATTCCTGTTCTCAGAATTCAGAGTGAATACAATTTAATGCCTTTTAATTGCTACCCTATTTTTCATGTGTGTGTGATTTTCACATCACATCTAATTTCTACAACCACTGGAATTTGATAGAAAAAAAAGTTAGGCTTGATTCTAACACAATTTTAAAAACCTACTTCAAACAAGATTTTTAACATCTATTGGGTCATCCTACTCTATTCTAAACTGAAAGTTCTATCACTGTTAACAGCTGACTTCCCTTGGGAACAAACAGCAGATATATCTCCCTGGACAAAAAGCTGAAATTAGCTTATAAATATTATTTATGATTTTAATGTCCATATGACTTATATTTGTAACAACTAGTTTTGTGCATTTTGTTTATGTAGTTTTGAAATGCTGCATATATTTTGACCTAAAATAAAAATCTGAAAGTTATTACAGTTAGAAACACACAATGAGTGGGTTTGTATTACTAATTCACAAATAACAATTTCTAATAAGACTTTTTTTTTTTTTTTTTTTTTTTTGTGGTACACGGGCCTCTCACTGCTGTGGCCTCTCCCATTGCGGAGCGCAGGCTCAGCAGCCATGGCTCACAGGCCCAGCCGCTCCGCGGCATGTGGGATCTTCCCGGACCGGGGCACGAACCCGTGTCCCCTGCATCGGCAGGCGGACTCTCAACCACTGCACCACCAGGGAAGCCCAATACTGCTTTTTAATTAAGATTTCTAAGTGGTTTACTTAAGATACATCTTAAGAAATAAAGCAGGGACTTCCCTGGTAGCGCAGTGGTTAAGAATCTGCCTGCCAATGCAGGGGACATGGGTTCAAGCCCTGGTCCGGGAAGAGCCCACATGCCACAGAACAGCTAAGCCCGTGCACCACAACTACTGAGCCTGCGCTCTAGAGCCTGTGAGCCACAACTACTGAGCTGCGTGCCACACCTACAGAAGCCCATACGCCTAGTGCCCATGCTCCATCCGCAATTAGAGAAGTCACCTCAGTGGGAAGCCCGAGCACCGCAATGAGGAGTAGACCCCGCTTGCCGCAACTAGAGAAAGCCCGTGAGCAGCAACAAAGACCCAACTCAACCAAAAATAAAAATAAATAAAACAATTTATTTAAATAAATAAAGCAAATAAACCAGTCTTCACTAGATACAAAAATATAAACCAAAATATATTCCTATGAACTCTCAAATATAAAAATCACTTAAATGAGGCATACTGGAATATGGAGCCTATGCTGATAAGCTATCATAAAACACCCAGACAAAAAGAGTATGAGAATTGGTCTGTGGAGCAGAATATCCCTTGGCAAAGGAGAAAGCCTTATGGTTATGGGAAAAAAGGATACATAAGAAAGTAAGATCCTATTGCCAGTCAGTGTATTATTTAAACAGCTTTGAAAACAAATTTTAATCCTTCACATTTGTCTGTTTCTCACCTCATTCCACCAATCTTACTTCTTTGACATAGGTTTGTCTTTGGGATACTTACATTTACTGGGGAAAATATTCCTAATTTTACAATACAGATATACTAAAAAAATATTATTTAAAACACATCCACTTACTTATACCCAAACTTTCTGAACTGGGAAGATTAAAACAACAACAACATGATTTTATCTTCAGGGTGTTTATAATCTCATTGCCAAGACAATCTCTATTCATATATAACAAAAACTTTTTAGTTAAACTGCAACCAAGTGCCAAAAGCTATGGTACAACTAACAAGTGCACAGGAAAGTTCAATCAAGTCAGGAAACAATAACTTGAAAGATAAGTAATTATACAGACTAAAGATGAGGGAAAATAGTCTCTTTAAGAATGACTTGCACCTTGAACTAACTTAGCCCTAGCAGTTATTTTCATTATTTAAAAAAACTCTTTTTCTCTTTTCAGCTTCATGGTGGATCCTGAACAACTAGCTGTTCCTTAACATTTTCTTTATGGTTCCAAGTAAAAAACAACTGTTCTTATCTGAAATGTGAATTAGAAAATTCTCTGTACTTATTAATCTACTCTCTACTTTTGTTTAAATATATTTACCCTAAGATGTGCACTCTTCTTAAATGTCTTCTATCATTTTATCTTTCATGTAAATTTTAGCTCAACTTTCAAAGTTCACTATTATCCTCAATATTTGCTGCTGTATTGCTACATACAATAAACCTAAAACCCTTTAGTCTCAAAATCATAATATATGAAAAGTATACATATAAAGTAACAAAATTGTTATGATAGAGAAAAAAACATTTAAAGTGAGAGCTTTTAGACTATTACTTCATAGAACAGCTTCTGTAGATCTGTCATAAACTATAAAGGTTAAATCAGTGTTTTGTGATTTTTTAAGTATCTGCTTTACCATGAGTGAAATGTATTCTTCAGTAATACCTACTCCATTCCCAACTCAGGATCCTATAACTACTCACTTTATGTTACTTAAAAAGCTAATACATGATCCAATATGACTGGTATCCTTATATGCAGAGAGAGAGAGCAGGGATGCAGTGCATCCCTGTTGTTTAAGCTTAAAAAAACATTAATACATGAGCATAAACCAATCTTCATTATAACCAATAGAATCTCTATCCATCTGTCAAGTTATAAACTGGTTTTTCATAAGTGAGCAATTCTGTGACAGGGTACCATTTAGTAATGTAACACCATTATATCATTTGTTAAGAAAATGTGGTTCAAAATTTTTGGCACATGATCCAGAGGTCTAACTTTACTTATGAAAAATAGACATTTGCATTTAAATAATGATTTCAAAATATTTTAAAACCAAAATTTTAACCTAAGTGAACAAAGAATTATAAAACAAGTATAAACTTTAGGGAAATAATAAAATATGTACTGGACAAAAAACATCTATTTTTTCAGTTTCAACACTAGAATGACTACAATCCCAGTTTCACTAGAAAAACTAAAACTATGTACCTTATATATTCTGCTGTACAAGCTCATAAATTAAATATTTTTAATAAAATCTCTTTTATTCTGATAAATGCTGCTAATGAAAATGCAATGCATATAGAAATTTGTTTATTCTCTAGGCCAAATTCCTCTGAAAACACAGGTCTTCCAGGAAACAAACATAAGGTGAATTTTTCCTTTTCTTTTTTTTTTTAACTCAGACAAAAAGGAAGGTTGAACTAAAATTTTGTTTTTTAAATATAAAAGTTAACCTAACATATTTTCTCAAACTAACTTTTACCAACACCTTTGTGTACTCTCAGTCCTCATTTAGTCTAAATAAAATTAAAGAATTTTTAATAGCTTCTACTAGAAATAGGTAGTAAATATTGACATACACACGTGTGTGTATATGTTTGTGTGTGTGTGTGGTCATTTCTAAAGATGATAAACACTATGAAACAACACCTGGCTCAACTCTTTTAATTTATATACAAAGCAAAGAACAACATGAATGGAGATGTACAATGATTATTCAAATAAGCTATACATATGTACAAAGGCAAATAGATAATAAAACAGTCTTTGCAGTCTCACTCTGATTATATACAGTAAGAAAGGATCAAAAGACTTTGAAACCTCGGGGACTTCTACTATACAAACTCTTCTTGAAAACGCTGGTTATAAATGATTTCAAAAATAGAAATTATAGCTAATCAATATATTGTTCTGGCCAGTCCATTTCTGTATCAGATTCAGAAAGTACATCAAGTCTTTTGGATACTAGGCACTTTCCAAAGTTAGGATGGTAGTATGACTTTAAATGGGGTCTGCCCTCAGTAACAGTGCTAAATGGAAGGGCTCTTTGGATTCCAAATTGGAATAGGTTCGATCATATTTTTTTTAACTAAAGTCAACAGACTTGGACAATAGGCAAATAATAAAGCAAACCAATTTAATTATATGGTAATTCTGACCCCAGCTCTTTTTAAATTACTTTTTTATTGAGATGACCCCAGCTCTTATATAAATTACATGTATTTTTGTGTATGTGTGTGTAATCATACACATATAAATACTAGAAGCTATAATATAAAGGGAAATAGTAGGGCAAAAATGAGTGTAAAAAACTGGGCCGTAGGTGTAAACTCATTTTTAAGTAACCAATAAATTTATGGCTAGTGAAGGTTCTTTTTTTTTTCCTACTTGAAAAGCAATCTTTTTCTGGTGAACAAAGCAATTAAAAGTAGTATACTAAAGACCAAGTTGGGAAATCTGCCATGGACTAAAGTTTGAATCTGGGTAACAAGTCTAAAGACCAGTGAAGAAAAAGGTACTTGTTTTAGGAGTTCAGAATTCAGTTTAAGATAAACTTTCTGCCAAATGATGTCCTTGAATGCCTTGCCAATAGACCCAGGGATCTGAAAGAATCTGAGGATAGAACTAGGGAGAGTTTACACTTACCTTTATATGAGCAATTCTTTGTGACACTGTGCTGGAACAAACTTTTCTTTTTAACAAGAGTGACAAATTGCAGGAGATTTAGTGTATAGAATTTCTAGGAGCTAAAAGTTTAAACCTCCAAATTCTTCATCCATACACTTGTTATAAGAAATTACAGCACTGAAACTTAATGCACCTCAATTATTTGCAAATGCCTCAATTATTCCTCTTTTGGAAATAAAAGAATATTAGACAATGTTGTTATTATCACAAACCTACAGAACAATCATATATTTGAAAAGAAATACTTCTTAAAATATTATCCCTCCTATCACTGAGAACTATTCATTGAACATCCTGAATCATTCTAAACCTCTAGAGAGATTGTAATGATCCTTTCAAGTGCTGGTATGAAATCAGTGGGAAACAAAACAAAAGCAACTTTAAAAGCAACAAGAAATTATGTATCATATATACATCATAGCATATACTTTATATTTGAGAATCCTTACAGCTTACATTTTCATTCCATTATTACAAGTGATGAAAAACAAAAATTGCAAGTAGCATGCAAATTATAAATACAGTCTTCCCATTTCACTAACCAAATTCCTACTTTCCAGTGTTACTTCCCAATTTATGCAAGAAACTGCCTGCAAAGCTGAAACTGATTAGAAAATTCTTTATTGTTTAAAGTATCTCTTTCTCATTTTAGGAGAAACCAAATATCCAACCATCAAAATTAAAAATAAATTGAATTGTTACAGTCTGTTACAGTTATTGTTACTAGATCCACTTCATTTGCAGGTGTCCAAAATATAAAATTAGTAATTCTTTATCTTGAAATACATACATTCTCAAAATGCTACTTAAAGCTTTGGTTGTTTTCCTGTAATAGAGAAGAAAAAGTTAACTTATCAATTAGATTGAATGAATGTACCTTTTACTAATTAGTTTATCAAACCAAATGTTGTGACCTATTGTTTGCAGATCTAAATGCATGTTACTATAGAAACTATTAAGTAACTGGAATTTGTCAAATAAAGTAGTTCTTCTGTGTTTAGTAAAACTTATATAATACATATATTATATTTAAATATATTAGATTGTATTCAAAACCCGTTGTTCTGTTTTTGTGGTACCTAATTTTTAGAAAATATTATTAATGCATAAAACAAAAGTAAACTCAAAATAATGCGTAGGTCAAACTTCTATTGACAAAATAAAATGTTGTTAGAAGTGGAAAGCCTTCAAATGAGAAAGCGACTATATTTTATATAGCACTGAAGTTTAGATTTATTCTTATAGACCAAGGATTATATGCCCTTAAGATCTCTGAACAGGTAGAAAAATTCAAATAACATCAAGGATGCTTTACCTCATTAAATATTCCTGTGAGCAAGGTATTATGAAAAAAACTTCTAAATTTATGCTTTAATTTTAAAAAGAATTGGCTGGATGTCTGCAAGGTAGTGAGTTTAAATTAAGAGCCATTGATACACTATGAATAAACTAAAATACAAAAAATTGTAATTATGAAAAAAAAGCTATGGATTCCAAAGGGTAAGAAATCCCCCAAATGGAGAACACAGGAGGTATTTTATATCTCACATTTGACCCATTCTTAGCATACCTATATTCTGAACTCATCTCAGTAGAATACTACAGGCATTCCTCACTTTACTGCTCTTTGTAGATACTGTGTTTTTTACAAATTGAAGGGTTGTGGCAACCTTGCATCAAACAAGCCTGTGGGTACCATTTTTCCAACACCATCTGCTCACTTTGAGTCTCTGTGTTATATTTTGGTGATTCTCCCAATATTTCAAACATTTTCATTATTATCATTATATTTGTTATAGTGATCTGTGAACAGTTATCTTCAATGTTACATAGTGAAAAGATTACAACTTGCTGAAGGCTCAGATGTTGGTTAGCATTTTTTAGCAATAAATAACTAAATTGTTTTTTAATTAAGATATGTAAATAGTTTTTTTTTTTTTCCAGACATAATGCTATTGCACAACTAAGAGCAGTATAGTGTAAACATAACTTTTATATGCACTGGGAAACCAAAACATTTGTGTGACTCCCTTTATTGCAATATTTGTTTGGAACCAAATTTGCAACATCTCTGAGGTATGCCTCTATACCTTTTATACACCTTTACCTGTATAAAATGGTGTTTATGAAAACTATAAATAAAAGAAATTCAAATTCCAGTCAAAATGGAAGTAAAGACCATAAAAGATGAAAATCAACACCTACTGAGTACATAATGAGAGATAAGTACCATGCTAAAAGCAATTTCATACATTTCATTTAATTCTAACAATTAGAAATCATCCCCTTATCACAATTGCAAAACTGAGGCTCAAGAACGTTAAGTGACTTGCCTAAGTTTGAACAATATACCAGTACACAGGTGGAGCTACAACTTGAACCCAAGCCTGACATGAAACCCATGTCCTTTCCAATCAATATCCTGAAAGATACATGTATGTATTTACTGTGTGTATTTACTTTGATAGAATTTGATGAGGTGACACAGAAATATAAAGGGCTAAGAAACAGCAAAGATGTGTTGAAGAATAGTTGTGTTGTTTTACTGTATAAAAGGAGTAACTGAACAGAACAGAGCGCCCAGAAACAGACCACATGTAAATATATTGCCACAAAGGTGGCAGAGGACTATCCTTTTGCTAAATATTGCTAGGATGACTGGATATCCATGCAGAAAAAAATAAAACTTCACCCCTACCTCACACCATATAGTAAAATCAATTTCAGGTGAGTTATAAAACTTAATTGAAAAACAAAAATATTTCCTAAAATATGACAATTCCATTCTATTTTTGACAGAGTGGTAATTACTTGCAGTAATTGGTTATACTATACATTTAGATTTATGTACTTTTCTGAATTATATTTCACAATGAGAACATTAAAAAGGTTTAAAAGACACATATTTTAGAATTAAAACAATACAAAAATCTTTAAAAGATAAATATTTAGGATTAAAACAATACAAAATTAGAAAACTACTTACTGGTTTTTGAAGTACAATGGGATGATCAGGCAGAAAGTCTGGTTTTTTTCTGCAGATGGAAACACTTGAGAGCTTCAACAGAAAATCTCTGCTGTATTTGATTCTCTCTGTAGATATCAAAACATCAAATGTAACGTTATAAAGCACAGAACTCTCCCAGAACACTTTTTGGCTCATTTCTTTCTGGATGTCCCTTAACTGTCCATTATTTTATAAAATGGTAAGTAGCTTTTATGTAAAAGAGAAGTGGGGAAAAAGCTCGGACAAACATCTACTGCCTCCAATTTTCCTTTTACATAGAAACAAAGCCAATTAACCAAGGAAACATTTCAGAAACTTGGTAATGCATTGCTTCTTTTATCTGGTTTATTCATATCTAGTAAAGAAATCTTCTTTTATAAAATATAACAGGTATAACACCTATTGGGCAATTCAGATCCTAATAAGCCTATGGAAATGGAACCCTAATAAGCCTGTCTAGTCTTTATATTAACTTACTAAAAATTTAATACAATCCAATAAATTCAAGAAACATTTATTGTAGATAATGGTGAAAAAGGTCCAAAATAGGGTCCCTATCTTCAAGGGGAACAATGATTCAAATATTTGCAGATTTCTCATCAGAGACTATCACCATCTTGGTCTATATGAGACCATTTGCTGGGCCAGAAATAGTGGAGCTATAATCTTTAAATTTCCAACAGAAAAGGACTGACAACCTAGGTTCCCATATTGTGAAATAATAGAAAAAATATATATATGGGTTTCTGTCCCTGTTCCTGGCACAAACATCCTTTCCCTTGTAATTTCCTAAGTGATAAGAGCACTAGGGGCGTCTTTTGTTCTAATATTTGTTCCTTGACACTAGTTCCTGACACAGAGCTGCTAAATCTCTTAAAATTTTCTGGGTGATTTGGTCTTCTGTTCTAATGAGGTGACTCTTGGTGGGCTCCTGGATGGGGGCTGATCACCAGAAAGACCAAGCCATGATTAGAAGCTTGGAACTTTCAGCCCCACCCCTACATCCTCTGAGAAGGGGAGAGGGGCTGGAAATTGAGTTAAGGGTCGATGGTGCCTACGTGTTGAAGACTCCATAAAAATCAAAAAAGTAAAGGGTTTGGAGAGATTCTGGGTGGGTGAATACATCCATGTACCAGAGAGTGGTGTAACTCAACTCCACAGAAGCTCTTGCACTTGCGACCCTACAAAACCCTGCCCTATGTATATCTTCATTTGACTATTCACCTATATTCTTTATCATACCCTTAATTATGTAATAAACTGGTAAATGTAAGAAAGTGGTTTCCCTAAGTTCTGTAAGCTGTCCTAGAAAATGACAGAATCCAAGAAGGGGGTCTTGGGAACCTTTACCTGTAACTGTCATCGGAAGTGGAGGGTAGTCTTATGTGACCAGGCCATTACCCTGTGGCATCTACATTAATTCCAGTTTATATCAGAATTAACTTGAATTATAGGACACCAAGCTGGTTTCGCAATGAATTGCTTGATATGTGGAAAAACCTCACATCTAGTGTCAGAAGTGTTGTGAGTATAATAGAGTATTGAGAGTAGAGGAAAACACAGGAGGAGTGTAGTTTTTCCCTTATACATAGCCAGTGAAAAAAATCCTTCAGGAATGCATATGAAGTAAAAAACATTTTCAGATGAAAGAAAACTAAAAGAATTTGTCATCAGCCGACCTGATCTATAAGAAACACTAAAGGAAGTCCTCCAGGTTGAAGGGAAATGATACCAGACAGAGTCTTTCATCTTAAGATTTAAAGGAGAACAAAAGAGAGATGGCAAATAGCTGAATAAATATAACAGACTCCTTTTTCCCCCCTTATCTAAGTTTTATGAAAATATGTATGATTGTTGACAAGCAAAACTTCTGACACTGCCTGGTGAGATTTCCAAGGTATGGAGATATGATGCATACAGCTATAGCAAAAAGATCAATGCAGGGGAATAAAGGAAAGGAAACTACATATGGTTGCAAAGTTTTGCCATCACTGTTTTGCATGAAGTACAATATTAACAAGTACACTGAGAAAGTTAGATATTATAATCCCTAGATCAACCACTTAAAAATACAAAGAAATACAGCTAAAAATACAATAGATATAATTAAATGCCAAAAATTAAACTTAACAAAATCCAAAGAACAGGGGGAAACAAAAACAAACAAAAATGAGGACAAACAGAAAACAAATAATAAAATTATATGCCTAAATTCAACCATATCACATTAAATCTTAATGGTCTAAACCAGGGTCAGCAAAATTTTTCTGTAAATGACCAGAAAGTAAATACTTGAGGAGTTTGGGACATATAATCTCTGTCACAACTACTCAACTCTGTCTTGTAGCAGAAAAGTAAACACAGATAATAACTAAATAAAGCATGTGGCTGTATTCCAATAAAATTTAATTTCCAAATTGGGCATTTGGCCTGAGGGCCATAGTATACTCACTCCTAAGATAAACACTGCAATTAAAGGCCATAAATTGACACAACAAATAAAAAGAGACACTGTTACATGCTTCCTGCAAGAAATACATATTAAACATAAAGACACAGATAGGTTGAAAGTAAATGGATATAAAAAGATATACCACACAAAGACTAAGAACAGGAAGGCTAGAGTGGCTCTTAACATTAGATAAAGAGATAACAATTATCAATGTGTTGTGCCTAAGGACAGAGTTTCAAAATGCATGAAGCAAAAATTGACAGAAATAAAGGGGACAACACACAATTCCACAAAAATATTAGGTAATGTAAAAACCCTTCCCTCAGCAACTGATATAACTAGACAAAAGAAAACCCAGAAAAGACACAGATCTTAACAATACTATGGACCACCTTGATTTAACTGACAATTATAAAAGTTACATCAACAACTGCAAAATACAAATTATATTCACAGAGATATGGTACAGTAACCAAGACAGACTATATGTTGGCTATAAAATAAGTTTCAATAAATTTAAGAGGCTTGGAAAAAAGAGGACTCAAATAAATAAAATCAGAAATGAAAGGGGAGACATTACAATTGATACCACAGAGATACAAAGGATAAGATTATATTATGAACAGTTATACGCAACAAATTTGACAACCTCTAAGAAACTGATAAATTCCTAGAAACATACAACCTACCAAGACTGAATCATGAAGAAATAGAAAATATGAAATTGAATCAGAATCAAAAACCTCCCGACAAACAGAAGTCCAGGACCATATGGCTTCACTGGTGAATTCTACCAACCATTCAAAGGAAAATCAATACCAATCCTCAAACTCTTCCAAGAAACACTCCCAAATTCAATTTATGAGGCCAGCATCACCCTGATGCAAAAACCAGAAAACAATGCCATGAGAAAAGAAAATTACAGGCCAATATTCCTGATGAACATAGATGCAAAAATCCTCAACAAAATATTAGCAAACCAAATTCAACAATACATTAAAAGGATCATACAGCATGATCAAGTGGGATTTATTCCAGGGATGTAAGGATGATTCAATATCCACAAATCAATCAATGTGATATACCACATCACAAAATGAAGGACAAAAATCATATGATATCTCAATAAATACAGAAAAAGCATTGGACAAAATTCAACATCCGTTTATGCTTAATACTCTCAACAAAGCAGATATAAAGGGAATATACCTCAACCTAATAAAGGCCATATATGACAAGCCCACAGCTAACATACTCAATGGTGAAAAGCTGAAAGCTTTACTTCTAAGAGTAGGAACAAGACAAGGATGGCCACTCTTACCTCTTTTATTCAATATAGTATTAGAACTCCTAGCCAGAGCAATTTAGCCAAAAAAAGAAAAAGGTATTCAAATTGGAAAGGAAGAAGTAAAACTGTCACTATCTGCAAGTGACATAAAGAAAACGCTGAAGTCTCTACCAAAAACTGTTAGAACTAATAAGTGAATTGAGTAAAGTTGCAGGACACAAAATCAATATTCAAAAATTTGTTGTGTTTCTATACACAAATAAACTATCAGAAAAAGAAACTAAGAAAACAATCCCAATTGCAATTGCAACAAAGAATAAAAAAACCTAGGGATAAATTTAATCAAGGAGGGAAAGACCTGTATGCTTTAAGACATTAATTAAAGAAAATGAAGATGACACAAATAAATGGAAAGATATTCTGTGCTCATGGATCACAAGAATTAATATCATTAAAATGTCCATATTACCCAAAGCAATCTACAGATTCAATGCAATCCCTATCAAAATTCCAATGGCATTTTTCACAGAAATTGAACAAAAATTCCTAAAATTCCTAAAATTTGTATGGAATCACAAAAGAACCCAAATAGCCAAAGCAATCTTGAGAAAGGACAACAAAGATGGAGGTAACACACTCCCTGATTTCAAACTATATTACAAAGCTATAGTAATCAAAACAGTACGGTATTGGCCTAAAAACAGATGTATAGATAAACGGAACAGAATAGTGAGCCCAGAAATAAACCCACTAATATATGGTCAATTAATATACAACAAAGGAACCAAAACTATACAATGGGAAATGGACAGTCTTTTCAATAAATGGTATTGGGAAAACTAAACAGCTACATGCAAAAGAACGAAACTGGACCCTTTACTTTACACTATACACAAAAATTAACTCAAAATAGATTAAATGCCTGAATGTACGACCTGAAACCATAAAACTCCTGGAAGAAAATATAAGCAGTAAGCTCCATAACACTGGTCTTGGCAATGATTTTTTGGATTTGACACCAAAAGCAAAAGCAACAAAAAGTAAAAATAAATCAGTGGAACTACATCAAACTAAAAATCTTCTGTATAGTAAAGGAAAACATCAACAAAATGAAAAGGCAGCCTACTGAATAGGAGAAAATATTTGCAAATCATATATCTGATAAGGGGCTAATATCCAAAATATATAAAGAACTCATACAATTCAATAGCAAAAAACCCCAAACAACCTGATTTAAAAATGGGCAGAGGATTTGCACAGACATTTTTCCAAAGAAGACATACAGATGGCCAACATATACAAGAAAGGATGCTCAATATCACTAATCATCAGGGAAATGCAAATCAAAACCACAATGAGCTATCACATGTTAGGAAGGCTGTCATCAAAAAAACAAGAAATAACAAGTGTTGGCGAGGATGTGAAGTAAAGGGAACATGTGCACTGTTGGTGGAAATATAAATTTGTGCAACCATTAAGGAAAACAGTATGAAGGTTCCTCAAAATCAAAAACAGAACTACCACATGATCCAACAATTTCACTTCTGGGCATTTCTAAAGAAAACAAAAATACTAATTCAAAAACATATATGCACCCCCATGTTGATTGCAGGACATCTACAATAGCCAAGACATGAAAACAATCTAAGTGTTCACTGATGGATGAACGGATAAAGCAAATGTGGTATATATATATATATATATATATATATATATATATATATATATATATACATACACACACACACACACACACACACACACACACACACACACACACACACTGGAATATTATTCAGGCATAAAAAAAAGGAAATCTTGCCACTTGCAACACATGGATGGACCTTGAGGGCATTACGATAAATCAGACAGAGAAAGACAAATACCGTATGACCTCACTTATATGTGGAATCTTAAAAACAAAACAAAACACCCCACAAACTTACAGATGCAGAAAACAGATTGGTGGTTGCCACAGGTGGGGCTAAGGGGTAGGTGAAGTAGGTGAAGGGGGTCAAAAGGTACACATTTCCAGTTATAAAATAAGTCCCAGGGATGTAATGTATACAGCATGGTGACTATAGTTAATATTACTGTATTGCATATTTGAAAGTCACTAAGAGAGTAAATCTTAAAAGTTCTCATCACAAGAGAAAGAAAATTTTGTAACTATGTATGGTGACAGATGTTAACTAGACTTACTGAAGTGAACATTTCACAATATATACAAATGTCAAATCATTATGTTGTACACCTGTAACTAATATATATGTCAACTTTAAAAAAATGCTAAAAATAAAAAAATAAATTTAAGAAGCTTGAAATCATATAGACTATATTCTCTGACAACAAAGTAAATTAAGAAATCTATTAATAAGATATCCAGAAAAATCTCAAATATCTTAGAAATTAAATAACATACTTTATAATAATTCACAAGTCAAAGATAATAAGGAAGTTAAAAATAGTTTAAACTTAATGACAATTAAAATATAATGTAGGGCTTCCCTGGTGGCGCAGTGGTTGAGAGTCCACCTGCCGATGCAGGGAACATGGGTTCGTGCCACGGTCCGGGAAGATCCCACATGCCGCGGAGCGGCTGGGCCCGTGAGCCATGGCTGCTGAGACTGTGCATCTGGAGCCTGTGCTCCGCAATGGGTGAGGCCACAACAGTGAGAGGCCCACGTACCGCAAAAAAAAAAAAAAAAAAAAAAAATGTAAAAATTGCTGCAGTGCAACTAAAGTAGTGCTCCAAGGAAAACATAAATTCTTTATTTTAATTGAAGTATAGTTGATTTACAGTATTGTGTTACTTTCAGGTGATTATATATATATATAATATTGTGTATAATATAAAAACATAAGTATATAAATATACAAAATATATATTTTTTCCCATTATTTTTCATTATAGGTTATTATAAGATACTTAATATAGTTCCCTGTGCTGTAGAATAAATCTTTGTTGCTTATCTATTTTATGTATAGTAGTTTGTATCTGTTAATCCCATACTCCTAATTTATCCCTCCTCCCCTTCCTTTCCCCTTTGGTAACCACCAGTTTGTTTTCCATGTCTGTGAGTCTATTTATGTTTTGTACATAGATTCATTTGTATTATTTTTTAAACTACATATATAAGTGATACATATAATATTTGTCTTTCTCTGTCTGACTTACTTCACTTACTATGATATTATCGAGGTCCATTCATGTTGCTGCAAATGGAAATATTTCATGCTTTTTTACGGCTAATATTCCATTGTGTATATATACCATATCTTCTTAAGGCAACTGACTGTTGATGGGCACTTGGGTTATTTGCATGTCTTGGCTATTGTAAATAGTGCTATGAACATTGGGGTGCACATGTATCTTTTTGAATTAGAGTTTTCATCTTTTCCAGATACATACCCAGGAGTGGGACTGCTGGGTCATATGATAACTTTATTTTTAGTTTTTTAAGGAACCTCAATACTATTTTCCACAGTGCCTGTACCAATTTATATTCCCACCAACAGTGTAAGAGAGTTCCCTTTTCTCCACACCCTTTACAGTGCTTATTATTTGTAGACTTTTTGATGATGGCCATTCTGACCAGTGTGAGGTGATATCTCATTGTGGTTTTGATTTGCATTTCTCTAATAATTAGCGATGTTGAGCATCTTTTCATGTGCCTGCTGGCCATCTGTTATGTCTTCTTTGGAGAAATGTCTGTTTAGGTCTTCTGCCCATTTTTTGATTGAGTTGTTTGTTTGTTTGATATTGAGTTGTATGAGCTGTTTGTATACTTTGGAAATTAAGCCCTTGTCTGTAGCATCATTTGCAAATATCTTCTCCCAGTCCGTAGGATGTCTTTTTGCTTTGTTTATGGTTTCCTTTGCTGTGAAAAGCTTTTAAGGTTGACTAGGTTCCATTTGTTTACTTTTATTTTTATTTCTTTTGCCTTGAGAGACTGATCTAAGAAAATACTGCTATGATTTGTGTCCGAGAATGTTTTGCTTATGTTCTCTTCTAGGATTTTTATGGTGTCATGTCTTATATTTAGGTCTTTGAACCATTTTTGTAAATGCTGTGAAGGAGTATTCTAATTTCACTGACTTACATGTAACTGCCCAGCTTTCCCAACACCACTTGTTGAAGAGACTGTCTTTTCTTCATTGTATATTCTTGTCTCCTTTGTCATGTATTAATTAACTGTAGGTGTGTGGGTTTATTTCTTGTCTCCTCTGTCATGTATTAATTAACCTTAGGTGTGTGGATTTATTTTTGGCCTCTCTATTCTGTTCCATTGATCTATATGTCTGTTTTTGTGCCAATACCATGCTGCTTTGATTACTGTAGCTTTTTAGTATTGCCTGAAATCTCACAGGAGGGTTATTCCTTCAGCTTTGTTCTTAAACATTCCGTTTTTTTAGTTTTGTAATTTTTTTTTTAAATTTAAGTACAGTTGATTTACAATGTTGTGCCAATCTCTGCTGTACAGCAAAGTGACTCAGTTATACACATATAGACATTCTTTTTTTATATTCTTTTCCATTATGGTTTATCACAGGATATTGAATATAGTTTCCTGTGCTATGCAGTAGGACCTTGTTGTTTATCCATCCTATATATAATAGTTTATATCCCAAATAGCTAATCCCAAACTCCCAGTCCTTCCCTCCCCCATGTCCCTCCCCCTTGGCAACCACAAGTCTGTTCTCTATGTCTGTGAGTCTGTTTCTGTTTTGTAGATATGTTCATTTGTGCCACAGTTTAGATTCTACGTATAAGTGATATCATATGGTATATGTCTTTCTCTTTCTGACTACCATCACTTGTTCTTATACATTCTTATAAGAGAATATCTACAACATATGACCTAACAATCCACCTAAAAATGCTATAAAAAGGAGAGCAAACTAAACCCAAAATAGAAGAAAGGAATTCATAAAAAGGAAAAATCACCAAAATAGAAAAAAATATATAAAATTAAAATGCCAAAAGTTGGTTCTTTGAAAAGAGAAACAAAATTGACAAATCTCAAGCTAGACTAACTGATAAAGAAAAAGAACACAAATGATCAATATCAAAGATAAGAAAGGGGTTATCACCACAGTCCTATAGACATTAAATAGAAAATAAGAGAATACTATGAACAACTTTAAGCCAACATTTGACAACTTGGATGAATTGGATATACTATAAGTTCTTGTGTGGACCTATTTTTTCATTTCCCTTTGGTGGAAAACTAGGAGTGAAACTGCTGGGAGGAAAGGAGAGATTGCTGCTGCACAATGTGGAAGAAGTGAAAGAATTTTCCAGTGATGGAAATGACTTGTGGCTTTTAAAAGAACTAATGGCTAATACTCAATTCCAAGTTGTTCTCTGGACTATGCTGCCAAATAAAGAAATTGAGGAAGGCTATTAGGAAGTAAACCTGAAAGATGAGAAGATGAAAAATAAGAAATAAAATATATGAAAATTAGAGAAACAATCAGAGTCAAGTAGGCTAATGTTACTAATATATTACTAATATAATAGTTTTAGGAAGAGAACACAAAGAAAATGGAGATGAGAAACATTATCAAAGAAATATCCACAAATTTCCACATCAGAAGAACCTAAGTCTTGAGATCGAAGAAGTTCACCAATTGCTCAGGAGAAAACTTTGAGTTAAAAAAAAAAGACTACAAAACAATAGGAAATTTCAGAAAACCTAAGGTAAACACACAATCCAAAATACTTCCAGAGCAACAATGGCAAAACAAAACAAAACAAAAAAACAGAAATAAAAGACAAAGCCATTTACTAAGGGTCTTGGAGAACTGGGGATCAGAATGGCACTGGACTTCATAGAATTAAGAGCCAATTAACATAGACTGCTAGAAAATAAAGCAAAATGCCTTAAAATTTTAGAATGAAAATAATTTTCAACCTGGAAATTTAAAAAATCAAATTCTATATTTAATCAACACAAGGGAAACCCAGCTTGTTCTTGTGAGTTCCCAAAGCACAGGCTCCTGAGGTTGAAGATTCACTCACTGTGTTTCACTCAGCAGGTTTTGACAGCACTACCAAGCAGAGCTCTACTAATTCTTATTTTCATCCTCTTCCTCTTCCTCCATAGCTTTATTGAGGTATAATTTACATAGTATAATATTCACTCATTTTGAGTGTACAATTGAATGATTTTTAGTATATTTACAGAGTTGCGCAACCACTGCCCCAATCTATTTTTGTTTTTTCGATCTAGGCAGTGAAGGAAATCTCTGCCAAATCATTAGCTGACCATGAAGATATCACAAAAGAGACCTGAGTGGCCACAAATGAGAAATATAGAACTTTTACAGCAACTATCATCAGATACCTCACTCTCATTTGTTGTCACTCTCCATTCCCAATCCAATCTAGGCAATCATTACTCTGTTTCTATAGATTTGCCTTTTCGAGACATTTTATATCAGTGGAATCATATGATATCAGATCTTTTGTGTCTGGCTTCTTCATTTAGCATAATGTTTTTAAGGTTCATCCTCAACTCAGCATTTTCTATCCAACCAAACTACCAATCAAGTGTGTAAGTAAATACACAGATTAAAAGAATTCACCAACCCAATGTCCTTTACAATGAAGCTCCTGGAGAATGCACTTGAGCAAAATGAAGAAAGAAGAAAGCAAAGGAATTAAGAAGAGAGTGATGTCAGCGAAAATTGCCAAGTAGGGAACTCTAAAAGTCCTTCCCTCCACAAAAGCAACAAATAAAGTGTCAAAAACTTCCAGAATCAACTTTTTCCTAAATTCTGGAATTTAATCAAAACCTTGCAAAAAACAGGGGAATGCTTAGTGAAGAAAAAATCAGCTAAATTTGGTAAAGAGTTTTGTGGCATTTTAACTTGCCTGGGAACAGCTCCACCAACCCACTTTGGCTGTGGCCTTGAAAATAACAGGTCTCATTCCTGATTTAGGTTCCCACTACTAGAGAGAGAAATACAGACCAGTCTCAAAGAATAGTGGTGGCATTTTTTTTGACCTCTCTGGTGGCTCCCCGAAGAATCATCTCAAAGGCCTTGCCTATATTTCACCTAAGAACTCTCCCAGGTCTGAGGCTACTATCTGAATCTATTTGTCAAAACTTTTATATGGAAATGTATTAGCCACTTCCACCTAGGAAGGGATAACAACTGGAGCAAACAATAGGCAAAACAAAAAACTCAGGAGGAAAGGCTAGGGAAAGAGATGTGTTGGGGAATAAAGGCACTGAAAGACTCTCAGATGTTCCAAGGAATTTAGAAGGCTACATGCATGCTAAAGGCTAGGCTCATGCTCACAGAAAGGCTTGAGGAGTTCCCAAGCTCTCACCCCTGGCTGACCTTCAGGTTCCTCACAAGCAATAAGTGAAGGCAAAGGCAGAGCTGTAAACTTCCAGACTGAGTACTGAAGGCACACTCCAACACACACACAGAGGTCATATGCAAAGACTGGGAAAGGGCTTTTTTTCTTTTTTTGGTTCTAGGTATTAAAGGAAATCTGTGCCAAATCATTAGCTGACCATGAAGATATCAAAAAGACACTTGAATGGCCACACATGACAAATAAAGACTTTATACTATTAGTTCAGAAAACTCATTAAGCAAAAAAAACAACAATTACAACAAGCAAGAACAACAGACCCTGGGAAGGGGGGAAAATCTGATTTCCACAGTTAGCACATTATAATACTCAAAATACCCAGTTTCAACAACAACAAAAAATACAGGGCATGGAAATAATAAAGTATGGCCCACACACAGGAAAAAAGAAATTAATAGAAACCTTCCCTGAGGAAGCAGAGATATTGGACTTACTAGAGAAAGACTTCAAATAAACTAATTTAAATATGCCCAAAGAGCTAAAGGAAACCATGAGAAAAGTGTCTTGCCAAAATATCAATATCATTAAAATATCAATAAAGAAATGGAAATTATAAAAAGGAATCAAATAGAAATTCTGGAGAAGAAAATTACAATAACTGAAGTGAAGAATTCACTAGAAAGGTTCAACAGTAGATATGACCAGGCAGAAGAAAGAAGCAGCAAATTTAAAGATAAGTCAATGACATTACCCAATCTGATGACTGGAAAGAAAAAACAATGAAGAAAAATGAACAGTGCCTAAGGTACCTGTGGGACTACACAAGAATACCAACAAATGCATAATGGAAGACCCAGAAGGATAGGGGAGAGAGAAAGGGCAGAAAGAATGTTTGAAGAAAAAATAGCAGAAAATTTCCCAAATTTGATGAAATACACACACTGACACATCCAAGAAGCTCAACAAATTACAAGCAAAATACACTCAAAGAGATTCACACTCAGATGCATTATAAGCAAACTGTTAAAAGACGAAGAGAAAATCTTGAAGAAAAGCAGCAATTTATCACTTACAAGGGATTCTCAATTGGAGAAAAGGCTGATTTCTCATCAGAAATTATGGAAGCCAGAAAGCAGTGGGATGACAAAGTTACTAAAAGCAAAAAACACGTCAACCAAGAAATCTATATCTGGAATACTACCTTCAAATGAAAAGAAATCGAGACATTTGTAGATAAACAAAAACCGAGAGAGTTCATTGCTTGTAAACCTGCCTTACAAGAAATGCTAAAGGAAATCCTCAGGCTGAAATAAAAGGACAGTACACAGTAATTAGAATTCACACGAAGAAATAAAGAACACCAGTAAACATAACTACATAGGTAAATATAAATGTCAGTATCAATGAATTTTTGGATGTGAGTCCTCTTTTGTCCTGTATGATTTAAAAAACAAATACATAAAAATGCAAATCTAGGTTGATAGATTATGCAATGTATAAAGACAATAACAACATAAAGGTGGGATATAGCTATATAAGAGTAAAGTTTTATATAATTTTGAAACTAAATTGATATTAATTCCAACTAGATTGTTGTAAATTCAGTTATTCCCCAGTGCAACCACTAGGAAAATAACTAAAATATATATGACAAGGGAAATAAAAAGGGAATAAAAATGATACACTAGGAAGAATCTATTAAACATAAAAGAAGGCATTAATGGAGGAATTGAAGAATAAAAAAAGATAAAAGACTTATAGAAGACAAATAGCAAAATGGGTAGAGCTGTTCTTCCTTATTAGTTATTACATTAAATGTCACAAACAATTAAAAAGCAGAGATTGGCAGAATGGATTAAAAATATGATCCAATTATATGTTGTCTAAAGATATTCACTTTAGATCCAATCACAAAATAAGCTGAAAGTGAAAGAATGAAAAAGATATTTGATGCAGACAATAACCAAAAGAAAGCTGGAGAGGGTATACTAACATTAGATGAAAACGAACTTTAAGACAAAAATTGTTAAAAGGGAAAAAAAAGGATATTATGTAACGATAAAGGGGTGAATTCATTAAAAAGAAAACAATTATAAACATATATGTACCTAACAACAGAAGGAAAAACTGACAGAATTGAAAGAAGAAACACACAGTTTAACAATAACAATTGGAGCCTTCAAAACCCCACTTTCAATAATGAATGAAAAACTAGACAGAAGATCAAAAAGGAAAGAGAAGACATGAACAACACTATAAGCCAAATAGACCTAACAGACTATACAGAACACTTCAGTCAATGACAGCAGAATATACATTCTTCTTAAGTACACATAAAACATCCAGGACAAACTATATGTTAGACCACAGAAGTCTCAAAAAGTTTTAAAACACTGATATGCAAAGTATTCTCTCTGACCACAATGGAATGAAACTACAAATCAATAACAGAAGTAAAACTGGAAAATTTACAAATATGTGTAAATTAAAAACATATTCTTAAACAACCAATGGGTCAAAGAGAAAAATAACAGAAGACTGAGAAAACACGTTGAGACGTGAAAACAAGGAGACAACATACCAAAACCTATGGGATGCAGCAAAAGCAGCACTCAGAGCAAAACATACAGCTATAAATGCCTATACTAAAAAAATTGCTCAAATCAATATCTAACATTAAACATTAAAGAACTAGTAAAAATAAGAGCAAACTAAATCAAAAGCTACAAGGATGAAGGAAATAAAGATTAGAGTGGAGATAAATGAAATAGAGATAAAATAGCAACAGAGAAAATCAACAAAACAAAAAGTTGGTTATTTGAAAAGTTTAAAATTGATGAAGACTAAGAAAAAAAGACTCAAATTACTAAAATCATAAATGACTTTGTATCCTGTAACTTTGCTGAATTCATTAGGTCTAAATTTTTTATGTGGATTCTTTAGGATTTCTACACATAAGACCATGTCATGTGTGACTGGAGAATACTTTGTCCTTTCCTATTTGAATGTCTTTTTTCTTTTTCTTGACCAATTGCTCAAGTGACAGCTTCCATAATGTTAAGTAAAAGTGGTGAGAGTGGGCATCCTTGACTTGTTCTTTATCTTAGAGGGGAAAGCTTTCAGTCTTTCACCAGTGAGTACAATGTTAGCTGTGGGTTTTCCATATTTCCATATTTCCAATGTTAGCTGTGGGTTTTTACCTTTTGTCATGTTGAGGAAGTTCCCTTCTATTCCTTGCTTCTGAGATTTTACCAAGAAAGGGTATTGGGTTTTGCCAAATGCTTTTTCTGCATCAAATGAGATAGTGATGTATCTTCTTTGCCCCTGCCTTCTGTTAATGTGGTGTATTATACTGATTAATTTTAAACTGTTGAACCACCTTTGTATTCTTGGGATTAATCCCACTTAGCCATAGTGCATAATCTTTTATTGTGCTGCTAAATATGGTTTTCAAGTATTTTACTGAGAATTTTTGCACCCGTATTTTAAGAGATATTGGTCTGTAGTTTTCTTTTCATGTGATATCTTTGTCTGGCTTTTATATCAGAGTAATATTGGTCTCATAGAAGAGCTGAGAAGTGTCCCTTCCTCTTCAATTTTTTGGAAGAACTTGGGAAGGACTAGTATTAATTCTTCTTTAAATGTTTGGTAGAATTCACCAGTAAGGCCAACAAATCTTAGACTCTTCTCTGTTGGGAGATTTTGTATTACAAATTCAATCTCCTGATGTTTTATAGGTTTACTCAGATATTCTATTTCTTCTTGAGTAAGTTTTGGTAATTTCTGTGTTTCTAGTAATTTTTCTATTGCATCTAAATTACCTAATTGGCATACAATTAATTATTCATAATTTTCTCTTATGATCCTTTATTTCTTTAAGCTCATAGAAATGTCCCCACACAAAATCAGTGGTATTTTATACACAATTAATAAATAACACAAAAAGGAAATTAAGAAAACCAGTTTTTTAGCATCAAAAATAATATGTAGGAATACATTTAACCAAAGAGGTATAAGGCTTGTACACTGAAAACTGTAAGAAACTGCTGGAAGAAATTAAAGAATACCTAAATAAATGGAAATATATCCCATGTTCACAGATTGGAAGATTCAATATTGTTAAGATGGCAATAATCCCCCAAAGTGACCTACAAATGCAATGCCATCCATATCAAAATTCCAACAGTCTTGTCTTTTTCTTTTTTTTTTTGCAGAAATGGAAGCACAGATTCTAAAACTCACATAGAATTGCAAGGGATCTCAAATAACCAAACAACCTGGCAAAAGAACAAAGTTGGAAGACTCATACTTCACAATTTCAAAACTTAATATAAAGCTATAGTAAACAAAACAGTGTGGTACTGAAATAAGGGTAGACTTACAGATCAAGGGAACAGAACTGAGAGTCCAGAAATAAACACATAAACCTATGGTCAAAGGTTTTCTACAAAGGTGCCAAGATTATTCAATGAAGAAAAAAACTGTCTTTTTAAGAAATGGTGATGAGAAAACTGCATACCTAATGCAAAAATATAAAGTTGGTGTCTTACAGTTTTCAAGTACAGGTGTTTTTTTTTTTTTTGCGGTACGCGGGCCTCTCACTGTTGTGGCCTCTCCCATTGCGGAGCACAGGCTCTGGGCGCTCAGGCTCAGCAGCCATGGCTCACGGGCCTAGCCACTCCATGGCATGTGGGATCTTCCCAGACCAGGGCACGAACCCGTGTCCCCTGCATCAGCAGGCGGACTCTCAACCACTGCACCACCAGGGAAGCCCCCAAGTACAGGTCTTTTATCTCCTTAGGCAGGTTTATTCCTAGGTATTTATTCTTGTTGACGCAATTGTAAATGGGACTGTTTCCTCAATTTCTCTTTCTGAGCATTTGTTGTTAGTGTATAGAAATGCAACAGACTTCTGTATATTAATTTTGTATCCTGCAACTTTATCAAATTCATTGATGAGCTCTAGAAGTTTTCTGGTGGCATCTTTAGGATTTTCTATGAATAGTATCAGGTCATCTTCAAACAGTGACAGTTTTACTTCTTATTTTCCAATTTGGATTCCTTCTATTTCTTTTTCTTGTCTGACTGCTGTGGCTATGACTTCCAATACTATGTTGAATAAAACTGGTGAGAGTAGGCATCCTTGTCTTTTTCCTATCTTAAAGGAAATGATTTCAGCTTTTCAAAATTGAGTATGATGTTAGCTGTGGGCTTGTCATATACAGCCTTTATTATGTTGAGGTATGATCCCTCTATGCCCACTTTCTACAGAGTTTTTATAATAAATGGATGTTGAATTTTGTCAAAAGCTTTTTCTGTGTCTAATGAGATGATCATATAATTTTTATTCTGCAATTTGTTAATGTGGTGTGTCACAGTGATTGATTTGCAGATATTGAAAAATCCTTGCATCCTGGAATAAATCCCACTTGATCATGGTGTATGATTCTTTTGATGTATTGTTGGATTCAGTTTGCTAATATTTTGATGAAAGTAACTGAAGATGACACTAATATTTGGAAAGATATACCTTGTTCATGGACTGGAAGAATTAATATTATTCAAATGAGCATTCTGCCCAAGGCAATCTACAGATTCAATGCAATCCCTATGAAAATATCAATGGCATTTTTCACAGAACTAGAACAAATAATTTTAAGATTTGTATGGAAACACAAAAGACCCCAAATAGCCAAAACAATCTTGAGAAAGAGGAACAGAACTGGAGGTATCATGCTCCCTAACTTCAGACTATATACAAAGCTACAGTAATCAAAACAGTATGGATAAACAAAAAGGTCTTACTGTATAGTACAGGGAACTATATTCAATATCCTGTAATAAACCATAATGGAAAGAATATGAAAAAGAATATATATATATGTGTGTGTGTATGTATAACTGAATCACTTTGCTGTACATCAGAAACTAACACAACATGGTAAATCAACTGTACTTCAATTTAAAAAAAATAACAGTAGGATACAAAACATACACATAGATCAATGAAATAGAACAGAGGGACCAAGAAATGAACCCATGAATTTATGGTCATTTAATCTACCACAAAGTAGGCAACAATATACAATGGAGAAAAGAAAGTATCTTCAATAAGTGGTGTTGGGAAAACTGGATAGCTACATGTAAAAGAATGAAACTAGAACACTCTCTAACACCATATACAAAAATTAACTCAAGATGGTTTAAAGACCTAAATGTAACACTGGAAACCATAAGATTCCTAGAAGAAAACATGGGTGAAACACTCTTTGACATAAATTGTAGCAATATGTTTTTGAATCTGTCTCCTAAAGCAAAGGAAATAAAAGCAAAAATAAACAAATAGGCCCTATTAAACTTAAAAGCTTCTGCACAGCAAAGGAAACCACTGACAAAACAAAATGATAACCTACTGATGGGAGAAAATATTTGCAAATGATATGACCAATAAGGGGTTAATATCTAAAATACATAAACAGCTCATACAACTCAACATCAAGAAAACAAACAACCCAATTAAAAAATGGGAAGAACACCTGAATAGACATTTATCCAAAGAAGACATAGAGATGGCCAACTGGTACATGAAAAGATGTTCAACATCGTTAATCATCAGAGAAATGCAAATTAAAATCATAACAAGATAGCACCTCACACTTGTCAGAATGTCTATCATGAAAAAGAACACAAATAACAAATGTTGGTGAAGATGTGAAGAAAAGGGAACCCTGGTTCACTTTTGTTGGGAATATAAATTAGTGCAGCCACTGTGGAAAACAGAATGGAGATTTTTCAAAAAACTAAAAATAGAACTACCATATGACTCAGCAATTCTATTCCTGGGTATTTATCTGAAAAAAATGAAAACATACATGCATCCCAATGTTCACAGCAGCATTACTTACAATTGCCAAGATATGGAAGCAACCCAGTGTCCATCAACAAATGAATGGAATTAGAAAATGTGGTATACATATACTATGGAATATCACTCAGCCACAAAAAAGAATGGAAGTTTGCCGTTTGTAACAACATGGATGGACTTGGAGGGTATTATGCTAAGTGAAATAAGTCAGAGAAAGACAAATACTGTATGATATCACTTATATGTGGAATCTGAAAAATGAAAGTAACTATTAAATATAACACAAAGAAACAGACTCACAGATATAGAGAACAAACCAGTGGTTACCAGTAGGGAGAGGGAAGGGGGAGGGGCAATATGGGGGCAGGGAATTAAGAGGTACGAACTACCATGTATAAAATAAGTAAGTTACAAGGATATATAGTATAACACAGGGAACATAGCCAACATTTTATAATAACTATAAATGAAATATAACCTTTAAAATTGATTCAGTATTCTGCATACCTGAAACTTACATAATATTGTACATCAACTATACCTCAATTTTAAAAAGTGAATGTTGGCTTATAACTCACACCATATACAAAAATTAATTCAATGGACCTAAATGTAAGAGCTAAATGTAAGAGTTAAAACTGTAAAACTCATAGGGATAAACCTTTATGACCTGAGATTTGGCAATTTCTCAGAAATGACATCAAAGGCAAGGGCAACAGAAGAAAAAACGATAAATTGGACTTCAACAAATTTAAAAAAATGTGTACATATAAGTATACTATCAAGAGAATGAAAAGACAAAGGAAAAAGTCCTTGACAATTATATATCTGATAAGAGTCTAGTGTCTATTATTACATATCTGATAAGGGTCTTATATACACATACCTAATACCTAATAAATATATGTATATATTTATTACACACACACATTGACACACACACACATACATAGGGAGAGAGAGAAGGGGAGGAAGGCAGAAGGGAAGTGGGAGAGAGAGGGAGAGAACAGATGAGGGTCTAGTATCTAGAACTCTTAAAACTCAACAACAAAAAGAAAACAATCTAATTAAAATATGGTCAAAGGACATGAATAGACCTTTCTCCAAGGAGAAATACAAATGGCCAATAACACATGAAAAGACACTCAAAATCATTAGTCATTAGAGAAATAAATATCAAAATCACAATGAGATACCACTTCACACCCACTAGATTGGTTATGATAAAAAAAAAGATCCTAACAAGGATGTCAAGGAATTGGAACCCTCACACATTGCTATTGGGAATGTAAAGGGGTATAGCCACTGTGGAAAACAGTTCGGCAGTTCCTCAAAATGTTAAACACAGAACTACCATACGACCTGTCAAATCTACTCACAGGCATATATCCAAGAGAAATGAAACCAGGTGTTCAAACAGAAATCTGTACACAAATATTCACAGCAATATTATTCATAACAGCCAAAGAGTAAAAACAACTGAATGTCCATTAACTGAGAAATAAATAAAATGTGGCTTACCCATACAATGGAATATTATTCATCCATAAAAAGGAATGAAGTACTGGTACATGCTACACAGGGATGAACTTTGAATACCTTATGGCAAATAAAAGAAGCCACAAACAAAAGGTAATATATTTTATAATTATATTAAATGAGATGTCCAGAATAAGTAAATCCACAAAGACAAAAAGCAGATTAGTGTTTGCTGGTGGCTGGGGAGAGGACTGTATGAGGGAGTACTGCTTAATGGGTATGAGGTTGCTTTGGGGGTAATAAAAATGTTCTGGAATTAGATAGTGGTGATGGTTGCATGATATTGTACATTTATAATGGTTTAAATGATGAGTTTTACTTCAATCAAAAAGAAGAAAAAAGAAACCTGAGAATTGCAAGGGGAATATCCCCAGATAACAGTAGAAGTCCATTCCAGGAAAACAGCTTCACAGCAGTACTGAAGAGTAATTAATCCATACTGGAACAGGATAATGGAAGATTCTAAAAGGAAAGTCTCCTTCAGGGGAAAAACTGCCAACTGATATATATGACCATAAGGAAAATATATATAAGTGTGGCAGAGTTGTTGGAGCAACTGATGCGCAAAGTTAACAACAGTTGCATAGAAAAACAAGACAAACGTTAACTCCAGGAAAAAAGACGGATTGTATGAAACGGAGATATGCACCTCTCAGCCAAGCAACTGTATTTATATAGTCATATAATATAAAGAGTGATGATGCTCTAAATGAAATTTAAATAACTATGTGATGGGGAGGGGGTAGATAGAAGGGTTGAAGAAGTGAGGGGACTGATGTGAAAGACATAAATTCTCATTTTCCAAAAGACGCTTTCAAAATATAATATAAAAAATGAGAAATATGGAAACAATTTAAGTATTTTCTTTAGAATATGGAGTTAAATACTAGAAGAAAATGCTAATAGAGTATTTTTTATAACTTGTAACTTTTAAATTACATACACAGATTGGTTGACAAAAATTTGGAAACTAAATTAATAAATAATCTTTACTTTATTAAAAAGTAGCTGGTGTGGGAAAGACTACTTGTTCTTCGCAAGAGCAATTCTTCCTTTCTGCTTCAGCAATAGAATTAGCTGGCTGGAAAACTAAAGATTATATTTTCCAGTCTGCTTTGTACAGCATGACTAAGTTCTGGCCAATGAGAAATTAAATAGAAGTTATATATGCAACTTCTGGGTGATACTTTTTAGAACTTTCTTCCTCCTTCCTTCCTGATGGCTAGAGAGGGGACATGTGGCTGGAGCAGAGGCATTCATCTTGTGCAATAAGATAGAAGCCATGTATTGAGGATGGTAAAGCCATAGGACAGTATAATACAGGGGCTGGTAGCAACTTCACAAACCAGAATGAGTACACCAGCTCAAAATTTTACATGATACAGAAGATACAGAAATAAACTTCTATCTTGTTTCAGTCACTGTTATTGTGGTCTCCCCTTTAGAGCAGTCAAACCTATAACCAAATATAGACAGAAATCAACCAAAAGAATATAATAAAATTTCTTATGTACCTAAGGTTTGCAGCTAAGCAAATATTAACTTTACATGAGTGCTAAAACTCTCTTATGAAAGTTGAGAATTATGATAAAAATTTACCTTTTTTAACTGGAGACTGATGTTGTTGTTCATTAAGACCTTGAGAAAAGGCTTGCATTCCACTCGTCTTACACTATTGAAAGAAGAAAATACACTTTTTATCTAAGATTTTAAAATTTTATCTAACACTGTGTTTTTAATCCATTTTTAGTTTATTTTTGTGTATGGTGTTAGGGAGTGTTCCAATTTCACTCTTTTACATGTTGCTGTCCAGTTTTCCCAGCAACACTTATTGAAGAGACTGTCTTTTCTCCATTGTATAGGCTTGCCTCCTTTGTCATAGATTAGGTGACCATAGGTGCGTGGATTTATCTCTGGACTTTCTATCCTGTTCCATTGATCTATATTTCTGTTTTTGTGCCAGTAGCATACTGTTTTGATTCCTGTAGCTTTGTAGTATAGTCAGAAGTCAGGACACCTGATTCCTCCACCTCCATTTTTCTTTCTCAAGATTGCTTTGGCTATTTGGGGTCTTTTGTGTTTCCATATAAATTGTGTGTGTTAATTAATTTGATTGTGGTAATCATATCACAATATGTATGTATATTACATCATCAGGTTGCATAACTTTTAAAAAAAATCATGTTCAACCTAAATAGATTAAATTTGTATTTGTCAATCATATCTCAATAAAGCTGAAAAAAAGTAAATTTACTTTGTCATGCCTGCACATATTAACAACTGAAAATGTAGATTATTTCAAATCTTTCATAGCATGTAAGAAAGTACACCTACTAAAATTTTATAAGGTGATTATCTATGTCTTATCTCATTTAACTGTCATAATCTTACAAGGAAATAAAGAAAGTGTTATGATCACCATGTTACAGGCAAGGGAAATCAAGACAAAAAGTGTTTAGTAACAAATCCAAAAGTACATAGATAAGAGGTAGTCAAGCTAGCTTTTGAAACTCAGGGCTACTGCATATAGTCATGAAGAATGTGGATCTAAAGGGGTACCATTCACAGCACAGATGTGGCAGATATCCTAGCAGGTGGCAGCAAGGTATCTTATTCTAACAAAATCTGTATTTTTATATAATTTTTTGTTCTTCTTCTAATTCTTGTAAAGGCACCAAATGGATAGCAGTGGCCCTATTAAACCCACTCATTTAACAAACACAGAGTGCCTACTACATGACTGGCACTGTGCTTTGTATTGGGAATACAAAGATGAACATAGGGCTTCCCTGGTGGCGCAGTGGTTGAGAGTCCGCCTGCTGATGCAGGGGACACGGGCTCGTGCCCGGTCTGGGAAGATCCCACGTGCCACAGAGTGGCTAGGCCTGTGAGCCATGGCCACTGAGCCTGCGCATCTGGAGCCTGTGCTCCGCAACAGGAGAGGCCACAACAGTAAGAGGCCCACGTACCGCAAAAAAAAAAAAAAAAAAAGATGAACATGACATTCCAGTATATGTTTCTGGAGGGATCACAAACTAAAAGGTAGACAGAAAAATAAAACACTAAATGACAATAAAACTTCAGAAGTTCTATAATAACGATATGCAGAAGGTGCAATGGAAGGAAGGGGTATCAAATTTGACTTAGAAATTTCAGGAAACACTTTACATAGGAAGTGATGCTTAAACAACACTTACAGGATTAATAGGAGTTAGGCTGGCTGACCGGTGAAAAATGAATGTTTATGGAAGAAAAGCAGCCTTTGAGCTGCAAAACATGGGATAATATGGCTAGTTTAGGAAACGAAAAATGTTGACTAGGCTTGAGTAAAGCAAAATAAACACCATTTTTTTTTCAAGTCAAGGTTCTTTGCAATTTGTGGTGAAATACCCACTCTGCACACCTAGATATTCTATTTAGCCTTTTCATTTTTATAGCAAAAATGTTCCCAGACCCTGTCACTTATCTTAAACAAATGTACACCACTGAGATAAGGAAGGAGAACAGGAAGAGACAAATTCATATCAACATCCATTCCTAGGATGAAAATTTAAAGAGTAAGATTTATAAACACTCTCAAAAGGCAAAATGTAAACCGGAAAAATACTGTAACTCATAAAGAACTAATTTCTGTAGTATAAAGGAGCTCCTAGGAAACAATGGGGAAAAAAGCCTATAAAAAAGAATGGTGCATTTAATATTGTCCCAGAGGTCTCTGAGACTGGCACATATATGCAATGGAATATTACTCAGCCATAAAAAAGGAACGAAATTGGGTCATTTGTAGAGACATGGACAGACCTAGAGACTGCCATACAGAGTGAAGTAAGTCAGAAAGAGAAAATCTAGAAAAATGGTACAGATGAACGTGTTTCTAAGGCAGAAACAGAGACACAGTTGTAGAGAACAAATGTATGGACACCAAGGGGGAAGGAGGAAGTGGGATGAATTGGGAGATTGGGATTGACATATATATATATACTAATACATGTAAAATAGATAACTAATGAGACCCTGATGTATAGCACAGGGAACTCCACTTCACTCGCTATAAAGCAGAAACTAACACAATGTTGTAAAACAACTATACCCCAATAAAGCTTTTTTTTAATTAAAAAATATAAATAAATAAATAAATAAAAAGAATGGCTGAAGGCCATGAATTGGTAATACAGATGAAGGGAAATTCATATTATTCTTAAACAGATCAAAGATGGCCACAAATTCTTGACATTCTTTTATCTCCTCCCCTTGAATCTGAGCAAGCTCTATGATTGCTCAGACCAATCTAATATGACAGGCCCCTGCTGGTTTCCAGGCCTTAGTCTTGAAATCCAGATGTGGTGCTGTAAAGAGCCCAAGCCATTTGGTGAGGTCATTTGTAGGTGCCCCTTCCAGTCTACAGGGGCAGCTAAACTCTAAACCAACAGCCAGCATTAACTACCTGCCATGTGAGTGAGCCATCTGGCCATCCAGTCCAGTCAAGACTTTAAAGCACTCCAGACCTAGATGTTATCTGATTGCAACCACATCTTTGAGAAATGGTCACCTAAGACCAGTCAGCCCACAGACCCATGAAAGATAATAAGTTGTTGTTAAGCCAAAGTTTTCAAGTGCTTATTTATGAGGTAATAATTTAAAAAAACAGATTAAAAGAAGTTGTTCAGGCAGAAGAAAGATAATACCAGTAATAAACATGGATTTACACAAAGAAATTAAGAGTGCTGGAAATGGAATAAATGAAGGTAAAATAAAATTAATTCTTTTATTTTAAAAAATTATTTTAAAATATAATATACAAAAGCAAAAATAGTAGCAATGTGCTGTGTATTTATAGCACAAGCTAAAGTAAAATTATGACAGTAGAGCAAGAATGGGAGGGAATACACTACAAAAAGGCTATGAGATCTAAGTGAGTTTAGCAAGGTCAATATACAAAAATCAATAGTATTTCTATATCCTAGTATCCAAGATGTGGAATTTGAAATTTACCAAAAATACCACTTAACAATAGTATCAAAAAATACAAAATGCTTATAAATTTGACAAAAGATGCTCAAGACCCCTATGCTGAAAAAACCAAAGCACAGAGAGAAATGTCATGTTTATGGATCAAAAACTCAAAATTAAGATGTTAATTCTTTTCAAATTAATTTTTAAACTCAATCAAAATTCCAATAGGCTCTTTTGTAGAAATTGACAGCCTCATTTAAAACTTATATGGAAATGCAGAGGACCCAGAATAACAAATTTGAAAAAGAATAAAGTTAATGAACTTTCATTACTTGATTTCAAGACTTATCAGAAAGCTACAGCAGTCTGTAAAGTGTGATGGTGACCAAGAGACAGACATATAGGGAATCTAGTATATAGCATGATAACTATAGTTGACAATACTATATTGTATATTGAAAGCTGCTAAGAGGGTATATCTTAATGTTCTCACTACAACAAAACAACAACAACAAAATAGTGATTATGTGAAATGAAGGATATGTTAACTGAACCCATTGTGGTAAACATTTTACAACATACACATGTATTAAATCATCACATTCTATACCTTAAACTTACACATTATATGTCAATTATATCTCAATAGAAAAAAAGAGACATATAAATCAGTAGAACATAATAGAGTTTAGAAATAAATTCACACATATAGGATATAGTGATTTGCTTTTGTATATTATCTTTTAAAATAATTTTTTAAAATAAAAGAATAAAAAGACAACTCAAATATTAGAAACATGCAAAGGATCTGAACAGACACCAAAAAGAAAAAAGAAAACTACAGATGATAAATAAACTCATGATAAAATGCTCAATCTCATTAATTATTAGGAAAATGCAAATATAAAATACGATGAGATACAACTACTCACACACTAAAATGGCTAAAAATGAAGACTGACTATACCAAGTGTTGACAAGGATGTGAAGCAACTGGTACCTCACACACTACTAGTGGGAATGTAAGAAGGTACAACCACTTTGGAAAACATTTTGGCAGTTTCTAAACCAACTTAACGTATGATCCGTCAATTCCACTCCTGGGTATTGTGTGCATGTCCGCACAAAGATGTGAACACAATTATCCACAGCAGCATTATTCATAATATCCCAAAACTAGATACAATCCAATGTCCATCAACTGAGGAATAAATAAATTGTCCTATATTCACACAGCAGAATACTATTCCAAATTAAAAACAAACCAACTACTGCTATCTACAAGGACATGGAAGAATCTCAAAAACATTATGCTGAGCAAAAAAAATCTAACACCAGGGCTTCCCTGGTGGTGCAGTGGTTGAGAGTGCCTGCCAATGCAGGGGACATGGGTTTGTGCCCCGGTCTGGGAAGATCCCACATGCCGCAGAGCGGCTAAGCCTGTGAGCCATGGCCGCTGAGCCTGCGCGTCCAGAGCCTGTGCTCCGCAACGGGAGAGGCCACAACAGTGAGAGGCCCGCGTACCGCAAAAAAAAATTTAACACCAAAGAATATAGACTGTGTGATTTCATTTATATGAAATTTTAGAGCAGCCAAAACTAATGTATAGTTAAAGAAAGCAGATCAGCAGATGCCTGGAGGAGGGAGCACTAGGATTAGTGGAAGTGGGGATGGTGAATGACTATAAAGGAATAAAAGAGTATTTTGGGGGAAGATGAAACTACAGCTCTATAGCTTCATTGTGGGGTTAGTTACATGAGGTATATATTTATCAAAACTCTTTGAACAAATGGGTTCATTTTTCTGTATGTAAATTATACCTCAATAAAGTTGGTTTAAAAAAATACAGAGAGTTAGTAAAAAGTGTCCTTCATTATAAATTATGTGATATATCTCTGACGTAGAGTCTGGTCACTTTTGCATTATAACTGAAGCAGCAGACAAAATTTTAAACTTAGAAGTATATCTAATTAACTGATTTTTCTCTATAAAATTTACAATATTAATATACTCCTTTTTACTTATAAAGTTTCTAAAAGAAGGTCAAGGGTTCCAAAGAGAGGTATGAATATTATTATTGTATTAATTAGGGAAATGCTAACTACTGGAACAGATAAAACAAAACATTACAATGGCTTAAAAAATTAATATAAAGCAAGTGTAATTAAGATATCATGGTACTGACACAGAGATACACAAATAGATCAATGGAAAAGAATTAAGAGTCCAGAAACAGGCCCTATTTATCTGAAAACTTATACAGTAAAGATGGCATAAATCTGAATGGAAAGAATAGATCATTCAATGAATTGTGCTTTACAACTGGTCTTCTATATGAAAAAAATAGATTTCTATCTATATCATACAAAAATTAACTTCAGGTAGACTATACACTTAAATATTAAAGCAAAACTTTAAATCTTTTTGAAGAATATGTAGGAAAAATATCCTTTGATCTTAGGGATGAGAAAACTTCATAAACAATGACACAAAGAATGAAATCATAAAAAATTTAAAATATGACTACATTAAAATTTTAAAGTTTGAAAAAACACACACACACACACAAAACAATTCTCTCATAGACAAAGAGAAATGGGCAAATGATATGAACTGATAATTCACAAAAGAGAAAAACCAAATGGCCAAATTAAACATAAGAAAAGATGCTGCACTCAAAGTAATAAAGAATTAAAAATTAAAACCGACAAGATACATTTCTCACCCATTAAACATGAAAAAAGAGTGAAAGTCACGGGCTTCCCTGGTGGCGCAGTGGTTGAGAGTCCGCCTGCCGATGCAGGGGACATGGGTTCGTGCCCCGGTCCGGGAAGATCCCACATGCCGCGGAGCGGCTGGGCCCGTGAGCCATGGCCGCTGAGCCTGCACGTCCGGAGCCTGTGCTCCGCAACGGGAGAGGCCACAACAGTGAGAGGCCCGCGTACCGCAAAAAAAAAAAAAAAGAGTGAAAGTCTGACAATAACAGGGTAAGGATGCAGAAAAATCAGAGTACTTCATGCATTGCTTGTACAAATCACTTTGGAGAGAAATTTGACAGTATATAGCAATTCTACTCCAGGTTTATACTACTGAGAACCTCTCAAACATGTATTAAACATAACATATAGATGGGTGTTTATTGTAGCATTTATTATAAAATATTTCTATTTCTATTATAAAACAGAAACAAGTGTCATGCCCATGACAGAAAATGGAACAAGAAATGTGGTAGCTTAATATATATATATAAAGAGATTATTCTGTATCAGCACATATTGAACTGCTTTACTCATTTTAACAGTTGCCTAGTATTCCATTTGTAAATATATTTATGCTTGTCTATGCATAATGTATTTCTGAAAGTTTCTAGATAAGAAAGGGGTACAATGGTTACTTCTGATCAGAGGAAATAGGTGACCGGGGGATAGAGATTGGAGGGAAACTTCACTAAATGTCATTTTGTATATTTTGAATTTTTAAATTTGTGACTATTTTATTTAGTCAAAAAATTAAATTAGAAAATTTTAAATATAAACCTAAATGTGAAAAAACATAGCAGAATATGTGTAGGTAAAATATTATTTATATAAAATTGTAGAACAGTTAAAACAATTCTATTTGTTATAGCAAAAGTACTAATACATTCACGAAAACAATAATAAATTGAGGACAGTTATTTTGGGGAAGTATGGGAAGGAAATGGGACGGTGCAGGGATATATAGGTTTTTAAAATTTTACCTGTAAGGTTTTTTGCTTTAACATTTTCTAAAACAAATAAAATATTTAGATTTGAAAACGGTGAGCAATGGGTATTAATAAGTGTTTATTCTCTTTAATATATGCTTGAAATAGATCATAACTTTTAAAAAGTATATAAAGCACTTAGTATAGTACCTGGCACACAACAGCCATTTAACAAATGTTACTTTCCAGTCGTAATGCTTTATTTTATCATAACTTCTAAGACTTACTCTGCTAACTCCACTTTGTAAGTACTGGGTGTTGCATGGATATTCGTTTTGGAAGTTGAAAGGGAATACTGTTCCTGTTAGGAGAGAAAAAAAAAAAAACGTTTTAAATATCTATTACTTCAATAAATGGTATACCACCACCTAAAAACCTTAAGTACCTAGGATATTCTAGGCACTGTTTTGAAATGTTTTCTGATAGTTCATTTACTCAACACAATGAAATGTCAGCCACCATGTTAGGAAGTGGGTTTATAAGCATGAAAAAAGCTCAGAGATAAAAGAGTTCATAGCTTATTTTTAAAAAAGAAGCTCATAAATAATGACTATAATAAAAATAAGTTATGTGACAGGTACAGAGAAGATACCAGGGGAGAGTAGAGTGGGCTTTGGGGGTATCAACTAAGGCTTCACGAAAAGAAATAATTCAATCTGGGTCTTGAAGAAAAAGTAGATTTCTTTGAGGATGTGAGTTGTCCAGAGAGTACAGAAGTATGCTGAGAAAGGCTAAAATTAATTTCTGATTTACTTAACTTTTCTGCTTAATAAACCCCTACTCCTGTCCAGATCTTAAGAGGATATAATTAAATGAGAGATCAGGGCTACCAGCCCACTCCTACCTACCCCTGAAATAGCCTTCAAGGGAAAGGATCAGTGGAAAACTGAACCTGTACAAATGAGGGAGGGACGAGTACTGTAAAAAGGCTAGTCACAGAAAGAAGCGGCTGCCAATGGTTTTATTTCCCTCGCTTTAGGAAAAAATCTGAGACTTCGCCCTACACAACTGCTTCTTCAGTGCACCAGAAGGATACAGCTTCAGCATTGCTAAACTATGGTCCAGAAGATCCCTTAATTTCATTTTGTCTGTCCTAAGTCACAGCCATCTTCAAAGGAAACATTACCAAAGTAGAGACAATCTTCTTTGTAGGAACCAAAGATAGGAGAAAAAATGGAGGACTGAGGAGCTGTGTCATTTCTATATTTTCTGATTCATCTTTGTACCCAGTAAAAGGGCTATATTTTCCCTTTTCTAAGTAGCCAGTTATTCAGTTGAACACATGGACTAAACAGAATTTAAATAACTTTTATATTTTATGTATATATGTATAGACAAATATACATAAAATATAAATATACATACTAGTAATGAAAATAATAATAAAAAATTTAGAAATTAAATACCAAGTATTTCAAGAATTTGTCCAAAAGTTTAGTTTTATGGGCAAAAGAAAATATTTTAGAAAATTTAGATTTCCTGAAAAATTAGATTTTATGTTCCAGTTCAAGCACAGCCTTAATCTGTAAGTGTTGCTTGGTACTAATTTTTTTTCAATTAGGTATATTTTTTAAAGTCTAATGCTCTCTCCAGATGACTGCTCTGCAGTGATCATAATCACAGGACACAATTTGTATTGAGAGTATCATTCTGAGCAGAAGCCAGTTGTTAACCATGAAAATGAGACATGAAAAAAAAAGATACACAAGTTGCTCTCAGGCAAAAAAAATACACAGGTTCTTCCCACCTTTGCTGGTCTGGTAGACCATTAAGAATTTTCTTAATGTAAGTCAAAACCACAATGAGGTATCATCTCACACAGGTCAGAATGGCCATCATCAAAAAGTCTACAAATAGGGCTTCCTTGGTGGCGCAGTGGTTGAGAGTCCGCCTGCCGATGCAGGGGACACGGGTTCGTGCCCCGGTCCGGGAGGATCCCACTTGCTGCAGAACGGCTGGGCCCATGAGCCATGGCCGCTGAGTCTACGTGTCCGGAGCCTGTACTCCACAATGGGAGAGGCCACAGCAGTGAGAGGCCCGCATACCACAAAAAAAAAAAAAAAAGCCTACAAATAATAATTGCTGGAGAGGGTGTGGAGAAAAGGGAACCCTCCTACACTGTTGGTGGGAATGTAAATGGGTGCAGCCATTATGGAAAACAGTATGGAGGTTCCTTAAAAACTAAAAATAGAGTTAACATATGATCTAGCAATCCCACTCCTGGGTATATATCCAGAAAAGACAAAATTTCTAATTCAAAAAGATACATGCATCCCAATGTTCATAGCAGCACTATTTACAATAGCTAAGATATGGAAACAACCCAAGTTCCCATCAACAGAAGATGTGATATATACACAATGGAATATTAGCCATAAAAAAGCATGAAATAGTGCCATTTGCAGCAACATGAATGGACCTAGAAAATATTATACTTAGTGAAGTAAATCAGACAAAGATAAATATATGATACCATTTACATGTGGAATCTAAAAAATAATACAAATGAATCTATTATAAAACAGACTCACAGACATAGAAAATAAACTTATGATTACCAAATGGGAAAGGGAGGAGCAGAGGGATAAATTAGGAGTACGGGATTAACAGATACAAACTACTATACACAAAATAGATAAGCAACAAAGATTTGCTGTATAGCACAATTAACTATATTTAATCTTATAATAACCTATAATGGAAATAATCTGAAGATATATATATATATATATATATGTATATAACTGAATCATTACTGTATACCTGAAACTAACACAATATTGTAAATCAACTATATTTCAATAAAAAAAGAATCCTTCTCTTTGGTAATACTTCTAAATTCTTCAAACAGTGGAGATCATTGGTTTTCATTATTTTTTAAACATCCACCATTTATATATTTATTTACTTATATATTGTATATACATATTATTTATATATTATTTGGCCTTTCAAATACTAATTAGCCATTAACCAATTAATTTTTTAAAATGTGTACCCTAGATTACTCACCAGGAGGAGAAGTCAGATGACGAACAGGTCTTGCTGGTTGAAGTGGTTTACCAATCAATTTTTTGGTTTCCATTGTCTCAAAGACCTTGAGGTTCCATACTTTAGGCGGGAAAAATACATTTTATCTTCTAGACAAGATAATCAAGTTGCTTTAACATATATACAAATAACCACGACATTCATTTGAAGAGAACTATTTTATAAGTTAAGGTGGAAAACACAAAACAAAGCATTTAAAATAACATGCAACAAACCATAGACCCCTTTACAGCATCTGTCACAACTGAATATTCCCTCTTTAAAACATTTTCCTCCCTTAACTCTCCTGACTCTTTTCTTTAAGTTTTGTTTCCTATTTCTTTGACTGCCTCTTCTAACTTCCTTAGCTGATTCCTACTTTTCTCCAAATAAACTTAGGGATTCGTCCAAATTTGGCTTTGGTCCTCTTAGCTACTCTCATCTATTCTTATGATTGCAAATACCTATCTGCATGATAAATATGCCCTAATTTACACATCCAGCATCTACCTCTCTTTTAAATTCCAGTTTTATCTTTCTAATTGCCAAAAGATATTTCCATTTATATTTTACTATAGGTACCTCAAGTTTAACATATCCAAAATTGCAGTACTATTTACAATAGCCAGGACGTGGAAGCAACCTGAGCGCCCATCGACAGATGAATAGATAAAGAACATGTGGTACATATATACAATGGAATATTACTCAGCCATAAAAAGAAATGAAATTGAGTTATTTGTGGTGAGGTGGACAGACCTAGAGTCTGTCATACAGAGTGAAGTAAGTCAGAAAGAGAAAAATACCATATGCTAACACATATATATGGAATCTAAAAAAAAGGTTCTGAAGAACCTAGGGACAGGACAGGAATAAAGATGCAGATGTAGAGAACGGACTTGAAGACACGGGGAGGGGGAAGGGTAAGCTGGGACAAAGTGAGAGAGTGGCATTCACATATATACACTACCAAATGTAAAATAGATAGCTAGTGGGAAGCAGCCGCATAGCACAGGGAGATCAGCTTAGTGCTTTGTGTCCCCCTAGAGGGGTGGGATAGGGAGGGTGGGTGGGAGATGCAAGAGGGAGAGGATACGGGGATATATGTATACGTATAGCTGATTCACTTTGTTATACAGCAGAAATTAACACAACAATGTAAAACAATTATACTCCAATAAAGATGTTAAGAAGAAAAAAAAGACTACTTGGCACAAGGCAAGTGCTAAATACATGCTATTACTATAAAAAAAAATCAAATTCATTACTTTGACTCCAAAGATGTCCCTCCTCCTGTATTCCTTAAGTCATCACCAACTCCCTCATATCACCCTCAGTTAAAGACACCTTAAATTTGTCTATATTAGAGCCCCCACACCATAATCAGTCTCTAATTCCTATCCATTCTACTTCCAAAATATCTCTAAAATATATTTTCTTTACTCCCACCACTACTCTTTTAGTTCCATAGTAGTTCTTAATTCATCTCCCTGAACACCTAGACTGATTTAAATACTCCCTCTCCCTATGTACCTATGTACCTGGGACACAGTGAATATGCCCTTATCATGCCACTTAGAGAACACTGTACTATACTATACTATATACCACACTATAATGGCTGATTTGTCTTCCATACTAGGCAAAAGTGAGGAACAGAGTCTTCTTAAAGTGAGGAACAATATTTTCATTCCTCCTGTGTCCCCTACAACTAACTCAGTACTTGGACTGGATCCAAAGTAGGTGTAAAACAAGCATCTGCTGAATAAATGGGTGAATATAGTCTCCAAACTATGATCTCCTTACACACATACCTGCTTAAAAAACTTCAGTACCCCATCACCTCCTGAATTATTAACAGAAACAGGACCCAACATCCATGTGTCATACACAGTAAACCACTTACCTATGTCATATTATTTAATATTCAGAACAACTTTATAAATTAGGCACTATTAACAGCTAGAGCTCAGGTCTTGGGTCAGCCTACCTAGGTTCTTATCATAGCTCCACCACTTAGTTATGTAATTATGGAAAACAATAACCCCTATCTCCTAAGTTTGATGTGAAGACTAAAAAAGAAAATCTGTATAAAGCATTAGCACAATGCCTGGTACATAGTAAAAGTTAAATAAATGTTAATTTTATCATTTTTTTATCCTCATTTTACAGAGAAGGCTTAGGGAAATCATGTAACTTGCCCAAGGTCATGAGTCTAAAAAGTGATGGGTATGCTCATCCCCATGCTTTTGGACAAGATGCTATGATCAAGCTAGCCCCATATTCTCTTTCCACCTCCCACACAGGCAGAACTGTCCAAGTTTCATTAAGTACCCTTCTTATGTGCTCATAAATCACCCCTGTATCCTCTTCCAGTGTGTTGCATTAGTTTCAAATACCTATTATCTGACTATAAAATTATAGCTCTATCACTCAGGTATATCTCTAATGGCTAGCACAGTGTCTAATACACAGTACACGTTCAATAAGTTGTTGAATTCATAAATGTTATTTTGTTTCATCATATATATTCAGGTGCTCTGTTTGGAGTTCCCTCACTCTCCCTGCTGCTCTTCTCCCAAATTGCTATTCATCCTTCAAAGCCAAGGTCAAGTTCCCTCTACTTCCGTGGAAAGGATCCTCATGTCTCAACGCTAACATTAAATAAACTGGTTCACATGAAGTTCTCTAGTTCCTAACAAATAGTTGATAGTAAAATAACAATAGTGGTAGCAACAATAATGATTTTTCTTTCTTCCTCCAGTGGTCCATATTGTATTGGGTTGGCCAAAAAGTTCATTCGGGTTTTTCCATGACTTCTTATGAAAAAGCTGAATGAATTTTTGACCAACCCAATATTTTGCCTATTAATTTTTCTAAAATGTATCATACAAAAAATCTATTATATGCCTAATTGGTTAGACTGTGAGTTAGTTTAAGCCAAAAAAACTAGGCTTTATTTATCTTTGTATCTTAGTAGCTGCAACATAATTAGTTTTACTAAATAAATCTATAAATTTAAATACCTCCTATTTAATGAAAATCTTCTGATGCCTGAATGGACCAAAAGCTTTCCAAATTTTGATACCTATCAAGACAAAGTCAAAAGTAAAACTCCACCTGATTTTGCACTTGCTCATCCAGAAATTGATTGTAACCCATGATTTTAAGCAGAGGTTGGTCTAAGTGACTGTTTCCCTAAGTATAAAATAGGGTTAATCACTTTCTTTATGCTCCAAAGAAATGCTTTCATCTTAAAAAAATGCCTTTGGACATAATTCAAGTGTTAAAATCATAAATTTATAAACAATCTCTCAAAGTTAGCAATGATAACTAAGCACAAAATAGTTACTTTTTCTTTAAATTCGGAGAGATGCAAGCCAGTACTCTAAGTTAACACCCATCTAGATTTGTAATGTGTATGTTAACTGGTATTTCAGCACAGTGATTAACAACCTTCTAAACAAAACTAATGCACTACTTTGATATAATAGGAAAAAAAAAGTTATAAGCATATGTAGCAGAAAAACCCACTTCAAATATTTATTGAATATTTTCTATGTGGAAGGGAATATTTTAATATGGACCAAAGAACAGTCTAATATTGCATTATTTAATGTTTATCCTAGCCATTTTAATTAGGACACTAATACTAGTAGTAGTAATTTTCCATCCTGTTTCCCATATGAAAAGAATACAATAGAGTACTTTGGCACACACTTTTTTATTTTTCATTGCTCAGCTGAAATCGAGTTGGTAGGTTGTAAAGTCTTTCCAGTTGCTGAGCAATGCAAATCCCCAGTATTCAATGCAAATCCACAGTTTTCAAGAGTTGGGGAGTTACAGAACTCTTATATGATTTTACAACACATGTAAATAAACAAGCAAACAAACGAAAAGATTTTTCAGTACCACCTACCCTTTCAATTTGTAGTATGAAAACTACAGCAAAGTCCCCAGATACATAAATCCACATCAGTTAAGGAAATTATTAAAGTAAACTATGTCTGCATAGAGACAGTGACATTATAGGGAATAAGTTTGGGATGCATACTATATAACAGCATCATGTCTTAAACAGTGTTATTAATGGAAAAGTATTTACCTTATACAATAATAAGCAATTATTGTAAAACTGATCTAGGATCAGAATCTATGAAGGACAGGGCTCCACAAACCAAAGCCTAATTCTCTGGGTTACAAATAAAGACAGCTGAACGACACAGTCAGCATATAAAATAACTTCAATCTTAAACTCTAATGTCTGCTCACTCATTGAATGTAGAACTCCTTTCCTTTGAAGCTACCTAGGTTAGGCATTTATGATATCAAGTGTTACAAAGAACAGTTGCAAAAAAAACATAACCCTACCTACAACATTGGGTAGCAAGTAGTGGGCCTGTCATAAAGTTGTCTTTGAAATGTAAATATATAGTTTTGTGGTATAAATATTTTTAAAGGACATTTTGATCCAATGTCTCAAAAATTCATTATATTAACACATGCTGAGAAATGGTTACTAACTAAAGTTGTTTTTCAAGTTTACACAAATCATCTTAAAATGCCAAGTGGTATGAACAGAACACTGGTTTGCAAGTCAGGAAACCTGTGTAAGTGCTATTCTTCATCTAGAATACTAACTATATCTTAGGTTGTTTGTTTAAAAAAATATATCAAACTAAATATAAGGGCCCACCAATTCTGAAATTACAAATTAACCTAAAATTTTCTAAAATATAGTACCATGAGATAAGTATATATACTGATCAATTGGGGCAAATTTTCTTTACCCAATATATCCTATTCTTTTTTAATTAAAACTCCATTTTTTGAGATCCTACTACATGTTAAATGCTTTACATATACTATCTCATTTAATTTTGAGCCATACATTAACTGTTGTAGAAAATCATTATTAGCTACTTTACAGATGAGAAACCTGAGGTTAAGAAAAATAAGAGATGTGCTCAAGTTCACACGGTTAGTAATTGGTAGAAATGAGGTTCCGACTATAAAGTTCACGCCCTTGTCTCTAAACTTGTGTGTTTGGTAAGTAAAGACACCTCACTCTCCACTATTCCATGTGGACACTATTTGTATGGAAAAAAAATTAATTATGAGAAGGAACATTTATGTATAAAACCTTGCTGAATAAAGTGGTGTGTGCTAACAATTTTCATTTCCTCAATTTTCAATTTTTCTTCAACTACTAAATAAATTGTGGGATTACTATGCTTTCCTCACTCTGCAGACATGGTACACTGCCATTCTAATCCACAGAATGGATTAGATATATGAAACATAATATGTATTATACTTAAAAGCTGAATATTATACTTAAAATTTACAACTTAAATTCTAGATTTCTTTAGAAACTGCTGATGGTTCTGCTGCAATTAAGAAATAAAAGCATATAAAATTAAAGAAATAAGCTGAGAGAAGAAGTGAAAAGACCATGCTTTCATTTACCTCATGTATATTTCCCATATAGGATTATACCAGATAGGATTTAATCTTAATTTTCAACTTCAAAATATCTCTTTTACAAAGTTAGGATTCCTTAAAGCCAAATGCTGCTTGTAAGTAAACAGCAGAAACTGATAACCTGATAGATGAAAAATAACATAAAGGAAATATAGAGGAGTACAGGATAAACTAATTATGACTTACATGATGAAAGACACTTTATACTCCACAAATCGTGTTGCCATATGCAGGAAAAATTAAAACTAAAATATCAAAAAGTTATAAGCCTAGAGTGTCCCCTTATATTTTTCCATTTCATGCTTTCTGACCCAAAATTTTTGTTTTCTCTGTGAAGCATCTTTCAATACAAGCACAATTTAACATTGAGGTGGGATAAAATTGTCCAGGTAATGGGTGTTGGTGGTTGTCATAACTGATGTAACTGTCCTTTTTCAGGTTTTTTTTTTTTTTTTAGTTTTGCTAAAATATCAGCAATTATAAAATTTTGATACAAATATGTTGTACACCTGAAACTATTATAATGTTATATGTCAACTTTTGTAAAACAGAATACCTTTACATACAAGTTGCATAGAACATCTTCAAATACGTTCATTAACCATTTGCTTTCCTTCTGTGAAGTGACCACACATGTCTTTTGCTTCTTTATTCTTACTGGGTTTTCTTTTCTTATTGAATTTAATTTATTATTAATAAAAACAACTACAGTAATCTCAAAAACAAAAACAAACTGTTGCCCAAAATTAGTAAGGATGATTCTAGGGCATGGGAAACAGTCTTCAAACCATCCCACTACCTAGGACCACGTCCTGGGACAGCGGGCGATGTGCACTTCCTTTTCGGGGCTTTTTATGTGTTTGTTTTGTTTTTGTTTTATCAATATCCCTTCAGCAGTGTAATTCCCTTGGCCACTGGCCCCTCGCCCGGTTTTCCACACCGGCCCCCACCCCTTTCCTTCCGACCTGCTCGCTCCCTTCACACTCTAAGAACCACCTTGGGGATCCTGTGGAGGCCCTGCCTGATTTGCGCCGACTGACCCCAGAGGTTCTCTCCCTCACCTCAACTTCCCCCGTTTCCTCCCTCGGAGACGGCGTCCACTGGCCTCCTCACACCCCGGGACCTGACTTCTGTCCCCGTATGGCTCGTCATCCCCGGCCACCTACCGCCTAAAGATCCGGGAGGATTTCGGGACAAGCAGCCGCGTCGCGGCGCTCAGCCCTAGACGCGGCGGCCGAGCGCCCGGCTGCCCGTCCGTGAACAGCTGCAGCCGCGAGTCCGCTCCAGGCCCAGGGTGGCGGCGACGAGGGCGGGGCAGACGGCGGCTCCCAGGGGCGTTGGGCGGGCGCGGGGCGGGGCCTCGGGCGCCTGGGGCCCAGAGCGCGGCGCAGCCCGGCGGGAGCAGAACCGTTAAACTGGCGGCGTGCGTTTCTCGGGATGTGCAGGGCGCGAGGGGCGGGCGCAGCCTCTCGGGAGCCGCGCGTGGTGCGGAGGCTTCGCCGAGGTGCCTTTGGGACCCCAGCCGGCGGTCCTGCTTGCCCGACACGGGGAGGCGCGAGACGAGACGTCTGCGCGATGCCGGGCGGCGGACTCCAGGCAGCGTCTGTGAGCTATGCAGCCTCTATGAGCGAGGCCTCCGGTGAGCTGACGACTGAGCCCCTCCCGCGTCGGAGCTGCCGGCGGATCCCGCAGGCGCTGGCAGCTGTCCCTGGCCTGAGTCTAAGTGGTGCTAGGATTCGGGCTGTTATGGAATAAGGGAAATGGTTAACTTCTGACAGGAATACATATCGCACACAGACTGCCGTCCTGAAAGGAACAAACTTCGTTGAGGCGACTCCATCTGAATCCGAATCCTTTATTTTTAATTTTCACTTTTATTCTTTTACTCAATTTTTCACTGTTATTTTTGAGAGTCCCCACTTGGTACTACCACTATACTAGGGGGACGTGGAGGCGGAACACGGGTGTAATTACAGGGCTCACAATCCGGTGGGCCCCTGGGCTGGTGAACAAATTCTGTGGGCTGTGCTAAGTATTGCGATAGGGGAGTAGATTTAAGTTGGGAGCATAGTGTAAGGAATGCCTAAACTGACCCTTAGGCTTGGAATGTTAGAGCCGTTTTCGGAACAGCTTATGCTTGGTTTCTTCCAGCTGGCTGGAGGAAGAAGGCAAGGAAGAAGAGACGGTGCAAAGGGAAAAGAAAACTTGTCTGGCGTACAGTAGTTGGAGTAGGGAAAACAGTGTGGAAAGGAAACAGAAGAAGTGGACATGAATCAAAAGTTTGAATCTTTCATAACTTATGTTTTTGAATATTGGAAGGGTCGTTCTCACAGCACTATGGAGGGCAGATTGTGTGTGGGGGGTGTAAGATATAGCAATATTAAACAGGCCACAGAAGGCTTCCCTGGGGGTGTCTGCAATAACTCCAATAAAAAATAATGATGTCTGAGATAAGTACCAAAGAAGAAGGGATAGATCTGAGAGATGCTGCTGAAGTGAAATCAATAGTTTTGTGACAGACTGGGTGGAAGGAGTGAATAAGAAGAGAATCTAGGGTGAGAATTGGGTGAACAAGTGAATAGGTGGTGATGACATAAGATAGGGAACACAAGAGGCAGAACAGGTTTAAGGAGGGAAATGATGAGTTCAAACTGGGACTTGTAAATATGAGATTATAAAAGAATATTTAAGTTGAGGTTTTCAAACAGCTTTTTTATGTACACACACAAAAAAATATGTACCCATACATATATAACGTATACATACACGTTATAGATAAATTGGAACATTAGGAAAGGGATGCTGATTAAGAAAACCCATTCCAGAAAAAAGTATTTAGAAAGAGGACTCAAAAGGCAAGTACTGCAAAGGAGGCTGTGTAAAGGCAAAGAAAGCTTGACTGGAATGGGATAACTGAAGATGAAATGCCTCTTTGAAAAGGGATCATCTAAGCTAGGGCTGAATGCTGATATAGAATAGGAAAAAGGTATTTAGGGAAAGGGAACTGTAGGTATTAATGTCCTGGGGTGAGAAAAAGTTTAGCATATTTCAGAAACTGATTAAGACCAGTATGGTTGAATAGAAAGCAAGAAGAGAATGCTGAAGATGAGTTTGGAGAGACAGGAAAAGCTGAAATCCTACAGTTTTTTGTAGGCTCCAGTAAGGAGACTGAATTTTATTTTAAGAGCAATGGGAAGCATTGAAGTGTTTAAGTGGGACAGTAATATAGTAGGATTTACCATTTTAAAAGGTGTGGAGTTTCACAATCACTTCCATGCATAGTCAAGTTATTGCTATTTAGGTGTAGAAAAGGCTTCCAGCAACATTCTTACCTTCCACTGAGACAGCTCACCTGGCTTCAGAGACTAAAGTGCAGGTCAGAGGAGGTGTCATGATAAGAACATGTCCTATGGCATGAAGCACCAGAAGTCTGTGGATAATGAAGTCAGTAAATCCTTTCAACCCCCAGATGTAAAAAATTGTAGGTGTAGGATTCAGTTCTCATTAATCTAGTCAAAACAGAAGTTTTCTTCTTGAGGAATATGTTTAACAATGTAACATATACAATTATATATACATCATACAATAAAATTAGTTTTTACATATTACTAAATGAAATCAATAGAAATTATGATAAAAAAGTGAGATGGAAGAAAAAATTTTTTTTCAAATAAAACCAAAATCAGTAATCTACTTCAAGGTATAAATACATTTTAAATATAGTTAATAAGCAGACTCCTAATTTTTTGGATAATTGATGAAGAAGAATAAATTATATAAACACATTGAAATTTTAAAAAATCTCTTGTTGATTTGGTAAGAAATATTGGCATCTACAAGGATAATCCAGAACTTATAATATACATCTACAAAAAGAGCTTAACAACAGGTTAGTGAGCAATTTAAATACTAATTACACTGCCCAAGAAAACTTGAAATGCCCTGAAATCATTGAGCTCACATAAGAAACTCATGACAAGTTTCCCCAAATTTAACAACACTAAAAATTGACACTACAAGTTGTTACTGAAATTAACTTTTCTAAACTTTCAATAATAAAAATAAATTTTGATTGCCTATCCTGGAGAAAATACCAAATTATTTACTCTCACAAAGAAAATGCACTATAAAATTGTTTTCAAATGAAGAGGCAATCAAAAAACTAAAAATACAGGCAGTTAATTTAAAATATTTTTTTGGATTTTTTGATGTTTGTGGTATTTGTCAGCTTTTTAAAATTTTTAATTTGTTGTCATTGCATTGTTTTTCTCATTGTAAATAAATATTTACTTTGGTTCAAAAAAAAAAGGTTTGGAGACTGTATCAAGGAAAATACAAAAGTGGAAATAGGAATCCCAGTTCCCAATTAGAAGGATAATAATTAAGAGTTAAATGTGTCTTACTACTTGTAAGTAGAGGTTTTATTTACAATTGTATTTCCTTAGCTTATTTAACTTTACCTTCACAATACCTTACATTTAGTTAATAAAACCTTGTATGATCACAAGTAACCTTGTATGAGCACAAGTAACACGCACACAAACTGGTTTCTGGTTCTCATGGTAGATACTGTCTAGTTAGGGTGCAGTTACAGAGACAATTCCAATTCAATAGCTAATTGTTAAGATAAAGGCATTCATGGTGTGCCTGTGTAGTTCTACTGAAAGCCTGGGAGTTGGGAAAAGCTGAAGAGGTAGCATTACCTAGTGTTTACCAAATGATCTCCTTACCAACCTCCTGTCAGTATTCTTCCTCTTATTATTCCACAAACATCTACAAAGCATTTTATGGAAGATACACATATACACACCCCCAAATACAGATAATCATTGAAACAATGCATGAAAAGCTATAATAGCGATTTGGCTCCACTCAGCTTAGTTCAGAAAAAAAAAAAAATTTTTTTTGAAAGTCTGTGCCTATTATGTGCCAGGCACTGAGGATATAAAAACCAAACTGAGATACGACTTGCATGACTGAGGCACAACTAGTAAGAAGAGAACAATAGTCTAAGAGTACCTATAAACCTGTAAGTACAATAGAGGGTAGTATATGTGGCAGAAGTATTTACATGGAATAGAAGTAGTACAAGGAAAGAATTCTGTCTGGGTGGAAAGGAGGAGAGGAAGGATCATGGAAGAGTTTGCAGGGGAGGTAATGCCTAAGGAGGATTTTCAAGGATAGAAAGGAGTTTACCAAGTTAGACAGGGATATTCCTTGCAGGCAGAAGGACATGTCCAAAGGCATATAGAAATAAAACAGAAGTCAATACCAAAAACTATCAGTAATTCAATACTGCAGAAACACAAAATATGAGACACTGCTTGGGTAGTGGTTCAATATTAGGCTAAAGAAGAATGAAGAGCCTTTTATCTCCCTTATAAGCATGTGGAGAGATGCTGAAGGACTGTAGGTAGGGTATGATAAGATCTTATGTGCATCTAAAAAATAATCACTTAGGTGACTAATGTGGAAAATGGATTGAGGAGAGGTACAGGCAGCAGACAAGGCAAAAATAGAAGCAGAGGGACCTGTTCATAGCCTTTTACAGGAAATGTTGATGAGAGCCACAATTAAGATAGGGAGGAACCATGAAGAGACGTGCACATACTTCAGAGAATAGGGAGAACTGATGGATTGTAGAGGGTGTGAGATGAGAAATAAAAATGGTGATGCCAGTTATCGATTTAGGCAGCCAGGTGGATCTCAGAAACAATGAAAAGATATTGTGAGTTCCCTGAGGAGGAATGAGGGAATGGAATGAATCTAGAGTGTAGGTGGAGGAATGGAACAAAGGTAAGAATAGGTGAAATAAGAAAACAACCACTGTAAGAGGAAGGGAGTCTCTGTGAAAAGTGTGGTAAGGGGCTTTAGGACTAAAGTTTTCATATGGTATCTGTGGGAAATTTGCAGAGAGCGCTGAAGACAGGTAAACAATGTTGAGGTGCAATTGAAGGTAAAGATCAAAAATATGTAGTGGCATTTGTGGTTATGGGATTCATTGGTAAATATAGAAGATGATAGATTGGAATAATCAAGAAATTAGAAGTGTTGAAGGTGATATTCAGGAATGGTAGTACAAAAAGGGTCAGAATTTTGGATAGAGGAAGCATATGTTCAGAGAGTGGATATCTGAGTATGAGTTTGGAGATGGAGTGGTTCTAACTATGGGCGCCCAGAGTGCAGCTACAGTGGTGAATAGCAGACGTGTAATGGAGATAAAGGTCACTGGACTTGAGGGAATCAAAGAAATGAGTCCAGACCAGAGTATTAGAGAGGCCATTCACATTGACATTTAAATCAATGGCATGTGATAAGAATGAAAACCAGATACTGAAGTCTGCATTAATTATGGGGGAGTAAAAGAAGACCTGGGGATGGCAGATGGTAGGCAGAGAGGAACTTTTAAAGGAAGGAGTCATACAGCAGGTGTGTAGGAAGAGGCCAGGAAAAAATAAGGCGTTACATAATCTAAGGAATTCTCTACAAATCTCCTAAGCTTATTCTTGCTAAAGGCTTAATGACTAATGAAAAGGTAATGCATTTTCTCCAAGATTATTTAAATATCAAATATCTTAAGCCAATGGTATATTTGGCATAGAGTATCAGACACTGTGGCAAGGTTTTTCAGAAAATTTTATTTAAACACTGGGAACTTACAGTAGTTCTATATCCAAACATTACACATACACATAAGACACTTAAAAACTTCAGAGCAATGTGTGTGATCATTTCCTTTTTAGCAAGTTACCTTAAATGAGTTTTAGTTACATTTACAAAACTGAAGACTATCTCTGTGGAGGATCAAAGACTCTCACCTGTTAAATTACAAACTGTACTCAGATATTTAGCCTTACCTAAAAACTTATTTGGGAGGCAGTCCGAAAAGAATATAGGCTTCTCATTTTTGTTTTTCAATGGTATTCCACCTAAGGTCAAACACATGCGCATTTATCAAACATAAAGAACCTTAGTATTTATTTAAATTTGTAACCGAACATGTAAAATAAATTTAAAAATTAAAAGCCTTTACAAACCTTTTTTAGCATTTTGTGCTATTTAACAATCATTTTAATAAATACTGCTATTACAAGAAAGAGAAGTTATATTAATTAAAATTCATTGTATGTCAATTTCCTTATATTTAATATGTAATATTCCTACTTATTTCCTATGATTTTGTTAATTATAAAAAAGAAAATAAATACATGTAATAATATTTAAGATAAAATGCTATAAAATTAATAATGATATAATAAAATCAAAAAATGTTTTTTAAACTATTCTATTCTTTGTGAAATGAATACTTAGGGCAAATATTTTATTTTCTTCCCAGAGATGAGTTACACACAAGTATAGCTAGATCAAAAATAAACAAAAGCTAAACAAAAGAAATGGTGTTATTACTCAAATACAATCAAAGCTTTTTCTATATTAGAAAATGTGAATGCCAGAGAAAGTGCATGTGAACATGTGTATATTTTCAGCATGGTTTAGTACAGTGTTTCTCAGAGTATGACTCAGGAAAAACCAACATCAGAATCATTAGTGCTTGTTTTGAATGCAGATGCCTGTTCTACGCAAAATCTTTTTCAGGTCTATGGGAGTGGCACTTCAATTTCCTCTGGCAAAGCAGAAACAAGAATCCTTTTCTTAGGATTTCTGTGAATATTAAATAGCACATATTGTAAGGCTAGCACCATACTTGCCACCTATCATTATTAGGATTCTTTCTTTTCTGCCAAATGACATATGTATACTCACAAATGACTTGCTCAAGAATACCTGATCATGGTTCTATTTTTCTCTTTTCTAAGAACTAAGCCTTTTTTTTTTTTTTTTCCTACCTTGGACCACAGGGGACAAATAAATCCTTCCTTTTCTGATGAGTGGCTATGTTATATTCTTTCCAATAATGTTTTCCCAGCACTTTCTGTGTTCTACTTCTGTACTAGTCACTGGAAGGCTAAGTATAAACTGTCATAAGTTTGGATGTAGTTAATTAAAAATTTATGGTAATTCATATAAGACTAAGCTTAAATATATAATATGTTAACTTTAAAACTTAAGGTTTTATGGATGAAACTCATTGGTTTGGATTTTAATAAATTTAAAACTCAAGAATCAAATGACAATGTAACAAATACTGATGTGATCATCACTTAGCATTCTTATCTGTTTATCAAAAGGAAACTTAACACTTTCCAACTATTAGTTAATCTAGCACAGAAATAAAGTAAAAATCATTTATCTTCTATCACTCATAGATAACTATTCTTAATGTTTAGTGCTTAATTTTCCTTAGTTTTTTCAACACATAACATGTAAAATCATTTTTTTAAAGTGAATTATACTCTACATATTGATTTGTGATCTGATTTTGTCCCACAATATTTTGTAAACCATTCCAACTGAACAGATGAAAAATTTCATCATATTTTTAATGACTGCCTGTTGTTTTACAGTATAGGTGTACCATAATTTATTTCACCTAGTCCACATTATTGAATTTTTAGACTTTTTTTTCTTTTTAACCCCCATTATAAATAAAAATGTGATAAACATTGTTGTACATATATATTTGTTATCTTATCCATAACACCTTTAGGATAAATTCTTAGAGACAGAATAACTAGGTCAAAGAAGGTGTGTGTGTGTTCGTGTGTGTGTGTAAGTACCTTCCCATATCTTCAAAATTGCAGGAATATTACTGCTTTTTAACTTTTGTTAATATGGTAGGTGAAATTCTTAGTTTTTAACGTATAGTCTTTCATCATTAGCAAATTTTTTAAAAAGATGGTGTTTATTAATTATTGTATTTCTTCTTTTGTGAATTGCTTTTTCATGCCTTTAGTCTCTTCCCGTATTAAAAAAAGTAATTCTTTATACTATTTTGAAAAGATCTTCACCAGTTTGTCTTTTGGCTTTACTTATGATTTTTTTTCTTTTAATCATACAATCTATTAATCCTTTCCTATTAATGTATTTTTTAATTGAAGTATAACTGACTTACAATATGGCATTTCAGGTGTACAACATGATTCGATATTTTAATACATCACAAAATGATCATCATGATAAATCTAGTTACCACCTATCACTATATTGTTATTAAACATTATTTACTATATTCCCTATGTTATACATTACATCCCTGTGACTTATTAATTTTCTAATGGGAAGTTTGTACCTCTTAATCTCCCTCATCTATTTCACCCATCCCCCCACAAACCTACCTTTTTGTTCTCTGTATCTGTGCCTCTGTTTCTGCTTTGTTATGTTTGTTTTGTTTTTTAGATTTCACATATAAGTGAAATGACATGGCATTTGTCTTTCTCTGTCTGCCTTATTTCACTTAGCATAATACTCTCTAGATCTATCCATGTTGTCACAAATGGCAACATTTCATCCTTTTTATGGCTAAGTAATATTCCATTGAATATATATGCCACATCTTCTTTATCCATTCATCTGTTGATAGACACTTAGGTTGCATCCATGTCCTGGCTATCATAAATAATGCTGGACTGAAAATAGGGTTGCCTATACCTTTTGAATTAATGTTTTTGTTTCCTCCACAAAAATACCCAGAAGTAAAATTGCAGCAACCTATGGTAGTTCTATTTTTAGTTTTTTTGAGAAACCTCCATAATGTGTTCCATGGTATCTGTACCAATTTGCTTTCATACCAGTAGTGCTCAAGGGTTCTCTTTGCTCCACATGCTCACCAACACTTGCTATTTGTTGTTTTTTTATAATAAACATTTTGACAGATGTGAGGTGATATCCTGTAGTTTTCCCTGATATTAGTGATGTTGAGCATCTCTTCATATGTCTGTTGACCATCCATATGTCTTCTTTGGAAAAATGTCTATTCAGGTCCTCTGCCCAATTTTTGTTTTGTTTTTTTTTTTTTTTTGGTGTTGAGTACTATGAGTTTTTTTTTTGGTATATTTTGGATATTAACCTATTATTAGATATATTGTTTGCAAATATCTTCTCCCATTCAGTAGGTTGCCTTTTGTTCTGTTGTTAGTTTCCTTTGCCATGAAAAAGCTTTTTAGTTTGATGTAGTCCCATTTGTTCATTTTTGATTTTGTTTCCCTTGCCTAAGGAGACATATCCATAAAAACATTGCTAAGACTGATGTCAAAGAGCATACTGCCTATGTTTTCTTCCAGGAGTTTTATGGTTTGGGGTCTTACATTTAAGTCTTTAATCGATTTTGAGTTTATTTTTGTACGTGCTGTGAGAAAGTAGTCCAGTTTGATTCTTTTGCATCTAGCTGTTCACCATTTATTGAAGAGGCTGTCTTTCCCCATTGTACATTCTTGCCTTCCTTGTTGTAGATTAATTGACCATACATGTGGGTTTATTTCTGGCTCTTGGTTCTTTTTTTTTTTGGCTCTTGATTTTTGATTCCATTGATAATGTGTGTCTGTTTTTGTGCCAGCACCATACTGTTTTGATTACTGCAACTTTGTAGTATAGTTTGAAGCCAGGGAGCATGATATCTCCAGTTTTGTTCTTCTTCTGCAGGATTCTTTTGGCTATTTGGGGTCTTTTGTGTTTCCATACAAATTTTAGAATAATTTGTTCTAGTTCTGTGAAAAATGTCACTGGTATTGTGATAGGGATTACAATGAATCTGTGGTCATTTTAATAGTATTAATTCTTCCAATACATGAGCATGGTATATCTTTTCATTTGTTTTGTTGTCTTCAATTTCTTTCATTAATGTCAGTTTAATGAGTATAGGTCTTTTACCTTCTGTAAAAGATTGGTTAGATTTAGTCCTAGGTATTTTATTCTTTTTGATGCAATTGTAAATGGACTGTTTTCTTTCTGATAGTTTGTTTTTAGTGTACAAAATTCAACAGATTTCCTTATATTAATTTTGTATCCTGCAACTTACTGAATTCATTTATTCTAGTAGTTTATTGGTGGTGTCTTTAAGATTTTCTATATATATAGTATCATGTCACTGGCAAACAGTGACAGTTTTACTTCTTCCTTTCCAATTTGGATTCCTTTTATTTCCTTTTCTTGTCTGATTGCTGTAGCTAGGACTTCCAATACTATGTTGAAAAGAAGTGTGAGAGTGGACATCCTTGTCCTTTTCCTGATCTTTGAGGAAATGCTTTCAGATTTTTGCTGTTGTGTATGATGTTGCTGTAGGTTTGTCATATATGGCTTTTATTATGTTGAGGTATGTTCCCTCTATACCCACTTTGTTGAGAGTTTTTATCATAAATGGATGTTGAATTTCTTTCTTATTAATATCTGCTTTGGGCTTCTACTTAGAAAGTTTTTCATTAGCATAAGATTATATAAACATTTACCTATACATCCTGAAACAAACGTAAATTCCAAACCCAAGCACATTTAAGAATTTAACATACCAATTCATTCAATCATTTATTCATTAATGCAACAAGTATCTATTGAACACATACACACTAGGCATTCTTCTAAATGCTGGAAATAAAGCAGCAAATAAGACCAAGGTTCCTGCTATCATGGAGTTATATTCCAAAAGGAATATAATCATGTAGCATATAATTTAATGTGGGATTTCAAGTTACTGGGGGAAGAATGTATTACTCAATATACAATGCTGCTACAACTAATCAACCATTAAGAAAATAAACAAATTAGATTTTCATTTCATAAATCAAGTATATTACAAATGGATAAAAAAATCTTTATTTTTAAAATAAAAGCATGAAAATACTGGAAAAAACATAAGCGAATATTACATAAAGGAACATTATATGCATTCTTGAACATGAAAACTTTAGAGTAAGATCTCAAGGCAATTTTAGAAAAACCTCTTATTTTTTAAAAATGGAATAGAACAAGGTAATTTTTGAACAATAATCTTTATTAGTATATTTTTAAAGGTACATATAATCCTGAGCAACTGCATTTATACATTTATCATTTACTCTTTGAAATTTACATGTAGTTTGTTCCAAACTCTCTGATGAGTACATTTTTATACTAATTAGGAACATAAATAATTAAAAATATTATTCTTATCCATGGAATAGCCAATTAATTTACTCAGAGCATCTCATTATCTAATTCTACTACTTCAAAAGCTTTAGAATATTACCTCTCAGTTAAGCAATTTCTTTTTCAAAACTGCAAAGATGGGCAGTGCAAGAGCTGATTCCTTAAATCCTAGTGAATTCTTAGAAAACTATGTTGCTTTTTGTCTTTGATCTGTATTTTGAATAAATTTGGTAATTATTTAACCAGCTATATTTGAGAAGAATGGTAAAAGTAACTGCATCTCATCTCAATATTTTAGCCAGTGTAAAATGTTACAGGGTCCCTTCACATATAAGTATTCCATAATTATCCCAATAAGAAAAATTTACCATGATCTAAGGAAAAGGAGGACAACCTAATATAGATACATCTTTGTAAATGGTTAAATATTGTGAAATATGTGAAATACTTCAGTCTCCATAAAGGAATACATAGAGATGATTAACATTAAATTTCAAAAATCTAGGCCAGAACTTTCATAATTAGTAAATTAAAAAATGACAAAAATAAAAGACAAAAAGATCCTATGACAAAGACAAAGATCCTGTGATCTTTGAGAAAAAAACATTTACCCAACATATCTCCAGCTGTGGACAAATAAATATTTTTATTCTTGTATTTTAAATTACTACCAAAATATTATATCTTTCTACAAACAACATAAAACAAGCATACAGTATCTAGAAATGGTCTTTATCTGACAAGAATGTCAAGTCTTTGAAGGTACACTAAATTTTTTTTTCCTGAATAAGGTCACTATGATCTTAGTTAAAGTTACAGTAAGCAGTTCAAGCAAAATGTGTATTGCTTAGATTTTAAAGCAAGCAATTGTGTTACTGTTTAATTAAAATATAAGTATAAATGTGAAGCTATTATACCAACATTTATAAACACTTCTTAGAAATACAGATCAGAAAGTAATGGAATAACTGATTTAAAAATAATGAAAGGTTGATGTTATATGTAAAATTTGGGAACAAATCAAAAATATATTTAAGAGATGTAAAAGAACATGAAGACCAAGATTTATTATTTGGAGCTTGAAAACTTAGCAGCAAAACAACCTATCTGCATATAATGTAGTACAATGAGCATTTGTTCATAAAAGACTCCCAAAGTCTTAAAACTTCATACATAAACCAGAATGAAATCCATTAGGTAAATGATTTAAAGATGCCAGAGTAGTTTATCCAGAACTGCTAGATACTCTCACCTGCATTACCAAATCATAAACAAGCTTATGCAAAACTGTGTTCTGGATAACTCACTCTTATAGCTCCCCAATAACAAGCTCGGATAAGGCAGATCAAACCTAAGAAATAAGCAACTGCCCAAGAAACATAGGTTGCATGAAATCGCCTTGCAAAACCTTGGGTGCCAACCTAAAATAAAAAGCAATATAAAAATAAAAGGTTAGAAACTGAGAACTTGTGTTGGCTTACATGCAATTTTTATGAAGTATATTCCTAAGATGACAAAACCCCAACAAAATATGAGTTGCTGCATTTGTTGGCTACCACTAACAGAGTAAAATTTAATAAAATGACATTGCTAGCTACATTAACTATAAACTTTATAAAGTAAACAAAAATTCCATTAAAATATCTTATTTATAAAAGGAATTTAATCTATATAACCCCAATGTCATCCCCATATTGATAATAAATCTCTGTTTCACTTGAATAAAAAGAAGAATGGTTTTTCAGACCTTCATAGCTGAATGAGCATTGCTTCAGCTTTGGCCATGACAAAATTGGTTCTGGCACTAAATAAAAACAAATGGGCTTTTGTTAAATGGAGGGTAAAATTCCCAATGTCAAGGACCTTCAGAGGGATCCCAAGACATGATTTCACCTGGATGGGCAAGCTCCAGGCCCATGGATTGGCTTCAGATTGCTCATAGTTTTTCAGAAGCTTCTGGGCCTGATATGCGAGGGAGGCAGGTTCTTCAGCGATCAATGAAGGCTGTTCCAGACCTCACCATTTACTACTGATAAAGTTAAGAGGAAAGAATTCTAACAGCGAGTAGAGTAATACTCACAGTTAATCCAACTCCAATGAAAATACATATCATTCCAATGGTAATATATGCACAGCAGCGTCTTCGAGGAAGTGCACTACCCACAGAGGAACTGCAAATTCATGAGAACAAAACAGAATATTAAGTATTTACATGAAGATTCTCCATTTCATCTTTGTGAATACTTATCTATGGCTTTAGTAATACATATACTTCTATTTATTTATTCAACTTGAGAGACAAGAACGTACATAATAATTTTTTTAATGAGTGATCTAAATCATACCTGGTGAATTTGTGTGTGAATTATTGTGGCTTTAAACAAAATTCAAGTGTTGATCATTGACAAAGTCCACAAAAACTCACTATGGTCAATAATGATCATCCAAGATAAAAATTTATTTCCAAAACAATCTATTCCAGAATGGAAAATCAGTGCTGTCTTACAAATAGAAATTGATTTTTTTTTTACATTTATAACCATTGTTATATGTTTAGTGTAGAAAATTTGGAAAATAAGAATAAAGAATAGAAAGGAAAATTACCTGTAATTCCACTACCATAAATACCGCTATTTTTCTCCAGCCATTTTTTACAACTTATCAATTTAGCATAAACATTTTCTTACATCATTAAGTATCCTCAAACTGGAATTCTGATAGATGAATATAACATAACTTAACCAATTCCCTAGTATTGGACACTTTTTTCTTCTTGGAAATAATGCCAGGTAAGCAACATTTAAAAGCACTGTGCTTATTTTTTTTAATGAAAGTATAGTTGATTTACAATGTTGTGTTAATTTCTGCTGTACAGCAAAGTGATTCAGTTATACATATATATATATTCTTTTTTATATTCTTTTCCATTATGGTTTAACACAGGATACTGAATATAGTTCCCTGTGCTACACAGTAGGACCTTGTTGTTTATCCATTCTATATGTAACAGTTTGCTTCTGCTAACCCCAAACTCCCAATCTATCCCCCTCCCCCACCAACTACCTTGGCAATCACAAGTGTGTTTCTGTTTCATAGATGGGTTCATTTGTGTCATATTTTAGATTCCACACATAAGTAATATCACATGGTATTTGTCTTTCTCTTTCTGACTTACTACACTTAGTATGATAATCACTAGTTGCTGCAATCACCATGTTGCTGCAAATGGCATTATTTCATTCTTTTTTATGGCTGAGTAGTATTCCATTGTATATATGTACCACATCTTCTTTATCCATTCATCTGTCAATAGACATTTAGGTTGTTTCCATGTCTTGGCTATTGTGAATAGTGCTATGAGCATAGGAGTGCATGTATCTTTTTGAATTATAGTTTTGTCTGTACATATGCCCAGGAGTGGAATTGCGGGATCATATGGCAACTCTATTTTTAGGTTTTTGAGAACCTCCATACTGTTTTCCACAATGGCTGCACCAACTTACATTCGACCAACAGTGTAGGAGGGTTCCCTTTTCTCCACACCCTCTCCAGCATTTATTTGTAGACTTTTTTTTTTTTTTTTTTTTGTGGTACGCAGGCCTCTCACTGTTGTGGCCTTTCCCGTTGTGGAGCACAGGCTCTGGACACGCAGGCCCAGCAGCCATGGCTCACGGGCCCAGCCGCTCCACGGTATGTGGCACAAACCCGTGTCCCCTGCATCGGCAGGCGGACTCTCAACCACTGTGCCACCAGGGAAGCCCCTAGTTGTAGACTTTTTAATGATGGCCATTCTGACAGGCATGAGGTGGTACCTCATTGTAGTTTTGATTTGCGTTTCTCTAATAATTAGTGACATTGAGCATCTTTTCATATGCCTGTTGGCTATCTGTATGTCTTCTTTGGAAAAATGTCTATTTAGGTCTTCTGCCCATTTTTCAATTTGAGTTGTTTGTGTTTTTGTTGTTGAGTTGTATGAGCTGTTTGTATATTTTGGAAATTAAGCCCTTATCAGTCACATCATTTGCAAATATTTTCTCCCAGTCTGTAAGTTTTCTTTTCACTTCCTTTATGGTTTCCTTTGCTGTACAAAAGCTTGTAGGTTTGATTAGTCCCATTTGTTTGTTTTTGCTTTTATTTCTATTGCCTTGGGAGACTGACCTAAGAAAATATTGGTACAATTTATGTCAGAGAATGTTTTGCCCCTGTTCTATTCTAGGAGTTTTACAGTGTCATATCTTATGTTTAAGTCTTTAAGCCATTTTGAGTTTATTTTTGTGTATCATGTGAGAGTGTGTTCTAACTTCACTGATTTATATGCAGCTGTCCAAATTTCCCAACACCCCTTGCTAAAGAGACTGTCTTTTTACCTATTATATATTCTTGCCTCCTTTGTCAAAGATTAATTGACCATAGGTGTGTGGGTTTATTTCTGGGCTCTCTATTCTGTTCCATTGATCCATATGTCTGTTTTTGTGCCAATATCATACTGTTTTGATTACTGTAGCTTTGTAGTATTGCCTGAAGTCTGAGATGGTTATGCCTCCAGCTTTGTTCTTTTTCTTCAGGATTACTTTGGCAATTCTGGGTCTTTTATGGTTCCATATGAATTTTAGGATTATTTGTTCTAGCTCTGTGAAAAAGGTCATGGGTAATTTGATAGGGATCACATTAAATCTGTAGATTGCTTTGGGTAGTATGGCCATTTTAACAATATTAATTCTTCCCATTGTGATTATTTTTCATTGTTTTCTTACGATAAATTTTTAGAATCAGAATTACAAAATTAAAGAGATTAAACTTCTAAAAATCTTTTAATACATACTGCAAGAAGCCTATGGGAAATTCATAAAATATATTTCTCAATTGAAATTCCAAATCCAATAGTTTTCAGTTCTCTCTACTTCTAATTTTTTTAATTTTCAAAATGATAAAAGTATAGCAAAGATCAAAAAGCCAATTGGTACTTTCTTCTCTTCCTAAATAAACATATATTAACACATATCATATATCACACATTGTGTTAGTGGATGATATAATTATCTGATTTGTTTGTGTATGGCCAGTGTCCACATTATGCCTACCACATGGTAAATTACTCGTAGAATGTCTACTGAATAAATGAAACACAGAAATGCATCACTTACTAGGTATAATTTAGAAGTGTGCTATTCCAAAAGGTTAATTTTGCATAACAGAAAAATAGCTTCAATTCCCAAATCTTTTTTAAAATTGATGAATATTATTGCAAATATGTATCATAAAAATTCCTGAATAGTTGAAGAAAAATAGAAACATGTGGATGACCTGGGGGGTCATCATTAATTGCAGTAGTGTACAACCTGCTATCTGGAGTTATTAGGGCATCTGTGATTCATTGCCGTTATGTTACATTTAGCCTTAGACTGCTTTTAGTTTTAATAACTATGTCTGCATTTGGTGATTTTTCCTGCCTTATATCTCACAGCTGGCCACCATTTCTCATTTACCTATGTATCTGCCTCTGGCAGTCTAATCTACCATGGATTAGAAGGCAACAAATTTGCTAGAATATACTCAATAATTCAAAAGGGTCTAAGTGAATACCAGAGTAGCTTTTCTGTGAGCCAAAGGAACACACTTTAGTATATTAATTTCAGTGCATGAATTCTACTTAGAAAACCCATGCTCATTTTTCATCACTCAACTTAAATAGTCACTACCTCTGGAAAATCTTCCCAGGAAAGAAATAACCTACTGCTACTCTACAACCCAAGTGCCATCTTATCATAGGGAGAAGGCAATGACAAAAACACCTATCACATGCACAATAAAATCTCATACATTTAATACAAATATGGTATCTGTATGCAATATATAGTATTGTTTTGCAAGTGTTAAAACTTTATACGTACATGTGTTAAACTGTATGCTTCTGTGACTTGCTTTTTTTCCTCAGTACTCTACATGAGACTCTTCTACAGTCATATGTGGAAACTTACTTCATTCATTTGCACACCTATCTTCCATTATATGGAATAACACAGCTTACTCATTCTCCCTGTTGATGGACAGTCAGGGTTTTGTTTTGTTTTGTTTTAAATGTTTTTACTATTATAACAAGGCTACTTTGAATTTGCTTTTACATGTTTCCTTATGTACATATGCAGGAATTTCTCAAACATATACCTAGGAATAGAATTGCTGGGTAGTACTGTAGACATGTTTTTAATTTTAACAAATGCCAAATTTATATCCCCACCAACACTATTTGAGAGCTTCCACCTACATCCTCATTAACCCTTCAACACCTGGTATTGTTCTCATGCTTGACAATTTCACGAGTGTGAATGGTATTTCGTTGTGATTTTATTATGTATATCCATAATTTGCAGTGAGGTTGGACATCTTTTCAAATGCAGGTTGACTACTGGTTTTATTTTTCTATTAATCGCTTGTTCATACCTATTGCCTCTGTCTTGGGCTGTCTTTAACTTACTGATTCATAGATGACATTTATATAATCTGCATACTATTCCATGCAGCTATATATACTGAACATATTTTCTTATAGTCTGTTTTTATAAATTCAACTTTAATAACATATTTTGATCATGAGTATTTACTAATGATACTAATGTAACACAAAGTACTTCTAATATAGTCAAAGCTATCAATCTTTTCCTTTAAGGTTCATACTTTTTATGCCTTGTCTAGGAAATTCTTTCCTACTTCTGTCATAAAAATATTTTTTTTATCTTTTCTTCTAAAAGTATTACAATTTTACTTTTTGTATTGCCAGCTACAAATTGGCACTTGCCATCTACCTCTACAAGGATTAAATCATGAGTCACTGCAGCTGCTGACCTTCAACATCCCCTGAAAAGGAGTTCAGGGTGGAGTTCAGGAATGAGGCACTTTGTGCTCTGGGAAAAACCGGCGGAACAGGTCTTCAGATAGTTAGATATTTTCAGGAGATTTTATGAGCCCAATTCTTGTATCTCCTTGTATCTAGAAAAGTACTAAAATCCTTCATGGTGATGTCTGCTCCTTGTGACTAGTGGTAATCTTCATGAGACTAGCAGCAACCTCCTGCAAAAAATATGTGCTTGCCTGCATGTACTCCCCCTTTGCCAAAATTGCATTATACTGACCTTCCCCCCTCCCTCTTTGGAGCAGTTTCTCAGGGCTATCTGAAATGCAGTCTCCCGGGCTATAATCCTCATTATGCCCCCAATAAAAACTCACAGCTCTCACATTGTGTATTTTTTTTCAGTCAGTAGTATTTATGTCGATCTATAAGAGCAGATTCCTTATAATTATCTATTTTTATTTTACATATTTCAAAGTTAGATTATTTGTTGCACTCAAGTTCAAAATTTATATTTCTGATGAAGTGACCATAATGATAATAATTCTTTTTACATCTGTTCTATGATTGCCATTGACTCAGTATGGTAACAAGTCTTCTGCTGCAGTTACCTTTTCCAAGCAATTGGAGGAAGGGAGAGAAAAGGAGGCCAAGCAGCTTTTGTCTTTAAGGAGAGTATCAGGAAGATGTATTCATCACTTTGTTCATATTCCATTGGCCCTAACATAAACACATGGTCACAATTATCTGCAAGAGAGGTTAGGAAATGCAGTCTCCAGCTGGGTGGCCATTAAGACTGACAGTTCTACTGCAAGGAAAAAGAGAACAGCAGTCTTTGCTATTTTAACTAATATTACTATTGCTATTTTATTGTTGGTTAGTGTTTGCCTGGTATATCTTTCATTCTGGTTAGTGTTTCATGATTTCACCTTTTACTTTCATTCTATGTTCTCATATTTCATGTGTTTCTTCTTCAAATTGCATACAGATGTACTTAAATCTAGTCTGATAATTTCTTGCAAGTTTTATTGACAAGTTTAGTCTAATTATATATATTCTGACAACTAATATATTTTGATTATCCCTTCTACCGTATTTTGGCTTTCTATTGTTTCTCTATCTGCTTTTCTACCCCCTTTTCTGGACTTCTTTTGGATTGACTATGATTCTTTTATTTCATTTTCTACCTACTATTTAGAAAGTTTCACAATTTATTTTTATTCATTTAGCATTCCACTCCCATCTTACATGTTCTTGTTCTTCAATATTTCAGTTCAATTCTTTTATCTATCTATCTATCTATCTGTTTATTTATTTATTTATTTAATTTTGGCTGTGTTTGGGTCTTTGTTGCTGCATGCAGGCTTTCTCTAGTTGAGGCAAGCAGGGGCTACTCTTTGTTGCAGTGCATGGACTTCTCATTGCGGTGGCTTCCCTTGTTGTGGAGCATAGGCTCTAGGGGACACATGCAGGCTTCGGCAGTTGTGGCACGTAAGCTCAGCAGTTGTGGCTCGTGGGTTTAGTTGCTCCGCATGTGGGATCTTCCTGGACCAGGGCTTGAACCCATGTCCCCTGCATTGGCAGGTGGATTCTTAACCACTGCGCCACTAGGGAAGTTCCAATATTTCAATTCAATTCTATTTTTGTTTCTCCAAATTTGTTAGCATTAATACTATTACTGTAACGTTTTTGGTATTTTATATAGTTAGTGTTCCTGATGAATGTTTAGAATTTCTTGGTTTATACTTTCTTTATTCTTACAGAGCAGAAATTTCTTCAGGGATATTTTCCCTAAATTCATCTTTTATCAATTTTTTAGTGAGGGTATCAGAATGGTAACCACTCTGTTTTGGTTGTTACTGCTGGTTAGTTGGTTCTGCATCTGCAAATATCTTTATTTTACCTTCATTAGTCTGTGATGGTTTAGACACTTTGACAGTTAATTTCTCTTAGAACTTTGAAGTATTTTTAAACTTTTTGGCTTCCATTGTTGTAGTTGAGATGTTTGCTGCTATCTTTTTCATACTAAAAATCTGACTTTTCTGTCTCTGCTTTTAATATGTTCTATTTATTTTAGGTTGTCTGCAAACTCACTATAACATATTTGTTTATTCTGCTTGGATTTCATTGTTCCTTTTGAATCTACAGGTTCATATCTTTCATAGATCTGAAAATCCTTAGGGATTATCTCTTCAAAATGCCTCTATCCCATTCTCTAGTTTTTCCTTCTAGATCAGAAATATATCAGATGCTCTTATATATATTTATTTCAATATTATTTTCATCTTTGTCTCTCTGATGGATTCTAGGTAATTTACTTTACTCTATCTTCCAATCCATAACTTTAGTTGTCAACTTAATCTGATCTGCTGTTTAGCTTGTTCCACTGTACTTTCATTTCTGTAATTTTTAATTTCCAGAAGTTTTACTGTATCTTTCAAAACCTGCCTGCTTATTGTTTGGGTTAATTATTTTTTTATTTTTAAATAATTGTAGACTCAAAAGCAGTTATAAGAAATAATACAGAGCGCTCTCATTCATCCTCTACCCAATTTCCCCCAGTGGTAACATCTTGCAAACTACAGTACAATATTATAACCAGCGTACTGACATTAATAAAATCCACTGATATTCATATTTCCTGTTTTACTTATATTCATTTGTGTGTATGTGTATATTTAATTCTGTACAATTTATCCCATGTGGAGGTTCATGTACCCACCACCACAGTTAAGATACAGAAGAGTTCCATCACTGCAAGGATCCTTTTATAACCACACTCACCTCCCTCTTGCCTACCCACCCCCTGTACTCACCACACCATCACGCACCTGTTCTCCATTCCTAAAATTTTGTCATTTCAAAACTGTTATATAAAAGGAATCATGCTGTAAGCCACCTTGTGTGACTGGTTTTCACTCAGCATAAATTCCCAAAGATTCACCCAAATGGTTGCATGGATGAACTGTTGTTCATTCCTTTGACTGTTGAATAGTATGTCAAGGTCTGGAAAAATCACAGTTTGTTTAACAATTCAGCCATAGAAGGACATCTAGGTTGTTTCCAGTTTCAGGCTATTAAGAATAAAGTTGCTATGAACATTTATGTACAGATTTTTGTATGTGCCCAGTTCGTTTCTTATAGACTCTTATCTGTCTTCTCTTATTTCTATTAAAAAAAACCATTTTAGACATGGTTATAACATATTCTATAGCTAACATTATAATATCTGAAGTTCCTAGAAGCCTAATTATGCTGTTTGTTATCAATGCCAATTCTGCTTATTGTATCTTGTTTCCTCATGTTGGTATTTTTGTTAAGAACTTATTTTGACAGACCTTAATATAAGAAACCCTAGCAGGCATGGTTTAGGAATGTCTTCATCCACAGAGAATTTTCATTTGCTTTTCCCAGGCTCCCTAGAATGATACCAATCTTAAACTACTTTAAAATGATTTCTGGGACTGGGTTTTCTTAGACCATATAAACCAGGTAAAATATAAACCTGAAATTCACTGTTCTTATAAAAATTTCCATTTGTATTCTTCCTTTTCTGGTGGGCATTTTCCTTGACCTACTCTATTCATGAAGAATAGTCCTTTATTGGGGGTGGGGATGGATGGTATTCCAACTCTCCACCTTCTGCAAGACCAAGGCCTTCTCTCTCATTCTTCATTTGAACACTGAAACCCAAGTATCTGGGTCCCTAGTATTGATAAATACCCTTAGGACAGCCCTGGTGGTCATTTGCTCTCCATTTTTCTTCCCTGGGGATTTTCTTAACTTTCATATGAGCTGAACAATGCATTTAAAAGGATATTTGTAATGGTTAACTAGTCTTTCATATTACTGGATGTGAAAGTCAAGAGCCTCTAATATACAAAAATGTGGACACTGAATATCCAAGAGGAAAAGATCATGCAAGGTTTCTCAAACATCTGATTATTCACCCTTCAAATTATTTACCTTCCCCTTCATAACACTCCCCTGTGAAACACTAGCATTGTGAAGGACACCTGGAAAATAAAGATGGTGCCAAGCAGTGTTATTTAAGCACAATTTTAAGAATGAGGTAGCCAGGGAAGGCTTTATTAGGTGAAACTTAAGGGCAGGGTAAGATGTGAATAGGTGGGAGAGTAAGTCATCTTAGCTGCTAACAGTAGCTAGAAAAAATAATACTTTTGTTCAAGGAACAAGCAGCAAAATAACCTTTCTTCCAGAGAAGGTTTCTGTAAGTGAGTAAAATTAAAGGGATTTTCAGCTAATTTGTGAGGTTAAGTAGTTATTTTCCAAGTAAACAGGAATGAGAAAGGGACGAGCCAGGTCACTCCAGGCCTAGCAGGAGATTAAGGGACAAAAGCAAGAAACTCTATTGTATATTTATGGAAGTAAAAGAATTTGTTGAGGCTGGTGGTGTGTGTAGAGGTAGAAGAAAACATAATAAAGATACCACTAGAGAAGTTAGGCAAATATCTAAACTTGGAAGGTTGTATAAATCTTGATAAGAAGTTTAGAGTTTGATTTTGGATTTTAGGCAATGGGCCTGTAATAATCTATATGGTGCATTTATGTCAATAAGTATAAAATATCTTTCCTTAGCATACTTCATATGGCACTAATAGAAAAACCTAAAATAACAATGGCAATGGCACCTCCTTGGGTTGTGCAATATACAACCTGCACAGATGTATGCTATGGCCATGAATTTGGGAGCTACAAAAAGGTTTCAAGCTGGAGAGTTTGAAATCATATTTTCACTTGGAGACCTTTACTCTAATAAACTGGAAGAGAACTATAAGGCTGAAGACCAAGAGATAAATTAGAAAGCTATTGCAGTAGTCCTGGTGAGAGATCCTGAATGCTTGAACTATATATAATAGAAATAGTAAGAATAAGGTAACAGAATTGAAATGTCAAGAGACAGAATTGACAGGACCTGTTTCCATTTGGATATTGTGAATAAAGATACACTCAGATTTCTGGCTTGGTCAGCTGAGCAGACAGCAAAACATTCATTAATGTAAGTTATTCATCAACACACAAGGACGATTAGTTTGCAGAGTGAGGTGGGCAAGTTGGATACATTCTGTTTGAGATGCCTATGGGACACCAGGTTGAAATAACTACAGGCAAATGGTGAATACAGATTGTATATTTACATCTGAAGGTCTGAAGAGAGATCTGGGGTGATTTAATGATATATTGGTTGTGATTTAGTGGCATATAAATGATATAAAAACATATGAGAAAGCACAGATATATTGTGATTAGGTTCCAATCCTGGAGAATAGCAATATTTAATGAGTTGGAAGAGGAAGTGGAGCCAGGAAAGGAGATAGCAAATGAATGTTCTGAGAAGTGGGAGAAAACCAGGAGAAAGTGATGTCTGAAACCAAAAGAAGAACAAATTTTAAGGAAAAAAAGCAGGGTAATCAACAGAACCAAATATTAAACAGAAAACAAGGAAATGAAGATTGAACAGATATATTAAACTTTGCAAGTGGGGAAAGCAATCAAGATGGCAAAGTACTCAGACGTGAAGCTCACCCTCTTTCACAAATACAACAAAAGTACATCTATACATGGAACGATTCTCACAGACTATCTACTGAATGCTGGCAGAAAACCTCAAACTGCTGAAAGGGCAAAGAAAATCTCCATGTAACCAGGTGGGAAAAAAGAAAACAGGAAAAAAAAAGAAAAAGAAAAATGAAAATGAAAAAGGAGTCGGGACCAGACCTGTGCCCCTGGGAGGGAGCTGTGAAAGAGGAAAGATTCCTGCACCCTGGGAAGCCCTTTCAGCAGCTCCCCGGACAGACGTAAGGGGAGCTTCAGAGCCTCTGAGGAGAACACTAGTAGCCAGTTTGCAGCAGCCCAGCCTGAGACGCCCATCTTTGGTTCTGGCAGGGACTGTGTGCTGGAATTCGGGCTTTAGAGATCAGAACCAGGGAGAAGACTGGGGTTGGCTGTGTAGAAACAGATTCGGGGGGCTGGAATCCAGAGTGGCCATGCTGGGGGTGTACACCAAGGAAGCCTGGGCCACCTTAGAGGCCAGTCGCCATTGTTTGGGGGCTGCTCTAGGGAGGGGCGGGACCTGAATTGTAGCTTTTTTCCCTGTGCACGTGCTTGCAGAGGCAGGATACTGCCTGCACAGGCTCCAGGGGTGGTCCCGAGCCTCCACTGCAGCCCACCCAGACACCAGGAGTGGTCGCCGGGCCACTGCGGACACCCTCCTGGACCCCAGGAGTGGTTGCCACCCCCTGCTGACTCCCTTCTGGACCGCAGGAATGGTCATGGGCCCCTGCTGATGCCCTCCCGGACTCCAGGAGTGGTCATGGCCCCCCCACCGACTTCCTCCTGTACCCCAAGAGTAGTTTCGGGCTCCCACTACCACCCATCCGAACTCCAGGAGTGGCTGTAAGCTGCTTCCATTCCCATCGCATGCCCCAGGGGGTGTGCCTGAGCCTCCCGCTGCTGCCAAAAACCCCAAGACCAGAAACCAGCAACCTCAACCAGCACCCCCTATCAAGGAAATAACAATGAGCACACACCGAAGAAAGAAGTAACAGGCATCCATATTAAAAACAGCCCTTGCACCAAACATACTAAACCCACGCAAGCTACACAGGGACAGCCCTATATATAAATAGCCCTCCAAGACCACAGTAGATAATTGTTTCTCCTAAATTCACAGAGTAAGAGAAATATAAGTAAAATGAAAAAGCAGAGGAACCACTCACAGTTAAAAGACCAAGAGTATTCCCCTGAAAGAACAAACAACGAAGCAGACCTTTTCAGTCTAATAGATACAAATTTCAAAGAGAGGATAATGAAAATACTGAAGGAATTAAGAAAGGCTATTGACAGAAATGCAGAGTATTGTAAAAAGGAACTAGAAACTATAAAGAGGAACCAAGAAAAATTAGAAAACTCATTTGCAGAGACGAAAGCTGAGCTAAAGGCAATACATAACACAATAATGCAGAACAAATAAGTGACCCGGAAGATAAAATAATGGAAATCATGCAATCAGGACAGAAGACAGAAAGTTAAATGAAAAAAAACTGAAAGCGATGTAAGAGACCTATGGAATAATATAAAGCATGCCAACCTATGCATAATAAGGATTCCAGAAGGGGAAGAAAGAGAAGAGGGGATCAAAAATGTATTTGAAGAAATTATGGCTGAAAACTTCCCAAACTTAAAGAAGGAAACAGATATCCAGGTACAGGAAGCAGAGAGGGTCCCAAACAAGATAAACCCAAACAGACCTACACCAAGACATACCAAAATGGCAAAAGTTAAAGATAAAGAGAGGATTCTAAAGGCAGCAAGAGAAAAGCAAAGAGTTAATTAAAAGGGAACCCCCAAAAGGCTGATTCCTCTACAGAAGCGATGAAGGCCAAAAGCAAGTGTCAAGATATACTCAAAGTCCTGAAAGGGAAAAATCAGCAAATAATCTCTACCCAGCGAGATTATCATTTAGAATAGAAGGTGAGACAAAGAATTTCTCGGGCAAGCAAAAACTAAAAGAATACAGCAATACTAAACCTATCCTAAAGGAAATATTGAAAGCTCTTCTCTAAATAGAAAAGAAGTAAGAATCTATAGAAAATAGAAAAATCACAATTGGAAAATAAATCACTTAAATAAGCCAGTACACAGATTAAAAAAAAAATTATGTGAAAGTTATGATAACCACAATGAACAGCAAAAGGATGAACATGAAGATGTAAAAGAGGACATCAAAATCATAAAATGTGGGGGAGGATAGTAAGAAAATGTATATTTTTTTTCCCTAGAATGTGTTTGAGCCAATATGACTACCAGTCTAAGGCAAGTAGATATAAGAAGGGGTTAACATAGTTGATAAACAGGGTAACCACAAATCAAAAACATACCATAGATTTACAAAAAACAAAAAGAAGAGAACATAAGCATAATACAAAAGAAAATCATCAAGCTACAAAAGTAAAAACAAAAAGAAAAAGAAAGGAATAAAGAAGAAATATGAAATCAATGGGAAAACAAGGTTTAAAATGGCAATAAATACATATCTATCAAGAAGTACCTTAAAAATCAATGCACTCAATGCTGCAATCAAACGACACAGAGTGGCAGATTGGATAAAAAAAAAACAAGAGCCTATGATATGCTGCCTACAAGAGACTCACTTTAGGGCAAAGGACACAATAGATTGAAAGTGAGGGGATGGAAAAAGATATTTCATGCAAACCGAAATGACAAGAAAGTGGGGGTCACAATACTTACACTAAATAGAATTTAAAACAAAGCCATAAAGAAACATAAAGAAGGACATATATAATGATAAAAGGACCACTACAAGGAGAGGATTTTACACTCATCAACATATATGTACCTAATACAGGATCACCCAAATACATAAAACAAATACTAACAGACATAAAGGGAGAAATTGACAGGAATACAATAATAGCAGGAGACTTTAACACCCCAGTCACATCAATGGACAGATCTTCCAGACAGAGAATCAATAAGGCAACAGAGAAAATAGATGACACAATAGTACAGTTAGACTTAATTGATATTTTCAGGACATGACATCCAAAAAAAACAAGTGCACATGTAACATTCTCAAGGATTGATCGCATATTAGGGCCAAAACAAGCCTCAACAAATTTAAGAGTATAGAAATTATCTCAAGCATTTTTTCTGACTACAAAGGCATGAAACTAGAAATTAACCACAGAAAAAGAAATGAGAACAAAATGATTACATGGAGACTAAACAACATGCTACTAAAAAACAAATGGGTCAATGATGACATCAAAGTTGAAATTTAAACAAAATACCTATATAGTACTACCATATGACCCAGCAATCTCACTACTGGACATATTCCCAAAGAAAACCATAATTCAAACAGACACATGAACCCCAATGATCATTGCAACACTATTTATAATAGCCAGGACATGGAAGCAACCTAAATGACCATCAACAGAGGAATGGATAAAGAAGATGTGGTACATATATACAATGGAATATTACTCAGCCATGAAAAGGAACAAAACTGGATAATTGGTAGAGATATGGATGGACCTAGAGTAGAGTAAGTCAGAAGGAGAAAAACAAATATTGTATATTAATGCATATATGTGGAATCTAGAAAAATGGTATAGATGATCTTATTTGCAAAGCAGAAATAGAGACACGGACATAGAGAACAAATGTATGGATACCAAGGGGGAAAGAGGAGGTTGGGGGAATTGGGAGATTGGGATTGACATATATACAGTATTGATACTATGTATAAAATAGATAACTAATAAGAACCTACTGTATAGCTCAGGGAACTCTACTCAATGCTCTGTGGTGACCTAAAGGGGAAGGAAATCCAAAAAATAGGGGATATATGTATAGCTGATTCACTTTGCTATACAGTAGAAACTAATACAACATTGTAAAGTAACTATACTCCAATAAAAAATAATTTAAAAATAAGTAAAAAATAAAAAAAATACCTTGAGACAAATGATGATGAAAACACAACCATACAAAACCTATCAGATATAGCAAAAGCAGTTATCAGAGGGAAGTTCATAGAGATACAGGCTTTCCTCAGAAAACAAGAAAAATCTCAAATAAACAACCTAACATACCACTTAAAAGAATTAGAAAAAGAACAAACAAAATCTAGAGTCAGCAGAAGAAAGGAAATAATAAAGATCAGAGAGGAAATAAACAAAACAGAGATTTAAAAAACAGAAAAATTAATAAAACCAGGAGCTGATTCTTTGAAAGGATAAACAAGACTGACAAACCTCTGGCCAGGCTCACCAAGAAGAAAAGAGAGAGAATACAAATAAACAAAATAAGAAATGAAAAAGGAGACATAAAAACTGATACCACAGAAATACAAAAAACCATAAGGGAATACTATGAACAATTATATGTCAACAAATTCGAAGACCTAGAAGAAAAGAACATTCTTCTAGAAACATACAGCCCACCAAAACTGAAAGAAGAAATAGATGATTTGAACAGACCAGTCACTAGAACTAAAATAGAATCTGGAATTTAAAAACTCCCTACAAACAAAAGTCCAGAACCAGATGGCTTCACAGGTGAATTCTATCAAACATACAAAGAAGAACTTATACCGATCCTTCTCAAACTCTTCCGAAAAGCTAAAGAGGAAGGAACACTCTGAAGGACATTCTATGAAGCCACAATCACCCTGATACCAAAACAAGACAAAGACATCATGAAAAAAGAAAATTACAGGCCAATATCTTTGATGAATATAGATGCAAAAATTCTCAACAAAATATTAGCAAACCAAGTCCAGCCACACATAAAAAGATGATAAACCACGACCAAGTGGGATTCATCCCAAGTTCACAAGGATGGTTCAACATACACAAATCAATGTAATATACCACATAAACAAAAGAAAGGACAAAAACCACATGATCATATCAATAAATACAGAAAAAGCATTTGACAAAGTTCAACATCCATTCATGATAAACATTCTTACCAAAGTGGGTACAGAGGTAACTATCTCAAAATAGTAAAAGCTATTCATGACAAACCCACAGCCAACATAAAATGAAATGGTGAAAAGTTGAAAGTCTTCTTGCTAAAATCTGGAACAAGACAAGGATGCCACTCTCACCACTTCTCTTCAACATAGTATTAGAAGTCCTAGCAACAGCAATCAGACAAGAAAAAGAAATAAAACATATCCAAATTGGAAGAGAAGAGGTAAAATGTCATTATATGCAGATGATATGATTCTATGTATACAAAACGCTAAAGACTCCACACAAAAACTACTAGAACTGATAAACGAATTCAGAGAGATATCAGAATATAAGATTAACATACAGAAATTAGTTGCATTTCTTTAGGCCAACAATGAAATATCAGAAAGGGAATGTAAAAAATACAATACCTTTTAAAATCACAACCCAAAATATAAATACTTAGGAATAAACCTCACCAAGGATGTGAAGGACTTATATGCTGAGAAGTATAAAACATTAATAAAGGAAACTGAAGGTGATTCAAAGAAATGGAAAGCAATCAACACATTTAATGTGATCCCTATCAAATTACCCATGACCTTTTTCACAGAACTAGAACAAATAATCCTAAAATTCATATGGAACCATAAAAGACCCAGAACTGCCAAAGCAATCCTGAAGAAAATGAACAAAGCTCAAAGCACAACCATCCCAGACTTTAAGCAATACTACAAAGCTACAGTAATCAAAACAGCATGATATTGGGACAAAAACAGACATATGGAACAATGGAACAGAATAGACAGCTCAGAAATAAACCCACACACCTACAGGCAATTAATCTCCAACTAAGGAGTCAAGAATATACAATAGGAAAAAGTCTCTTCAGCAAGGGGTGTTGGGAAAGTTGGATGGCTGCATGTAAATCAATGAAGTTAGAACATGCCCTTACACCATACACAAAAATAAACTCAAAATGGCTTAAATTCTTAAACATAAGACGTGACACCATAAAACTCCTAGAAGAAAGTATAGGCAAAACATTCTCTGACGTAAATGGTACAAATGTTTTCTTAGGTCAATCTCCCAAGGCAATAGAAATAAAAACAAAAATAAACAAATGAGATGTAATCAAACTAACAAGCTTTTGCACAACAAAGTAAACCATAAACAAAACAAAGAGACAACTTACAGAATGGGAGAAAATATTTGCAAACGATGCGACTGACAGGAGCTTAATTTCCAAAATATACAAACAGCTCATACAACTCAACAACAAAAAAGCAAACTCAATTGAAAAATGGGGAGAAGATCTAAAGAGACCTTTCTCCACAGAAGACATACAGATGGCGAATATGCACATGAAAAGATGCTCAACATTATTAGAGAAATGCAAATCAAAACTACAATGAGGTACCACGTCACATCAGTCAGAATGGCCATCATTAAAAAGTCTACAGGTAACAAATGCTGGAGAGGATGTGGAGAAAAGGGAACGCTCCTACACTGTTGGTGGGAATGTAATTTGGTGCAGCCACTTTGGAAAACATTATGGAGTCTCCTCAGAAAACTAAAAATAGAACTACCATATGATCCAGCAATCCCACTCCTGGCATATATCCTGAAAAACTCTATGTCAAAAAGATATATATGCACGTCTATGTTCATAGCAGCACTATTCACAATAGCCAAGACATGGAAACAACCTAAATGTACATTGACAGATGAATCGATAAAGAAGATGTGGTACAGGGACTTCCCTGGTGGTCCAGTGGTTGAGAATCCACCTTCCAATGAAGGGGACACAGGTTCAATCCCTGGTCGGGGAACTAAGATCCCACATGCTGCAAAGCACTCTAGAGCCTGCGCACCACAACTAAGACCCGACACAGCCTAATAAATAAATATTTTTTTAAAAAAAGATGTGGTACATATACACAATGGAATACTGCTCAGCCATAGAAAAGAATGAAATAATGCCATCTGCAGTAACATGGATGCAACTAGGGATTATCATACTAAGTGAAGTATATAAGAAAGAGAAAGACAAATACCATATGATATCACTTATATGTGGAATCTAAAATATGACACAAATGAACCTATCTATGAAACAGAAACAGAATCAGGGACATAGGGAATAGACTGGTGGTTGCCAAGTGGGGAGAGGGTTGGATTGGGAGTTTGGATTAGCAGATGCAAACTGATATATATAGAATGGATAAACAATAAGGTCCTACTGTATAGCACAGAGAACTATATTCAATATCTTGGGATAAACCATAATGAAAAAGAATATGAAAAAGAATGTATATATATATGTATAACTGAATCACTTTGCTGTACAGCAGTAATAACAACATTGTAATTCGACTAAACTTCAATTAAAAATAAATTTAAAAAATAAAATTTGCAATTGGGACATGAATTTTGTCAGAGCAAATTTCAGTGGCCTAGTGGGGACTGATGCTAATTCTACTTTACTCCTGGAGAAATGTGGCACCATGATGAACTAAAGAGATATGCCTTGAAAGGAAGAGACATGCATCCCTCTAAGAAGAAATAAAGTGAGCATAGATATAAAAAATGTTTAGAGGTAGGAAGTGTGAAGATGAGGGAGTTCACAGATAGCCTTAAACATCTGAGAGAGACAGGAAGAAGGCAACTCATTTGCTGAGATAGAGAAGAGGGTATGAGGGATGGGGGTTTAAGAGGAACAGAAAATATCTGGAGATAACCACTTTGAGGAATGGGGGAGAGAGTTAATCAAGGACACTTAAATAGGGAATATCAAGCAAGGGTTTAGCTGAAATGTAAAGCTCTAGATTTGTAAAGAGCTAATCAACATAGAATTTTTTCAGCTCTCAGTTGTCTTGGTAAAGGAAGGAAGAAGCCATGGCCATATTGATGCAAGATTGGTGGTTTGAAAAGCAGGTAGATGGATCTGAATTTCAAGGGATGATGATCTAGAAAACCTAGGAGTCTCTCTATACCTACATTCAAAATGAGCTTATCATCTCTCTGCTGGACACAGTTCTTCTAGATCTTTCATTCCCTATCTTAGTGAATGGTTCTACAGCCTCTCAGATACAAGGTCATTCTTGACCCCAATCTCTCTTTTGTCCCTTCACATTAAACCCTATCTATTCCATTTCCTTCATAGCACACCTATACTTTGACTCCTCTGTACCTCTATACCTTTGCACAGGTTGCTCCTTCTACAAGGAACCATTGGCCCTTTTTTTCATATCACTCCAAGTCATCTTTAACATCCCTCCTTCCTGGAAGCCTTCTTTCACATTCTCTTTCCCTCCAGTCTGGATTAGGGGCCCTTCAGAGCAGAGCATGCTGGGTATACCCTTCCAAAGCGCTTAAAACTTTATCGTAATGGTCTATTCTCTTCCATATACCCACAAGACTAAGTCCCTTGAAGGCAAGGTTATATCTTTATTTTGAGCACCTAGTACCTAGCACAGGACGTTGAATTAATGAATAATTATAAAAGAAAGCACTAAACAGAAAAATAAGAGGATAACTTCTGAGAATGAGTCTGCTATTGATTAAAATGACTGGAAGAGATCCCCAAAGTACCTCAGTGATGTAGGAGAAATGATATTCATTGATAATTATCATGGATTAAATCATCATGTCTACTAATCTTAAATCCATTAAAACATCTTCATGGAAATATCGTCCAAGTTGTCATTTCAGAATGCTAGGACTACATCTCCTGCCCAGCAGTAGCTACAAGCTGCCCAATTGAAAGAGAAACCTCACCTTCAGCTACAATAGCCTCAGTGATTGCATGAGTAAAAATACAGTGAGATAAAAAATGCTTCTTGGTCTCTGGAGCCCTGGGGGAAGGTATTCCCCACTTGTTTTGTGAGATATAAAAATAACACGCTAGTTTCATAGCAATGATTTAGTAACTTTTATAACTTAAAAATAATTTTAGGACATTTGCTATTTGAGTTTAAAGAAATAAAAATCTCAGAATCTTACTTCAACAGATGACTCATCAGTTTTTTAAGAAAAACATTCAAAAAGAAAAGAAATCTAGATATGACCCCTGAGTGTTCATGTAATAACAGCACTTTTGCTCAAATAAGTAATGCATGCTCTAAGTCCTCCCAAGCTCAGCATGTGATTCCAATTCTACACACATTCCTCTAAGAATGATATTTAAGCTGATTTATTTCATGTGAATTTCAAAGCAAGTTGTTCCTTAAGTAATTGATAAATTCTTCTCCACATTAATACAGTCTTGTGATACCTTAACCAATGGTAGAATATCTAGACATTCAATACTTCTTTATTATTAGCAAAATATTGCCATTGTTCTAAAATAATTAACCAACCAAGCAAATCACTTGAGCAAAATCCTTACCCTTTCTAACAGTTCCTCATCTATAAAATGAGGATAATAATTCTTGCTAGCCAGGATTTTTGTAAAGATTACAGCTAATATATATGTGTACACAAAGCAACAATCACTGTGCTTAGCACACAATCTGCTAATCATTAGAAGTTTTTTATTTTCTAAAAGATTTTTAAAATCTAATTTAATGTTCTTCATAAAGATATATGCAATTTAATTGTCTTCATTTTGTGAAAATACAGATAACATACAGAAATATGGATTATTCACACACACGTGTATTTGGTATGTCCCTGAAGTATATATTTTTCTGTGCACTTATTTTGGGTTATCCACTTTGCTTCTCCATGTACAGACTTGTCCTGGATTCAGCTAAGTTAAGCATTCATATGATTAATTTCACAAATAAATAAAAAAGGAAATATCTGTTCCTTTGAAGCTAGAAATGTGCTGTAAAGAAGTTATTCCCACAGGATTATATTTAGCTGGAATCAGATCTAGCACAAATAAATGGAGATATTTTGTTACATATATTCTACTTCTCAGACACTTTTTAATTCTTTCCTCCTATAAACCACTCTTAGGATTATTTTACTCTCAAAATAAATATAGTATTTATATTATTCTAAGGATCACAAAAATGTAACTATGAGCTGATATTTTTTATTTTAAATATTAATTATCAAAACATTCCAGTCTAATTTCCTTTGCTTACTTTCCACACATGTAAGTGGAAAACAGTAATTTTTGAATTAAAATTTCATTATCAAAATAGATGCTGTGGGGGCTTCCCTGGTGGCACAGTGGTTGAGAGTCCGCCTGCCGATGCAGGGGACATGGGTTCGTGCCCCGGTCCGGGAAGATCTCACATGCCGCAGAGCGGCTGGGCCCGTGAGCCATGGCCACTGAGCCTGTGCGTCCAGAGCCTATGCTCCCCAACAGGAGAGGCCACAACAGTGAGAGGCCCGTGTACCGCAAGAAAAAACAAAAAATAGATGCTGTGCAGAAAAGAGTATAGCAGGCCTAACACTGCTATCCTTAGACAAGTTGGCTTGTAAGGTAAGCCCTTGGCTGACACCTGGGAACTTAGATTTCAAAAAAGTTCTAACTATTCCCTTACTGATAAGAGTGGGTTGCTATACCTAAATTACTTGTACAACCAATATGGCTTATGCCAAATACCTGCTTTCCTTCTGGGAATATGGAATTGTGGCATGCGCTATGCAGCAGGTGCCTATGTGACCAGCTCCAATTAGACCTAATAAGCTTCTCTGGTCAAAAACATTTCACATATGTTGTAACAATTCATTGCTGGAGGAATGAAGTCCTGTTATGACTCCACTGGGAGAGGACTCTTAGAAGCTTGCTCCTGGTTTCCTCCAGATTTTGCCCCATATGCCTTTTTCTTTTGCTGATTTTGTTTTGCATACTTTCACCATAAAGCTGTGAGTATAACTGTATACTAAGTCCTATTAGTTCTCCTAGAAAGTCAAAAAATCTTAGGGTGACTTGGGGTCTCCCAACATAGATGGCATAAAATGTCTTTAATCAAAATGTCTTCTAGTTTCTCCCATTTTTATATTGCCTTTTGTTATTTTCCTTAGGTACACCATTTAGGAATACAGAGAAATTGACTGAAGAGAGATAAATAATTATAAAAACTTTGCCATCCAACTTCCTAATTATAAACCCCCCAAAATTTGGTTTTCTCCAAGATTACAGTCCATTTTTTTTATACAGTCCATTTTAAAAATATAAATTTTAGATTATTTGCAACAGATTATAACCACTTAGCACATTTGAAAATCATTACCAGGTTACTGATAATTTTAGTAATTTTCACTTTCTCTAAAGGTAAATTGATTTACCTTTAGAGAATAGATAATCCCAATCATTTCAATTTCAAAATGGAACATATTAATCAGTCCAAAGACGTCTTTTTTTTAGTCTTGAAAAGCATAAACATGTTAACCATACATTCATCCCATAGTATGTCTTAAAGTCAAAATTTACTTAAGTGAGAATTCTGAACTCTTTAAATTTTTCTCAAATATTTCCCAACATTATTTCCAGTGGTACAGAACTTACATTTTTTTGCAGTGTGGGCATTTTGCCAGAGTGTTGAACCTCAGTTCCATCCACTGTAAAACAAATAAGAAGAGAGGTTGAAAACAAAAACTGAAAACTGTCCAATCTGATAAGATGTTTCTTTTAGTTCAAATGTCCTCAGGGATCACAGCAGAAGCCATCAACCTTTTCATAGTTATATGAGCTTTTCCCCTCCAACACATCTCCCCCTCCCTTAAAATAAAGGTTGGGATTCCCCTCTGAAACAGTTCCCATGATTTTTTCAAGGTTCTGATGCAATCTAGGTTTGCTTTACAATGAAAGCTGGATGTAATGTTGAAATTCGGGTCATTTCATTCACCTTTATGTTTCAGTCCACTGCCAGAAAATAAAAACGTATTTCATGTACCTTCAATGTTGTTTTTCCTCTAAATATTGATGATTAGCTTTTTAAATACATGAGTATTCAGACTCATTACTAAAAATGCAACTATTCTATTTATGTAGAAAATGCACAAAGTAAATAAACTAAACAAATTAGATACAGGTAGAACTAATGTCAGGAAGCTGCTTTCTGTTCTATAGTAGCTTATTCTATGTAACAAAATACATTTCTTCTACAGACAACTTTCTTTCAATTTTCTTCCCTGTAATGTAGGTAATAAAATGGGTTACCTTCCTCACAGTATTGTTATTCAGATGCTTGAAACAGTTTACTGGTAGTAAAGTCTTTGAAAGGAGGTACAATATACATTTAAAGTAAAACTTAAAAATTAAAAAAAAATAAAGTAACTCTTTACTACAAAAAATATATTTCAAAATACTTTCCTCACCTTCCATCATTTGCTTTTCTATATATCTTCTTATAAAGTGTATATTTCTTTTGTATAATTCCGTTTAGTACATTAGCAGTTTTATCATCAACATAACTTTTCTTTCACTAAAATTAATTTTTGCTTAGGATTCCAGGTCACTCAGTTTTCTTCATAACTCTCAAGTTCTAGGTATAGTAGGGTTTCAATAAGTTATGCATATTCAAATGTTTTCCACATAATAGAGGAAAACTTTCAGAAAGTGTCTGTTACTTGACTATTTTTTCTTTTTAATTTTTTAATGATTAGCTTTTAAAAAAGAACAAAAATAAATCTGAGTTTGTTCGGACTTCTTTTTCTTCATTTTTATTTCAAACCTCCTGAAAGTTACTTAACCTTGAAATAATCTCTCTCAGTCACAGTAGGAATATAGAGTCCCAAGGTAAATAAACTAGAAATGAAACTTTACATGAATGTTCACTCTTTTCACAATGATTATTTTTCAATATCTAGAATGTCAAATGAAGGCTACATTGTTTTTCAAGAAGCCTTAACTCTTTCTTTTATCATTTATTTTATAACAAGTTAATTTATTCTTAATAGTAAAAATGCTTAAATTAATGTGCTAAACAGATTTACATAGATTTCTACAGAAATTGGCACAGAACAGTAAGAAGTGAAGAATACAGAAATCTTACTAAGTACTTTTTCATGTTTTTGAAATTAGTTTTAGGATAGTTGTTGAACTTGTAATGTCATTTCAAATTTTATTTCTAAATAACAAACTTAAGTTTTTCATTGTTAAGAGAAGCAAAGTGGCTGAGGAAGCAATTATGAAACCCTTAAGAGAAGAGTAACTCAAAATCCAAGCTTGAAGGCTAACACACTGGCACAGAAAATCTAGAATTTTAGATGACCAACCTATGGGAGATTATTTAGTCCAATTTTATCATTTTAGCACAGATTATATATGATAAATTCAATTATTACTAACAAACAACTAAGACTCTGTTGTATGATTAGTAAGTTATACAGCCAGCAACCTAACACATCTGGTTTTGTTGTTATCTGTAAGTACTCATTTAAATGCAGCAAACTAAAAATAGAAAAATATTTATTATTAGAAATGTTTGTCATAATCTATTTGAATGAATGCAAATACCTGTGCTTTTGAAAGGATTTACTACTATTCTCTTGTCTAAAATGCAGCCTCTGCACTCTTAAAATTTTACTGCCAAACCTTGAAGTGACAATAGAAAAAAAATCTATTTTCCTGTTTTTTAATTGGATAAATTTGATATGTAACACTGTACAAATTTAATGTATATAGTCTACTACTTTGATATATATATATCTTGTAACGTGGTTGCCGCTATAGTGATATTTATCAATTACATAATTATAGTACAATATTATTGTCTCTATTCATTATTCTGTGTATTAGATCCCTGTGACTTATTTATTGTTACAAGTTTGTACTATCAATCTTATCCTCCACCTCCCATTCTCTGGTAGCCACCATTTTCCTGTTTTTCACAGGTTTGATTTTTTTTCTATTCTAAATATAAGGGGTATCATACAGTACTCGTCTTTCTCTGACTGACTCATCTCGCTTAGCAAAATGTGCTCAAGGTCCCTCTATGTTGTCACAAATGGCAGGAGATCCTCCTTTCCCATGGCTGAATAATATTCCATTGTGTATATATGTACCACATCTTTTTTATCCATTTATCCATTGTGGACATTTGCGCTGTTTCCATATTTTGGTTATTGTGAAAAATAGATAGATATTTTCTATCAGAACAATTAAAAGCAACTTCTCTAAAACCCAATTATTTTTAGTAGAGGTCTTCCAATATTTGGCTTATTTCTAACCATTCTGTATAACAGATAAACTTAGTTTCCCCAAGATATATTTTTAAATCGATTTTAGAAGGCATGTAAGAAAGGTATACTGCTAAGACTAGTACCCTACTAGGTTTTATTTTTTAATGGATACAATAGGCAACTGGTGTGATTATTTTAAAGTATGTTCAAGTTAAAACTGCTGCCACTCTCTGCTAAGCCACCAAACCATAGAACCCTATGAACTAGTGAAGAAAATCTGAACCTGTCTGAAGGTACTACACTGGCCCACTTCAGGGCAAAGTTTGAGCCATCATCTATGATTCAGGCACATATTGTAGATTTTATTGGAAAATGTCAACTCTACACAGAATGTGGACCTGCCTTTCAACAGCAACAGTGAATACCTGCCCCACATAGATGCAATATTAAACTCTTTGCTGTTCAGTTGTCTTAAGAAACTTCTTTACATTCATGGAGGACTAGCTTGCATTACCTGTATTCTTCTGGAAAATTATTTTCTTTTTTCTTTCTTTTTTTTTTTTTTTTTTTGCGGTACGCGGGCCTCTCACTGTTGTGGCCTCTCCCATTGTGGAGCACAGGCTCCGGACGCGCAGGCTCAGCGGCCATGGCTCACGGGCCTAGCCGCTCTGCGGCATGTGGGATCTTCCCGGACCGGGGCACGAACCCATGTCCCCTGCATCGGCAGGCGGACTCTCAACCACTGCACCACCAGGGAAGCCCCTGGAAAATTATTTTCTAAGCAATGTCTCCTAAAACATTGGTCTGGCTAGGCAATCCCCTCAAAATTGCTTGCACATACTAGATAAAACTTCTTCTTGGACTTTAACATTATTTATTTAACATAAGAAATTAAGTTTAATTAATTTAATTATAATAATTAAGTTAATTATTATTTAACATTGTTTAATTATTATTTTAACATATTACATAATAAAAGTGCTAAAGAATATAACTATAAAAATTCTGCTTGATTTTTTTTTTTTTTTTTGGCGATACGCGGGCCTCTCACTGTTGTGGCCTCTCCCGTTGCGGAGCACAGGCTCCGGACTCGCAGGCTCAGCGGCCATGGCTCACGGGCCCAGCCGCTCCGCGGCATGTGGGATCCTCCCGGACCGGGGCACGAACCCATGTCCCCTGTATCCGCAGGCGGATTCTCAACCACTGTGCCCAGGGAAGCCCTCTGCTTAATTTTTTTATCCTAGCAATTCCCAATGATCCTGGAACTCTTTACTGGCATAACACTTATTATTATCCTATAAAATGAGTGTTCTAATGAATACACTTTGGAAAACACAAATCTAGCTTTTCTCAACATTATCCATGGTTCCAGCCAGGCTGTTAAATGAATACTGTGAAGTGAATTCCTAGTAAATTTAATTTTAGCATTAGAACAGTGATAATTATATTACATTGTATTATGTTATTATAAATGAAGAATATTGTTGAGGACACAGTCCATTATAGTGTTGTTTTATCTTAATCCATGGGAATAATTCTCTCTTAGGTCTCAGTATTCCAGTAAAAGCTCCTATGGGAACTTTTATGAAAACTTCACAAATATCTTATAATACAGCAGTCCCCAACCTTTCTGGCACCAGGGACCGGTTTCGTGGAAGACAATTTTTCCATGGACCGGGGGGAGGGGGGGAAGGGATGGTTTCGGTATGATTCAAGCACATTATATTTATTGTGCATTTTGTTTCTATTATCATTACATTGTAATATATAATGAAATAATTATACAACTCACCATAATGCAGAATCAGTGGAAGCCCTGAGCTTGTTTTCCTGCAAATAGATGGTCCCATCAGGGGGTGATGGGAGACAGTGACACCGGAAGTGTGTTGCTTCTGTCCAGTCTACTCTGTAATCTCGTTTTGGTTGCTGTCACTGCAGAAAACCCTGCTTCACAAAGACAGGATGTTGGAAATGGAAGCAGGCTTTTCAGTGCTTTTGTGGCAATCTCAGGATATTCTGCCTTGACTTTAATCCAGAACGTATGGAGATTTGAAGTTGTCTCAAACATACTTTTAAGGCCACCGTCATCTTCAGTCTGAAGCAGTTGATCCTCTTCTAGCACGGACAAAATTGATTCACCTGGCTTATTCACAAATGGGTCACAGATCCATTCCTTCCCAATTCAGGGGTCTTTTCTGGTTGGCAAGTAATGCTCAAACTCTTTTGATCATTTTGAGATAGGTGATCATGCACCAGCTGGGAAAAAGAAGGCCCTGGCTCAGTCTCTTTCAAAATTTCTGCTAATGTTTGAAACATGTCAAAAACCCCAATGTTCACTCGTCGCCCCCATAATTCCAGTTTGGCTTTGAATGTAGCCACTTTATCTGCCAAATTGAACACAGTTGTCATTCTCCCCTGAAGTGACAGATTGAGTTCGTTGACCAGGTTGAATATGTCACACAAGTAAGCAAGTTTTGCAACCCATTCTGTGTCACTGAAATGTGCAGCCAGTGGTGGCTTTTTCTAAAAGAAATCTCTGGAGCGGCTCTCGTAACTCAGAAACTCTGGTCAGTGATCTACGTTTAGAAAGCCATCTCACTTCTCTGTATAAGAGAAGACCTGTGTGCTCTGTATCCATCTCCTCACAGAGCCACGCAAACAGATGTGAGTTAAGAGCATGTACTTTAATGTGGTTGATAATTTTAATCACATCCTGCAAAACGTTGTTAAATTCAGGTGATATTTTTCAGCTAGCCAGCATTTCTCTATGGATGACACAGTGTGTAGACTCACATTCAGAAGCGACCTCCTTGACCAGAGTAGTGAAACCAGAAAGCCGTCCAGTCACTGCAGCTGCTCCGTCTGCATATCCAGACACAAAATGACCAATTCAGTTTTCCTGATATGTAATCATTCAAAAACTTGAATAGTTCTACGGCTGTGGTGTTGACTGGCAACAAAATTGCACATAACATACACTCATGCACATCCTCCTGAAAAATATATCACACAAAAGCGATCATTGTTGCCTTGCTGTCAACATCGGTAGACTCGTCAACCTGGATTGCATACCACGGTGACTCATTAATTCTCTCTGACAATTGTGCCTCAATATCCTCTGCTAATTCATCTAGTTATGGTATTAGATGAAAGAGGAACACGCATCACCCTCTGAATTGCAGCCTCTCCTAAAAGTTCACGACAAACGTCCTTATCAGTAGGCAGGATCAACTCTTCACCAACAGTAAAGGGCTTCTTAGCTTTAGCAATGCGGTTAGCCACTAAGAATGATGCTCTCAATGCAGACACATTTGATGAAGTGGTGGCCTTCAATAATTGCTTCTGTTCTTCATGTTCACATTTTTTTCTTTTGAAAAACTCCAAAGACTTGTCTTTTAATGCAGGGTGCTTGGTCTCCCTGTGGTGAAGCAGCTTTGAAGGTTTCATGGCTTCGTTGGCTAGCTGGTCGCCACATATTATACAAAGCAGACTTGCAGAATGTGAATCACCTGTGGCAATGAACCTATAATTTAAGTAGGACTCTTGGTATTTTCTTTTAAATGCAGCTTTCTTTTCGTTGGCAGTATTGGAGTCTTCTGCTGTCTAATCATTGGGTCTCTCCCCCTTTTCAAAGAAGCTCTCCAGCAACGTTTGTTTTTTACTCATTTTGGCTAGGGTTAGCTTGTGGGCTTACCAAAACTGTGACTGAGACAAGTGTGCAGCATGAGAAAGAGGCGCAGATGGAAGTGGTAGACAAAATAATGGGCGGGCCATGCACGGACTAAAATAAGTGTAAGATTCTGACTTAAAGCCTGCCATTAGATGCAGCTGTACAACTAAAGTACATCAACTCACTTGCCACTATAATGCCTGCGACCAGATGCAGCTTAATTGTCACTTGCCACTCACTGATAGGGTTTTGATATGAGTCTGCAAGCAATTGATTTATTATGGTCTTTGTGCCATCAAACTTCTCTGCTAATGATAATCTGTATTTGCAGCCACTCCCCCGCGCTAGCATTGCTGCCTTAGCTCCACCTCAGATCATTAGGCATTAGATTCTCATAAGGAACTCGCAACCCAGATCCCTCGTGTGCGCAGTTCATAGTAGGGTTTGCACTCCTGTGAGAATCTAATGCTGCTGCTGATCTGATAGGACGCAGAGCTCAGGCAGTAATGCAAGCAATGGGGAGCAGCTGTAAATACAGATGAAGCTTCTCTCGCTGGCCTGCTGCTCACCTCCTGCTGTACGGCCCAGTTCCTAACAGGCCACAGACGACTATCAGTCCGTGACCCGGGAGTTGGGGACCCCTGTTGTAATAGATTATGTTTTCCTCTTTTCATTAACCATAGAAGGCTCATAGCTAACATTCAGTAAAATTTTAACAACTGCACAGGAATAAATATTATGCATACTTATACACTTATGCATGACTTCATCATATTTCTGTCCTATTTTTCATTCTCCCTGACCATTTCATATTTTATTTTTCAATGCTATTGGACTTTGTAATTTTTCTCAATTGCTTTTGGGCCTTGTAAGCCAAGGCTGAAACAAAGTATGGAATAAATAGATGAATTATCCTATTAGTTAAAAACTTGAAGGGCAAAGAATACTACAAAGGATATAAGATTACTTGGATCAGCGTAATAACAAGGATAAGGTGAAGTTCTCAAGTCAAAATTAAGAGTTTCCAGGTCTGTTTATTTTTTATTTTTTTTGCTGTACGCAGGCCTCTCACTGTTGTGGCCTCTCCCGTTGTGGAGCACAGGTTCCGGACGCGCAGGCTCAGCGGCCATGGCTCATGGGCCCAGCCGCTCCGCGGAATGTGGGATCTTCCCGGACCGGGGCATGAACTCGTGTCCCCTGCATCGGCAGGCGGGCACTCAACCACCGCGCCACCAGGGAAGCCCCAGGTCTGCTTATTTTTTGTAACACTCAGTATCTCTCATTAGTCTGAAACTCTCCAAGGTAATAGCCACCCTAAAGGTATGTACTCTGTTCTAGTCACCAAAAACTTTGTTTTCTGGGAATTTTGAAATAATCTTTAAATACCACACGTTAATCCAAAACACCCTTTCCTGCCAAAGACTTAAAGTTTTAAAATCATAATTACTATGCTAATATGATTCAGGTGCCTGCACTGAATATTAAGTAAGAAGGAGCTTACTTTTAGAAGTTCATTTCTGACTTGCAAATTACTTTAGTAATTTTCTTCTGTGGAGAAAATATCTAAATGCATATATTTTAATAAAAGCCATGTCACACACATCTATCTAACCTCTCAACTTGGATCATTCTCTAGAATTCACTTCCAGATGATTTCAAAAACTTAAATATAAACCTTTGTAAGAGTTGTCTTTAATTTTACTTTTTTCCTCATTCCCTCATCTCTACTAATATCAGTATAGCCAATTCTTTCTCAAATTCTTTATGGTATTCATGACCATCATCATCACTTTTCTGAATAATAAAACCTAAATATCTGGTCTTGTGTTTCTTCAGGCTTGCCCATATGCAATCTATTATAGTCATAGCATCAATACACACAAAATTAATTATAAAGCCCTGCTTTAGCTTTCCATTACTCTTAGGATAATTTCACTTCCTCTAGTCTAGATGCTTCCATATGTACACTAAGAACACTCCATATTTATCTGCTTTAGCCTAACTAGATTTCATATAATTCTTGTTTTAATTGTCTTTCTCCTATTAGACTGGAAAAATCCCATAAGGGCAGGGACTTCCTGTTTCCCCAGCATGTAGCCCAGTGTCTGGTACACACTCAATATATATGTTTGAAAAAATGAAATGGGCTCACTTACAATGTGTCTTATAAGGCCTATCCATGCCAAGGATTTGGAATATAAAACATAACTGGGCAAAAATGCAAATGCAAGGTAATTGTGGAAGGGAACTCACTGAAGTAAGCTGAAAAAATCTATTTTGAAGAGTTTTAAATGATATTTCAAATGAAATATGCTTGCATATAACAAAGAAAAAGTAAATATATTTTATTTATATTTAAATTAGTTGATTAATTCATATATATCAATACTTACAGAGGGAGTAATCCTATAGTAAATCAATGGTGATTTCTTTTTCAACATCTAAATATTTTCCTTTTATTTATTTATTTATTTTTAAACATCTTTATTCAAGTAAAATTGCTTTACAATGGTATGTTAGTTTCTGCCTTATAACAAAGTGAATTAACTATACATATACATATATCCCCATACCTCCTCCATCTTGTGTCTCCCTCCCACCCTCCCTATCCCACCTCTCTAGTTGGTCACAAAGCACTGAGCTAATCTCCCTGTCCTATGTAGCTGCTTCCCACTAGCTATCTATTTTACATTTGGTAGTGTATATATGTCCATGCCACTCTCTTTGTCCCAGCTTACCCTTCCCACTCCCTGTGTCCTCAAGTCCACTCTCTATGTCTGCGTCTTTCTTCCTGTCCTGTCTCTAGGTTCTTCACAATCAATTTTTCTTTTAGAGTCTATATATATATGTGTTAGCATATGGTATTAGTTTTTCTCTTTCTGACTTAATTCACCCTGTATGACAGACTCTAGGTCCACCCACCTCACTACAAATAACTCAATTTCGTTTCTTTTTATGGCTGAGTAATATTCCTCTGTATATATGTGCTACATCTTCTTTATCCATTCATCTGTCGATGGACACTTAGGTTGCTTCCATGTCCTAGCTATTGTAAATAGTGCTGCAATGAACATTGTGGTACATGACTCTTTTTGAATTATGGTTTTCTCAGGGTATATGCCCAGTAGTGGAATTTCTGGGTCATATGGTAGTTCTATTTTTAGTTTTTTAAGGAACCTCTATACTGTTCTCCATAGTGGCTGTATCAATTTACATTCCCACCAATAGTGCAAGAGGGTTCCCTTTTCTCCACACCCTCTCCAGCATTTATTGTTTGTAGGTTTTTTTGTTTGTTTGTTTGTTTTTTTGCGGGACGCGGGCCTCTCACTGTTGTGGCCTCTCCCGTTGCGGAGCACAGGCTCCGGACGCGCAGGCTCAGTGGCCATGGATCACGGGCCTAGCCGCTCCGCGGCACGTGGGATCTTCCCGGACCAGGGCATGAACCCGTGTTCCCTGCATCGGCAGGCAGACTCTCAACCACTGCACCACCAGGGAAGCCCCTGTTTGTAGGTTTTTTGATGATGGCCATTCTGACTGGTGTTAGGTGATACCTCACTGTAGTTTTGATTTGCATTTCTCTAATGATTACTGACATTGAGCATCCTATCATGTGTTTGTTGGCCATCTGTATGTCTTCTTTGGAGAAATGTCTGTTTAGGTCTTCTGCCCATTTTTGGATTGGGTTGTTTGTTTTTTTGATATTGAGCTGCATGAGCTGCTTGTAAATTTTGGAGATTAATCCTTTGTCAATTGCTTCATTTGTAAATATTTTTCCCATTCTGAGGGTTGTCTTTTCATCTTGTTTATGTTTTCCTTTGCTGTGCAAAAGCATTTAAGTTTTATTAGGTCCCATTTGTTTATTTTTGTTTTTATTTCCATTTCTCTAAGAGGTAGGTCAAAAAGGAACTTGCAGGCTTCCCTGGTGGCGCAGTGGTTGAGAGTCTGCCTGTTGACGCAGGGGACACGGGTGCATGCCCCGGTCCGGGAAGATCCCACATGCCGGGGAGCAGCTGGGCCCGTGAGCCATGGCCGCTGAGCCTGCGTGTCCGGAGCCTGTGTTCCGCAACGGGAGAGGCCACAACAGTGAGAGGCCCACGTACCCCCAAAAAATAGACCTTGCTGTGATTTATGTCATAGAGTGTTCTGCCTGTGTTTTCCTGTAAGCGTTTTACAGTGTCTGGCCTTACATTTAGGTCTTAAATTCATTATGAGTTTATTTTTGTGAATGTTGTTTAGGAGTGTTCTAATTTCATTCTCTTACATGTACCTGTCCAGTTTTTCCAGTCCCACTTATTGAAGAGGCCATCTTTTCTCCATCATATATTCTTGTCTCCTTATCAAAGATAAGGTAACCATATGTGTGTGGGTTTATCTCTGGGCTTTCTATCCTGTTCCATTGATCTATATTTCTGTTTTTGTGCCAGTACCATACTGTCTTGATTACTGTAGCTTCAGTATAGTCTGAAGTCCAGGACCCTGATTCCTCCAGCTCCATTTTTTTCTCAAGTTTGCTTTGGCTGTTTGGGGTCTTTTGTGTTTCCATACAAATTGTGAAATTTTTTGTTCTAGTTCTGTGAAAAATGCCAGTGGTAGTTTGATAGGGATTGCATTGAATCTGTATATTGCTTTGGGTGGTAGAGTCATTTTCACAATGTTGATTCTTCCAATCCAATAATATGGTATATCTCTCCATCTGTTTGTATCATCTTCAATTTCTTTCATCAGTGTATTATAGTTTTCTGCATACAGGTCTTTTGTCTCCTTAGGTAGGTTTATTCCTAGGTATTTTATTCTCCTTTCATCACTTTAAATATGTCCTGCCAGAACCTTGTGGCTTGCAGAGTTTCTGCTGAAAGATCAGCTGTTAACCTTATGGGATTCCCTTGCATGTCATTTGTTGTTTTTCTCTTGCTGCTTTTAATAATTTTTTCTTTGTATTTAATTTTTGATAGCTTGATTAATATTTGTCTTGGCGTGTTTCTCCTTGGATTTATCCTGTATGGCACTCTCTGCACTCCCTGGACTTGATTGACTATTTCATTTCCCATACTTGGAAGTTTTCAACTATAGTCTCTTCAAATATTTTCTCAGTCCCTTTCTTTTTCTCTTTTTCTTCTGGGACCCCTATAATTCGAATGTTAGTGCATTTAATGTTGTCCCAGAGGTCTCTGAGACTGTCCTCAATTCTTTTTTTCTTTATTCTGCTCTGCAGTAGTTATTTCCACTATTTTATCTTCCAGGTCACTTATCCATTCTTCTGCCTCAGTTTCTTGTATTTTCTCCATTCTATTTCGAACATTTTTGATCATCTTTCCTATCCTTACTCTTAATTCTTTTTCAGGTAGACTATCTATTTCCTCTTCATTTGTTTGGTCTGGTGGGTTTTTACCTTGCTCCTTCATCTGCTGTATGCTTCTCTGACTTCTCATTTTGCTTAACTTACTGTGTTTGGGGTCTCCTTTTTGCAGGCTGCAGGTTCATAGTTCCCGTTGCTTTTGGTGTCGGCCTCCAGTGGCTAAGGTTGGTTCAGTGGGTTGTGTAGGCTTCCTGGTGGAGGGGACTGGTGCCTGTGTTCTGGTGGATGAGGCTGGATCTTGTCTTTCTGGTGGCAGGACCGCATCCAGTGGTGTGTTTTGGGGTGTCTGTGACCTTATTATGATTTTAGGCAGCCTCTCTGCTAATGGGTGGGGTTGTGTTCCTGTCTTGCTCGTTGTTTGGCATAGGATGTCCAGCACTGTAGCTTGCTGGTTGTTGAGTGCAGCTGGGTCTTAGCATTGAGATGGAGATCTCTGGGAGAGCTCTCGCCGTTTGATATTACATGGAACTGGAAGGTCTCTGTTGGACCAATATCCTGAACTTGGCTCTCCCACCTCAGAGACACAAGCCTGACACCCAGCCGGTGCACCAAGACCCTGTCAGCCACAAGGCTAGCTTCCACTGTCACAAACTTTGGACAAATGCCTTTACTACTGCTCTCAGCAATCTTGTGAATATGCTATTATTCTCCCCATTTTCAGATGAGGTAATCAGAATTTAGCAAAGTTACATAACTTGCCCAGCATCACATAGTCAGGCTTTAGTATGGCCAGGACCCAAATCCAAACCTAATTCTCAATAGTGATTTTTTAAAAAGAAATTTTTAAAAAAGAAATCTTTTCACTATCCCCACCAAATATATCCCCTAATTGATGTACTTGGTCACTGACTTAATCAATAAAATATAAATGCAAGGAAGAAGATTTATCTTATCCTAGTAGATCAGAAAAATCATAGAAATTCTGGTTAAATGTAATAAGTTGGACAAATGCATGCATTTCTATTTCCTTTCCCAAACCTGACTAAAATGACAGTAAATTGTATTTACAAATGTATAATACCATAAGGACAAATAGAATCTGAAGAGAAATGACCTTGAATTTTCAGACAGAGGAAAGCTGATGGAGACTTGGTAACAAACTGAAAGGGATGCTGAAACCTGATTGCCTAAAGAGAGATATCCAATGAAAAACAGGCTGATTCAACTGAAGAACTACAAAATAGTTCAGACCTTGGGACTCCAAGGTGCTTTCAAAGATAGGAGTTAGGGGTAGTGATAAAAACAGGAGTATCAGTTCTAGCCTCTTTCCTCCATATCACAAAACCAAAAATCCCTCCCTCCCCAACACATGCAAGAGAAGAGTGATTTATTCTCTCAAAGAAACTGAACTAGAAGGACTGTGAACTTAGGAACACCAGGCACAGCAGAAGGCAAGAATAAGACACCATTCTAAAAACAAAGGAGTTAAATAAGTCTACAGTCTGAACAGTAGATGAGAACTTCATCCCTATTATCTTTTCTTAGCTCCTAGAATGCTGTCTCCCAGATATACCTCTTACAAGAAGTCAGAGGATTATTCCCCAGAGAAACTTGCCCTAAAAGAAAAAAAAGACATTGATACTAATAGTTGGCAGTTCTTCAAGAAAAGAGAAAAAGAAGAGGAAGAAGAAAGATGAGGAGGAGGAGGAGAGAGAAGAAGAAAGGAAAAAGGGAGGGAGGGAGGGAAGAAAGGAAGGAAGGAAGGAGAAAAAGTTTAGCCCCTGCTGCATACTTAGAGATTCCAATCAGTAACTTGCTCTCATATATAAATGAGCTCCTCATTAAAACCTCTATCAGAAAATAAAAACAAATAGAAACAATGGAGAGAAAATAGAGACAAGGCATAAAGAAGAATAATACCTCAGAAAACATAACTAATAGCTTCAGAAAGATGCCATAAAGAAGAGAATGTGATTTAGAAAAAAGAAAAATTAATCAGAGAACACAGAACTCTTAGAAATTAAAAATTAATTTAGATCATCTGAAATTTAAAATTTTAATTAAGTTTAGAAGATATGGTTGAGGAAATTTCCCTGTAAGTAAAAGAAAAAGCCAAAACTGAAAAGTATGTTAAAAAAAAATGAGAGAGAAAGAGAGAGAGTGTGTATGTCAATTCAGGTGATCTAATCTCAGGGGTTGTAGAAAGATGGAAGAAAGAAAATGGAGTGGACTATAAAAGGATTCACTGAGTAGCCAGACAATGAGGTCAAAAAGATTCTCCCTAAGGCACATTCTAATACTATTTCAGAACACTGGAGAAATGAAAGAGGAAAATAAGAGAAAATAAAGAGAGAAAAATAGGTCACATGGTAAGGGCCAGGAGCCACAACAGCAGTTGATCTTCCCATCAACAGTGGAGCAAAGCCCTCAAATTTCTGAGGAAAGAATTGGCAACCTATAATTCTACATCTGGACAAATTATAACGTGAAAATAGGGTTAGATTAAAAACTGTTTAAGAAGTAAAAGGTTCAAATTTATTTCTCTGCATCTTTTCTCAGAAAGTTAAGTGAGGATGTGCTCCAACAAAATAAAGCAATAAACCAAGAACTGTAAGGATGGCAGAGGATCCAACACAGGAAAGAGGTAATAGGAATTCCTAAGAGAAAATGAAGGGAAGTCACAGGATGACAGCTGTGTAGGAGGAAGTCTAAATAATAGATTCCCTGACCCATTTGACTATATGACAGGAATTTTGTAGTTCTATGAAAGAATATGAGAAGAACTAGTGATTTGTACATAAAAAATTAAAACAAATCTAAAAGAGGGAGGGACAATTATTAACAAATCCAAGAAATATTTAAGAGCCATACAGGAGAGAAATGTAATATATTACTTGGCTCAGCTGTGAACACAATTTACCTAATCATAAAAAATGTAAAGACTAAGTATTAATCAAATAAAATATTATAACTCTACTGGGAGTATGAAAGTGGAGAAAGGACTATGAGAGGAGGCAGGGTGGTAAGAGTGCTAAATCTTCAACCTGCGTTTTACAAAGTAATAGGTAATATCTAAAACTGCTTAATCAAAAAGAAAAAAATAAGCAAACAATTTAAACCCATGGAAGTACATACCAGAATAGCAGCTGAAAGAGTCAAAAGTATTTGGGGGATGAAAATTGGGGTTGTGTTAGGTAAAGAGATGACCACCATTTTCCCTTTAAGCTTTACAGTCCTATTTGACATGTGAAGTTATTATACATGAATTACTTTATCAAAAATAAAAATTAGAAGGGAAAAAGAGCAAACAGTCTACACTTTCTTAAGCTCATTCATCCCTTAGTGACAGCAGGTCTTGTTTATAAACCACTGCAACCTCAGCTCTCCCCATGCCTACACTCTGGAAGGTTCCTTTAGTACTTAGGTTCTAAGGAAAACCTTTTGTCTCCTTTGGAGGCTAAATAACAAAAGAAAACCTGTTCTTATTCTTCCTGATGGGGTAAGTCATTATGAAATTAACATTTAAAAATCAAGCTTAGGGTTAAAGTTAAAAGTAGTAAAACAAGAACTCCTATAACTTTTGTTCATGTCAAACTACTTATACTTTATTTTTTATCCAATAACTTATCTAATTACAGATACCACAGTAATTCCCGTTACCCCCAGTTTCATATACAAAAATCAGAAAAATTTTGATAAATTATAATGAGAATATTTCTTGAATCCAGAACCATTAAACAAGGCCACTGCATGAGAGTGTGCATTTTGCACTCTGCTGAGGAGATGAGGGTAGGAGGTAGGTTCAGTTACTCACTAAGCCAGGATACCCAAGTTGCTCTGCCTGGAGCACAGCGTTCTTGTTTGTTATTAGCCTACCCAGAGAGGCCCTTTTTGCAAATGAATCAGTCAGGGGATGCACCTTATATGTAATTCACAAACAACGCAGTACATCCTAGTCGCGGCTCTGATTAACTGTCTTTCTAACAAAGGCTCTATTTTAATCTTTTGATCAATTTGCACTTGGACAAACTATAAGACTATGAGCAGTGGTCAAATCTGTGTGATCAAGACCTACATTTACAGATTGATGTCCCTGTCACAAATGTCTTGTTACGTACCAAGAACGTATTTCCACAGTGCCCACACACAACTCTTGTACCTTCTGGTTGGACTGGCAATGCAGGTTGAGCTGGTTGTTCTTCAGAAATAAGCATTACTGGGCCAAGGTTAATTATGCGTCTACTGTGGAAACAGAGAGGAAACAACTTCATTATCCCACAAATGGACTGAGAGCGAAACCTACACTATGGGGCCAAAAACGTGGAATATAGCATTGAAAATAGGTTATACTTGTTTTATAAATTAAGTGAATTAAATGTCAGCCTTTAGAGCCAAAATCACAGAAAACAGCAATAGTCAATATTTCAAAAGCAAAAAAATTAGTTGGAATTGGACCTAATCAAATCACCTTGGGAACCATTTAACTACTGCTTCCAAGTTTTTATAAATTCAAATCTTATCATTCCTTACCTTATCTTACCCTATCTAGGAAGACAACTTGAGTAAAAGACTAAGTAAGTTAAAAAATTGTACATTAACAGATATATGTGTGCCATGAAGGTACCAAAGTGCTGAGTCACAACCAAATTTCTCTGGGTAGGCTGGTACTCCTTAATGTCTGTTTAATTGGAGTTGGACAGAAAGGACAATGGTAGGCTCCTTTCCTTTCCATTTCCCAGGTTACCATCAGATGGGGTTGCAAATGATTCACATAATGGTCAAAAAGACAGAAAACACAGAAACAAAACACAGTTAAGGTTTTGATATACTTCTATCTGTGCACTTCCATACACCATTTGGCAGAGGCACATGACTACAGAATTTATTGCATAGCTTATACTCAGCAAAAACTAGTGTAATAACACAATTTAAAGTATACAATGATTACTAAAACACTTCCAACTTAAGATGAAATATGTCAAAGATAAACTAGTTGGTTATTTTTAATAAAATATGAGTCACTGATTTATTACAATCTATTAAGTAGTTATGTAACATCAAGAAAACTTCCATTGCTTATTCAAGAACATTAGTTTACAAATAACTGTAACCAGAGGGGATTCAAGATGGCGGAAGAGTAAGACATAGAGATCACCTTCCTCCCCACAAATACATCAGAAATACATCTACATGTGGAACAACCCCTACAGAACACCTACTGAATGCTGGCAGAAGACCTCAGACCTCCAAAAACGCAAGAAACTCCCCACGTACCTGGGTAGGGCAAAAGAAAAAAGAAAAAGCAGAGACAAAAGAATAGGGACAGGACCTGCACCAGTGGGAGGGAGCTGTGAAGGAGGAAAGGTTTCCACACACTAGGAAGACTCTTCGGGGGCGGAGACTGCGGGTGGTGGAGGGGGGAAGCTTCAGAACCACGGAGGAGAGCGCAGCAACAGGGGTGTAGAGGGCAAAGCGGAGAGTTTCCCACACAGAAGACCAGTGCCGACCAGCACTCACCAGCCTGAGACGCTTGTCTGCTCACCCGCCGGGGCAGGTGGGGGCTGGGAGCTGAGGCTCCAGCTTTGGTCGGATCCCAGGGAGATGACAGGGGTTGGCTGCGTAAAACACAGCCTGAAGGGGGCTAGTGCGCCACAGCTAGCCAGGAGGGATTCTGGGAAAAGGTCTGGAGCTACCAAAGAAGCAAGAGACTTTTTCTTGCCCTTTTGTTTTGCAGTGCGTGAGGAGAGGGGATTAAGAGCAATGCTTAAAGGAGCTCCAGAGATGGGCACGAGCCACGGCTATCAGTGCAGACCCCAGAGACGGGCATGACATGCTAAGGCTGCTGCTGCTGCTGCCACCAAGAAGCCTGTGTGCGAGCACAGGTCACTCTCCACACCTCCCCTTCCATGAGCCTGTACAGCCCGCCACTGCCAGGGTCCTGTGATTCAGGGACAACTTCCCTCGGAGAACACACGGCATGCCTCAGGCTATTGCAACGTCATGCTGGCCTCTGCCGCCACAGGCTCACCCCGCATTCTGTACCACTCCCTCCCTCCCTCACTCAGCATGAGTGAGCCAGAGCCCCCGAATCAGTGGCTCCTTTAACCCCATCCTGTCTGAGCGAAGAATAGATGCCCTCAGGTGACCTACACTCAGAAGCGGGGCCAAATCCAAAGCTGAACACCAGAAGCTGTGCGAACAAAGAAGAGAAAGGGAAATCTCTCCCAGCAGCCTCAGGAGCATCAGATTAAATCTCGACAGTCAACTTGATGTACCCTGCATCTGTAGAATACCTGAATAGACAATGAATCACAACAAATTGAGGAGGTGGACATTGGGAGAAACAATATATTTTTTTTTCCGTTTTTCACTTCTTGTGAGTGTGTATGTATATGCTTCTGTGTGTGATTTTGTCTGTATAGCTCTGCTTTTACCATAAGTCCTAGGATTCTGTCTGTCCATTTTTCTTTTTTTTTTCTTTTCTTTTTTTAGTATAGTTTTTAGTGCTTATTATCATCGGTGGATTTGTTTTGGGGTTGGGTTGCTCTCTTCCTTCTTTCTTTATTTTTTATTACTTTTTAATGTTTTTTAACTTTATTTTATTTCATTTTATTTGACCTCTTTTATTCTTTCTTCCTCCTCCCTCCCTCCCTCCCTCCCTCCCACCCACCCTCTCTCTCTCTCTCTCTCTCTTTCTTTCTTTCTTTCTTTCTTTCTTTCTTTCTGCATTTTATTCTCAGCTGTGTGGATAATAGGCTCTTGGTGCTCCAGCCAGGCATCAGGGCTGTGCCTCTGAGGTGGGAGAGCCAAGTTCAGGACATGGTTCCACCAGAGGCCACACAACTCCAAGTAATATCAAATGGGGAAAATCTCCCAGAGATCTCCATCTCAATGCCAAGACCCAGCTCCACTCAACGACCAGCAAGCTACAGTGCTGGACACCCTATGCCAAACAACTAGTAAGACAGGAACACAACCCACCCATTAGCAGAGAGGCTGCCTAAAATCATAATAAGGTAACAGACACCCCAAAACACACCACCAGACGTGTACCTGCCCATCAGAAAGACAGGATACAGCATCATCCACCAGAACACAGGCACCAGTCACCTCCACCAGGAAGCCTACACAACCCACTGAACCAACCTTACCCACTGGAGGCCGACACCAAAAGCAACGGGAACTATGAACCCGCAGCCTGCAAAAAGGAGACCCCAAACACAGTAAGTTAAGCAAAATGAGAAGACAGAGGAACACAGAGCAGATGAAGGAACAAGGTACAAACCCAGCAGACCTAACAAATGAAGAGGAAGTAGGCAGTTTACCTGAAAAAGAATTCAGAATAATGATACTAAAGATGATCCAAAATCCTGGAAATAGAATGGAGAAAATACAAGAAACATTTACCAAGGACCTAGAAAAACTCAAGACCAAAAAAACAATGATGAACAACACAATAAATGAAATTTAAAATTCTTTAGAAGGGATCAATAGCAGAATAATTGAGGCAGAAGAATGGATAAGTAACCTGGAAGATAAAATAGTGGAAATAACTAATGAAGAGCAGAATAAAGAAAAAACAAGGAAAATAATTGAGGACAGTTTCAGAGACCTAGGGGACAACATTAAATGCATCAACATTCGAATTGTAGGGGTTCCAGAAGAAGAAGAGAAAAAGAAAGGGACTGAGAAAATAATGGAAGAGATTATAGTTGAAAACTTCCCTAATATGGGAAAGAAAATAGTTAATGAAGCACAGAGAGTCCCATACAAGATAAATCCAAGGAGAAAGATGCCAAGACACATATTAGTCAAACAATCAAAAATTAAATACAAGAAAAAAGATTAAAAGCAGCAAAGGAAAAACAACATATAACATACAAGGGAATCCCCATAAGGTTAACAGCTGATCTTTCAGCAGAAACTCTGCAAGCCAGAAGGGAGTGGCAGGACATATTTAAAGTGATGAAAGGGAAAAATGTACAACTATGATTACTGTACACAGCAAGGATCTCATTCAGATTTGACAGAGAAATTAAAAGCTTTACAGACAAGCAAAAGCTAAGAGAATTCAGCACCACCAAACCAGCTTTACAACAAATGTTAAAGGAACTGCTCTAGGCAGGAAACACAAGAGAAGGAAAAGACCTACAATAATAAACTCAAAACAATTAAGAAAATGGTAATAGGAACATACATATCGATAATTACCTTAAATGTAAATGTATTAAATGTTCCCACCAAGAGACATAGACTGGATGAATAGATAAAGAAACAAGACCCATATATATGCTGTCTAAAAGAGACCCAATTCAGACTTAAGGACACATACAGACTGAAAACGAGGGGATGGAAAAAGATATTCCATGCAAATGGAAATCAAAACAAAGCTGGAGGGCTTCCCTGGTGGCACAGTGGTTGAGAGTCCGCCTGCCGATGCAGGGGACACGGGTTTGTGCCCCGGTCCAGGAAGATCCCACATGCCGCGGAGACGCTGGGCCTGTGAGCCATGGCCGCTGAGTCTGCGCATCTGGACCCTGTGCTACCCAACGGGAGAGGCCACAACAGTGAGAGGCCCGTGTACCGCAAAAAAACAAAAACAAAAAAAACAAAGCTGGAGTAGCAATTCTCATATCAGACAAAATACACTTTAAAATAAAGACTATTACAAGAGACAAAGAAGAACACTAAATAATGATCAATGGATCAATCCAAGAATAAGATATAACAATTGTAAATATTTATATACCAACATAGGAGCACCTCAATACATAAGGCAAAGGCTAACAGCCAAAGAAGGGGAAATCGACAGTAACACAATATAGTAGAGGACTTTAACACCCCACTTTCACCATTTGACAGATCATCCAAAATCAAAATAAATAAGGAAACACAAACTTTAAATGACACATTAAACAAGATGGACTTAATTGATACTTTTAGGACATTCCCTCCAAAAACAACAGAGTACACTTTCTTCTCAAGTGTTCATGGAACATTCTCCAGGACAGATCATATCTTGGGTAACAAACCAAGCCTTGGTAAATTTAAGAAAATTGAAATCGTATCAAGTTTCTTTTCTGAAAACAACACTATGAGACTAGGTATCAATTACAGGAAAAAATCTGTAAAAAATACAAACACATGGAGGCTAAACAATACACTACTTCATAACCAAGAGATCACTGAAGGAAACAAATAGGAAATCAAAAATAGCTATAAAGAAATGACAATGAAAACATGACAAGCCAAAACCTATGGGATGGAGCAAAAGCAGTTCTAAGAGCGAAGTTTATAGCAATGCAATCCTACCTTAAGAAACAAGAAACATCTCAAATAAACAAACTAACCTTACACCTAGAACAATTAGAGAAAGATGAACAAAAACACCCAAAAGTTAGCAGAAGGAAAGAAGTCATAAAGATCAGATCAGAAATAAATGAAAAAGAAATGAAGGAAATGATAGCAAAGATCAATAAAACTAAAAGCTGGTTCTTTGACAAGATAAGCAAAATTGATAAACCATTAGCCAGACTCATCAAGAAAAAAAGGGAGAATACTCAAACCAACAGAACTAGAAATCAAAAAGGAGAAGTAACAACTGACACAGTAGAAGTACAAAGGATCATGAGAGATTATTACAAGCAACTATATGCCAATAAAATGGACAACCTGGAAGAAATGGACAAATTCTTAGAAATGCACAACCTTCTGAGGCTGAACCAGGAAGAAATAGAAAATATGAACAGACCAATCACAAGCACTGAATTAAAACTGTGATTAAAACTCTTCCAATAAACAAAAGCCCAGGACCAGATGACTTCACAGGTGAATTCTATCAAAGATTTAGAGAACAGTTAACACCTGCCTTTCTCAAACTCTTCCAAAATATATCAGAGGGAGGAACACTCCCAAACTCATTCTATGAGGCCACCATCACCCTGACACCGAAACCAGACAAAGATGTCACAAAGAAAGGAAACTACAGGCCAATATCACTGATGAACATAGATGCAAAAATCCTCAACAAAATACTAACAAACAGAATCCAGCAACACATTAAAAGGATCATGCACCATGATTAAGTAGGGTTTATGCCAGGAATTCAAGGATTCTTCAAAATATGCAAATCAATCAATGTGATACACCATTATTAACAAATTGAAGGGTAAAAACCATATGATCATTTCAATAGATACAGAGAAAGCTTTTGACAAAATTCAACACCCATTTATGATGAAAACCACCCAGAAAGTAGGCATAGAGGGAACTGACCTCAACAAAATAAAGGCCATATATGACAAACCGACAGCCAACATCGTCCTCAATGGCGAAAAACTGAAACCATTTCCATAAGGTCAGGAACAAGACAAGGTTGCCCACTCTCACCTTTATTATTCAACTTAGTTTTGGAAGTTTTAGCCACAGCAATCAGAGAAGAAAAAAATAATAAAAGGAATCCAAATCGGACAAGAAGAAGTAAAGCTGTCACTGTTTGCAGATGACATGATACTATACATAGAGAATCCTAAAGATGCTACCAGAAAACTACTAGAGCTAATCAATGAATTTGGTAAAGTAGCAGGATACAAAATTAATGCACAGAAATTTCTTGCATTCCTATACTCTAATGATGAAAAATCTGAAAGTGAAATTAAGAAAACACTCCCATTTACCACTGCAACAAAAAGAATAAAATACCTTGGAATAAACCTACCTAAGGAGACAAAAGGCCTGTATGAAGAAAATTATATGACACTGATGAAAGAAATTAAAGATGATACAAATAGACGGAGAGATGTATCATGTTCTTGGATTGGAATAATTAACATTGTGAAAATGACTATACTACCCAAAGCAATCTACAGATTCAATGCAATCCCTATCAAACAACCACTGGCATTTTGCACAGAACTGGAAGAAAAAAATTCACAATTTGTATGGAAACACAAAAGACCCCGAATAGCCAAAGCAATCTTGAGAAAAAAAAACGGAGCTGGAGGAATCAGGCTCCCTGACTTCAGACTATACTACAAAGCTACAGTAATCAAGACAGTATGGTACTGGCACAAAAACAGAAATATAGATCAATGGAACAGGATAGAAAGCCCAGAGATAAACCCATGCACATATGGTCACCATATCTTTGATAAAGGAGGCAAGAATATACAATGGAGAAAAGACAGCCTATTCAATAAGCGGTGTTGGGAATACTGGACAGCTACATGTAAAAGAATGAAATTAGAACACTCCCTAACACCATACACAAAAATAAACTCAAAATGGATTAAAGACCTAAATATAAGGTCAGACACTATCAAACTCTTAGAGGAAAACATAGGCAGAACACTCTATGACATAAATCACAGCAAGATCCTTTTTGATCCACCTCCTAGAGAAATGGAAATAAAAACAAAAATAAACAAATGGGACCTAATGAAACTTAAAAGCTTTTGCACAGCACAGGAAACAATAAACAAGACAGCCCTCAGAATGGGAGAAAATATTTGCAAATGAAGCAACTGACAAGGATTAATCTCCAAAATTTTAGAGCAGCTCATGCAGCTCAATATCAAAAAAACAAACAACCCAATCCAAAACTGGGCAGAAGACCTAAGCAGACATTTCTCCAAAGAAGACATACAGATTGCCAACAAACACATGAAAGAATGCTCAACATCATTAATCATTAGAGAAATACAAATGAAAACTACAATCAGATATCATCTCACACCAGTCAGAATGGCCATCATCAAAAAAATCTCCAAAGAATAAATGCTGGAGTGGGTGTGGAGAAAAGGGAACCCTCTTGCACTGTTGGTGGGAATGTAAATTGATACAGTCACTATGGAGAACAGTATGGAGGTTCCTTAAAAAACTACAAATAGAACTACCATATGACCCAGCAGTCCCCCTACTGGACATATATCCTGAGTAAACCATAATTCAAAAAGAGACATGTACCACAATATACATTGCAGCTGTATTTTCAATAGCCAGGACATGGAAGCAACCTAAGTGTCCATCAACAGATGAATGGGTAAAGAAGATGTGGCACATATATACAATGGAATATTAGCCATAAAAAGAAACAAAATTGAGTTATTTGTAGTGAGGTGGATGGACCTAGAGTCTGTCATACAGAGTGAAGTAAGTCAGAAAGAGAAAAACAAATACTGTATGCTAACACATATATATGGAATCTAAAATATATATATATATATATATATATAGTCATGAAGAACCTAGGGGCAAGATGGGAATAGACACAGACCTACTAGAGAATGGACTTGAGGACACCTGGAGGGTGAAGGGTAAGCTGGGACAAAGTGAGAGAGTGGCATGGACCTATATACACTACCAGATGTAAAATAGATAGCAAGTGGCAAGCGGCCGCATAGCACAGGGAGATCAGCTCGGTGCTTTGTGACCACCTAGAGGGGTGGGATAGGGAGGGTGGGAGGGAGGCAGATGCAAGAGGGAAGAGATATGGGGATATATGTATATGTATAGCTGATTCACTTTGTTATAAAGCAGAAACTAACACACCATTGTAAAGCAATTATACTCCAATAAAGATGTTTAAAAAAAAAAAGAAAGAAAGAAAAAAGATAAATGGACAGAAACAGAGTAAGTAAAATATGAAAAAATCTGTGTGCACTGCACATAGCAAAAGTAAATTTTCTTTGTGAAACTTTTGTTTCAAATATATGAGTGTGTGTATGTATGTATGGAGATGAACACATGTGAATTTTGGGTTGTAAAATAAAATGTATTTTACACTTGGCATCACAGCCAAAAGTTTAAAAACTGTGACAAGCACTGATTTGAACTATTTATTTTCTCTCTCAGAGCTTCAGATTTGTCACCTATAAGCTGGAAATAAAAATAACAGCAAATAAAGAAAAAAGCAAATAACTGTAACCATTAATTTCAAACTAAGCAGTATTATTCCTTTAACAAAGAAAAAAATGCTGTAGGTCATATAATTACTTTGAGGAGAAAGACTGTTTAGAACAAACCTGCCACATAATGAATCTTTAATAAGTACTTGTTGAATGAACAAATGAATGAATGAATGAATCTTCATGTCTTACCAGTTGGGTCTTGGACATCCTATTCGCCGTGATGTGTCCTTACAAATGAGGAGACAATTACAAGGGCATCTAACATACTTCTTCCCTGTTGGGGGGTTTTTGATTGGCTATATAATAAGAGAAGAAAATATAAACACAGCAAATTAACCAAAGTACAAATTGCCAAAACTTGTTTGTATATAAAATGGAAATTATTCTTAAAATCTAAGGCTCCCCATAGTGCTACCAAAGTACACATTAAGGAAAAGTGCATCGTAAGTGATTTTTTAAATTTTATTGAAGTATAGTTGATTTACAATGCCGTGTTAATTTCTGCTGTACAGCAAAATGACTTGGTTATACATATACATATTCTTTTTCATATTCTTTTCCATTATGGTTTATCACAGGATATTCAATATAGTTCCCTGTGCTATAAAATAGGACCTTGTTTTTTATCCATCCTATTTATAATAGTTTGCATCTGCTAGTCCCAACCTCCCAATCCTTCCCTCCCCAATCCCTCTGCCCCTTGGCAGCCACAAGTCTGTTCTCTATGTCTGTGAGTCTGTTTCTGTTTCATAGATAGTATCATATTTTAGATTCCATATATAAATGATGTCATATGGTATTTGTCTTTCTCTTTCTGACTTACTTCACTTAGTATGATAATCTCTAGTTGCATCCATATTGCTACAAATGGCATTATTTCATTCTTTTCAATAGCTGAGCAATATTCCATTGTATATACATATATATATATATATATATATATATATATATATATATATATATAAATAACACATCTTCTTTATCCTTTCATCTGTCAATGGACACTTAGGTTGTTTCCATGTCTTGGCTATTGTAAATAGTGCTGCTATGAACATAGAGGTGCATGTACCTTTTCGAACTAAAGTCTTGTCTGGGTATATGCCCAAGAGTAGGATTGCTGGATCATATAGCAACTCTGTTTTTAGTTTTTTGGGGAACCTCCATACTGTTTTCCATAGTGGCTGCACCAATTTACATTCCCACCAATAGTGTAGGAGGGTTCCTTTTCCTCCACACTCTCTCTAGCATTTATTATTTGTAGACTTTTTAATGATGGCCATCCTGACCAGTGTGAGGTGATACCTCATTGTAGTTTAGATTTGCATTTCTCTAATAATTAATGATGAATCATAGGTGATTTTAAATAGCCCAAATGTTGGTAAACACTCTATAAAATTTGGGGAACTGTAGAGATTTAATTAGAAGGGCATATTTCAAAATTAGTTTGTATTGGCCTGGAGTTGTTTTCCATTTAAAGTTCACAGGACAAGGTCATTTATCTGCCTGGCCAGGGGCAAACATTCACTGAGGGTTCTTGCACATGTCTGAGAAAAGCAAGCTCAAAGAGAATAATACGGAAAGAGGAGTATATCACAAATTTGAATTTTTCTTAAACTTTACTCACTAGAATACAAGTGATTAATTTTATGGTATCTTTTAGCTTAAAAAACACTTATTATAGCTCCTAATGCTAGCATTTCCTTTTTTCTTTAACTTTACAGTAAATTTAAAAGTTAGAATAAATAACACCAAAGAAAACACTCCTCTCATTACTAGGACTTAAGCTTGTTAAAGCAAATAAGCTCTGATGCACTGAGAGGAATGGAACACCACTCCTGTGGCATGCTTGCCAAAATGTATAACCTGAATTTAATCACAAGATAACATCAGACAAACCCAAATGAGGAACATTCTACAAAATATCTTAACTGTGCTCTTCAAAACTGTCAAGGCAATAGAAGACAAAGACTAAATTTCAGATTAAGGGAGATTAAAGAAACATGATAATCAAATGCAACATGTAATTCTAAATTGACTCCTGGACCAGATTTTTTTTTTAATGGAACAATTGGGCAAACACGAATTAAGTCAAAAGATTAAATAACAGTATTGTATCAATGTTAATTTCCTGAATTTGATAACTGTACTGTGATTGTATAAGTGAATGTCCTTTTTTTTTAGGAAAATTTACACTAAATTTTAGTAAATTTACACTAAAATGTTTAGGGGTAGAAGAGCACCATGTCCACAATTACCTTAAAAGGTTTTGAAAAAAATATTTATTTATTTAGAGAGAGAAAGCTACTTTGGAAAAGTGTCAATGTTTGTGGAATGTGGGTGAGCGGCCCACATGGGAATTCTCTATACTATGTACTACTATTTTTCTAACTTTCTATAAGTCTGCAACATATTTTTTTTAAGATTTAAGAATTTTAAGTAAATAACCTTGGTAGAAATATATATAAGTTAGCAATAAGCCATCTGCAATTTATTAAACTATATTATAGATAGAATATGACAATCTAAAATTCACAAACATCCAGAATGTGTTCCTATATAATCTAAAGTATCAAGAAGCAGAATTTGTCTTAATTTCTCTGTATACATATTTTACCATTAAGTAAATGTGTGTTGGGCAAATGACAAGATTTATTTTTATACAGACATACCTCACTTTACTGTGCTGTGCTTTATTGTGCTTTGCAGATACTGTGCTATTTTACAAATTGAAGGTTTGTGGCAATCTTGCATTAAGGAAGTCTATCAACATCATTTTTCAAATAGCATTTGCTCACCTTGTGTCTCTGTGTCACAATTTTAGTAATTCTCACAATTCTGGAATGTTTTTCATTATTATAATATTTGTTATGTTGATCTGTGATCAGTGATCTTTGATGTTATTACTGTGATTATTTTGGAGTGCCACAAATTTTGCCCATATAAGACAGCAAACTTAATCGATGAATGTTGTATGTGTTCCAACTGCTCCACCTAGTGACCCCTTCTCTCTCCCTCTCCTTGGGCCTCCCTATTCCCTGAGACACAACAATATTGAAATTAGGCCAGTTAATAACCCTACAATGGCCTCTAAGCATTGAAGTGAAAGGAAGATTCACACATCTCTCACTTTAAATCAAAAGGTGGAAATGATTAAACTTAGTGAGGAAGGCATGTCCAAAGCTGAGACAGGCCAAAAGCTAAGCCTCTTGCACAAAACAGCCAAGTTGTAAATGCAAAGGAAAAGTTCCCAAAGGAAACTAAAAGCGCTACTCCAGTGAACATACAAATGATAAGAAAGCAAAACGGTCTTATTGCAGATATGGAGTAAGTTTTAGTAGTCTGGATAGATGATCAAACCAGATACAACATTCCCTTAAGCCAAAGCCTAATCCAGAGCAAGACCCTAACTCTATTCAATTCTATGAAGGCTAAGAGGTGATAAAACTGTAGAAGAAAAGTTCCAAGCTAGCAAAGGTTAGTTTATGAAGTTTAAAGAAAGGAGCCATCTCCAAAAAATAAAATTGCAAGGTGAACTGCCAATGGCCCAGCTCACAAATTCCAGATATCAGGATCAGCTCTGACCTGGAAACTCTAATCCAAATTAATCCAACTCATTAGGTGCAAGTCCTCTGCACAAGGTCCCTGAAGCTAGACTAAGGGTGAAAGAAGAGGTATAAATTCCATGAAGATACAGACATTAGCTGTCAATCACATAGAGGTTAAAGGAAAGAAGCTGAATCCGAACCCCAGCAGTCTGACTCCAGGGCTTGTGTGCTTAACTGCATAACCAACAGTATGTGTCATGCAAAACTGCAGAATTTTTCAATTCCTGTCCAAGATGGCAGAGTAGAAGGGCCTTCAGCTTACTTCTTCTCACAACTAACTGCTGAACAACCATCGATTAAGAAGAGTGGAACCTACTAAAAAAGATATTTTACAACCAAAGACATAAGAAGAACCACAATAAGACAGTAGAAGGGGTGCACTCCTGATATAATCGAATTCCATACCCCCCCAGGTGCGTGGCCCACAAACTGGAGAACAATTATATCGCAGAAGTTCTCCCATAGGAGTGAGAGTTCTGAGCCCCACATCAGGCTCTGCAGCCTCGGGGTCTGGCATTGCAGGAGGAGCCCTCAGACCATTTGGCTTTGAAGGCCAGAAAGGCCTGATTGCAGAAGCTCCATAGAACTCCTGCAGAGACTTTGGAGACTCAGAAACAGAGACTCCACTCTTAGAGCGTGCACACAAGGTCCTGTGAGCACTGGTAGCCAGGGTAAAAGCAATGACTTCATAGGAGCCTGGGGCAGACCCACCTGCTGGTCTTGAAGGGTATTCTGGGGAGGCGGGAGGGTGGCTGTGGCTCACTCTGGGGACAACAACACTGGTGACAGTGTTACCAGGGGACATTCATTGGTGTGAGCTCTCCTAGAGGCCAACATTTCGGCATCAAGACCTGGTCCCACCCAACAGGCTGTAGGCGCCAGTGCTGGGATGTCTCAGGCCAAACAACCAACAGGGTGGGAACACAGCTTCATCCATCAACAGACAGGCTGCCTAAAGGGTTCCTGAGCACACAGCTGCCTCTAGACACACCCCTTGATACAGCCCTGCCCATCAGAAAGCCAAGACCCAGCTCCACCCACCAGTGGGTAGGCACTGGCTCCACCCACCAGGAAGCCTGCATAAACCTTTAGACCAGCCTCACCCACAAGGAGGCAGACACCAGAAGCAAGAAACCACAGTCCAGCAGCCAGTGGAACTGAGTCTACAAACACAGGTCAGAATCTACCCTGGGACCAGCTGGTCCCTGGCCCTCGGTGATGAGAGGGGACTGTACTACTGGGACACACAGGAAATCCCCTACAGATGGCCACTTCTCCAAGGTTGAGAAACATAACTAATCTTCTATATACATAAAAATACAAATAGAATTTTAGACAAAATGAGAAGACAGAGGAATATGTTCCAGACGAAGGAAAAAGATAAAACCCCAGAAGAACAACTAAGTGAAGTAGAGATAGGCAAACTACCCAAGAAAGAGTTCAGAGGAATGATAGTAAAGATGATCCAAGAACTCAGGAAAAGAATGGATGCTCAAGCAAGAACTTACAATAACTTTTTAACAAAGAGTTAGAAAATATAAAGAACAACCAAACAGAGTTGAAGAAAACAAAAATGAAAAACACACTAGAATCAATAGCAGAATAAATGAGGCAGAAGAACAGACAAGTGAGCTGGAAGACAGAATGTTGGAAATCACTGCTGTGGAACAGAATAAAGAAAAGAGAATGAAAAGAAACAAAGACAGTTTAAGAGATCTCTGGGACAACATCAAATGTACCAACACTTGCAATATTGAGGTCCCAGAAGGAGAAGACAGAGACAATGGGCCTGAGAAAATATTTGATGAGTTAATAGCTGAAAACTTCCCTAACATTGGAAAGGAAACAGGAACCCAAGTCCATAAAACCACAGAGAGTCCCATACAGGATTAACCCAAGGAGGAACACGCCAAGACACATAATAACTGAACTGATAAAAGTTACAGATTAAGAGAAAATATTAAAAGCAACAAGGGAAAAGCAATAAATAACATACAAGGGAATCCCCAAAAGACTATCAGCTGATTTTTCAGTGAAAACACTATAGGCCAGAAGGGAGTGGCATGATATATTTAAGTGATGAGAGGGGAAAAACCTACAACCAAGAACACTCTACCCAGCAAGGGTCTCATTCAGATTTGACAGAGAAATCAAAAGCTTTACAGACAAGCAAAGTAAAAAGAATTCAGCACCACCGAAAACAATTTTACAACAAAAGTTAAAGGAACTTCCCTAAGCAGAAAAGAAAAGCCCACAACTACAAACAAGAAAATTATGAAATGGGAAAGCTCACTGGTAAAGGCAAACATAAAGTAAAGGTAGAAAATTATCCACACACAAATATGATATCAAGACAAGTAATCATAAGAGGAGAGTACAAATGCAGGATATTTGTAATGCATTTAAAATTAAGAGACCAGCAACTTAAAACAATCATGTATATATAGAGAGACTGCTATGTCAAAACCTCATAGTAACCACAAATCAAACATCTATAATAGATATACACACCAAAAAGAAAAAGAAATCCAACAAACACTAAAGTTAGTCATCAAATCACAAGAGAAGAGAACAAAAGAGGAAAGGAAGAAAAAAGACTTAACAAAAACAAAACCAGAACAATGAACAAAATGGCAATAAGAACATATGTATTGATAATTATCTCAAATGTAAACAGATTAAATGCTCCAACCAAAAGACATACACTGCCTGAATGGATAAAAAACAAGATACAACAGAGACCCACTTCAGATCTAGGGACAAATACAGACTGAAAGTGAGGAGATGGCAAAAGGTATTCCATGCAAATGGAAATCAAAAGAAAGATGGAGTAGCAATACTCACATCAGACAAAGTTAGACTTTAAAATAAAGACTGCTACAAGAGACAAAGAAGGACACTACATAATGATCAAGAGATCATTGTAAGAAGAAGATATAACCATTTAAAACATATATTCACCTAACACAGGAGCACCTCAATATATAAGGCATATGCTAACAGCCATAAAAGGAGAAATTGACAGTAACACAATAATAGTGGGAGACTTTAACATCCCAGTTTCCTCAATGGATCATCCAGAAAGAAAGTCAATAAGGAAACACAGGCCTTAAATGACACAGTAGATCAGATGCACTTAATTGGTATCTATAGAGCATTCCATCCCAAAACAGCAGAATACATTCTTTTCAAGTGCACATGGAACATTCCCCAGGATAGGTCAAATGCTGGGCCACAAAGTAAGACTTGGTAAAGTTAAGAAAACTGAAATCATATCAAGCCTCTTTTCCAACCACAACACTATGAGATTAGAAATCAACTACAAGAAAAATACTGCAGAAACCACAAATACATGGAGGCTAAACAATAGGCTACTAAACAACCAAGAAAAAAAGAAGAAATCAAAAAATATCTAGAGATAAATGAAAACGAAGATGCAATGATCTAAAATATATGGGATGCAGCAAAAGCAGTTCTAAGAGGGAAGTTTATAGAGATATAAGCTTATCTCAGGAAAAATCTCAAACAAACAACCTAACCTTACACTTAAAGCAACTAGAGAAAGAACAAACAAAACCCATAGTTAGTACAGGAAAGAAATCAAAGAGATCAGAGCAGAAGTAAATGAACAGAGATGAAGAAAACAATAGAAAAGATCAATGAAACTAAAATCTGATTCTTTGAAAAGATAAATAAAATTGATAAACCTTTAGCCAGACTCATCAAGAAAAAAGAGGGGAGAGAGGCCAAATCAATAAAATTAGAAATGAAAAACAGAAGTTACAATGGACACCACAGAAATACAAAGGACCATAAGAGACTAGTACAAGCAATTATATGCCAAGAAAATGGAAACTTAGAAGAAATAGACACATTCTTAGAAAGGTGCAATCTTCCAAGACTGAACCTGGAAGAAATAGAAAATATAAACAGACCAATTACAACTACTGAAATTGAATCTGTGATTTAAAAACTCCCAACAGACAAAAGTCCAGGACCAGATGGCTTCACAGGCAAATTATATAAAACATTTACAGAAAAGTTAACACTATCCTTCTGAAACTGTTCCAAAAAACTGCAGAGGAAAGAACACTTCCAAACATTCTATGAGGCCACCATCACCCTGATACCAAAACCAGACAAAGATACCACAAAAAAAGAAAATTACCTGCCAATATCACTGATGAACTTAGACACAAAAATTCTTAACAAAATATTAGCAAACTGAATCCAACAATACATTAAAAGGGTCACACCCCATGATCAAGTGGGATTTATCCCAGGGATGCAGGGATTTTGAATACCCACAAATCAATCACTGTGATATACCACATGAACAAATTGAAGATTAAAAACCATATGATCATCTCAATAGATGCAGAAAAAGCTTTAGACAAAATTCAACACCCAGTTATGATAAAAACTCTCCAGAAAGTGGGCATAGAGGAAACATACCTCAACATAATAAAGGCCATATATGACAAACCTACAGCTAACATCATATTCAATGGTGAAAGCTGAAAGCATTTCCTCTAAGATCAGGAACAAGACAAGGATGTCCACTCTCATCAGTTTTTTTTTTCAATATAGTTTTGGAAGTCCTAGCTGTGGCAATCAGAGAAGAAAAAGAAAGAAAAGGAATCCAAGCTGGAAAGGAAGAAGTAAAACTGTTACTGCAGATGACATGATACTATACAAAGAAAATCCTAGATATGCTACCAGAAAACTATCAGAGCTCGTTAATGAATTCGGTGAAGTTGCAGGATACAGAATTAAAACACAGAAATCTGTTGAATTTTTATACACTAACAATGAAAAATCAGAAAGAGAAATTAAGGAAACAATCCCATTTACCATTGCATCAAAAGGAATAAAATACCTAGGCCTAAACCTATCTAAGGAGGCAAAAGACCTGTACTCTGAAAACTCTAAGATACTAAAGAAAGAAATCAAAGATGACACAAACAGATGGAAAGATATACCATGTTCTTGGATTAGAAGAATTTATATTTTCAAAATGACTATACTACCCAAGGCAATCTACAGATTCAATGCAATCCCCATCAAACTACCACTGGCATTTTTCACAAAACTAGAACAAAAAATTTTTAAATTTGTATGGAAACATAAAAGACCCCACATAGTCAAACAAATCCTGAGAAAGAAAAATAGAGCTGGAGGAATCAGGCTTCCTGAATTCAGAGTATACTACAAAGCTATGGTAATCAAGACAGTATGGTACTGGCACAGAAACAGAAATTTAGATCAATGGAACAGGATAGAAAGCCCAGAAATAAACCCATGCACCTATGGTCAATTAATCTATAACAAAGGAGGCAAGACTATACAACAGAGGAAAGACTTCTCTTCAATAAATGGTGCTTGGAAAACTGGACAGCTACATGTAAAAAAAATGAAATTAGGACATTCTTTAACACCATACAGAAAAATAAACTCAAAATGGATTAAAGACCTCAATGTAACAACAGATACTATAAACTCTTAGAGGAAAACATAGGCAGAACACTCTGACATAAATTGCAGCAATATCTTTTCTGAGCCGACTCTTAGAATAATGGAAATAAAAACAAAAATAAACAAATGGGACCTAATTAAACTTAAAAGCTTTTGCACAGCAAAGGAAATCATAGACAAAATTAAAAGACAACCCACAGAATGGGAGAAAATATTTGCAAATGATGCAACAGACAAGGGATTTGTCTCCAAAATTTACAAACAACTCATGCAGCTCAATATCAAAAAACAAACAACCCAATCAAGAAATGGGCAGAAGACCTAAATAGACATTTCTCCACAAAAGACATACAGATGGCCAAGAGGCACATGAAAAGATGCTCAACATCACTAATTATTAGAGAAATGCAAGTCAAAATTACAATGAGATATCACCCCACACATGTCAGAATGGCCATCATCAAAAAGACTACAAATAGGGCTTCCCTGATGATGCAGTGGTTGAGAGTCCACCTGCCGATGCAGGGGACACGAGTTCGTGCCCCAGTCCGGGAAGATCCCACATGCCGTGGAGTGGCTGTGCCCATGAGCCATGGCTGCTGAGCCTGCGCGTCCGGAGCCTGTTGCTCCGCCAACGGGAGAGGCCACAACAGTGAGAGGCCTGCGTACCGCAAAAAAAAAAAAAAAAAAAAAGACTACAAATAATAAATCCTGGAGAGGGTGTAGAGAAAAAACCCTCCTACACTGTTAATGGGAATGTAAATTGGTGCACCCACTATGGAGAACAGTATGGAGATTCCCTTAAAACTAAAAGTAGAGCTACCACATGATCCTGCAATCCCACCCCTGGGCATATATCCAGAGAAAACCATAATTTGGAAAGATACATGCACCCCAATGTTCATTTCAGCACTATTTACAACAGCCAAGACATGGAAGTAATCTAATTGTCCATCAGATGACACATGAATGGATAAAGAAGATGTGGTATATTGGAATGGAATGTTACTCAGCCATTAAAAAGAATGAAATAATGCCAGTTGCAGCAACATGGATGGCCCTAGAGATTATCATACTAAAGTGAATAAGTCAGACAAAGACCCATAGCATATAATATTGCTTATATGTGGAATCTAAAAAAAAAGAACTTATATGCAAAATATAATTAGACCCACAGACATAGAAAACAAACTTATGGTTTCCAAAGTAGAAGCGGGGATGAGGGATAAATTAGGAGTTTGGGATTAACATACACATACATACTAATCATAAAATAGATAACCAACAAGGACCAACTATATAGCACAGGGAACTATATTCAATATTTTGTAATAACCTATAAGGTAAATGAATCTGAAAAGGAATATATATATATGCGTGTGTGTGTGTGTGTGTGTGTGTATACATATGAATCACTTTGCTGTACACCTGAAACTAACACAACATTGTAAATCAACTATACTTCAATAAAAAAAAATGCAAGTTCGGATGTTGAAGCTGTAGCAAGTTATTCAGAAAATCTAGCTAAGCTAATTAAGAAAAGTGGCTACACTAAATATTTTCAATGTAGATGAAAAGCCTTTTAGTGGAAGAAAATGCCATCTAGGACCTTCATAATTAAAGAGGAGAAGTCAATGTCTGGCTTCAAAGCTTCAAAGGACAGGCTGACTCTCTTGTCAGGCTGATGCAGCTGGTGACTTTAAGTTGAAGCTAATGCTCATTTACCATTCTGAAAATCCTAGGGCCCTTAAAGAATTATGCTAAACTACTCTGCCACTACACTATAAATAGAGAAACAAAGTCTGGATGACAGCACATCTGTTTACAATATGGTTTACTGAGCATTTTAAGGCCACTGTTGAGACCTACCACTGAGAAAAAAAAATTCCTTTCAAAATATTACTGCTCATTGATAATGCATCTGGTGACCCAAGAGCTCTTATGGAGATATACAATGAAATTAATGTTTTCACACCTGCTAACACAACACTCATTCTGCAGCCCATGGATCAAGGAGTAATTTTGACTTTCAGGTTTCATTTTTTACGAAATAGATTTCATAAGGCTGCCATAGATAGTGATCCCTCTGATAGATCTGTGCGAAGTAAACTGAAAACCTTCTGGAGAGGATTCACCATTCTAGAGGCATTAAGAACATTCGTGATTCATGGGAAGAAGTCAAAATACCAAAATTAACAGGAGTTTGAAGAAGTTGATTCTAACCCTCATGGATGACTTTGAGGTGTTCAATTTCAGCGGAGGAAGAAAATGCAGAAGTGGTGGAAATAGCAGGAGAACTAGAATTATAAGTGGAACCTGAAGATGTGACTGAATTGCTGCAATCTTATGATAAAACTTTAATGGATAAGGAGTTGCTTTTTATGGATAAGCAAAGAAAGTTGGTTTCTTGACATGTAATCTATTCCTGGTGAAGATGCTGTGAAGATTGTTAAAACGACAACAAAGTATTTAGAATATTACATAAATTTAGTTGATAAAGCAGCCACAGGGTTTGAAAGGATCGACTCCAATTTTGCAAGAAGTTCTACTGTGGGTAAAATGCTACCAAACTGCATTGTGTGTTACAGAGAAATGGTTCATGAAAGGAAGAATTGACTGATGCAGCGAACTTCACTGTTGTCTTATTTTCAGTAATTACCACAGACACCCTAACCTTCAGCAACCACCTCCATGATCAGTCAGCAGCCATCAAAAGGGAGTCAAGATGCTTCACCAGCAAAAGGATTATGACTTGCTGAAGGCTCAGATGATGGTTAGCATTTTTTAGCAATAAAGTATTTTTTAATTAAGATATATCCTTTTTTTAGACATAATGCTATTGCACACTAACAGAATAGTGTAAACATAACTTTTATTGCACTGGAAACCAAAAAATTTGTGTGACTTGCTTTATTGCAATATTTGCTTTATTGAAGTAGTCTGGAACTGAACTTGTAATGTCTCTGAGGTAGCCTGTATTTTATTCCCACCATACTTCTAGACCTCAGTTCTCTCATTTGTAAAACAAGATGATTGAAATAGAAGATTTCAAGCACTGGTCCTCAATGCCAGTCCACACCATGTCATGTCTGGTCTACAGTAAAACGGTGGAGCTGGGGTGGGGGCGCAGCAGGGGAGATGACATTGTTCATATGCATAAGTTTTAATAGTCTTACTTGGCAAAATAAGCTTACATGTTCCAGGAACTGTGCTGGGCACTTTACCTCTGTAATCCCAACAGCAACCCTAAGAGGTAGGTATTATTACTATTACACCTCTTTACATGAAGAACCACAGTTTAGAGAAGTCCCCAAGGATATATAGCTACTAAGTGGCAGATTCAAACCCCAGTCTATTAGTCTCCAAATCTCAGACTCAATCAAGTATGCAGCCAACTAGCTCCACTCTTTCTCCAGGACTTCTCAAATTTTCCATTAACTAGTCATAGATATTGCTTCTCCTTTTAACCTTAAATTCTGTGTCCTCCAAGTGTTGCTAAAGTTTGTCCATATTCTTCCTCTCTCTCATATACAGACACACACACACAGACACACACACACACACACACACAACACACAACACACACCTTACTTCCCTTCTTAATTCTATCTACTGAAGTAAAAAGGACTTTTATTAACCTTGATTTTTTTGTTTTGTTATGTTTTATTTCTTTCAATCTCCACAGGAATGTCCAGTTCCTGTTAAAAGTGGCTACCCAAGAGAATAGATACACTGACATCCTGTTTTAGGTGACATGAGGAGAATGAATAACCAGTTAAATTGAGTAGGAAACAGTGATAGTGAACATAAGAGAACTGTTCTCTTGGGCCCTGGTCCACTATATCTGTCTATTATATCTGTTCTTTTCAACATAGAATTTCTCCAGAGAAGCTGCCAGTTGCCTAACCTCTTCATTCATAAATTTAAGATCACATTACACTGTAAACATTAGCAGGTCATATGTTACAGCATTCCTCAAAGGCTTTTTTTTTTCAATTTTTTCTTCCCTTGTAATGTTACTAATTCCATACAAGGCAATCTGATTAAATACTATTCATATTCTCTAGAATATTCACAATTATTTACATTTCTTTACTTAACAGGGATAGTAATGATATAAAAATTTCAGCACAATTTTCTTTATGTCCAAAAGTAGCTAGCTTATTTGTAGCCAAATTTTATTGACCCTATATGAACTCATCACTTCTAAGTAACCAGCTTGAGGCTGCTGGTTAAATCCATAGTGACTTTGAGATTCTTTCATAATTGACCTACTCTGTTCTGTTTACTTCCACATGTAAATATAAAGCTTTAAATCTCCTTTCTTTCTTCTCATTAAAGAACAAAGTTTGTATGGGTAAAGGAAGAGGTGAAAAAATTCAACACTAATGCCAAATCCAAGGAAGCCTTTAAGACACTTTTATTTTTTTAAATTGCTATTTGTGTCTAACAATTCTTATTTGCTTGCCAACTCTAAAAGGAGCACTAAGGAAGTTGATATTAATTAAATTTACTATTTAAGTGTTCAACTGAAAAAGAAAATAGCTAGTTTTGTAGGTATCATCTATTTACACAATAAAGTTCTCTAAAAGATGTCCCTTATAGAAAAAGTATTTACAATGATATATATTGCTTCATGACTTAAGGTTTTAGCTTATGACTTTTCCATAAAACATATTATAAAGCCCCCAGTATTCATCTTTCAGGGTTCTTAGAGATACAATAATCATTGGCTGACTTTTTTTTAGGCTTTTTCTAAAGAGGAAAAACTACAAATACCAAAAATTAAATTAATATTTAATTTCAAATTTTGAGACAGATTGAAATTTTAAAAATAAAGCCTAACCATGAAAGTAGAAATATATTTAATTTAACCAGTATACTCTTTATACCAGTTTATTACTTAAAACTGTAAAAATCTTACTTAAAATTTAGTTGCTCTTCCCAAAGTTCAGTAAAAAAATGTCTTTCAAGTTTTTTTGAATATTTCACTGAATTAATATCAAATAAATGGAATAAGATACCAAGCTGTTAATAAACACTTCGACACAAATGCCAATAATAAATGCACAATCACGAAAGCCCAGAAAAATTATATCAACATCCTACAGACGTAAAACAAGTTTAAATAATTTTCCACATAATAAGTACAAAGTCCACATTTGTAGTGAAGTTCAGTATATTTCATTTTAGTGATAATCAGAATGGATTTCGTTGAGATGTGGATAGACACTGAAGATAATTGTAAATGACTGTCCATGGTCAGTCTCATTTTAGAAAGAAAAGAGCCAAATGGCATTACATTTAAATTCCTCATGAAATTTTCATAATGGAGTTAGCTTTAAACACCTGGAGGCATCCTTGTATGATAAAAGAGAAATAGCCAGAGGGAAGAAAGGATAAAAAAATGGCCGTTTCGGTATCCAGCCCACATCTACTTGTAAGTAACATTATTGGACTACTTTTTTAGGGAGATGTCAGATAATAATTTCTGCTTTTATTAATGAAAATCTCCACTTACCGTAGCTTCATTGCAAACCGTGCACTTAACCACATGCTGGTGAAGCTTGCCATCCAAATTGATGAGAGATTGGCACACGCGGCAGTTTATTACTGGAATACCACTGGCATCTGGACTGGCAATGGCTGTATACGGAGGTGGGAGTTCCGCTAAAAAGATATTAGCCACTGAATCAGAGTCTCAGAGATATTACGGCTGGTTTGAGCAAATAAGCAATAGAAGTAAAGAAGGAAAACTATCAAAATTCTCCTGTTCTTTATGTTTTTAAAGCTGGCCAACATAATATAGTTTCAGAGCAGAAATACATATAGGACTATATTGTGAAATAGAATAATTCTTAGCTCCTAAAATCCAAATCACACCTGCCTAGGTTTACACCTTTTATTAACCTATACTCGAAATATTCACTCCATTTCTATGTGCAAATTCATAGAGTTTGTAATAGGAAGGTGATAATTTATGCCTAAAAGTAAAAATCTTACACTAATGATCTGACTCCCAAGAAATAGAAATAGTCAATGAAGACAAAGCTTTAAAATCACTTACATATATACATATACATAAATTGTGTAGTTGTCGTGCTCTGTTTATACTAGAAGCAGTATAATAACTGCTGAGTATGACAAGAACAAAATAGGGTTTTGGTGGCAGTCAAGGAGAGACAAAAACGAACCCAGGAAAACTAAACATATCAACATGGAACATGTTCTAATTAGAATGGAATTATGCTAATTTCAGAGAAAAAACAAGAATGAAGTAAATTTAACAATTTTTGTCTCAAACTTTCACCTAACATTAAAAATCTAGAAAATGTATCAAAGTATTTATGGGTAAAAAATATATTGTCTGGGATTTAATTTAAATACTCCAAGAAAAAGATGGGTTAATAGATGCAACAAGAGTATATTTATGAATATAAAGACACAGAAGGTCATTTTGCTCTTACTACTTTTGTGTATGTTTGAAAATTCTGAAAATACAAAGATACACACACACACACACACACACACACACACACACACACTGCTTTTTGAGAGTCCTTAAGTCGACTGATTGGGTAGAGGGTAGAAGCTCAGTTTCAGAATTGTGTTCATATACCAGAAGTATATATTTGTTACAAAAGTTAGAGAAAAAGAATCTAGATATACTATTCTAGAATGGGATTTCTAAAGGGGACTGCCTAGCCTAATTTTGTAGCTATCTTAATTATAGGAATAGGAGCCCCTTTCAAGGTAAGATTTTGTCATAGCCCATCTAGAAAAGGCTACGCCTCAACACATGATTGAATCCCCACTAAAGAGAACTGATAGTTCAAGGGGCTACTGTGACACTATAAAATACAATAACAATAACTAATCATGAAAAGAGCTATTTTTGAAATAGAGATTTTTCTATCCACTGGATTAGATTCTGAACTCTATTATAGTCTGAAATGAGTTAGAGCACAGCACATTATGGTATGTTTAAAATCCGCATATTACCACCTGGCATCCTTAGGGTATATCAGGTAGATTTTTTAGACTTGCAAAGAATTAACAACAAGTGTTATCCATTCAAATATTCATAATAAACCAAATTTCTGCAGCAGCCAAGGCTCTGAAAGAGGTCACATTGAAATGACAATATGCACACATCCCTGGAAGTCTTATACCAGAACACTGTCAAACACTGAATTTATAAAGAAGCTATAGATGTCTAAATTATAAAAATAGTTTTATAATTTATAAAACTATAAATTAGGTACACGAAAAGCTGCTCAACATCACTAATTATTAGAGAAATGCAAATCAAAACTACAATGAGGTATCACCTCACACCAGTTAGAATGGGCATCATCAGAAAATCTACAAACAATAAATGCTGGAGAGGGTGTGGAGAAAAGGGAACCCTCTTGCACTGTTGGTGGGAATGTAAATTGATACAGCCACTATAGAGAACAGTATGGAGGTTCCTTAAAAAACTAAAAATAGAATTACCATATGACCCAGCAATCCCACTACTGGGCATATACCCAGAGAAAACCATAATTCAAAAAGACACATGCACCCCAATGCTCATTGCAGCACTATTTACAATAGCCAGGTCATGGAAGCAACCTAAATGCCCATCAACAGATGAATGGATAAAGAAGATGTGATACATATATATGATGGAATATTACTCAGCCATAAAAAGGAACGAAATTGAGTCATTTATAGAGACATGGAACGGCCATAGAGACTGTCATACAGAGTGAAGTAAGTCAGAAAGAGAAAAACAAATACCGTATATTAACGCATATATGTGGAATCTAGAAAAATGGTACAGGTGAACCAGTTTGCAAGGCAGAAATAGAGACACAGATGTAGAGAACAAATGTATGGACACCAAGGGTGGTGGGGGTGGGATGAATTGGGAGACTGGGATTGACATATGTACACTAATATGTATAAAACAGATAAGTAATAAGAACGTGCTGTATAAAAAATAATAAATAAAATTCAAAAAACAAACAAAAAAATAGTTTTAAATCCTTGAAAGAATTTAAGGTTGATGCAGAATGACCTGTAATGTATTAATCAAGAAGAAAAAACAGGTTAAAGGATCAATGTGTCAAAATACATTTGAGCCTGTGCAACTTGCAGATTATTTTATCAGATCTTGGTAAAGAAGGTATTGTTCTGGGAAAAAGCATACACACCTCACTAGAAATTCAAGACACACTGCCTGGTGTGTAATAATAATTTTTTAAAAATAATTATTAGCAATAGCATTATTAATAAAAGTTTCTTCTTTTGACTTTTCCTTGAGTTATAAAGTAACATAAAGTAGGTCTCCCATTAATTCCAGGTTTCCACCTTACATAGTGTGATAGAAAAGAAATTTAAAGGCAAGATAATTTCACAAAGAAAACAAGGGTATTGAGGGTGAGGGGAAGAGGCCACACATTGCAGCTACATATCAGGATGGTAAAACCCATGCACTCCAACAGGCAAAAGTTTTGTTCAGTGGAATCTCCTAAAGATTTCAATGGTTTATCTTTTTTGGTTCTGATACATTTGAAGTGTATCAGAACCAACAAGACCCTGTGAACTTTTCCTCTAAGATTTGTACTATATAATTTTTAACCTGTAAAAAAAGAAAAGCTTTCAATGACAAAAATATGCCAGAATCTTCTGGAGGCTTGGGAAGTGGAAGGAGGGGGAAAGAATGAGTGAGGATTAGAAGTCTAAAATGGGAAAGACTATAAGCTCCATGAGGCCAAGGTCATGTTTGGCTTGTTCAGGACTGATACAGCACTTGTTATAAGTGCTTGGTCTATGATAGGTGCTCACTAAATATTATTGAATGGATGATGGATGAATAAATGAATGAATAACTGAATCACTGAAATTTATCAGGCTCATCTATTTCTCCTGGGAAAATGATACTAAGTATATTACCACTACTCTCCTTGGAGAGGAGCTAGGGTCCTAGCAGGGGAGTACAGCATGACTGAAAAAAAGGCTCTCTTCTATATATAGAATACCCTCTCCAAATCATGCACTGAGAGAGGGAAGTGGACAGGGGACACTGGCCTGGCCCACCAGATAAGTACAATCAATCCAAGAGATCAATAGAATAACAGATGTTGCAGCCTAACTGCTCCACTAAACAGTGCTTTCAGGCATATAATTTCAATTTTCTGTCCATTAATTACTTTAGCACTAAACTGATTTAGAGATATTTCTTGTACTTTTATCCCAAGGAAACCTTGACCTACAACTCCATCTCCTCTTGTAAAGGACTTGTAATTACAGAAATTTATTTCACTGTCAGTAAACCTGCAATGATTAACAACTTAGATTGTTCATTTTGTCTCTTTTCACTTTAAAACAGTCAACAGATCACCACTATTATACCTATTTTAAATTTCTGCCCTGGATAAAAAGTCCACTGTAATCTCAGAACTTGGGATCATTGGATATTAAGAGTCACAAAAGTTCTTCATTTTGGAAGAGTCTTACTTGTTATTTAAACAATGATAATTTTCTCTATGGGGTTTGCCTAAGTGAAAAATCTTTTTTCTCCAAGTGAGCAGTATTTGTTAGACCAGTAGTCCTCAAACCTGAAAAACCCCCTCAAAGTTCCAGAATTATACAGTGTTAGAAATTCAAGCAATCTTAGTCTAGTATTTAGTCTAATTTCTTCATTTTATGGAAGAGGAAACTGAAGACCAGGGATTCTGACTTCTTAGTAGACTTTTATATAGCACTTCAGCAAAGCCAAGAGCTGACTCTTCTCCCAGAGGTCACTCCATAATGACAGCTGCCTCTCTTAATGAATAATGATTTAATATAGGGAAAAGATGTAAGGACTAATGGGGATTCTGCACAAATACTTAGACAAGAATCAGATCTGAGTTAAAGGGGATTAGGAGGAGGAGAAAGAAGAGTCAGGGAAAATGAAAATTAGAACATAATATGAAGAAAGAATTAGTTCATGATAAAAAGTTCACAGGGCTTCCCTGGTGGCGCAGTGGTTGAGAGTCCGCCTGCCGATGCAGGGGACACGGGTTCGTGCCCCGGTCCGGGTAGATCCCACATGCCGCGGAGCGGCTGGGCTCATGAACAATGGCCGCTGAGCCTGCGCGTCCGGAGCCTGTGCTCCGCAACGGGAGAGGCCACAACAGTGAGAGGCCCGAGTACCGCAAAAAAAGGAAAAAAAAATTCACAGTAAAACTGAGATTCGTAAAAGAGACAAGACAAAATAACATAGATCACAAGGCATACATAATGGTCTTCCTTAAAACACTCAAAAGGAACCATTATTATTCTATAAACCCACAAGTGATCAAATTACACTTTCCCATCATAAACATCAACTTAATTTATCTATTTTATGCCCAAAAGCTCCTCTTTCCTGCTAATTCATGCTGGTGTAATAATCCATACTTCATTTTTTACCAGATATACCCAGATATAGCATTTTAAAGGTTGCAAATGTTTTGCTGGATAGCTCTGATCTTTATTATCTCAGTTATTCCTTTATAAATCTCTGCAGTGACAATATTTTCCAGTTTAATTCACTTACTTCACTAATACAGTCTTATATGCAGTCCTGGCCCTTGACAAAGATGTACCAAAGTTGAAAAATGACATCAGATTAAAAAGAGAGATCATTTAGAACACTATGATTATAGGATGAGCAAGAAAAGTATAAAGGACCAGCCTGTGAGGAAAGCTCTGGCTTTTTCTCCTCCATAGGATTTTTGTGGAGAGTATGGTTAGGGACAGGTTGCACTTCGCTGCTATGGGATATCTACTTCCTGTGTAAAATCTCTCCAGTCCAGTTCAACACAGAGAAAGGGGAGACCACCTTCTGTTCCTCCCCTCTCTGAAACCAAAGAAATAAAACTATTCCAGGAGACTCTTGGATTCTTCTAGAACCATTATACCCTCATAAGGATCCATCTGGCTAAAGTCAGTTTGGAAGGTAAATGTGCCAGCTATTAGGCTACTGACTCTCAGCTCCAAATCCACCCTTCTATGCTTTGTCATGCTGGTGCTAAAACTCTCCAAACAACATTTTTTCTTTGTCAGCTGGCTGCAGGTTATGTTTTGTTAATAGGAGGTGATAAACAGAACCTGCAAGGTTGAAGGAGGAAGAAGGGACTTGTAGCCCTTTCTCCAGGTGTACAAAATCTTTCTCAAGGGCTCAGAGACATCACCACCAGTGGGCTGGTGCCTCTGAGAAGTCATGTTTCAGTTATGTTCCTCTAAATTACTAAATTTTAATAATTCCAATCTCTTCCCTTTGTTCTCACCACCCTAGAGGTAATAGCTGCTTCCTGCATTTAATACCTATTTGATGTTAGAGTAATATCTTTACCTTTTAGTTACCTACTTAACAACTTTATACCAAATTAATTCTTTCTGTTATATTATATTGTTTGGTTTCTATCTTCAGGTCCTAACTGTTATAAAACTCATACCAGGTGTAATCCCAGGAAACAGACCCTCAAAAATGGGATTGGAGAAATGGGTTGGTCATGCCTTGGGCTTGAATGCAGTGCTGAGCTCCTTTACCAGTAAGACATAGTATGGTAGTGATTGATGGCATGCAGTGGCATCCTGGTGAATCAGATTATCTCCTATAGATGATTGTGATATTTGAGGCGCCTTTACTTGACCATTATGGCAGTAATAATTACTGTGTGGATTGTGATATGGGGTAAAATGAGAATCTCAGGTCTTTAAACTCTCAGCACAAGTCATGGTCAGAGAACTTCTATTGCAGCCCTAAAAATATTGCTTATTTATAATTGTCACAGGGCTTATATTGCTGAAAATCAAATACAAAATTTATTTGTATAGATAGCTAAATTATAAGGTCAGGGAAACCCACAGCCTTACCAAGTCTGCCATGTGAAACTTAGGACACTGATTGCAAAGAAGTGGAACTCTGAAACTTGGAATGGGGCCATCTAGTTGTACCCAAACAGAGCTGAGAATCTTACACTCCTGAGTCACTCTGAGCCTCCCCTGTGAGTGGAGCACAACATTTCTTCTTCTATCTGAGAATATGAGCCTCCTTTTAATGGAAAACTGTAATAACCTCACCTGAAGTAGTTGTCTTACAAGGAAATGACCATTTTCCTTAAGAGCCATCATCAAACCCCTTATTGCCTCAAGACCCATAAACTAGGATGAAATCTCAACAAGCCTTAGGAGGACAAGTACAAAGTGTGACTCAGAAAGAAGCAACTAATACATCAAGAGAATTGCAATGTTTTGATAATATATATTGTCAGAAACCTGGAGAATATGTGTGGGAATGAATCTTATGGGGGTTAAAGCAAAGAGGATGGAATATAACACTGAGTTGAGCCAAATTTAATAATCCTGGTGTACTTGACAAATGTTCTGGTTTCAATGTTTGTTTTAAATCTGGAAGTGGCTCTATCAGTTTACTTGTTGGTTTGATGAGACTTGGCCTTACATTCAATGAGGTTGAAATGTCAAAACATCCCTAGCATGATGCAGAAGAAGCAATCAAAGGTTTAAGGAGTCAGGAATGTTAGAGTGAGTTTATCATATGAAATCTGCATCCCACACCCCACTACATCCCCTGAGAGGACCCAGAAGATATGCCTTTAACTAAGGCATTGATTTATACGTTATTTAGGGGAACAAAAGCATTCTGCTGTGGTGGCTCTCCTACATAGGCCAGGCATTACAGTGCAGGATGACTCCAATAGAGGTCATGGAATCCCAGAGTAACAGAGGCCAAATGGCAGCACTTAAAAGTCAAAGACAAAGTGGGTACATTTAATGTAATGGGAAATAGTGGATATTAGAAAATTTTGATCCATAAGGACCTTTGGCAGTGGCTCATTGAAATAAGCCTAAGAATGAAATGGATGGGTAACCTACACAAATGTTACTTGGTTATATATGATAGAAAAATCTAGGTCTTAAAACCAGCAACATGACTTGAGTAGCCACAGTGATGAGTCCTAGTTTTTCAACCAGTTTCCAACAAAGCTAATTCACAGACCCAGAGCATCTTCATTGAGGGTTTGTTGATGCCTCTGACAAATGATCCAGCAACACTACTATAAGTATACATTATAAATCTCCAAGTCTCCCCCAAAGACCTGAGATCATTTACTAGAGTGACTATTCACTGGGGAAAAAGAAAATACCCAGATATTTCAGGTATCACTAGAAACTGGCTCATAAATGGTGCTAATTCCTCAAGACTCAAAACTCCAATGTGGGCGACCTGTCAGAGAGGTTATATAGATGGTCATCAGGTTACAGATGGAGTCTTGCCCCAGATCCACCCATAGTGGTCCAGTAAATCTGGGTACCCACGCTGAAGTTATTTTCCCAGTTTCTGAATATATTATTGGAACAGACATTCTTGTCAACCAGCAAATACCTAAATTGGTTCTCTGGCCCACAGATTAAGGTAGGAAGGGTCACACAGAGGGTCCCTGGATCTTCTACCAAGAGCAGCTCCACATTCCCTGGAAGGACTACAGAGGCAGTGCTACTATGAAAGATGTAGGAGTGGTAATAACTGTCACATCTTCATTTAACTCACTCATTTTCTAAGTTTGACTGCTGCTCCAGGGCAATTCTAGTTTTGTAACTGAGGGGATGTGATATAAGCCCCCTCTATGAGCTCTGATGCCAGAGGAAGTCAAGAGGTCTTCAGCTATAGTTAGGCAAAAAGCAGCAGCCAGCCAGGCCCTCTATGGTGGATTTCCAAGAGTTAGTTAGCACTCAGTCACAAGTACTTAGCATCTGTTCTGTACCAGGTACTGTACTAGATGTATGTCAGGGATACTATGGAGAAGAAGGCATACCCCAGGGCTCAAAGAGCTCACATTCTTAACATGTAGAAAGACAGTAAAACTACAAGTACAACTTGGTGTGGTAAGTGTTCTAACAAGGATATACACACACGGGACTTTGGGAGTATAGAAGAGGGCGTATAAATCTGACTAAGGCGCAGTGTGTCAGGAGCGAGGTGTAGGGGAGGGAAGAGAAAAGTCACTCTAGCACAATTTAGCATTCAAGTACTGCAATCTTTCTATATATTTTAACCATTAACTCCTTTCTCCACACTGCAGCTCTAGAAAAACAGCTATACCTTATTAAGTTTGGTCGTGTAATCAGCTTGGCACCAATACCAATCTACATCCTAGTGCCTCTAGTATTGCTTGTAGGAGCTTGTGTGGGTCCATGGTAGACCCCAAGGCAACAACAAACTGGGTATTCTTATACAGCTGGTGATGATGAGTACTGAATTCCACTATGGGTAGTTTATCTGCTATTTTTCCCTCCCTTAGTGGTCTTAGGCATTTGGGTTGTATCAAAATGCTGCCATATAACTGGAGATACTGGCAAGAAATGCCCAGTGACCTGCCAATGACAAATTCCCAGATAACAAAAACTTCTGCTCTGTCTTTTCTATTTCTCATTAGGCAATATTTTTACCTCATTCTAGTGCATTTCATTTGTGGTACTAGTACTTCCTTCCAGTATTGGCAGTTAATAAGTTACATATTCTCTCATTTTATCAACTACTGTGTTTATTTTTATTGAAAAAAATACAATTTTTTCTGACACGATTTATGTGAAATCATATTGTTTGTATATGCATGGCTCCATTCTTAATTTTTTATTTACAATATTGCTTCCAAGAAAGCATGTGTTTCAAGAAAAATATAGAGATACTAATTTTTAGTACAGAAAAACAAATTGTTTCCAAGGCAAAAAATGTACCTGCCTAGAAATTTAGAAACTCTTGCCATAGACAGAGGAGGTAACAGATTCCTACTCTGTCACTCTTCCTAGACAGCTCATTTTCACTCTTACAGACTTGCTTTTTCTAAGAGAAAGCAAGACACTCCTTTGCATATACCTACTATACACACTAAATGATAACTTGCAGCTTACAAGTATTCATGAATCACAGTTATAAAATATACTTAAATATAACTGAACCCAAAATTTGTTTTAAGACATTTTAGATGAGAAAATATGAGGGGGGAAATTACCTCAGTATATGGGGAAGGGAAAAAGTTCAACTGGATTTGCAATGTTTTATTTGCTTCAATATATGAAACAGTATGGCATAATGTTAAGGTCTGATAGAATTAGATGATGATATATGAATGATTATATTATACTCAGTATTTTTCTATCTTGAAATATTTCACTCATTTTTTTAAAAAATGACCTAGCGATTAATAGATTATAGATAAAAGTCACCAGTTTAGTAATTTTAGAATTTGGGACATATTCATCATAAATCTAAGCAAAATCAGATAGATACAATATATGGAGTGAACTGAACCTCTTAGAAACAGTATTTATTTTTTAAGTATATTTAGTGAATAAATCCCTTCAATTCTAGTGCTTAGATATTTCTACCACATGGGTCAATTAAATTTTATTTTAAAATATAGCGATTAATAAAAAAAATCCAGAAGTTAATCCATTAAGAGGAGAGTTCCTCATTGTAGCCAGCAGGAAGTATAGTGATGGAGATCCTTCCTTTGCTATGTGGGCATTTCTAATGAAACAAATGGATTCAGCTACATGCTCTGCTGGATCACTTCCATCTTTTGTTCTCATGTTCTTCTGTAAACCTGTAAAACCTTCACTCTCTAAGTGACTTCAAAATCACCATGATGGCATCCTTCTTTATTTTCTCACTCATTCATTCATACGACTGATCCTTGTTGAGTACCTAGAAATATAAGATCAAGTGCAAGAGACTATGTAGGACTCACAGATAAAAGATACAAGAATCCTGTCTCCCTCCTTGTCTCCCTTGATAAGGTCATGTCCACAAAGAAGTATTAAAATATATAGTAGAAATGTTGAGAGATATTGCTTCGGGAACATATATCGTCCAGTAACAGAGATTAGAAAGGATTACATGGAAAGAAAGGACTTTGACGAATGGGTAGAATTTGAATGCTTCAGTTTCTAAAATCCCTTTCCTACTTATCTACCCATAGGAAGCAAAAAGTAAATCCTCATCTAGAGAAGACCAGAAGTGCCTAATAAATGATACTGGTATGAGGCAATGAGCATGGTCTTAGGAAAAAGCAGATACACATAGTGATACATTTCCCATATCAAAACAGGATTCTTCCTATTAAGATCTTGACAAGTGGGAGTAATGGACCAAATCAAACACAATGAAATATAAGGTTCCACTGCAAGGACCTGTAGAGAGATGTGGGGACATGGTCTAAAAAATAGCATTTGTTACATTGTTCAGGGTCCTAGTCAAGGATAAACTCTACAAGGATCAATAACATAATGTGGCCAAAGTGCTTTCTGATACATTAAATTTTTATTAGTAACATATTTCTATGGCTCAAAAATCAATATTAATGTAAAAAATATATGCTTAGAATTGTTACTCCAATTTCTGTGCCAATCTACCATGCCCCACTTCAGAGATTTCCACTTAAATTACTATTTTTTTAATCCTTTCAGTGTTTCTTTAACCTGGTACAGGTAATATATACCTGTAATATGTAATACACATATTCTTTTTTTTCTCCATCTTTCATACAAAAAAAGGGAATATGGGGCTTCCCTGGTGGCGCAGTGGTTGAGAGTCCGCCTGCCGATGCAGCAGACATGGGTTCGTGCCCCGGTCCGGGAAGATCCCACATGCCGCGGAGTGGCTGGGCCCGTGAGCCATGGCCGCTGAGCCTGCGCGTCCGGAGCCTGTGCTCTGCAACGGGAGAGGCCGCAACAGTGAGAGGTCCGCGTACAGCAAAAAAAAAAAGGGAATATGCCTTCCTCATTCTTCATCTTGCTTTTTTCACTTTATTTTATATCTTGGCAACCTTTCCACAATGGTACGTAGAGTTTCCTCATTTCTTTTCCAGCTGCACAGTGTTCCAGTTTGTGGGTATATCACAGCTTATTTTGGTGATTTTAAAATATTAAATTTTAAAATGCAAATTCTTTGATACTCATCCCATTAGAATTGAAGTCTATGTTCCTTCACCTTACGTGCAGGTGTTTGGACCAATAGAGCATGGCAGAAGTGACACCATATTTGACTTCTTCTTTTTTTTTTTTTTTTTAACATCTTTATTGGAGTATAATTGCTCCACAATGGTATGTTAGTTTCAGCTTCACAACAAAATGAATCAGTTATATATATACATATATTCCCATATCTCTTCCCGCTTGCGTCTCCCTCCCTCCCACCCTCCCTATCCCACCCCTCCAGGCGGTCACAAAGCACCGAGCTGATCTCCCTGTGCTATGCGGCTTCTAAGACTAGGTCATAAAAGGCCATATGGCTTTCACTTAGGTCATCTTGTGTTCAGGCATGTCTGATAGTTTTAATAATAACCTATGTCCTCATTAGGGACTGGCAGTAAATATAAATACTACTTTTTTTGAGCAAGGCAAAGCATTCTATACAGAGAAACAGGATCCCTGAATTCTGTAAACTTGGAAAATGGTTTTCTTATAAATAACTTTGTATTAATTGGCAGAATCCATACAGCTCAGTAGAAATCAATGTTTATTTGGGAAATTCCTATGATCTAAGATTAATAACTCAGGCGTCTGTGAAAGTCTTCTACTTTAAATCTGCTCACTATCCCTTCTATGTATTGCTGTTCCTCTGGATGGTGAATCTTAGCACTTTAATCTCTGAAACTTTAAAACTTCACATGTTCAAATGATGAACTATTAGAGGCTTTCTTGTATACTGTGTTTTGTTTTTTTTTTTTTTGCTGTACGCGGGCCTCTCACTGTTGTGGCCTCTCCCGTTGCGGAGCACAGGCTCCGGACGCACAGGCTCAGCAGCCATGGCTCACGGGCCCAGCCGCTCCGCGGCATGTCGGATCTTCCTGGACCGGGGCACGAACCCGCGTCCCCTGTATCGGCAGGCGGACTCTCAACCACTGCGCCACCACGGAAGCCCTGTATACTGGTTTTAAATCCATATTATGGATCTGTGAAGCTTAACTATCTCAACTTGACAAAGCATAGCAGGAAAAAATATTTTGCCATTGCCTTTAGAAGTACATGCTTTGAATAGAATGCCCTGACTGGTCATGTGGCACATACAAATACTTCCTATGGAAGAAAATATTATTGCACGCTAGTTGGTCTTCTGATGCTTAAAAGAGCCATGTAACACTCCTTAATGTTCAATAATACTGTCTTTGCAATTTTCAAAAGGGTATTGGAAGAAATAGAAATTTAAGTACAAAAGGGACATTGGAAGTAAAAGAATGAGGTAAAAAAAGATAATCATCATCTATATTTTAAAGTCACAGATATATTCTCTTAGGTGTATCCAGATTCCTTACCAAGAACAACTGTGTTATGGAATATAAAAGCGAAAGGGAACACACTACACCATTCCTTCTCAGGTGGAAAACTGAGGCCCAGAGATGTAAAGTAACTACTCTGAGGTCAACAGCTAGTAACTGGCAGAAAGAATTCAAGTGTCAGGTCCCCCAGGCCAAACTACACCTGGTGGCAGATCATTTCTGAGACTATACAGGGATTTAGTTATATAATGCTTGAGAAACACATGAAGACAAGGAAGAGGAGATACACTTTTCACTTCTTTTTCACATATTTATTTTTATTCTTACAAAGAAAAAGAAGTTCACTTTATAACAGCAACCAGGGAAAGGAAAAAAAATCTAGAAAAGTGCCAAAGCAAAACAAACTCTGATGCACTCCCTACTCAATGTATGGAAGTTCTCTTGAAAGAATAGCAGGCAGAATGTGTTCCCTTTTAAGAACCATTAAAGGGTTGTCATTCTCAGGTTATGCAATATCTCTTCATCCTTATAAAAATGGAACTCATAACAGCTGAGTGTAAAGCTGTACTCAGGCTTGTCTGCTTTTCCCCAAAGTGGAAGGATTAGCATTTCCATTGATCACTTCGCAGACAGTAGCTTACTGCCTTCAAATATAGTTATGAACATCCATCCTGCTAACTCTCCTCTCTAACATCTGAGCTATCTAGCTAACATCTGTATGCATCTGGCAAATCTTGCAAGATTTTTACAGAATGCTCTGTCCTAGAAGTTTGACATTCCTGAAAAGAGTTTGAAGAATCCTTGGAAATAAATGAGAAGCCAAAAGCATCATCGCCCACTACAGTGAAGTATTACCATACATATAATAAATAATTGTTGAATGAAATGTACTCCTCAGGCCTGATCTCTCCCCAGACTCCAGACTTGCACATCCAATTGCATACTGGACATTTCCAATTGAATGATGACTAAAGGTATTTCAAACTCCACTTGTCTGAAACAAAATATTTATTTCCACTGTCCTTCTCCTCACCACCCCCGCAACACACACCCAACTCCTTCTGTTTGCCCATTTTAGAAAAAAGTGCAATTTTTTACCTAGCTGTTTAGGTCATTTTTGAGATTTGTGATTCCTTTCTTTCCACTGATTCAATCCATCAGCAAGTCCTTCTGCTGTATGCATAAAATATGTCCTGAATCTAACCACATTTCACTGCTTCCATCACCTATACCCTGGCTCAGAACAACATTACCTCTTGCCTATTCCACTGTAACAGCCTCCTGATTAGTTTCATGTCTTATTAGCCTCTTATCATTATTCACCCAATAATTCATTCTCCAAACACCAACCAGGATGATCTACTTAAATGTAAAACATTTAATATCTCGTGTCTCTCGTCTGCTCCAAGCCCTTCATGGCCTCCCATTATCCTCCGCACACAATCCCATTTCTGATGGTGGCTTACAAAGCTGCCATAAAACTTGTCACCCACCATCTGCCTCTACAAGGATGAAGTACTAGCCACTTCAGTTGCTGACCTTCAACACACCCTGAAAGGAGTTCACGGCAGAGATCAGGAATGAGGCACTATGTTCCTCGGGAAAAACTGGCAGAACAGGCCTTCAGAGAGTTAGGTATTTTCCAGGAGAAGATATTATGAGCCCAATTTTTTGCATCTTCTCATATCTAGAAAAGCACTAAAATCATTAAAGGAGACATCTGCTCCTCATGACTAGCAGCAACCTTCTGCCAAAATGTGTGCTTGATTGCATGTACCCCTTTCACTAAAATCACATATATACTGACCTCCCACCTTACCTCTTTGGAACAGTTCCTCAGAAGTATCTGAGGGGCTATCTCCCAGCCTATATTTCTCATTTTGCCCCAAATAAAACTTAACTCATAACTCTCACATTGTGCATTTTTTCAGTTGACAAAGCTCTCCTGGACTTCCTAGTCTAGTCCTCTAACTTCTTCTACCACACTCCCCTAAGTCACCACACTCTAAACAACTGTCCTCCTTGTTTTATAACAGCATGTTTTGTGCCTGTTGTTCCAGCTGCCTGACACACGCCTCCCCTAAATCTTCCAACAGCTGATTCCAACTCATTTTTCACGTCTCTGAGCAATTGTCATCTTTGAGATATCTTTCCTGAACACACTACCTGAAATACTCCCCACACCACCATTTACTCTATCCTCATGCCCTGCTTTATTCTCTTCACTCTCTGGAGTTATAATCCTTACCAAGTGTATCTCTCACTGAAATGTAAGCTCCCTAGCATCTGGAACAGTGTAACAGGTGCTCAAATATTTGAAATGATAACTGACTGAATGAAACATTTCTTGATTAATGTTTTAAAGATGTTTGGTAGAGCCAGGAAAAATGTGGGCATTATAAAATAGAATAAAAGAATCATAGAGCTTGATGCCTGCTGAATAACAGAAAAGGATTATAATAGGAAATGGGCTTGCCATAATATTGGAAAACTGGAAGCAGATATACTTCAGCAACGTTTGGGCTCTATTTTCCCTTCATAAGGATGTGGTCTCACTGAAGGAGATTTTGATTCAAGAACAATTTTGTACAACAAGTATCTACTGTACAGCACAGGGAACTATATTCAATATCTTGTAATAAACTATAATGGAAAAGAATCTTAAAAAGACTATATATATATAGTATAACTGAATCACTTGGCTGTACACCTGAAACAACATTGTAAATCATTTGTACTTCAGTAAAAAACAAACAAAAAAGTACCATTTTGAAAAAAAAAAAAAAAAACTCCCTTAAATGGAGCATCAGCTTTAGCACACAGCACAGTATCAAGCTTCCCTACTTTCTCAGTATCACAGCAGGTCCACACCCATATTGGGACCTTCACGGAGCTTCCGGTAGCAGCTCTCAAATATGCTGCATCTACTTCCACTCATTGTGACAAACTGGTTTCTAGTGGGTTTCAGAAACCTTGGCAAATATTGATAAAATGAGAATTTAATTTAATCTTACAGTTGGTTGTGCATATAGTGTGGGTCCCTGGGTCTGCATCATCTCTTCCTGCCGGTCCACAGCCAATCTTAAACTCTGCAAGGATGCAAGGAGGTTCCGAAATTTAAAAGACTGCCCAGGGCTTCCCTGGTGGCGCAGTGGTTGAGAGTCCGCCTGCCGATGCAGGGGACACGGGTTCGTGCCCCGGTCCGGGAAGATCCCACATGCCGTGGAGTGGCTGGGCCCGTGAGCCATGGCCGCTGAGCCTGCGCGTCCGGAGTCTGTGCTCCGCAACGGGAGAGACCACAACAGTGAGAGGTCCGCGCACCGCAAAAAAAAAAAAAAAAAAAAAGACCGCCCAAATAGATTCAAGGACTCTAACTCAGTGCAATGGACTGAATGTTGTGTCCCCTCAAAATTCATATGTTGAATCCTAACCCCCCATTAGGAGGCGGGATCTTTGGGAGGTAATTAGGTCATGAAAGTGGAGACCTCATGAATGAGACTAGTGCTCTTATGAAAAGAACCCATAAGAGCTCTCTTGCCCTCCTCTGCCACATTAGGATACAAGGAGAGGTTGTGGGTCTGCAACCCACGCGTTCTCACTAGACACCAAATCTGCTGGCACCTCCATCCTGGACGTCCCAGACTCCAGAACTGTGAGAAATAAATGTTTGCTGTTTAAGCCACCCAGTCCATGGTATTCTGTTATAACAGCCTGAACCAGGACACTCTAGTGCCTAGTAAAACTCTAGTCTAGTGTAGAACATAGTTCCAAGTGAAATAAAACTTTGCCTCACTTTAAAGTAAGGCACCATTTTTAACTTTCGATTTCTTCAGGTAGAGGATCAGTAAAAATATACTTTATTTATTGTACAATTTCTAAGAAGTACAAAAGTTCATATTAAATAACATCTCTCAAACCAGGAGTCAATTTATTTTCTAGTCACTGAAAACATTTCCTCAAGCAACTTCGAATTTACACACTTTTTAAAGTGAAACAAGGTGAAAAGGAAATGGCAATGCCTTCTAAACTGCAATTATGTTTCATAGGAAATCTAAGTGTGTTTCAGAATAAAGGAATATTAACCTCTTCATTGAAGTTAAGTTGCTTTGAGGTAATTTTACAATTAAAATAAATGCGCATTAGAGTATTACATTAGATGGAAATGAACAGTTCTTCAATTCTTTAAAAAGGATTTGAATATAAACATCTTTTTTTTGAATTTTATTTTATTTATTTTTTACACAGCAGGTTCTTATTAGTTATCCATTTTATACATATTAGGGTATATATGTCAATCCCAATCTCCCAATTCATCACACTACTACCCCCACCCCCACCCCCCTTGCCGCTTCTAAACAAACTCTCACTAAGGTCACTAATAACCTCCATGGCACTAAGTTCAAATGACATTTTTTTAGACCTTATCTATTTGCTCTTTCTTGTAGCTGTTGACATGTTTGACCACCCCTTTCTCGAAGTGTTTTCTTCCCCTTGATTCTGTGATATTACAGTCCCCTGGCTTTCATCCTACCTCACTGGAAGACACTTATCAGCCTTTTGGCAGGCTCTTCTTAATCTGACTGCTCATTAAATTTGGGAGTTTCTCAAAGCTTTGTCCTAGGCTCTCTCTTCTTTTATGTTATTCTTTCTCCCAGAGTGGTCTCATATAAAGCTTCCCAAACTTTTTCACATTTTGGTACACAGAGAAAACAACAATATTTGTATAGCTACTCAGAGCTGGAGGCCACTGGACTAAAGGCTTCTGCTACTCCAAGGACTGAGAATAATCCATATCTTAACACATGTATGTTCTATCTCGTCACATTCCGTGGAACACTGATGGGGCTTTGGGAAACTCTAAATCAAGATCCATGTATTTGGCTATCACCAATATGTAAATAACACAGGTTTATATTTTCAGCCCAGATCTCATTTCTTAGCCCTACACCTGTAAATCCAATTGCTTATCTGACATCGCTTCTTGGATATTTGAAAGCACCTTAAATGTATCATGTCTAAAACTAAGCTCATGATCTGTATTCTTCAAAACCTAGTCTTCTTCTGGTGTTTTGCCTCAGTGTAGGCAATCACACCAAGTTGTAGAAGCCAGAATTCTAGGAAATATCCTTTCCACCTCCCTCTCATTCCTACATTCAATCTATCATCAACCCCTCTTCAGTAATTCTTAACATCTACGTATCTCTCCACTTCTACCACCACCTGAGTCCAAGTTATCATCACAGTTTATCAGATTTGTCCAAATCATTATAGTAGCCACTCAAAGTCATCTATCCTCATCTACTCTGGCCCTTCTCTAATATATTCTCTAATCAATAGATAGAGTAATTAAAAAATAATAAAAGATCTAACCAGATCATCCCTTTGCTTAAGGCAAAATTCTTCAACATGACCCATCATCCCTGCATGCACTGATTAATACTTATTGTTCTGGTCATCTGTTGCTGCAGAACAAATCACCCAAAAACTTAGGGCTTAAAACAACAATTTAATATTAGCTTTCATGATTCTGTAGATTGTTCAGACTCAGTTGGGATGTTAATCACCTAGAATCTGCCATGCAGGTGCAGTAAGAATTTGGCTTGGCTTGGAGTCATCTGAAGGCTCAAATGGGCATCCAAGATGGCTTCTTCACTCACATGTTTGAGGGCTGGTCAGGCAACCCTCTCTCCATATAGCCTCTGCAGGTGGCTAGTTAACGGTTCCTCAAAGCATGGCAGTCTCAGGATGTTCAAATTCTTATATAAGTTACTTTCCTCAGAGTGTACTTTATAAGAGACCAAGGCAAAAGCTGCAAGACCTCTTGTGACCTAGTCTCCAAAGTCATTCAGCTCTCTATTATCTTATTCTGTAGGCCAAAATCAATCACAATGTCAGCCCAGATTCAAGAGAAAAACTATCTAAGGACTTGAATATCAAAAAGCATAGTTCTAAGGAGAGTCTCTGGAGAATATGAACCACACCAACCTCTCCACTCCCATTTTGCAGCACCTTCCCTATTGCTGTTTCTACTTTGACCACACTGGCTTTCTTTCAGTTCCTAGTACTTACTATACTCTATCCTGCTAAAGGCTTTTGCACATACTTTTTTTCTTTTTGCTTAGAGTGTTCTAATCCCCTCCTTGCCAAGCTAACTACTGCTAAGCATTCAGAGCTAAATCAAGTCTCAGGAAAGCCTTTCCTGACCAGGTTAAATCTTTTCATTATATACTCTCACGGCGCTGGATATATTTTTAGCACTGTCCTCATCCCCACTGCACTTTTGCATTTGTTTGAATGATTATGTAATTTATGTCTCAATATCCCCCACTAGACTGGAAGAGGAGCCATGTCTGTCTTTCCCTTCTTACCACAGAGCTTGGCTAGTACTCCAATATTTATTTGCTGAATAAATAACAGAAACAAAGTAAGCAAGTGAAACTATCTCTGTATAACAAAGTACTCTTTTCCCTATAGAATTATAGTGAAGTAGATAATCACATTCCCATATTCAATACATAATCAGACAACTCAAATATAAACCATTTTTCACAGATGACGTCTCATAAATTTAGAGGTCATATTCATTTGCCACATCCTTCCTATAAAATTAGCAGATGTATAAAGAAACCAAACAAATATAGCCAAATTGTAGGTTTTGTGGTATTTTTTCCAACCTCCTTTCAAATGAGCCTAAAACTCTCTTTGATTTTAATTTCTATGATTTAACAAAAACTGACAAATATACCAAATGGGGCACTGTGATCACAGGAGAGGTGATGTCCTCCTACTCTATGCAGGAATCCAGTACTGACAGCAAAGACCACTAGAAGCATTCCACTTAGAAACCCAGGAGGATTTGTTACATAAATGAAACCAGATGCAAAATACTAACTGCTCCCCCACTACATTATCGATAACTTGTCTATAAATAAACACTCCATCAACTTTCAATTTGAAGTGGAATATTTCATCTTGGGGTGGGATCTCACATTCCTGTTCTTAGAAGGTTACACAAATAGCGAAGAGTTGAATTGGAGAAAATAGTCCCTAGTTATGGCTATTAACCACTTCTATGAAATTTTTTTAATGTCTGGGTAATTATAGATTGTAATTATCATAAACCAAAGTTCTTTCCCAAAAAGTACATTCTATTTCTGGTCTTTTGAATCCCAAGCTTCAACTCTACTGTTGTCAACTACTGAAAATATTTGGTCTAGTGACAGACTGTTTCTTACATTCTGAAATGATTCAACTTATTCTTTTTCCTCATGTTCCATGAGGGCATGGATTTGGTTACTCTTGTTTTCCTAGAGCAGTCTCCGGCACGTTGTCCCACCTGATGAATTACTGAATGAGTAATTAGCACTGTTCTTCTAGAATCAGATCTTGTGTATTTACTCAAAATATTTATCAAGATTCTTATTTGCTATTTATTAAGAAAAGATATTTTGCCAAAAATGCCTTTTACTTCTCATTTATGCTTCTTGCTTCATATGCCATATGCCATGAAATTAGTGTTTCTAATTATCTAACCTGTCTCATTCACAGTTAAGAAAAAAAAAATTGTTCTACAATAGGCAGAAAGAGCTTTTTGCTAAAACATTGTTACAAACAAGACAACAGACCCAAAATGGAGTCACTTATGCCTCTCTCAGAAATGGACTCTTAACCCAATCAATCAGGAATCTCCTGATCAGCACTAGTGAGGTCATCTGCCTAATAGGCCCCTGCCATCCCCTAAAGAAAAGTGACCTTGCCACAACCAATCCACATTTTGCTAGTATAACTTCCCTGTCCCACTCCCTTCTGCCTATATGAGTCTTTAATTTTGTACAGTTCCTTAGAGCTCCTTTTTATCTGCTAGGCGGGATTCTGCCTGATTCATGAATCACGAAATAAAGCCAATAAGATCTTTAAAATGTACACAGTTGAATTTTGTTTTATAACACATTGAATTTCTTTGGTAAAAGTTTTCTGGAATGAAACTTCTTCTTCTTAGTGGCTGAGCTGAAACTTGTACCATATTTTGTGCTTTGAGAAGTCTTATCAGAATAACAACTATTTGGCAAATGATAAAGAAGTCTACAAGCAGGTCCGTGAGTATGACCATTTTTGTGGGATAATTTAGCCACTCTCTGACTAAAAATAAAAAACACAGATGCAAGATAGAGAGCATGAAAATCTGTTATGGGACAGTTTCTTAAATCTAAATTCTGTCTCTCAATAAATCATCAAATATTTTGTCTTAAAAGGGTGAATTGATGAAATTGAAACAGTCATTAAATAAGTGTTTAAACCTGTTGTAGACCATACAGTTTAGATAACAGTAAACACATTAACATCAAATTTGCCTTTTAAGGAAATTCCCCCAAGAGGTGTCCTCTGACACATGTTTAATGCTGACCAACAAACATGACTTGTGGGTTTTCTATGGGTGAGTATCTGTACCATTTTGCACCTTATTTCTCAACTCATTAATCACACTAAATTATTCACAGCTAAACATCCTTTTCCTTTGTCCTGCTTCTTGTTAAGTGTGGATTAAGATCTAGATTGTTGCTTTTCAAGTTATAAAGTATTAAATGGAAATTTTAAATACTTGACAAGTTCGACCTGCTCTACAGCTGCTCCAATTCCAGACTTGAACGTAGAAAAAGTTGTGCTACAGGAAACAGGATCCACCCACATTTTCAAAGGCATTAATGTTTGCCTCCTTGGGTTTTTAAATGTCTCACATTCAGCCAAAAAGGAGAGATGCATTTAACCTACATTTGCAAGTACCATATTTGACCAACCTTTTCACTGCTCTAAGTGGTTTTTTAAAGTCTTGCCTTCCATTTTCTATAACTACTGACTCCGCCTTATTTCTACTATAGGAATCAACTAAAAGGCTTAGAACAAGGATAGATCTTGGAATAAATTGAATAGTTTGGTAAATAGATTTCCCCCTTCTTTCTTCAGACCCCATTGCCATCAAATCTTTCTTAATTCCATTTTACGAAGAGAAATAAACAGAAATATTTATTTTATTAACTTGGGTTACTTTTAAAAGTCAATTTCAATCTCACTCAATGCACTCAATCTCACTGCATTTTTGATTTGCATCAAAAATATTCCATCTTCTCTTCTATTCCTCATTTTACCACTAAAACTAACACATACTCCTTACAAGTAGAAGCAATAAGGAAGGGCAGAGATTTCAGACATGTTAGGAATATTGATTAACTCTTCTCCTTTTGCTAAGGCAATTCCCTGATTGAACAGACTACTGGTGGGTGAATGGTAGAAAATGCATATTTTTCAAGCTAAGCCCTTTCAAGGACAGATGCCAAGGTGAGCAGTACTCCTGGTTTCTCAGCAACGTGGAAGAATTTGTGAATGACTGTGAAAGATTTGCACAACCATCCAGCTGCACTTAGGAGCTGCTCTAAAACAGCAAAGCCCAACCTGGGAAATTCATGTCACATCCTGTACCCCTGGGTCAGAAGTGGTGAAATACACACACACACACACACACACACCAACAGCAGTGGATAAGACACGGTGCACACACACACACACACACACACACACACACACACACATATCCCATACCCGTGGGTAAGAAGGGGCGAAATACACACACACGCACACACTCACACACCCCACACTACACCACGAGAAAGCCCTGCGGTGAAGCTCTCAGGCAGGCAGGCTCTGCTTCAGAAGGCACAGTCAGCATCCCTCTCTCCCAGCCCAAGTGAGAGGCTGGCCTCCGCCTCAGAACTCCCTGGTCTTTACATCCTAGGCTTTTTCTTACAAAGTAGAAAGATCTATGCTGGCCTTACCTCTGGGGCTGCTTTCTTGTAAGTATGGTGGGGCCGTGGGAGTGACATTTCCAGAATGGGATGCGGAGAGCAGAGGCGAGCGTTCGTCCACCCCATCAGCAGCCATGACTGCAGCAGTGGCGCCGGGGCCGGGGTGGAGGCTGAGTCTGGGGTTGCGGCTCCGGTTGGAGGCGCTGTTAGTGCTACTGCCGCTGCAGCCGCCTCCGGGAGGACCCGGGATGTGTCACAAGGTAGGAGGCGGGCAGGGAGGGGGGATGCGGGATCGAGAGGCGGGGAAGAGAAGCGCGCTGGGAAGCACGCCTAGGGGAGGGGAGCGGATGAAGAAAAAAAAAAAAAGAAAGGGCCCGGGAGAGCTGGGGGAGGGGAGAATGGGAGGAGCAGGAGCCCTGGGAACTTAGTAGGGCTGACTGGGAAACGCTGGGAGGGGAAGGTGCCAAGTAACCGAACGCAGAGAGGAGGTAAGTGGGAGGCAGCGGTTACAACTCTTTCTTCTTTGTACTTCACATTTCCTTAACTATAAGGAAAAAGAAGAGTGAAGGACAGCCTGAAAGGGGGCAAAAGGCCTGTGGCTTGATTACAGGAAAACTACAGCAATCACAAATCCAAGTTTAACTCCTCAAGGGAGGAAGAGGAGTTCTTTGCTGTCAAACTTCGCAGCAATTATATAAAGAAAACTTATTCCTAGGGTTATCAATTCCTTCTCGAGGGCTGCTGCTTTTGTTAGGAAATCATTTTTCAACATCTGTTGTCTAAGAGGACGTAAATTTTTGTATGAGCAGTGCCATTTCCTGCTTTTCCTTGTTAATTTTTACATATCTGTTTGGCACTCTAGTAACTGTATCTTATTGAAACTATGCATAGTGTGTTGGTTTTTACAAGTTTAATTTAACAAAATAGGTTGTCATTTTAGTTTTGTTTTTGTACTGTATTGTCCCTGACACATATATGATAATAAAGCTTATGAATAATGTAAGACAGATAACTATTTTCTTTAGTAATGTCTTAAAATAATCATTCACATGTAAAACAGTATTAAAAACAAGCTAAGTACAGTTCTCATCTTGCTTTTTGTGTTTATTTTTTTCTTTTCTTTTTTTTGGTGGCTTGCTAGAGTGGTTTTAAAATCAAAGTTTTGAACATGCCCAGATAAAAAAATGCAATGGGAAAATAGTCATGGTCTCAAACCGATCATTTTTCTGCAATAGTTCTTTGAGTCATTCATCACATATTATCATGTGATTACTGGTCTACACATATGAATAGGGGATGGTCCTGGTCTTCAAGATGTCTGTTATATAGCACAGCCAAAAACAAACCAAAAATGAGGCTGGTAGTCTTTAAAGGGGCTGGAGATTTAAAGGGGCATGAGTAAAAGCAAACTGTAGACATTTGAAACTACCTCTTATATTATGTGCCCTCTGAAGATACTCTTTATTCTGAAAATTCCATTTAGGCACCAGCTGGAAATCCTAAGGGAAAATCAAAGAATAATGTTTTCTATTATGCAGCATCCTTTGTGGATCAGTAGCATCAGGAGACAACACAATATAAGGATTCCCAGGGACTTCCCTGGTGGTCCAGTGGTTAAGACTCCGCACTCCCATGCAGGGGGCCCAGGTTTGATCCCTGGTCGGGGAACTAACACCTCACGTTTGGCAACTAAGGCCACACACTGCAACTACTGAGCATGCGTGCGTTCTAGACCACCCGCACCCCCACCCCGCCGCACTCTGCAACTAGAGAAGCTGGCACACCACAACAAAGAGCCCTTGCCCTGCAACAAAGACCTAGTGCAGACAAAAATAAATAAATAAATAGGATTCCCATAGGATATAATCCAAGGGCATTTATAGGTCTCTAGGAACTTGGAATGTGAGGGGTAAAGATGTAGCACTCCCTGCAAAAGTGAACAATTTACAAAAGAAACAACAGTGTTTTTACAGTTGCAGCCTAGAAGCTATTGAGATAAAGACACTTTTAAAAAGAATCAACAAAATCCTATTTCTATACAGTTAGCCCTCCATATACATGGGTTTCCGCATCCACAGATTCAACCACAGGTGAAAATTTTTTGCAAAAAACAATTTCAGAAAGTTGCAAAAAGCAAAACGTAAATTTGCCATGCTCAGGCAACTATTTACATATCATTTACATTGTATTAAGTATTATAAGTAATCTAGAGATGATTTAAAGTATACAGGAAGATATGCATAGGTCATATGCTGTACTGTGTAATACTACGCTATTTTATGGAAGGGTATCCAAAGATTTTGGTATCCTTTGGGGGTGGCGGGGAGATGGTGGTCTGGAACCAATCCCCCAGGGATACGGAAGGACAAAGGGCGATTTTATTGTCCTATCCTGTCACCTATCACACTTTATTGTAGCAGTGTATTTACATTTCCATTACCCACCCACCTTTTATCCCCAACTGACTTTGTGAGGTCAGAAACCAAATCTATCTCATTCACTATTATATCTCCAGTATCTAACACAATGCATGACACATTAATAAGCACTTGATAAATGTTTGCCAAATAAATAACAAATGAGTATATGAACAAATCCTACACAGTCCCAGAATCTTACTAAAACAATTGTTAACGGGAAGAAAGTTAAGAGCATTTCTTGACTTTTTGATGAAGATGAGAGTTTTGCCACCTGACTATTTTATTGTTCCATTTTATCTTTACAGCTAGACTTTCTTTATTGCCCAGGTAATAATGATCAGTATAAAGGTTTTTTTTTTTTTTTCATTCTTTACTTCTTTATATGACTTCTCTATTAATTTCAGAATTCAATTGAGGGTGATACAGTTAATGGGTATATTGAGATTATATTTGCAACAATGCCAAATTTCACAAAAAGTAAAAAACTTATTAGATGAGTATCACTTCATTCTAGTTTAAAGATAATTCTATAGTTTATGGTTACTCAGTAAATGTTAAATAATACTGATCAATCTAAGGCCTTTTATGATTATGATACTTTGCCATCACTATTCATTTTCACTTTTGGAATAATTGTATGATTAAACAGATAATGTATGAGCTAGTAAGAGATATATCTTACTACTTACTTAAGCTGCTTAAACTACAGTTCCAGTTATCTACTACTAAGTAACAAATTATATCAAAACCCAGTGGCTTAAAATAATGTGATTTGTTATTTTTCATGATTCTGTTGGTTGACTGAGTAGACATTCTGTTGCTCTTACCTAGCCTTACTTAGGCAGCTGCATTCAGCTAGCAGGTTGGCTGGGGGCTGGGCTCAGCTGATGAGACAGCTTGGATGGCCACGAGTCTCTCTCCATATAGTCATTCAAACAAGGCTTCTTCACATGCTTAGTAGTCTCAGAGCAGTGTTCTAAGAGGGCGATTGTGGAAGCTCTGGCGCCTCTTAAGATCTAGGCTCTGGACCTCAAATAATGTTACTTTCACCACATTCTTCCACCTCCTTCAGCCTGCCTCCTGCCCAAAGAAAGCTGGAGGCCCAGAGACCTCTTTTCATGGTCAAAGGTAGTCACAAGGCCAGTGGAGGAATAGATTCCATATCTTCATGGATGGAGTGACAATGTCACAGTGCAAAGGGCTGTGGAACACAGGAAGGCATGATTCATTGCAGGCCATTACATAGCAAGCTACCATAGTCTATCCTCTGGCCACAATGGTTCATGTCCCTCTCATGGGCAAACTACATTTGCCCATTCCTAAGACCCCAAGGTCTCATTTAATCACCAAAGTCATGTTTGTATATCTTGTCACCTAAATCAAGTACAGGTGCAGACAAAGTTCCTTGGGTATGATTCCACAGGTTCAGCTCCTTGGGTACAGCACCTGTTGATTCAGAGAACTGTGAACTAAAAAGACAAATTATGTGCCTTCCTCATCTCCCCCTGCCCCATCCTCCAACATTTAACAGTGAAACACGAGCAGCATAACAGCAGTAAACACTCCAATTTCATAAAGTGAGGGGAGGGACCTGATGTGCATTTAGAATGGAAAGAACATAGTGTAACATTGTGTACACTGAACCACACAATTCTGAAATCCAGTTGAGCATATGTCACTAGCTCCCTTGACACTAGAGCCAGGGAACGCTTCTTTATTAGGGCATAGTTCTGCTCTTAGTGTTACTGGGTTTCCTCATCCATTGCTGTCCTTGGCTCTCTGCCCTGCCACTGAGTCCTTTCTTTTCCATAAAGTACGACTCCTGTTTGTAGTTGAGTAGCTTTCCCAGTCTGCCTCCGGCCCAAACAAAGTTGGAGGCCCAGAGGCCTTTTTAAAATTTTGAACTGTCTCTGTTCCTTTTAATCCAAGTTAATACAATTCCCTTAAAAACTTTGCAGGCTTCTTATAAATCTGACTGGGGTTTACTTCCTGCCCCCAAAGCCACAGACATAATTCTTTTTGAGATAGGCATCTCTCTACATTGGGCCACATTTGAGACCCTTCAGATTTGTAGAAACCCCTTTGTCTTACCTAAGGAAGTCTTCAAATCACTGATTGAATCTTTCAGAGGTCTTAACAAGGAGTTTTATAGCCATCCCCTTGGATTAAAATTTTATCCTGAGGCCATTTCTTATGTTAAAAATCTTTTGCTGGACTGTTCTGAGTCCTCTATATTTCCTCTAAATTCTGTTGTAAACTGAAAGTTCTTTTTTAGTTCATCTCTGTGGTAGGGAAAATAATGACCCCCAAAAGATGTCTACACCTAGTCCCTAGAACCTAGGAAACCTTACATAGCAAAAGGGATTTAGCAGATGTGATTAAGGGTTGCAGATCTTATGATGGGGAGGTTATCCTGGGTAATCCAGGTGGGCCAATGAGTCTTTAAAAGCTGAGAACCTTCTTGGCTGTAGCTAGTGATATTCACAGAAGAAGAAGGAGGAGAGATTAGAAGTGTGAGGAGGACACAACCTACCATTGTTGACTTTGAAGGTGGAGGAAGGGAACCAAAGAGTGTGGGTGCCCTTTAGAGCTAGGGGTGACTCTCAGCTGACAGCAGCAAGGAAATGAGGATTTCAGCCCCACAAACACAAAGAACTGGATTCTATAAACAACTTTAATGAGCAAAGAAATTGTGAGCAAAGAAGAACATAGAGCATCGCTCATCACCCAGCTATATAAGGGTTAAGTTGAAACCCACTGCAGTCTCCCCTGAGAGGAATTCAAGATGAAAAACAGGATGAGGCACTCTGTGCTTTCAATAAACAGGCCCCTAGATAGATTCATGTCTCAGGAAGAATTTCAATGACCCCAAATTCTTGCATCTTCTATACATAGAAAAGCATTAAAATCATTAACTCGAGGCTGTGTTCTTTGTGATTAGCAGCCATCTTTTACCAAGATATATGCGTGACTAACATGTATTTTCTGGCCAAAAAAATCATATATTCTGTCTCCTCCCCTGTCTCTTTGGAGCACTTCCTCAGAGCTGTCTCCCAGGCTATACTCCTCAGTAAGACCCTGAATAAAACTTAAACTCACAACCCTTTATGTTGTGTGTTTTATTTTCAAGTCAACAAATAGATCTTCCCCTAGAGCTTATAGGCAGAACACAGCCTTGCTGATCTCTTGATTCTGGTCCAGTGAGAATTATTGGACTTCTGACCTATGGAAATGTTAAAATAAAATAAAATAGAGGGCTTCCCTGGTGGCGCAGTGGTTGAGAGTCTGCCTGCCGATGCAGGGGACACGTGTTCGTGCCCCGGTCGGGGAAGATCCCACATGCCGTGGAGTGGCTGGGCCCGTGAGCCATGGCCGCTGAGCCTGCGCGTCCGGAGTCTGTGCTCCGCAACGGGAGAGGCTGCAACAGTGAGAGGCCCTAGTACTGCAAAAATAAAAATAAAAATAAAAATAAAAATAAAATAGAGACTAGGCTTGAAAATCCTACAAGCAGACAAAAATCATTTAAGTTACATAAAGAAAATAAATCTAGCTTATTTCATGAACATAAGTAAAAATCAACATAGTTTTTTTCTTCTAAGTGCCTCTGATAATCATCTTCCTGAAATGGTATAAGTTAATCACTGTTAATGAATCCCCTACCATCTGGAAACCCCCATTGTAATACCCGATCATTGTAAAGGTTAAACACCTTTCTTACTTCTACTTTACAAAGCCATCCTGTGACATCATGCCTCTGAGTTTCATCTCAGTGTTGGACTTGAAGACTCCCAGTTTGCAAAGTATCCTTCTGTACACCATAAACTCTTACTTAATACTATTTTACTGACCTAGTCTTAATTTTTACTATCTCTAAATTTTGACAGAACTATAAAATAATAAACTTATGTTGTTTAAACTGCTAAGTTTGTGATAATTTTTTATGGCAGCAATATAAAATACCACCTCTCATCAGACAAAGCTAAAAGAAGCTAATTGTTATTTTCTATACCCTACATGGAAATTAGTGAGATCAGTAAGTTCATTAGGTGCATTTTCTACCTTCCAAGTTACCATAAGCAATACTTAATTGGTAGACTTCTGTTCTCTGGTCTCCCGTAGCAATTTCCTCTCTGCTTTTTAGCTTCTACTAACAGTATCCCCTCTACTCCTTTCAGCATTCTCAGGCTGCCTAGTCCTGAAGACAGTGCCATATACTTGGGTTTATTTTAGAGCAATACTAATTTCTATTATATTTATCTATTGCTTTGTACTTTCAGTACCAACTTCTGTTGGATTTACCTATTGCTTTGTACTTCCAGTACCACTTTCTGCTTTGTTATTGCTTTTTAAGAATCCATCATCTTACAACTTAGTGGATTAAAACAACAATGTATTATTTTTCAGAAAGATGCGTCCATCTGGTGGATCAGCTGGGGCCTGAGCTCAGCTGAGAAAGCTGCATTGGCTGAACCCCTGTCTCCAAATGTACTTTTACCCTGGGCTTCCTCTTTACATGTCAGTCTCAGAATAGTACACTTAGAGGGCAAAGGCAGACGCTTCCAAGGCCTTATAATGTTACAGGGAAGAACAAAATCTGGCTACATATTGGATCTGTTTCTTTTTCCTTAACCTCTTCTTCCAGTTGCTTTTGTTCACTAAGAGGATACTGTCTATACATAACGGCCTGCCTCCGGGAACCCTGCCCCTCTGCCTGAATGTTAAACCAAAGTGCCTTTGTTCAGGGAAACATCCTGACCCTGTCCACCTGTGAATGGCTAGGAGAAAGAAGAAATTAACACATCCCCTTCCTGAGGCTGGCCATTCCAGGAGATATTTGCAAGACTTATGGCCTTTTTACTTTATTCCCTTACCTCCTCCCTGTCTCTGTTCTATAAAAGAAACTGGTATCCAGACTGCAATAAAATGGTTCTTTTGAGACACTAGTCTGCCATCTTCTCGGTATGCTGGCTTTCCGAATAAAGTCATTATTCCTTGCCTCAACACCTCATCTCCTGATTTATTGCCTGTCATGCAGTGAGCAGAATGAGCTTGGACTCAGTAACAATACGCCCAAGGTTTTGGAACGTGTACAAGTTTACTTCTACCACATTCTATTTGTCAGAGCAAATCACAAGGCCAGGTCACATTCAAACAGGCAGAGGGATAAATTCAGTCTCTTGATGGAAGATGTGGCAGTTTCACATGCAGAGGAGCATGGATGCAGGGAGACGTGATTCATTGGAGGTCATTTTAAATTGATCAATCACAACCACAAACGATATTTTGTGTAAAAAAGGCATAAAAACAAAGGAGAGTTCTTCAAGGGACATGATGCTTTGGGGAAGTTTAATTTGAAATTCTAAAGTCCATCTGAGAAGGCTATTTTATGAATATCTATGCAAGATATCTATGATATTTAATGAATATCTATCATAGATTTTATGAATATCTATGAATATTTTATGAACCTCTATGTAAAGTATGTTCATATTAAATATGTACTCGTAAGGGTTATAACTGCTTTCCTTAGCACATGCCAGGGTACCACCTCTACTCTCTCACCCTGACCTCTGTTTCTCTACTCTGTGCCAGGAGAGCCCAGGCTTGGAAATCAAATAAAATTATACTTGAATTCATTACCTCTGAGTAATGATCTTATTTAAGTTAGTTTAACCTTTCAAAACCTCAGTTGTCTAACTAGTCTGTAAAACAGAGTAATAATACCTACCTTATGGAGTATTTATTATAATTTAATGAGAAAATATATGGAATGTAACTATCAGTGACTGGCATATAGACTTGCCATAAACATAAGCTTTTTTATCACTCTCCTCTTTTAGCTCTATTGGAAGGAAAACCAGGGGACAGGCATCACTGAACTAGGCTAGAAGCACAATGGGCCAGAGCATGTTTGTATTTTTAACTCATTAATTCATCTACATTCGCCTTACAGTTATTATATAGTACATCTCAGGTGTGTAGTCTGTATGCTTAATTCAAGAACTCTAGGGTATCTCAGCAGGCCTGAGGGAGTTGTATTTATGCATGAATGGGGACTTCTCTGGCAGTCCAGTGATTAAGACTCAGCACTGACAATGCAGGGGACACAGGTTCAATCCCTGGTCAGGGAACTAATATCCCACATGCCACGTGGCGTGGCCAAAAGAATAAAAAAAAATGCATGAATGTTCCTAAGGTTTTTGGAAATGCCCAGTAAAAAGGACTTTGAGGAAATAGAGATTTAGATTTCACACGAAGGATGAAATATGAATGCCCCTTCATTATATGCATACCCTGAGAAAGCAGGAAACTGGTTCTTAAGTGAGGAAAACTTGAAGGATGGGTACACACTCTGCTAAGACTAGGGTAAATATGTTTACCTTCAGCTCTGAGGGATTTTGTTTACTTCTCCAGCAAACAGAATTATAACTCTGAGAAAATAAGGCCATGTTCTGAAGTTGAAAGAGTGCAACATTTTGCAAAAACAATAGAGGAGGGTTGAAATCTTGACTATAGTCATAGAAGAGTTGTTTTTTTCAATTAATTAGTCCTAGATTGTCTCTTATTGTCTCAGTTTCATCAGCAAAATGGGAGATAGCTATCCTACATCTCACAGGATGCTAATAAGAGTAAAATGAGGTCCAAGCTCTATAAGCACACCACAACAGAACAGAGTGAAATGCAAAGTTCCATAGACAAAATTTGACTTGAAGTTGTGTGGAACTTTTCTTGTTGATCCAAAACTGATAGTTAGGGTCCAAAACTGAGGCCAAAAAAAAGCAGTAAGTATCTCCACATACTAAATCAGCAGAACTGGCCCTTCAATAACCCAATACCCCAATCCGTATAAACAGGAGAATGAGAAGGAGGAAAATGGAAATTATTGAAGTCATGAATTGTTGGCTTAGGGAGTTCTTCTGTGGCTTCTCCCTGCCCTTTTCTGAAAAGTCAAGTGAGAAGTGCTCTAATAATAATTTGCAAAGTTTGGATGTATCTGCATAAAAAGAAAACTAACACCTCATTTTCAAATTAGGACACAGATTACCTGCTCTTCCCAAAGTCTGTGTGAACAGGAAAAAAAGAATTGGTGAATTATGGCAGGGCAAACAGAAAGGCCTGTGGTGTAGCTCAGCTATCACTCCTGCTTTGATGAGAATGTGAGTTTCTTGTAGGCCAAAGTAGCACCACAAAAATTAGCTGGGCTTGTGCCATCATGATGGCAGCAACAAAAGTACCAAACTCTTTCTCTTTCTCTCTCTGTCTCTCTCTTTCTCTCCATGAATTTGCACTGAGGAAAGACCATGTGAAGATACAATGAGAAGACAGCCATCTGCAAGCCAGGAAAAAGTCCTCACCAGAAACTGAGCCCTTGATCTTAGACTTCCAGCCTTCAGAATTGTGAGGAAATAAACTTCTGCTGTTTAAACCATCTGTGGCATTTTGTTATGGCAGCTTGAGCTAATAAAATCTACATAGAATAAGATTGCTTTTTAAAAATCCTTTTAGCCCTTGGAGGTACACATACACACATTTCACGGATAAACCTATTTGAGACCATAGAAGCAGTTGATTAATGTAAAAACACATTTTATGATAAGAAACCTAATTTTCCTATGGTTTCAGAAAACAGTTGGGTAAGAAAAATACCTATTACCTCTTTAGAAGTTGGTATTCCCAGCATTTCTTCCTGTGAGATACAGAACCACATTCTAGTTTTCATTTCCACACTTCTAGGCTTTTTTCATTTCTACTTCTAGCCCTTTGAATGGTCTATCTGCCTGATACTTAAGTGCAACATCCCAGTTTATTTAACCAGTCCTCTATTTTTTAATTTTTCAGACTTGTTGCAGTATTTTTCTATTCATTCATTCAGCAAATGTTTATTAGGTACCTTCTATGTGCCAGGCACTGTTTAAGGAGTTACAATATCCCTGACCTCATTATAATGAAAAATATAGGTAACAGTTTAACAAGGATATATAATATATCAGATGGTGATAAATGTTGTAAAAGAAATAAAGCAGGGTAAGGGAAAATGGCAAAGATGGGTGGAGGAAGCACATTGCTTTTTTACATGGAGGAGCTAGGATAGGCTTCATTGACATTTAAACAGGTATGAACAGCAAGGCCCTGAGAAGGGAGCATGCTTGGTATATGCAGGAACAGCAAGGAAGCCTGAGCAAACTGAGCTGGGGGGTTGGGGTAGGGGGTGGGGGAGTAAAAGATGAGATCAGAGAAGTTTGGCATGTACCCCAGATGGGGCAGATCATATGAGGCCAGTTTGGTATATCTTCTGAGTTGAGAAAACTTTGGAACTCTTGTTGGCTTTTGAGCAGAGGAGTGATGATATTGTAAAGGAGCAGGACCCTATAAGCCCTTCCCAAGACAGACCTTCCCCCATATCCTCTGCTTTAGCTCCTCTCTGAAGTACCTAGATAACAGTATTTGATGCTCATTTCCTGAGTTGTTTTATAGATGTGAAAGCCCCCCACCAAATGGAAGATATTAACTACTTGATGACTGTGAGCACATAGCTCCAGGCCTCTTGGAGCCAAAAGATTGATAATGTTAACCCCTGTGACACGACCCTGTTCCCTCACCATCAGCCAGTCAGAGACTGTGCACAAGCTGATCACATACCCTGCAACCACCTCCCTCACCTGGCTTTTAAAAATGCTTTTCCAAAATTTGGGGGGAGCTCAGGCTTTTTCAGGGCAGGAGTCACCTGTCTCCTTACAGGGCCCTGCAATAAACCTTTCTCTGCTCCAAACTCCAACATTTTGGTTTGTTTGGCCTCACTGCACACTGGGCACACGAACTTGTGCTGACAATATGACATAGACTTTATTTTTTTAATATTTATTTATTTATTTATTTTTATTTGATTGTGCCAGGTCTTAGTTGCGGTAGGCAGGCTCCTTAGTTGTGGCTCGACGGCTCCTTAGTTGTGGCATGTGGGCTCTTCAGCTGTGGTATGCGAACTCTTAGTTGCGGCATGCATGTGGGATCTAGTTCCCCAACCAAGGATCAAACCCAGGCCCTCTGTATTGGGAGCGCAGAGTTTTAAACACTGCACCACCAGGGAAGTCCCAACATAGACTTTATAAGGATCACAAGGGCTACTATGTTAAAATTGGACTCTAGGTAAGAAAGACAGAAGCAGTGGAGGTGGAAAAAAAGGGATCAGATTCTGGATATCTTATGAAAGCAAATCTAACATGATTTCCTTATGGATTTCACATAGTTTATGAAAAACAGAAGTTAAGTATGACATCAATCTATCTTAGAACACTTTTCTGATTATTTATTCCTGAAAAAGGTTTTGAAGTGGTAGGCTGGATCAAAGGATATGCACATTTTATTTTATTTTTTAAATATTTGTTTATTTGGCTGTGCCAAGTCTTCGTTGCGGCACACAGGATCTTCATTGCCGCATGCAAGATCTTCATTGGGGCATGTGGAATCTTTAGTTGTGACATGCAAACTCTTAGTTGCAGCATGTGGGATCTAGTTCCCTGACCAGGGATTGAACCTGGGCCCCCTGCATTGGAAGCATGGAGTCTTAGCCACTGGACCACCAGGGAAGTCCTCAAAGACTATGCACATTTTAAAATCTTTGGATATATATTGTCAGTTGCTCTTTAGAACCTGAGAACAATTTTTTACCCTCACTTGTGGTGTCTCACACTGTACATTTTTCAGCAGCCAACGAAAATAACATTATTTTTACTGTGGATAGTTTAATAGGAAATATGTTATTTTTGTAATTTACTTTATTCTTGATGATTCTGAATATTATTTTTGATCATTGGTATTGGACATTTTTCCACTGGGGAGTTCATCTTTTTGTTATCATTTATAGTTTTATTTATAAATTTAATATACATTTTATTTATTGATTGATAAAACCTATTCCCTTTTCCTCCTGGGAATTCAGCTAAACTATACTTCCCAGCCATCTTTGCATTTAGGGTCTTCATATGTCCAAATTTTGGCCAATGGAAGGTTGGTAGAAGTGTTATAGACTACTTTTAGACCAGGCCATAAAAACCTCCCTTACATCATCCTCCATGCTCTTTTCCCCTCTAAGATAGAATGTAGGAGATGACTCCCAAGGAGACTGGGGGAGTTACATGTTGAAAATGGCACAAGGAAGGAAGGATCTTGAGATACTACATCATTGCATATAGAAGAATTGCCCAGAAAGAACACCAGTTTTGCAGTGTTTTATGAGCAAGAACTATACTTCATTGTGTTAAGCCACTGAAATTTCAGAGTTTATTTATTACAGCAGGAGGTGTTTTTCCTAATTAATAAAGACATATATATTAAAGAGTTATAAAGAATTTATCTTCATATAGTAAATATATTTATCTTTTGTCTGTGTGAAGAACTGTAAAATTTTCTTCTCTGAATGTATACTGACATCCATGCTCCCTCATACTGAGAGACTAATCCATTCCTCTAAATTCTTTCTTTGAGTTGACAATTCCAAGAACAGGACACAATGGACTGAAAATGGCCAAATGCTCTCATGCATGCACACACATGCACACACGTGCATGCATGCACACACGCACGTATTTTCTGAAAGACTACCACACTTGCCTGAATGGTCACCAGAATTGCAACTGGAGCTCTGCTACTTTTGTTTCTTTGCCATATAAAACCCCCCTTGTTTCCCATTTTCCAGGAAACACTTCCTTTGGTTATTCTTCCTATTGCAACAGCCTGAATAACATACCCATCCTTGAGTCCTGGACAGCTTTTAAAAGTTAGACACGTAGTAAATACAGTATATATTTTTCCTAGCTTATTGTTTGTCTTTTGATTTTGTCTGTGTTGAAAATATGTTTAATGGTTGTCTAATTTTCCACTATAAGCTGTCTCTGTATATGATCTTTCTTTATATTCTCTGTAATTTAGAGCCCATGAAATATCAAACTGTCTTCTTTTGCTGGTAGAACTCCTATCCTCATTCTTTCTCAATTTGGTTACACCCAGAATATAGGATGCATGAGAGAACAATGTGCCATTTCTTGCTTTGTCCCTCTCATGCTTCATTCACTCTCAAGACTATTCTCCCTTTTGGTTATCTAACTCTTAAGGTTATGCTTCAGGTCACTCAGTCTTTCAGAGGGATCCTGCCTTGTCTGGCTGGTCAGTTTGTCATTGACCTCACTTGTCACATATTCTCACCGATCGTCCTGTTCACTCTAGTCAACACTAACAGGTCAAGCTAGCTAAACTCATCACAAAAGCTGCCTGCATGAAGTATAAAATGGCTTTCGCTAGGCTAAAATAAAGCTGTCAGCAATACTGCATTTCTTTGTGAAGCCTCCAGGGGAGAATCCAGTTTCTTACCTTTTTCAGCTTTAAGAGACCACCAGTATTCCTCGCTTGTGTTCCTTTCTTCCATCTTCAAAGCCATCATCTTCAAATCTGTCCCTGACTCTCCTGCCTTCTTTCACTTACAAGGACCCTTGTGATTATTCACTTGGCTAATAAAGGATAACCTTTCCATCTCAGTATTCTTAATTTGATCATATCTGTAAAGTCCCAATTGCCATGTAAGGTAACATAGTCATATGTTCCGGGGTTTATTATATGGGCAGACATCCATTATTCTACATCTCACAGGAGAATTTCAACACAATGCAAAGCCTTCTGCATGATCTCTTCCTGACTCTGAAATGGTGTCTAGTCATGGACCACTCAGTGTAGAAATTTTTTCAGACAAAAATCTTTCTTCTTTACTTCTTCATTTTTTTCCCTAATTACTATGAGTTGGTTAACATAAGTTAAAAAAATCTAGCAGAACCTAAAATATATAAAAACAAAAGTCAGAATATTGCACAAGAAATAACCCCTTGATAGAAACAACATTAACTTCAATTCAGAGTTATAATTAGAGATAAATAGGTAACTTTTGGTTGGGCTGATACAAGAAATATCTGTACTTACATATGATTTGCTTTTGGTTTCTTAAAGTTTTAAAGTCTCTCTTGAAGATAATAATATAAATTTCCATTTAGGAAACATTGATTAAAAGAAAACATATAAACTCTAAATAATATTTCCTCCGTTTTGTTTTCTCCTATTTCAAATGAACCAGAGGATCAGAAACATAAATCAATATTATATTTGCAGGATCAGTACAACAATATAAAATTTTAAAATATTAGAAATATTAGAAATTCTTTCATTAAAAATAATATTAGAGAGAGTTTCAAATTCAACCATGTAGTTTGTTTGTTTTCTCCTAGAAGCTATTGTTATCATCTACCCTTTTCTACATTTATAAAAATCACTTATTGATTGCTTACTTAGTACCAAGCACTATCATTAATGTGGGTACATGAAAATAGATAAAGCATGAGTTCTAATTATGAGAAGTTTACAGTCTAGTGTGACATATACTTTAAAAATTAAATATTTCTGCACTGATAGATACATGAAAAAAACATCATGGAAACACAGTTAAGGGAACATCTAATTCTTAAGCAATCATACCTTAGAAAATAATGTACTCATTCTCAGCTAAAATTCCTATTACTAATACGGAAAAGAACAATGAAGAGAATGGACCCATATGTATTATATAGCCAGTAGTGGAATGAAGGAATATTTAGGGAAGAAAAATGAATTGTAAGCACAGACTGCAGTAAAATTATTGTTGTTGATACCCATAATTTGATTACTAACCTTATCTCTTTCAAAAAGATATGATTGCTCTTTTGACCAACAGGTATCTTCTTATCCAAATGGTTTTTACTTACATCAATCTGGATAACTAGAAGGATTTATTTGACTGAATTTAACTTCCATGTTTAATTTGAACAAATATGAACTACATATACAGAAAAGAACTTCATAGAGCAGGTAGTTGCATGCTCATCTTTTACAAATTTGCTGTGTAATCTGTAAGATAAATGTGCCTTTTAATGCATCACTACTCAAAAACATTTAAGAATGGGCCTACTTTTAAACAAAACATACTCTAAACAAGTTTATTCTTGGAGAGGTAAGGAATTAGTGTAACGATACTCTTGTAATTGGAAAAGTTATGTCTCTATGAAGAACATACCAAGTCTACTCAACAAGCCTAGCAGCAGCCACTTATTACCATAAGAGTTATTAACTAAGCAAGAGAAAACATACAACAAACTTCTTTAGAAAACTCAGCTGAGGAGAGTAAATACAGATGACAGAAGAACAGATAGGCAGACACATATAAATGGAAGATAGAGAGACAGACAAGTGGTCAGATAGACGATAGATAGTGAAATAGCTAGATAGATAGAGTTAATTTAAGAAAATATATACTGGCTGGCAAGACGATGGACTAGACAGAAACGAGTTCACCCCTTCTTACAAAAACACCAAAATCAAAACTAACTGCTGAGATTTCTCAGCTTGCGCAGTGGTTAAGAATCTGCCTGCTAATGCAGGGCACGTGGGTTCCATCCCTGTTCTGGGAAGATCCCACATGCCACGGAGCAACTAAAGCCATGCGTCACAATTACTGAGTCTGTGCTCTAGTGCCTGCATGCCGCAACTACTGAGCCTGCATGCCACAACTACTGAAGCCTGTGCACCTAGAGCCCATGCTCTGCAACAAGAGAAGCCACCACAATAAGCCCGCACACTGAAACGAAGAGTAGCCCGTGCTCTCTGAAACTAAAGAAAGCCCATGTGCAGTAACGAAGACCCAACACAGTCAAAAAAAAAAAAAGAATTAAAAACAACCTAACTTCTGAACAACTATTGACAGAAAAAAAAAATGCTGGGACCTTCCAAAAAAAATACCCTAACACTCAATTACAAAAGAAAAGCCACAACGAGATGGTAGGAGGGATGCAATCATGATAAAATCAAATCCCATTCCTGCCAGGTGGGCAACCCAAAATCTGGAAAATAATTATACCACAGAAGTTATCCCACAGGAGTGCAAATCCTGAGCCCCATGTCAGGCTTCCCAATCTGGGACTCTGGCCATGGGAGGAGGAGCCCCCAGAGAATCTGGTTTTGAAGGCCAGTGGGGTTTGATCACAGAAGTACCATAGGACTGAGGGAAACAGAAACTTGGAGGGCTCTCACAAGGTCCTATGTGCACAAGGACCCAGGGGGAAAAGCAATGATTTCATAAGAGACTGGGCCAGACCTACTTGCTAGTATTGGAGGGCCTTCTGCAGAGGCAAGGAGTGGCTGTGGCTCACTGTGGGGACAAAGACACTGGTAGCAGCAGCTCTGGTGAGTATTCATTGACATCAGCCCTCCTGGAGGCAGCCATTTCCTTCCCAAGACCTAGTGCCACCCAACAGCCTGTAGGCTCCAGTGCTGGCATGCCTCCGGCCAAACCACCAACAGGGCAGGAACACTGCCTCACCCATCAGCATACAGGCTGCTTAAAGTCTTCCTGAGCACAGCCCTGCCCACCAGAGGGACAAGACCCGGCTCCACACACCAGTGAGCAGGAGCCAGACACTCCCACCAGGAAGCCTGCACAAGTCTCTTAGCCTCATCCACCAAAGGGCAGAGAGCAGAAGCAAGAAGAACTACAATCCAGCAGTCTGCAGAACAGAAACAGATCTGAGGTAGAAGAACAGATAAGTGAGCTGGAAGGCAGAATGGTGGAAATAATTGCCATGGAATAGAATAAAGAAAAAAGAATGAAAAGAAATTAAGGCAGTCTAAGAGACCTCTGGTACAACATTAAATGCACCAACATTCACATTATAGGGGTCCCAGAAGGAGAAGAAAGAGAGAAAGGACCTGAGAAAACACTGGAAAATATAATAGCTGAAAAATTCCCTAACGTGGGGAAGGAAACAGTCACCCAAGTCCAGAAAGCACAAAGAGTCCCAGGCAGAATAAACCCAAGGAGGAACACGCTGAGACACATAGCAATCAAATTAACAAAAATTAAAGACAAAGAAAAAATATTAAAAGCAACAAGGGAAAAGCAACAAATAACATACAAGGGAACTCCCATAAGGTTATCAGCCAATTTCTCAGCAGAAACTCTGCAGGCCAGAAGGGAGTGGCATGATATAAAGTGATGAAAGGGAAGAACCTGCAACCAACCCAGCAAGACTGTCATTCAGATTCAACAGAGAAATCAAAAGCTTTACAGACAGCGAAAGCTAAGAGAATTCAGCACCTCCCAACCAGCTCTACAACAAATGCTAAAGGAACTTGTCTAAGTGGAAAAGAAAAGTTTGCTACTAGAAACAAGAAAATTATGAATGGAAAAGCTCACCAGTAAAGGCAAATATAAAGCAAATGTAGTAAAGCAATTATACTCCAATAAAGATGTTAAAAAAATAAAAAGAATGTTCTATAATAAATAAATAATAAAAAATAAAATAAATGTAGAAAATCAACTGAACACAAATATTATATCAAAACAAGCAATTGTGAGAAGAGGAGAGCACTAATGCAGGATATTGGAAGTGCATTTGAAATTAGAAGACCTGCAACCTAAAACAATCTTCTTTATTTATAGACTACTATATCAAAACCTCATGGTAACTGCAACCCAAAAATCTACAGTAGCTACACACACAAAAAAGAAAAAGGAATCCAAACACAACACAAAAGTTAGTCATCAAATCACAAGAGAAGAGAACAAAAGAGAAAGGGAAGAATAAAGACCTACAAAAACAATTAACAACATGGCATTATGAACATACATATTAATAATTACCTTAAATGTAAATGAATTAAATGCTCCAACCAAAGACATAGTCTACAAGAGACCCACTTAAGATCTAGGGACACATACAGACTGAAAGTGAGGGGATGGAAAAAGATACTCCATGCAAATGGAAGTCAAAAGAAAGATGGATAGCAATACTCATATCAGACAAATAGACTTTAAAATAAAGACTATTACAAGAGACAAAGAAAGATACTACATAATGGTCAAGGGATCAATCCAAGAAGAAGATATAACAATTGTAAATATGTATGCACCCCGCATAGGAGCACCCCAATATATAAGGCAAATACTAAGAGCCATAAATGGAAAAATTGACAGTTACACAGTAATAGTGTGGGACTTTAACACCCCACTTTCATCAATGGACAGATCATCCAGACAGAAGATCAATAAAGAAACACAGGCCTTAAATGACACATTAGACCAGATGGACTTAATATTTATAGAGCATTCCATCCAAGAGCAGCAGAATACACATTCTTCTCAAGTGCACATGGAACATTCTCCAGGATTGATCACATGATGGGCCACAAAGTGAGCCTTGGTAAATTTTTTAAAAATTGACATCATATCAAGCATGATTTCCAACCACAATGCTATGAGATTAAAAATCAACTACAAGAAAAAAACTATAAAAAACACAAATACGTGGAGGCTAAACAATATGCTAATAAACAATGAATGGATAACTGAAGAAATCAAAGAGGAAATAAAAAAATATCTGGAGACACATGAAAATGAAAGCTGGATGATCCAAAACCTATGCGACATGGCAAAAACAGTTCTAAGAGGGTAGTTTATAGCAATACAATCTTACCTCAGGAAACAAGAAAAATCTCATATAAACAACCTAACCTTATACCTAAATCAACTAGAGAAAGAAGAACAGGCAAACCTAAAGTTAGTAGAAGGAAAGAAATCATAAAGGTCAGAGCAGAAATAAAGGAAATAGAAACAAAGAAAACAGTAGCAAAGATCAATGAAACTAAAAGCTGGTTCTTTGAAAAGATAAACAAAATTGATAAACCTTTAGCCGGACTTATCAAGAAAAAACGGGAGAGAGAAAAGATCAATAAAATTGGAAATGAAAAAAGAGAAGGTACAACAACCACCACAGAAAAAAAGCATCATTAGAAACTACTACAAGCAACTATATACCAATAAAGTGGACAAACTGGAAGAAATGGACAAATTCTTAGATAGGTACAATCTCCCAAGACTGAAACAAGAAGAAATAGAAAATATGAACAGACCAATCACAAGTACTGAAATCGAAACTGTGATTTAAAAACCCCCAACAAACAAAAGTTCAGGACCAGATGGCTTCACAGGTGAATTCTATCAAACATTTAGAGAAGAGTTAACACCTAACTTTCTGAAACTCTTCCAAAAAGTTGCAGAGGAAGGAATACTCCCAAACTCATTCTATGATGCCATCATCACCCTGATACCAAAACCAGACAAAGATACCACAAAAAAAGAAAATTACCTGCCAATATCACTGATGAACAAAGACACAAAAATCCTCAGCAAAATACTAGCAATCCAAATCCAACAATGTATTAAAAGGATCATAACCCAAGATCAAGTGGGATTTATCCCAGTGTTGCAAGGATGTTTCAATATCCACAAATCAATCACTGTGATACACCACATTGAGAAATTGAAGAATTAAAACCATATGAACATCTTGATAGATGCAGAAAAATCTTTTAGTAAAATTCACCACCTGTTTATGATAAAAAAAAAAAAAACTCTCCAGAAAGTGGGCATAGAGGAAACTTTTGCACAGCAAAGGAAACCATAAACAAAATGAAAAGACAACTCTCAGAATGAGAGAAAATATTCGTAAATGAAACAACTGACAAGGGATTAATCTCCAAAATATACAAACAGCTCATGCAGCTCAATATCTAAAAACAACCAACCCAATCAAAAAATGAGCAAAAGACATAAATTGACATTTCTTCAAAGAAGACATACAGATGGCTAAAAAGCACATGAAAAGATGCTCAACATCACTAGTTATTAGAGAAATGCAAATCAAAACTACAATGAGGTATCATCTCACATTGGTCAGAATGGCCATCAACAAAAAATCTACAAACAATAAATACGTGAGAGGGTGTGGATAAAAGGCAACCCTCCTACACTGTTGGTGGGAATGTAAACTGGTGTAAACACTCTGGAGAACAGTATGGAGTTTCCTTTAAAACTAAAATTAGAGCTAACATATGATCCTGCGATCCCACTCCTGAGCATATATGCAGAGGAAATATTTATTCAAAAATCTACATGCACCCCAATGTTCATTTCAGTACTATTTACAATAGCCAATACATGGAGGCAACTTAATTGTCCATCAACAGAGGAATGGATAAAGAAGATGTGGTATATATATCTACACAGTGGACTATTACTCAGCCATTAAAAAGAATGAAATAATGTCATCTGCAACAACATGGATGGACCTGGAGATTATCATACTAAGTGAAGTCAGTCAGACAGACAAAGACAAATATCATATGACATCACTTATCTGTGGAATCTAAAAAAATGATACAAATGAACTTATTTACAAAACAAAAAAAAGACTAACAGAGAGCAAACTTATGGTTACCAGAGGGGAGGAGCAGGTTGGGGGAGGGACAGATTGAGAGTTGGGGATTGACATGCACACACTGCTATATTTAAAATAGATAAATAACAAAGCCCTACTGTATAGCAGCAGGAAACTCTTCTCAGTATTCTGTAATAACCTAAATGGGAAAAGAATTTGAAAAAGAATAGATACATGTATATGTATAACTGAATCACTTTGCTGTACACCTGAAACTAACACAACATTGTTAATCAACTATTGCTCCAAGATAAAATAAAAATTTTAAAAAGAGAAGATATATTTACTTTAAGATATGGAAACCAACGATGTGTTAAAAAATAAGAAAAGTGAAACTTCTAAGGAACTAAGCTCAACTGAACTCCTGAATTTTTGGAAAAATGTTTTTTTTTTATTTTAATAATGTTTTCTAATTTATTATTATAGAAGAATGTTTTTTCATATTTTAATATTTAGATAATGGAGAAAGGACAGAGAAGACAATATAAACCACCTTAATCTCATTACTCAGTGATATCCACTCCAAACACTTTCATGTATTTCCTTCATTATTTGTCTATGCAAATGTGTCTTACACATGAGCAAAATTAAGATCCTTCTGTAAAATTTGTTTTGTAACTTGACTTTTTGTTTAAACATTTGTTATTACATTTCCTATGTCATTAAATAGAGTTCAAAAATTTAAGGCTATTCCTTGATTTATTTACCTAATGTTGGAATTATTTCCATTTTTTGCTATTAAAATATTATAACAAGTATATTGTAATAATTATATGAAATTTATTTCTTCAGTATAAAATTTTAGTAATAAAATTGGAATTGCTGAGTCAAATAACCTTGACTCTTTTAAAAGACTATAAATGGTGTCAATTTTTTTAGCCTTCCCTACAACAAAGGTAATACATGAGGCATGTATATCTCTTTTTTTAAAACATAAATTGAATAATTCTATATACATTTTTCTGTATTTTGTTTTTACCTTGATAATCTACTTTGGAGATTTTTCTATATCAACATATAAAAATAAGTTTCACTCTTTTTAGATTTGCATTTATTTCCATTGTATGAATATACCCACTATGTCCCAAGCCTTGACTTGTTCCATCTCATCATGTGCAAGTTCTCCTGGAATGGCACAGAAATTCATCATCAGGTACAATAGGAGATAGTGTAAAAGCCCATCTGAGAGAGGCACTAACATCTCCCTGCTCCCCGCAAGAAATAGGAGCAGCCTATTGGATGAAAATAAAAAAGTATAAAGGACATGAGGGGTGAAGGAAGTGGAAGGTAAGAAAGAAAGAGGAAAAAGGGATAAGAAATGTAATGAGGTAGCCATATCAGGGAAACAAAGGCATGACAAGAAAGGCAGAGGAAGGGAGAGCTGGAAACAAAAAAGGAACTTCTGTCCATTATCATTATAGTGTTATAATTTAGATTTTAAAATATGCTTTGTGTATAGACTTTCATTTTACAGTAAACCTGTGAAATTAATAAGTAGGACAGTTAATACCATCGAGCCATGTGACATCCAAATCCCAATTTCTTACTTTATGAAACATCTCCATGTTTTCTATACCACAATTCAGACTAGCTTGGCATTGATGCATCCTGGGAAATACTAATTATTTTGAAAGGTAAAGGTGGGGTGTCAGAAGTAAGAATAAATAGGCGAATTGATATGAGCATAGGGTAGGCTCCTGCAATATAGGTTAACACTGTCCAAATGGTCAGGGAAAACTGAAGCTTGTTCCAAATCAAATCAGTACCAAGGGGCTTCTGACCTATCTGTTAAGGTATAGCAACAAGAGAATCTAGGAAGAACTGAAATTCTATATTAGGAGAGCAGTGATCTAGCTGACGAAGGGTTAGAAACTAATCAGAGGCACATGTTCAGTTCCTATGGAGAAAGGGCTAGCATTGGCTCTGTAGGTTGTTGAGTACTAGTAAAGCAGGCTTAAATTCAAGGAAGGGCTACTGTATCAGCATCAGAAATCAGAAGGCTAATCAAGAGCTGGGGGCAAGTAGGGGCAGACACTCTGTCATACTGACAAATATAATATACTGGCAAATATAGGGGAAGCCTGCAGCTTGGAGGACACAGTTTTATAAGCTCAGAGTTCATAAGCAGATGCCAGATGGTATCCTAACCACAGCCCTCGTTGATGTGGGTTTTTTAATCTATTTCTTGCCCTGGTCAGTAATGGCAGAGATACAAAAATAAGCCAATTGGGAAAGTCAGGGATAATTTATTTCTACTTCAAGTGAAAAAGTTTCTAACATTAAAGTGGGATATATTTGATAATGACAGTAGTTAGCATTCTTAAATGAGGGCTATTTCTTTATGTTGAATTATCCCAATTTATCCTCAGAACAACCCTTGAAGCAGGTACTACTATTATACACATTTTACAGAGGTAGACACTGAAACTCTTAAGAGGTTGGATTGCTCACTCATGATATTACTAGCCTTAAGTGTTAGAACTGGAATCTCTACCTAAGTAATCTGATTCCAAATCCTTTGTTTTTAAACATAACTGCCTCCTTTATACAGAGGTTGCATATGTTGAGACATATGAAGCCGTATACAGATGGAAGTAACTACTACAAACCTTTAATCTATTTTTAGCCATAGTCTGCCAAAGTTTATCTTTTTCAATCCTATTAATATGATCTGCTCCTGAATCTGAAAACTAGGCTGTTCACTTTGACCATCTACCTCAATTCTACACTACCACTCCTCTCTCACCCCCAAATCCAAGATTATTTGCATCTGATCATTTCTCTTAGCTGCATTTCTTTTCTTTGTTGTCTTCTCCCAAAGGTTTTTTTTTTTACCTGTTATCTGAATCATTTATTTCAGTCTCTCCATATGGAGGATTAACATAATAAGGATTCTTATCTTCACTAAAAACATAACTTTTGAAAAGAGCTCTTCTAAATTGATTATATCTAATAAAATAAATGTTTCCACCCCCTGAGTTAATTACAGATTTTTTATATTTTAGAAGTGTGCATTACAATTTTATTTTTTAAATAATACAGAATTTCACCTCTGAATTTTAAGTTTAAAATTGGAAGATAATCATTCTGTTCTAAGAATTTCATGCACTACTATAATAGTTTCTATAGTAAACTTTAAAATTTCAGCTACTACTGCCTAACAACAGCATTTTAAGCTGGTAGTGTTAATGATGTTTCATATATTTCTTTAATTATTAGAGTCTCTGCTCTAATAATTATAAATTTTCTGATTTAGTTTCCAGGTAAAACTATCTTATTAAACATTTTTAGGAATATAGGAAGAATTTCTGTCAGATAGAAATCAGTCCTTGGGAATTTACTTTCAAGAGCCTCCTAATGCTGGGTGAGACATTATAGGACTTGATATCAGGAGGTGGAAGGTATCAGGAGAAACCAGAAAACTGCTCTTCATGAGTAAAGGAAAGACATTTTTCCCTCTGACAAGGGTATGGGAGAAGAATGAGAAATAAAGAAACAAGAGTTGAGGAAATATGAGCCAAAAAAGAGAGAAAGGAGTTAGAAAGACCGGTAATTTTTTGTGAACAAGCAATAACAAGATAGAAATATAATCAAAAGACATACTTTTACATTAACAGCAAAGCAAAAAGTATACAAATATTAATCTCACAAAGCAGTACCTAAGACCCTAAACCCTTACTAACAAAATTATAAAAACTATATTACACTATAACTAAAGCTATATTCCAGGAAGGGCTACTGTATCAGCATCAGAAATCAGAAGGCTAATCAAGAGCATTTAAAAAACATTTAAAAGAGCCAGAACAAATGCATAGATGAAGAAATATAACATGTTCAAGAACAAAAGAAGTTTGGAAGGAGTTAGGGTGAGGGTGTGACTATGAAGGGGCAGCACAAGGAGTTTCTTTGATATGATGGAGCAGTTCTGTGCCCTGATTTTGGTGGTGGTCAAATAAATCTGTACATGTAGTAAATTTTATAGACACAAAGAGAGTACTTGTAAAACTGGTAAAATCCAAATAAGGTCTATGGTTAATGGTGTTGTAACAACAGCACTTGCCTGGTTTTGATAAAATTCTATGAAGCTGGCTGAAGGGTACACAGGAACTCTCTATATTATTTTTGCAAGTTCTAAGTGAGTCTAAAATTAAATCAAAATAAAAGGTTTTATTTTTTATTTTTATAAATGACTTTATTTTTTGGCTGCGTTGGGTCTTCGTTGCTGTGTGTGGGCTTTCTCTAGCTGCGGCGAGTGGGGGCTACTCTTCATTGCAGTGCACAGGCTTCTCATTGCTGTGGCTTCTCTTTGTTGTGGAGCAAGGGCTCTAAGGTCGCGGGCTTCAGTAGTTGTGGCACGTGGGCTCAGAAGTTGTGACTCGTGGGCTCTAGAGTGCAGGCTCAGTAGTTGTGGCACACGGGCTTAGTTGCTCCATGGCATGTGGTATCTTCCCGGCCCAGGGATCGAACTCATGTCCCCTGCATTGGCAGGTGGATTCTTAACTACTGTGCCACCAGGGAAGTTCCATAAAAAGTTTTTAAAAAGTCAAATTCTAAATGACTCATGAATGAAAGAACTCAAAGAAGAAATTAGAAAGTAGTTTGAATCGAAAAAAACCCAAAAACACAATGTAAAATTTGTGGGATACTCTAGAGCAATCCTCAGAGAAAAACTATCACATAAAATCCCTATATTAGAAAAGGAGTTCTTATACCAATAGTCTCAGCTTCCACCTTAAGAAACTAGAAACAAAAGAGCAAATAAAATCTCAAGTAAGCAGTAGAAAGAAAATGATAAAACTAAGAGTCCTAGTGCCTTCAGTGGGAGAATAGCCCTGGCTGACACCTAGATTTCAGACTTCTGGCCTTCAGAACTATAGAAAAATACATTCCTGTTGTTTCAAGCCACCTGTTTTTGGTACGTTTTTATAGCAGTCTGAGGAAACTAGTACAGCTGGTAAGAATCAAGTTGGTGCTATTCCTAAAATGTTATTAACAGTAAGTGGCTTTAATAACAGTAGTCCCATCTGGGAACTGGAGTTGATTAGAGGAACTTTTTAATATACTTGTTACCGACCAAGGTTCTTGACCTTCCTTAATCAATAGAAATTGATAAGAGGACAGACAAGAAATTCAGGCAAGGCTTTATTGGGGCTCCTGCTGTAGCAGGAGGGAGTGAAAACAAGTTACAGTTTCCCTTGCTCGCTCACCAAAGTGCAGGCAAACTGGTTCCTTATATGGAGTGAGGGTAGGGGCGGGTCCAGGGTTTGGCCTGGAGGGGTGGCTTAGCTAGTTTACCCACCCCTTGATGGTGCTGTGTGCAGGGTGCATGTGCAGTACCCTGATTTTGCTCCCGGCTCTTCAGAAGTGGCAATTGGGTTTTTGGTCTTTTTTTATCTTGTTGTCCATAATTCACCCCAACTGCACATGCCTGCAGCTATTTTCAGTCCTGTATACTTTCTTGGTATTTTGTTGCTTGAGGAGACATTTGTCCAGTTACAAGCACTGCAGCAAAGGGTCCCAAATTCCAGATCCTAGCCTGTCTCATTCCCCACTGAGAGATTCTACACCCCTTATTCTTTAGGGGTAAGGGGCAGAAGGTCGCTTCTGAAACTTCTTCCTGTTGGACGGGGTCCACAGACCTCAGCCTACCCTAGTGGTGTAGAAGTCCCTTGCTGACTGTTCCAAGGACCTATAGGGACCTGAGCCATCTTCCACTGGAATGGGATGATTTCCTTGGGCCATGATGAGCCTTACTTGAAACTGATAGAGGCTGGAAGACACAAACTTAACCAAAAGGTTAAACAAACAAGGGCCAAAATGGAGAACAACAATAGCCATTAAAAGACCTAGAAAGGGAAGGAACCAGGTTAACCTTGGGAGAGCTTCCTTAATTGTTGACCATACAGTAGAGGCAATATCACCCTTGTCAAAACTGTGAAGCCATTCTGCTTGAGTGTGTATTTTTGTTAATCTCAGGGTTAAAGTTTAACATGTTTCTCTATTTTTAAAATGAAAGGTCTGGACCTGTTTGTCCCAGGTCTCCTTCTTGGATCGAAAAGTCTTAGTCACAGATTTACAACAGTGGGGAAGACAATGGAGTACTAGACAAAATATAGCATAAAATCAGTATAACTGAAAAGAGAAGGGTTATAAGAAATGAAGGGCAAAACCTCCTGCCAGAAAGCTTTTTATTCCTTGTGGGGTGCAAGAGAACAAACTAGATAACCAGTTTTCAATTTCCCCACCCATATTGAATAGCGAGAATTGGTGGTTAGTTGTAAACTACTGCCGTCAGTAAACCATTCCTCTTCAGGGTTTTCTATGGCCTGGTCTGTTAGATCAGGCCTACAGGCATAAACCTGGTCAAGGGTTTCATGGCAGGAATGTGTTAGTTTGGGCTTTCAGTGGGCATCAGTGTAGCCAGGTTAAGGGTGTGGCAAGTTTTCAGGGTTGCCTCTGAGGAGTCAAGGAGAAAAGCCTGGTATTTAGTAAGACAGCCTCCAGTTAGTCAGTGGTAGCCTTTAATCTCCAGAATCCCTTGTACTTGATGAGGGGTCTGGAATTCCAGTGACTATCCAAGGATAAGCTTGTTAGTTTCTTCTACTAATAAAGTGGTGGTAGCTACCACTGGGAGGCAGCCAGGCCAACCTCAGGCCACAGAATCTAGTTGTTTGGAAAAATAGCCTATAGGCAGAAGAACTTCTCCTAGCTTCTGTATAAGGACCCTCCAGAGCTGTCCCCTGCTTTTCAACTACATATAAGATGAATGGCTTTTTTAAATTGGGGAGACCCAGAGCAGGAGCTCTGGTGAAGGTCTGTTTGATAGTATTAAATGCCTTTTCTTGTCCCCCAGTCTAAAGTAATTGTTCTGCATCTGGGCCTTTAGTGGCTTCATATAGGGATTTAACCATTAGTTCAAATCCTGGAATCCAAATTCTGCAAAATCCTGCCATGCCTAAGAAGGTACAGAGATGTTTCTTTGTCTTTAGGGTGCTTAGGCCCAATATAGCTTGTTTTTTATCTGGAGATAAATGTCTACTTCCAGGGTTTATAATATATCCCAGATATTTAACTTGTTGTTTTGAGATCTGTGCATTTTTGGGAGACACTGTAGCCCTGGGCCCCAAGGAAATTAAGGACTTTAATGGTATTTTGATCTGAGTCCTCCATAGTGGGGCTACATATTGATACATCATCTACATAATGTAGAATAGCCCCTTCTTTTAGGTGTATTTCCCTTAGTTCTTTTCCTAGGGCCTGGGCGAAAAAGTGTGGGCTGTCCCGAAACCCCTGAGGCAACACTTTCCAGGTATATTGCTGCATTTGGCCCAAGTGGAGGTTAGTCCACTTTAAGGCAAACAGGTATTGAGATGAGGGATGTACTGGGATGCAAAAGAAGGCATCCTTGAGGTCAAGCACAGTAAACCATTTGGCATCTCCAGGAACCTGGACTAATATAAGGATTGACCACAAGGGGGTGTGGTTGAGCATGGACCAGGGGGGCTCTTTCTGGCATTAACGAGCCCAGTGGCTGGTTGGCTTGCATTTGAAGCATTCCCCCTTACTGGTTTCATCTCTAGACAGATGGTTAAAACTTCTTAGCCCCCTTGGGTTGTCCTGAGGTTGCCAGGTATGGCTGACAGCAATGGCTATCAGTTTAGCATGAGCCCTGGCCTGCCTGTTTTCACATTGGATTCTTTGATCTCTATTATTAAATACCCAAAAGGCCACCTCTAGGAGTTGGGGCATAGGGGTTTGAGGGCCTAATTGTAACTTTTGGAGTTTCCAGTTTCCACCTAATATCAAGGGCAGACTGGCTGATAAAATGTTGTCCCAGCAGTGATTGACCCTCAGGGGTGGAGGTATTAATGTTAGTAAATTTTCTAAAAGCCTCCACAGCCATCTATAAAAGAGGGCTAGATTTTCTTTATCTTCTGGGTCACTCCTTTAACCTTTTCATAGTTAACTGGCTTTTTGATACACTTTCTCATCCCTTCTAATACATATTGGATTATGTGGTTCTTGGCTTCTCTTTCCTCCAGGTAATTATAACCCCAGTAGGGTTCCTGATTTGGGACTGCGTTTCCACCCATAACAAAATGTTGGTGTTGGTCCCTGGCAAGCTGCTTGCCGTGCCCCCGGGCTTCTGCTCAAATTCTCTGTTTTTCCTCACGACTAGAGCAGGTAAATAGGACTATTTGGACATCCTTCCAAGTTAAATCAAAGGACAGAGCTAGAGCCTGAAATCCTTCACCAAACTTGAGAAAATCAACCCAGTGTCCTTGCATTGGGCTAAATTGGTTAAAGAGAAGGGCACATGTACTCTGATTGCCCCTTCACCATTTGCTACTTCCCTAAGAGGGCATATTTTCCCTGATCCTGGGTGATAAGAAGTTCCACTACAAGTTACCCCGGAGGGACTAGTCTCTCTCTCCTGGGGCAATGGAGGATATAAAGGGACATAGGGAGGTGGAGTTTGGGATCAGTTAGAGGAATCTGGAAAACTAGGTGGCTCCAGAGAGGCAGGGGAGGCATGGTTTCCCCCCTGAGAGTTGGAAAGTTTAGAAGGGATTATTTTCGGATTCCCTAGGCTTTTGATTACAAAAGCTGCATAGCGCAGGATTTTGGTAAAGGACCATGAAGGCTTGAACATAGGGAACCTCAGTCCATTTTCTCATCTTGCTACAGTAAAGATCCAATTGCAGGATGATATTACAATTTAAGGATCCATTTTCAGGCCAAGCCAAGGGGATGTTTTCCATCCCCTCAACTTATGTAAAGGCCAAGCAGTGTTTCAGTAAAATTTAAGATTTTCGTTTTTCAGCCCATCTATTTTTTAAAATTTCCAATTTTTAAGGATACACTCCAGAGTGTTTCTTCTGGCTTAAAAGGGGATCCTCCCATGTTGAGAAACCTGCAACTGAAAACAAGAGAGCTCTCCTAGAAATGGAATCCAGTGTCCTGGAAACATTTAGGGGGCTTTAACCTGAAGGGGTTGAAGTGTCCTCTGAATTCCCTTCAAACCTAATGGGGTTTTGAGTGTCCTCTATTCTCCCATTGCCTAACCAGATGGCCTTGGTTGACCCAGTCCCTTATGCAAGTCTGGGGTATAGGGGAGAACGTTTGAACCATTGCCAGTGCATTGCCAGGACTCTCCTTGAGGGTAATCTGTTGTCTATAAAGTTTATGTCCTATAATAAGTTTCCCTATGCTGTCGTGTATTCCTTGAGATTGACCATCTATAAAGCCTAGGATGTGGGCTGCTTGGAAGCAGCCAGCCCAATAGGTTGTCGGTAGTAGTGTATGGGCTGCCAACGCCTGAGGTGAAGGGTGTCCCAGAGGTGCAAAAAGGAACTCCTAGAAGAATTGGAGTTGGGAATTATAGAAGGAAACATAGGGTTCAAGACTTGAGGGCCAGGAAATGGAGAAATTCTCATAGTATATTTTTGGACATTGGGTGAGATGAGTGAGAGACTAGACAGCAGAAGAACCCCAAATCCTTACCCTTATCCACATTAGGTGGCTACGATAAAATTGAAGAGAGCCTGATGATTCCATCTGACACAGGCAACAGCGAATTTGGACAATGTTTCCCATGTAACTTAACATACCAAATGATCCCAATTAGTTTAAGATTTCTCTTTGGGATGCTACAGGGGTAATTTGAAGCACCCCAAAGTTAGCTGGAGGTAAAAAGAACATTAATTAGAGTTTGATATTTGGGAAGTCTGTCAAAAATTTCAAAAAATTTTAAAACATCTGGTCAGATAGGATCATAGTTTGCTGTGGAAAAATACTTATTCCTTTAACCAAAGTGACAATAAAAGGTTTCAAAGGGCAAATAGGAAACAGATCATTCTTTTTAACACCTTCTTGGAGTATAAATGCTTTAAAATGTTGTGTTAGTTTCTGCTGTTTAACAAAGTGAATCAGCTATATGTATACATATATCCCCATTTCCCCTCCCTCTTGCGTCTCCCTTCCACACTCCCTATCCCACCCCTCTATGTGGTCACAAAGCACCGAGCTGATATCACTGTATGATGAAGCTAGTGCTTCCCACTAGCTATCTATTTTACATTTGGTAGTGTATATATGTCCATGCTACTCTCTCTCTTTGTTCCAGCTTACACTTCCCCGTCCCCACGTCCTCAGGTCCATTATCTACACCTGTGTCTTTAATCCTCTCCTGCAACTAGGTTCATTAGAACCATTTTTAAAATATTCTATATATATATATATATATATGTATATATATATATATATATATATATATATTTTAATGAGCAGTTTACTTCTTTTTTTTAAATTAATTAATTAATTTTTGTCTGTGTTGGGTATTCGTTTCTGTGCGAGGGCTTTCTCTATTTGCGGCAAGCGGGGGCCACATTCATCGCGGTGCACGGGTCTCTCACTATCGCGGCCTCTCTTGATGTGGAGCACAGGCTTCAGACGCGCAGGCTCAGTAGTTATGGCTCATGGGCCTAGTTGCTCTGCGGCATGCGGGATCTTCTAAGACCAGAGCTCCAACCCGTGTCCGCTGCATTGGCAGGCAGATTCTCAACCACTGCGCCACCAGGGAAGCCCAAGATTCCATATATATTTGTTAGCATATGGTATTTGTTTTTCTCTTTCTGACTTACTTCACTCTGTATGACAGACTCAGTCCATCCACCTCACTGCAAATAACTCAATTTCGTTTCTTTATATGGCTGAGTAATATTCCATTGTATATATGTGCCACAACTCCTTTATCCATTCATCTGTCAGTGGCCACTTAGCCTGTTTCCATGTCCAGACTATTGTAAATAGAGCTGCAATGAACATAGTGGTACATGATTCTTTTTGAATTATGGCTTTCCCAGAGTATATGCCCAGTAGTGGGATTGCTGGGTTGTATGGTAGTTCTATTTTTAGTTTTTGAAGGAAACTCCATACTGTTCTCCATAGTGGCTGTATCAATTTACATTCCCATCAACAGTGCAGGAGGGTTCCCTTTTTTCCACACGCTCTCCAGCATTTATTGTTTGTAGGTTTTTGATGATGGCCACTCTGACCAGTTTGAGGTGATACCTCATTGTAGTTTTGATTTGTATTTCTCTAATGATTAGTGATGTTGAGCATCCTTTCATGTGTTTGATGACAATCTGTATATCTTCTTTGGAGCAATGTTTATTTAGGCCTTTTGCCCATTTTGGATTGAGTTGTTTGTTTTTTTGATATTGAGCTGCATGAGCTGCTTGTATATTTCGGAGATTAATCTTCTGTCAGTTTCTTCCTTTGCAAATATTTTCTCCCATTCTGAGGGTGGTCTTTTCGTCTTGTTTATGGTTACCTTTGCTGTGCAAAAGCTTTTAAGTTTCATTAGGTCCCATTTTCCCTTTTTGTTTTTATTTCCATTTCTATACGGGGTGGGTCCAAAAGGATGCTGTGATTTATATCAAGAGTGCTCTTCCTAAGTTTTCCTTTAAGAGATATATAGGGTTTGGCCTTACATTTAGGTCTTTAATCCATTTTGAGTTTATTTTTGTGTATGATGTTAGGAAGTGTTCTAATTCCATTCTTTTACATGTAGCTGTTCAGTTCTCCCAGCACCGCTTATTGAAGAGGCTATCTTTTCTCCACTGTATATTCTTGCCTTCATTATCAAAGATAAGGTGACCATATAACCGAGGGTTTATCTCTGGGCTTTCTATCCTGTTCCATTGATCTATATTTCTGTCTTTGTGCCAGTACCATACTGTCTTGATTACTGTAGCTTTGTAGTATAGTCTGAAGTCAGGGAGCCTGATTCCTCCAGCTCTGTTTTTCTTTCTCAATATTGCTTTGGCTATTTGAGGTCTTTTGTGTTTCCATACAAGTTGTGAATTTTTTTGTTCTAGTTCTTTGAAAAATGCCCGTGGTAGTTTGATAGGGATTGCATTGAATCTGTAGATTGCCTTGGGTAGTAGAGTCATTTTCACAATGTTGATTAATTATTCCAATCCAAGAACATGGTATATCTCTCCATCTGTTTGTATCCTCTTTAATTTCTTTCATCAGTGTCTTATAGTTTTCTGCATACAGGTCTTGTGTCTCCTTAGTTATTCCTAGGAATTTAATTCTTTTTGTTGTAGTGGTAAATGAGAGTGTTCCTTAATTTCTCTTTCAGATTTTCCATCATTAGTGTATGGAAATGCAAGAGATTTCTGTGCATTAATTTTGTATCCTGCTACTTTACCAAATTCATTGATTAGCTCTAGTAGTTTTCTGGTAGTATCTTTAGCATTCTGTATGTATAGCATCATGTCATCTACAAAAAGTGACAACTTTACTTCTTCTCTTCCAATTTGGATTCCTTTTATTACTTTTTCTTCTCTGATTGCTGTGGCTAACACTTCCAAAACTATGTTGAATAATAGTGGTGAGAGTGGGCATTCTTGTCTGGTTCTTGATTTTATAGTAAATGGTTTCAGTTTTTCACCATTGAGAATGATGTTGGCTGTGGGTTTGTCATATATGACCTTTATTATGTTGAGGTAAGTTCCCTCTATGCATACTTTCTGGTGAGTTTTAATCATAAAATGGTGTTGAATTTTGTTGAAAGCTTTTTCTGCATCTATTTTTTTTTCTGCATCTGTTTTTTTTCTGCATCTAGTTTTTATCCTTCAGTTAGTTAATATGGTATGTCACATTGATTTATTTGCATATACTGAAGAATCCTTGCATTCCTGAGATAAACCCCACTTGATCAAGGTGTATGATCCTTTTTATAGGCTGCTGAATTCTGTTTTCTAGTATTTTGTTGAGGATCTTTGCCTCTATGTTTATCGGTGATATTGGCCTGTAGTTTTCTTTTTTTGTGAAATCTTTTTCTGGTCTTGATATCAGGGTGATGGTGGCCTCATAGAAAGAGTTTGGGAGTGTTCCTCACTCTGCTATATTTTGGAAGAGTTTGAGAAGGATAGGTGTTAGCTCTTCTCTAAATGTTGGTAGAATTCACCTGTGAAGCCATCTGGTCCTGGGTTTTTTTTGTTGGAAGATTTTTAATCACAATTTTAATCATAATTATTTCTTTCCTTCTGCTAACTTTGGGGGTTTTTTGTTGTTCTTTCTCTAATTGCTATATGTGTGGGGTTAGGTTGTTCATTTCAGATGTTTCTTGTTTCTTGAGGTACGCTTGCATTGCTATAAACTTCCCTCTTACAGCTGCTTTTGCTGCATCCCATAGGTTTTGGGTCATCGTGTTTCCAATGTCATTTGCTTCTAGGTATTTTTTGATTTCCTGTTTGATTTCTTCAGTGTTCTCTTGGTTATTCAGTAGGATATCATTGCACCTCCATGTGTTTGTATGTTTTACAGTTTTTTTCCTGTAATTGATATCTAGTCTCATTGTGTTGTGGTCAGAAAAGATACTTGATACGATTTCAATTTTCTTAATTTAACCAAGGCTTGATTTGTGACCTAAGATATGATCTATCCTGGAGAATGTTCCATGAGCACTTGAGAAGAAAGTGTATTTTGTTGTTTTTTGATGTAATGTCCTAGAAAGTATCAATTAAGTCCATCTTGTTTAATGTGTCATTTAAAGCTTGTGTTTCCTTATTTATTTTGATTTTTCTGTTTTTTGGGTTTTTTTTTTTTTTTGCAGTATGTGGGCCTCTCACTATTGTGGCCTCTCCCATTGTGGAGCACAGGCTTCAGATGCACAGGCTCAGTGGCCATGGCTCACGGGCCTAGCCGCTCCGCAGCATGTGGGATCTTCCTGGACTGGGGCACGAACCCGTGTCCCCTTCATCAGCAGGCGGACTCTCAACCACTTCGCCACCAGGGAAGCCCTATTTTGATTTTTGATGATTTGTCCAATGGTGACTGAGGTGTTAAAGTCCCCTACTATATTGTGTTACTGTCAATTTCCCCTTTTATGGCTGTTAGCATTTGCCTTATGTATTGAGGTTCTCCTATGTTGGGTGCATAAATATTTACAATTGTTTTATCTTCTTCTTGGATTGATCCCTTGATCATTATGTAGTGTCCTTCTTTGTCTCTTGTAATAGTCTTTATTTTAAAGTCTATTTTGTCTGATATGAGAATTGCTACTCCAGTTTTCTTTTGGTTTCCATTTGCATGAAATATCTATTTCCTTCCCATTACTTTCAGTCTGTATGTGTCTCTAGGTCTGAAGTGGGTCTCTTGTAGACAGCAAATATATGGGTCTTGTTTTTGTATCCATTCAGCCAATCTGTGTGTTTTGGTGGGAGCATTTAGTCCATTTACATTTAAGGTAATTATTGATATGTATGTTCCTATCCCCATTTTCTTAATTGTTTTGGGTTCGTTATTGTAGGTCTTTTCCTTCTTTTGTGTTTCTTGCCTAGAGAAGAACCTTCAGCATTTGTTGTCAAGCTGGTTTGGTTGTGCTGAACTCTCTCAGCTTTTGCTTGTCTGTAATGGTTTTAATTTCTCCATCAAATCTGAATGAGATCCTTGCTGGGTAGAGTAATCTTGGCTGCAGGTTTTTCCCTTTCATCACTTTAAATATGTCCTGCCAGTCCCTTCTGGCTTGCAGAGTTTCTGCTGAAAGATCAGCTGTTAACCTTATGGGGATTCCCTTGTGGGTTATTGGTTGTTTTTCCCTTGCTGCTTTTAATATGTTTTCTTTGTATTTAATTTTTGACAGTTTGATTAATATGTGTCTTGACATATTTCTCCTTGGATTTATCCTGTATAGGACTCTGTGCTTCCTGGACTTTATTAACTATTTCCTCTCCCATATTAGGGAAATTTTCAACTATAATCTTTTCAAATATCTTCTCAGTCCCTTCCTTTTTCTATTCTTCTTCTGGTACCCCTATACTTCGAATGTTGGTGCGTTTATTGTTGTCCCAGAGGTGTCTGAGACTGTCCTCAATTCTTTTCATTCTTTTTTCTTTATTCTGCTCTGCAGTAGTTATTTCCACTATTTTATCTTCCAGGTCACTTATCCGTTCTTCTGCCTCAGTTATTCTGCTATTGATACCATCTAGAGTATTTTTCATTTCATTTATTGTGTTGTTCATCATTGTTTGTTTCATCTTTGGTTCTTCTAGGTCCTTGTTAAATGTTTCTTGCATTTTGTCTATTCTATTTCCAAGATTTTGGATCATCTTTACGATCATTATTCTGAATTCTTTTTCAGGTAGACTGCCTATTTCCTCTTCATTTGTTAAATCTGGTTGGTTTTTATCTTGCTCCTTCATTTGCTGTGTGTTTTTCTGTCTTCTCATTTTGCTTATCTTACTGTGCTTGGTGTCTCCTTTTTGTAGGCTGCTGGTTCGTAGTTCCTGTTGTTTTTGGTGTGTGTCCCCAGTGGCCAAGGTTGTTTCAGTGGGTTGTGTAGGCTTCCTGGGGGATGGGACTAGTGCCTGTTTTCTGGTGGATGAGGCTGGATCTTGTCTTTCTGGTGGGCAGATCCAAGTCTGTTGGTGTGTTTTGGGGTGTCTGTGGACTTATTACGATTTTAGGCAGCCTCTCTGCTAATGGGTGGGGTTGTGTTCCTGTCTTGCTAGTTGTTTGGCATAGGATGTCCAGCACTATAGCTTGCTGGTCGTTGAGTGAAGCTGGGTGCTGGTGTTGAGATGGAGATCTATGGGAGATTTTCGCCGTTTGATATTACGTGGAGCTGGGAGTTCTCTTGTGGACCAGTGTCCTGAATCTGGCTCTCCCACATCAGAGGCACAGCACTGACTCCTGGCTGCAGCACCAAGAGCCTTTTGTCCACACTGCTCCTTAATTTGGGATGGTTCATTGTCTATTCATGTATTCCACAGATGCAGGTACATCAAGTTGATTGTGGAGCTTTAATCTGCTGCTCCTGAGGCTGCTGGGAGAAATTTCCCTTTCTCTTCTTTGTTCTCACAGCTCCCAGGGGCTCAGCTTTGGATTTGGCCCCGCCTCTGCGTGTAGGTCGCCAGAGGGCATCTGTTCTTCACTCAGACAGGACGACGTTAAAAGAGCCGCTGATTTGGGGGCTCTGGCTCACTCAGGCCCGGGGTAGGGAGGGGTATGGAGTGCAGTATGAACCTGTGGTGGCAGAGGCCGGTGTGATGTTGCACCAGCCTGAGGTGCGCAGTGCGTTCTCCCGGGGTAGTTGTCCCTGGATCCCGGGACCCTGGCAGTGGCGGGCTGCACAGCCTCCCCGGAAGGGGGGTGTGGATAGAAACCTGTGCTCGCACACAGGGTTCTTGGTGGTGCCAGCAGCAGCCTTAGCATCTCATGCCCGTCTCTGGGGTCCATGCTTTTAGCCGCGGCTCGCGCCCATCTCTGGAACTCCTTTAAAGAGCGCTCTTAATCCCCTCTCTGCGTGCACCAGGAAACAAAGAGGGAAGAATAGTCTCTTGTCTCTTCAGCAGGTCCAGACTTTTCCCTGGACTCCCTCCTGGCTAGCCGTGGCACACTAACCCCCTTCAGGCTGTGTTCACATCACAAACCCCAGTACTGTCCCTGGGATCCAACCTCCAAAGCCTGAGCCTCAGCTCCCAACCCTGCCCGCCCCGGGCGGGTGAGCAGACAAGCCTCTCGGGCTGGTGAGTGCCGGTCGGCACCGATCCTCTGTGCAGGAATCTCTCCACTTTGCCCTCCGCACCCCTGTGGCTGCACTCTCCTCTGCGGCTCCAAAGCTCCCCCCCTCTGCCACCTGCAGTCTCCGCCCTTGAAGGGGCTTCTAGTGTGTGGAAACCTTTCCTCCTTCACAGCTCCCTCCCACTGGTGCGGGTTCTGTCCCTATCCTTTTGTCTCTCTTTATTCTTTTTTCTTTTGCCCTACCCAGGTACATGGGGGATTTATTGCCTTTTGGGAGGTCTGAGGTCTTCTGCCAGCGTTCAGTAGGTGTTCTGTAGGAGTTGTTCCAAATGTAGATGTATTTCTGGTGTATCTGTGGGGAGGAAGGTGATCTCCACATCGTACTCTTCTGTCATCTTCCCAGAAGCCTGGCTCTTTAAAGTTATCAAGAATTCAAGTAGAAAAGGCAAGTCGAATGGGTCACCTGTATGATACCAGTCTTAGCAAAAGCAAAGCCTCAGTACAGCCTGAACTGCCTCAGACTTGCCCCAGAGGCAGGACTGCCAAAATAGGTCCCTTAAAGGAAGGAAATTCACACATTCTGCTATCAAAAGCAGCATTTCAAGGAAACTTTGTTCTCTTAAAAGAGAGAGCCAAATTTAGTCTTGAACCTGCTTACTTTTAACAACAGAATTAATTTTACTGAATTAAATTCAATCTAAACCTAACCAATCCCAACCATGCACAAACCTTCCATCACTTTCTGTATCCATATTAGTTTGTCCCTTATTTTTTCCATCCAGAAACAATCAGCTCTATGAGAAAACTACTTTCTTTTCCCTTAATAAATGCAATTCCATTCTTTATGTCTTCTTTACTGAAAACACACATCCTAATTTCCTTAAGCAACCATGAACTGTCTTATTGGTAGAAAACATCTCAGGGTGTCACCAAACATATACATTAATAGTTCTATATCTCTTTAGTTTTTCTGGTTAGTAATTGATATCTCAGTATCTTATTTGGGAATGACCTAGCTATTCAACAAACTTGTATCATTTAACTTAATACAGCTTCAAGTTACCAAAATCTGAATAAGCTATTTTAGATGGACATTTCCATAACAGCATTATTCCTCTAGAGTTTACCAAAAAGCTCTTATCTCGGTTACATTTACTTAAAAGTTTAATCATATATGGTTATTTTCCTTGTTGACAAACTTCATAACAGAAACAATGTGCACTTATTGACTTTCAGTAACCCTTGGTACAATAAAAGTATTATACTTGATGTTGATGACTCTAAAGACAGGTCTGTATTAATTAACCCACAAGTTTAAGCTAGATTTAATACCAGATATAAATTCAATATTGAGTATTTCCCAGATCACATGAACCTGAAATGTATTCTGGTGAGTTTCTTTTATATTTCTGAGAATGTATATAAATGACCAATTTCCTCTAAGACAGTTAAATGCAGCTCATTTTTAAGCTAATTTTTACATAAAGACAGGCAGAAATAAAGATCTCATAGTTTTCCTGCATGAGTTTAATAAGGCCTCTTTTTTCCCCCTTTGTCTGGGGGACTACAGATGGATCAAATATTTCCTGAGAGCCCAGGCAGGATAGTTACATTGCAAAGGCAGTGGAGAGAAACACAAGTTCCTCCCTCTCTCTCTCTCTTTCTTTTTTTTTTTTTTCTCTCTGAAATTCCACTAAGTAGCCCAAGGCTGGAGTTTCAGGCAATGTGGACTGTGTTTTTATTTTAACACTTAATGCTTAAGTGTTTCACCATGCCCACAATTTTGACAGAGACTTGAAGGAGCAGTTGGACAGACAAAACTACATAAGACAAAGATCATTTTACTCAACATGTACCAATGACAGAAACTTAAAGACACAAACAAGAAGTTTTCAGGATAAAGGGGATGGATGGGAGTACAAGCATAAAGATCAAGGGAGAGGTAAAGGGAGGAGGGACAAAAAAAGACTGAAAAAAAGAAAGAGACAGGAGAAAAATAAAGGTGAGAATACTGGGACTATCAGACTTCCAGTCACTACACAATATGAGGATAAACATGTATCACTCTCATAAATCTCCCATCAGGGACAGGCCACTGGACCAAGATCTGCATGGTGTGAGGCAAGCCTTTCCCACCTCTGCTTGTCACTCATCAAGGTGAACCATTGCCAGCCAGAGGGAGCAGTTCTCACAAGCTGAGTGGAGAGATGGTGTAGCTGCCTGACATCCACTCTCTCGGAAGGATAGGACAGGGAAGTAGGAGAGGACAGAGGAAGGAGAAGGAAACAGATAGTAGGAGAAGGAAAGGGACAAATGGGAGGGGGAAATCTTTGCTTGAGAGAGGATACCGAGGCCCTCAGGCACCAGGAAGGCAGACTTACCAAACGTGGTGATGATGAAACAAGAGGTTCAGGTGGCCGTTTGTCACCCACAGGGAAGCCTCATTCAGTGGTCCCAGAGGTACCCAGATCCTCTCCAAGGAAGGAGACAAATGCCCCATGTTGAGGCCACAAAGTCTGTTGTTGACCAGGGTTCTTGGTCTTCTTTAATCAATAGAAATTAATAAGAAACCAGACAAGAAATTCAGGCAAAGATTTACTGGGGTTCCTGCTGCAGCAGGAGGGGATGAAAACAAGTAACACCTTCCCTTGCTCACTCCCCAAGGTGCGTGTGGGGGAGCTGGTTCCTTATATGGGGAGAGGGTAGGGGCAGGTCCAGGGGTCAGGCCATAGGGGTGGCTTATCTTGTTTGCCCATCCCATTGATGATGCTGTGTGCAGGGTTCATGCGCAGTACCCTGCTTTTGCTCCCAACACCCTGATTTTGCTCCTGTCTCTTCAGAAGTGGCAGTTGGATTTCTGGTTTTTTTGTATATTGCTGTCCATAATTCACCCCAACGGCACATATCTGCAGCTATTTTCAGTCCCATATACTTTCTTGGTATTTTGTTGCTTGAGGAGACATTTGTCCAGTTGCAAGCATTGCAGCAAATGGTCCCAGGTCCCAGATCCCAGCCTGTCTCATATGCATTTTAATTTATAAATATATTTTTAAATTTTTAATTAATATTAAAAAAGTTTAATACACTTTTTGATATGTCTCAATAGAAGACATACAATGGCCCACAGGTACACAAAAAGATGCTCAACATCACTAATTATCAAGGAAAGGAAAGTCAAAACAACAATAAGATATATCATCTCACACTGTTAGGATGGCTTTTATTTAAAAAAGAAAAGAAAAGGAATAACAAGTGCTCTTAATGATGTAGAGAAAAGGAAACCCTTGTTCATTATTGGGGAGTTAGTTGGTAGTGCCACTATGGAAAACATGATGGAGGTTCCTAAAAAAATTAAAAATAGAACTACCAGATGATCCAGCAATCCCACTTTTGAATATATATCTGTAGGAAAAAAATCAGTGTCTCAAAGAAATATCTGCACTCCCAAGTCCACTGCAGCATTGTTCAGAAAAGCCAAGATATGGAAACAACCTAATTGTCCAGGATAAAGAAGATAACATACACACACACACACACACACACACACACACACACACAAATGGAATATTATTCAGCCATGAGAAAGAAGGACATCCTGTCATTTGTGACAAAATGACCATGGAGGACATTATACTAAGGAAATAAGCCAGACACACAAAAAAATTACTGAATGATTGTATTTACATGTGAAATATAGAATATATAAAAAGAATTCTTAGAAATAGAGAGTAGAATGGTGGGTACAAGCCTTCAATTATAAGATGAATAAGTTGTGGGGATCAAATACACAGCATGGTGACCATAGTTAGTAATACTGTATTGTATGCTTGAAATTGGCTAAGAGTTGATATCAAAATTTTTCAACACACACACACATAAGTATGTGAGGTGACAGATGTGTTAATTACCATGATTGTGGCAATCATTTAACAATATATACATATATATCCACTCCTCATGTTTTGTACTTTAAATATATACAATTTTGTCAGTTATACCTCAAAAAAGCTGATAAAAATCATGAATGTTATTAAAAATAAATACTATATGGTAACAGTTTCATATAATATTTTTAAATGACTTCAATATTGAAAAATTTCACTATTATACAATGATAACAGAGTGGAATTGTCTGAGGAAATTTGTAAATAGAGTAGAATTAACTGGACAAATTGTTAGAGCAAAAATTTTAATACAGCTAAAAAATAATACCATAATTTTATTTTAAATTTTTTATTGGAGTATCATTGATTTACAATGTTGTGTTGGTTTCAGATGTACAGCAAAGTGAATTGATTATACATTTACATATATCCACTCTTTTTTAGATTCTTTACCCATAGTGTTTGTCAATGGACACTTAGGTTGCTTCCATGTCCTGGCTATTGTAAATAGTGCTGCAACGAGCACTGTGGTACATGTCAATTTTTGAATTATGGTTTTCTGAGTATATGCCCAGTAGTGGGATTGCTGGGTCATATGGTAGTTCTATTTTTAGTTTTTTAATAAACCTCCATACTGTTCTCCATAGTGGCTGTATCAAGTTACATTCCCACCAACAATGCAAGAGGGTTCCCTTTTCTCCACACCCTTACCACATTTATTGTTTGTAGATATTTTGATGATGGCCATTCTGACCAGTGTGGGGTGATACCTCATTGTAGTTTTGATTTGCATTTCTCTAATGATTAGTGATGTTGAGCATCCTTTCATGTGTTTGTTGGCAATCTGTATGTCTTCTATTTGGGTCTTTTGCCCATTAAGGATTGGGGTTTTTGTTCTTTTTAAATATTGAGCTGCATGAGCTGCTTGTATATTTTGGAGATTAAACCTTTGTCAGTTGCTTCATTTGCAAATATTTTCTCCCATTCTGTGGGCTGTCTTTTCATCTTATTTATGGTTTTCTTTGCTGTACAAGCTTTTAAGTTTCATTAGGTCCCATTTGTTTATTTTTATTTCCATTTCTCTAGGAGGTGGGTCATAAAGTATCTTGCTGTGATTTACGTCATAGAGTGTTCTGCCTATGTTGTCCTATAAGAGTGTTATAGTGTCTGGCCTTACACTGAGGTCTTTAATCCATTTTGAGTTTATTTTTGGGTATGGTGTTAGGAAGTGTTCTAATTTCATTCTTTTACATGTAGCTGTCCAGTTTTCATAGCACCACTTGTTGAAGAGGCTGTCTTTTCTCCATTGGATATTCTTGCCTCTTTTATCAAAAATAAGGTGACCATATGTGTGTGGGTTTATCTCTGGGCTATCTATCCTGTTCCATTAATCTATATTTCTGTTTTTGTGCCAGTACCATACTATCTTGATTAATGTAGCTTTGTAGTATATTCTGAAGCCACAGAGCTTGACTCTTCCAGCTCAGTTTTCTTTCTCAAGATTGCTTTGACTATTTGGGGTCTTTTGTGTTTCCATACAAATTGTGAAATTTTTGTTCTAGTTCTGTGAAAAATGCCAGTGGTAGTTTCATAGTGATTGCATTGAATCTGTATATTGCTTTCAGTAGTATAGTCATTTTCACAATGTTGATTCCTCCAATCCAAGAACATGGTATATCTCTCCAAATGTTTGTATCATCTTTAATTTCTTTCATCATGTTTTATACTTTTCTGCATACAGGTCTTTTGTCTACTTAGGTAGGTTTATTCGTAGGTATTTTATTCTTTATATTGCAATGGTAAATGGCAGTGTTTCCTTATTCCTTTCCTGATTTTTTGTTGTTAGTGTATAGGAATCCAAGAGATTTCTGTGCATTAATTTTATATCCTGCTACTTTACCAAATTCCTTGATTTCTGGTAGCATCTTGAGGATTCTCTATGAATAGTATCATGTCATCTGCAAAAAGTGACAGTTTTACTTCTTCTCTGCCAATTTGCATTATTTTATTTCTCTTTCTCCTCTGATTGCCATAGCTGCAACTTCCAAAACTATGTTGAATAATAGTGGTGAGAGTGGGCAAACTTGTCTTGCTCCTGATCTTAGGGGAAATGGTTTCATTTTTTCACCATTGAGAACAATGTTGGCTGTGGATTTGTCATATGTGGCCTTTGTTATGTTGAGATAGGTTCCCCCTATGCATACATTCTGGAGGGTTTTTATCATAAAAGGGCATTGAATTTTGTCAAAAGCTTTTTCTGCATCTACTGAGATGATCATATAGTTTTTATCCTTCAACTGGTTAATATGGTTTATCACATTGATTGATTTGCATATATTGAAGAATCCTTGCATTCGTGGGATAAACCCCACTTGATCATGGTGTATGATCCGTTTAATGTGCTGTTGGATTCTGTCTGCTAGTATTTTGTTGAGGATTTTGCATCTATGTTCATCAGTGATATTTTGTATTGTATTTCTGCTATGTCAGCTGTTATTTCTCCTTTTTCATTTCTAATTCTATTGATTTGAGTCTCCTCCCTTTTTTTTCTTGATGAGTCTGGCTAATGGTTTATCAATTTTGTTTATCTTCTCAAAGAACAGCTTTTAATGGTATTGATCTTTGCTATCACTTCCTTCATTTCTTTTTCATTTATTTTGGATCTAATCTTTTTGATTTCTTTCCTTCTGCTAATTGTTTTTCTTTTGTTGTTGTTGTTCTTTCTCTAACTTCTTTAGGTATAGGGATAGCTTGTTTATTTGAGATGTTTCTTATTTCTTGAGGTATGAATGTGTTTCTATAAACTTCCCTCTTAGAACTGTTTTTGCTGCATCCTATAGGTTTTGGGTCATTGTGTTTTCATTGTCATTTGTTTCCAGGTATTTTTTGATTTCCTCTTTGCTTTCTTCAGTGATCTCTTGGTTATTTAGTAGTGTATTGTTTGACCTCTATGTGTTTGTATTTTTTACAGATTTTTTTCCCTGTAATTGATATCTAGCCTCATAGCATTGTGGTCTGAGAAGATACTTGATACGATTTCAATTTTCTTAAGTTTACCAAGGCTTGATTTGTGACCCAAGATATGTATCCTGGAGAATGTTCCATGAGCGCTTGAGAAGAAAGTGTATTCTGTTGTTTTTGGTTGGAATGTCCTATAAATATCAATTAAGTCCATCTTGTTTAATGTATCATTTAAAGCTTGTGTTTCCTTATTTATTTTCATTTTGGGTCATCTATCCAATGGTGAAAGTGGGGTGTTAAAGTCCCCTTCTATGATTGTGCTACTGTCAATTTCCTGTTTTATGGCTGTTAGCATTTGCTTTATGTATTGAGGTGCTCCTTTATTGGGTGCATAAATATTTACAATTGTTATATCGTCTTCTTTGATTGATCCCTTGATCATTATATAGTGTCCTTCTTTGTCTATTGTAACAGTCTTTATTTTAACATCTATTTTGTCTGATATGAGAAATGCTTCTCCAGCTTTCTTTTGATTTCCATCTGCATGGAATATCTTTTTCCATCCCCTCACTTTTAGTCATATGTGTCCCTACTTCTGAAGTGGGTCTGTTGTAGACAGCATATCTAAGGGTCTTGTGTTTGTATCCATTCGTCCAGTCTATGTCTTTTGGTTGGAGCATTTAATCTATTTACATTAAAGGTAATTATCGATATGTATGTTCCTATTACCATTTTCTTCATTGTTCTGGGTTTGTTATTGTAGGTCTTTCCCTTCTTTTCTGTTTCCTGCCTAGAGAAGTTCCGTTAGCAGTTGTTGTAATGCTGGTTTGCTGGTTCTGAGTTCTCTTAGGTTTTGCTTATCTGTAAAGGTTTTAATTTCTCTGTCGAATCTGAATGAGACCCTTGTTGCGTAGAGTAATCCTGGTTGTAGGTTTTTCCCTTTCATCATTTTAAATATGTCCTGCCAGTCCCTTCTGGCTTGCAGAGTTTCTGCTGAAAGTTCAGCTGTTAACCTTATGGGCATTCCCTTGTATGTTATTTGTTGTTTTTCCCTTGCTGCTTTTATATTTTTTCTTTGTATTTAATTTTTTATATTTTCATTAATATGTGTCTTGGTGTGTTTCTCCTTGGATTTATCCTGTATGGGACACTCTGTCCTTCCTGCACTTGATTGACTATTTCTTTTCCCATATTGGGGAAGTTTTCAACTATAATCTCTTTAAATATTTTCTCAGTCCCTTTCTTTTTCACTTCTTCTTCCTGGACCCCTATAATTCAAATGTTGGTGCATTTAATTTTGCCCCAGGGGTCTCTGAGACTGTCCTCAGTTCTTTTCACTCTAGTTTGCTTTTTCTGCTCTGTGGTAGTTATTTCCACTATTTTATCTTCTAGGTCACTAATCCTTTCTTATGACCCAGTTATTCTGCTATTGATTCTTTCTAGAGAATTTTTAAATTTCATTTATTGTGTTGCTCATCATTGTTTGTTCCTTAGTTCTTGTTAAACGTTTCTTGTATTTTCTCCATTCTATTTCCAAGACTTTCAATCATCTTTAGTATCATTACTCTGAATTCTTTTTCAGGGAGACTGCCTATTTCCTCTTCACTTGTTTGGTGTGGTGTGTTTTTACCTGGCTCCTTCACCTGCTGTATGTTTCTCTGTCTTCTCATTTTGCTTAATTTACTGTGTTTGGGGTCTCCTTTCTGCAGGCTGCAGGTTTGTAGTTCCCGTTGATTTTGGTGTCTGCCCCCAGTGGGTAAGGTTGGTTCAGTGGGTTGTGTAGGCTTCCTGGTCGAAGGGACTAATGCCTGTGTTCTTGTGGATGATGCTGGATCTTGTCTTTCTGGTGTGCAGGATTGCATCCAGTAGTGTGTTTTGGGGTGTCTGTTAGCTTATCATGATTCTAGGCAGCCTCTCTGTTAATGGGTGAGGTCGTGTTCCTGTCTTGCTAGTTGTTTGGCATAGGGTGTCCATCACGGTACCTTGCTGGTTCTTGAGTCGAGATGGCTCTTAGCATTGAGATGGAGATCTCTGGGAGAGCATTTCCTGTTTGATATTATGTGCAGCCGGGAGGTATCTGGTAGACCAATGTCCTGAACTTGGCTCTCTCACCTCAGAGCCACAGGCCTGACACCTGGCCAGAGCATGAAGACACTGTCAGCCACACAACTCTGTAGAAAAGGGAAAAGAAAAGGAAGGAAGAAAGAAAAAAAGAAAGAAAGTAAGAGAAAGAAAGAAAGAGAAAGAAAGAAAGAGAAAGAAAGAAAAGTTATTAAAATAAAAAAAATATTATAAATAAAAAAAATAAAAAGTAATAAAAAAATGAAGAAAGAAGATAGCATCCAAACCAAAAAGCACATCCACCACTGATAACAAGTGCTAAAAACTATATGAAAAAAACAAAACAAACAAAAAGGACAGACAGAACCCTAGGACAAATGGTAAATGCAAAACTATACAGACAAATTCACCCAGAGAAGCATACACATACACACTCACAAAAAGGAATGCTTTCTGTTTTTCACCACTGAGAGTGATGTTTGCTGTGGGTTTGTCGTATATGGTCTTTATTATGTTTGAGGGAAGTTCCCTCTATACCCAGTTTCTGAAGAGTTTTTAATCATAACTGGGTGTTGAATTTTGTCAAAAACTTTTTCTGCATCTATTGCAATGATTATATAGTTTTTATTCTTCAATTTCTTGATGTGGTGTATCACAGTGATTGATTTGTGGATATTGAAACATCCTTGCATGCCTGGGATAAATCCCACTTGATCATGATATTTGATCCTTTTAATGTGTTGGTGGATTTTGCTTCCTAGTATTTTGTTTACGATTTTTGCATCTATGTTCATCACTGATATTGGGCTGTAGTTTTCTTTTTTTGTGATATCTTTGTCTGATTTTGGTATCAGGGTGATGGTGGCCTCGTAGAATAAGCTTTGGTGTGTTCCTTCCTCTGCAATGTTTTGGAAGAGTTTCAGAAGGATAAGGATTAACTCTTCTCTAAATGTTTGATAGAATTCGCCTGTGAAGCCATATGCTCCTGGACTTTTGTTTGCTGGAAGATTTTTAATCACAGTTTCAATTTCAGTACTTGTGATTTGTTTGTTCATATTTTCTATTTCTGCCTGTTTCAGTCTTGGAATGTTGTACCTTTCTAAGACTTGGTCCGTTTCTTCCAGGTTATTGATTTTATTCATGTATAGTTGCTTGTACTAGTCTCTTATGATCCTTTGTATTTCGGTGGTGCCTGTTGCAACTTCTTTTTCATTTCTAATTTTATTGATTTGGACCCTTTCCTTTTCTTCTTGATGAGTCTGGCTAAAGTTTCAACAATTTAGGTAATCTTCTCAAAGAACCAGCTTTTAGTTTCATTGATCTTTGCTATTGTTTTCTTCATCTCTATTTCAATTATTTCTGCTCTAAGTTTTATGATTTCTTTCCTTCTACAAAGTTTTTTCTCTTTTTCTTTCTCTAGTTGTTTTAGGTGTAAGGTCAGTTTGTTTATTTGTGATTTTTCTTGTTTCTTGAGGTGAGATTGTATTGCTATAAACTTCCCTCTTAGAACTCCTTTTGCTGCATTTCATAGGTTCTGGATCTCTGTGTTTTCATTGTCATTTGTCTCTAGGCATTTTTTGATTTGCTCTTTGATTTGTTCAGTTATCCATTTGTCATTTAATAACATATTGTTTAGCCTCCATGTGTTTGTGTCTTTTACATTTTTTTTCCTGTAATTGATTTGTAATATCATAGCACTGTGGTTGGAAAAAATGCTTGGTATAATTTCAATTTTCTTAAATTTACTGAGGTTTGATTTGTGATACATGATATGATCTACCATGGAGAATGTTCTGTGTGCACTTGAGAAGAAAGTGTGTTCTGCTGCTTTCAGATGTAATGACCTATAAATATAAATTAAGTCTGTTTGGTCTAAAATGTCATTTAAGGCTTGTGTTTCCTTATTAATTTTCTGTCCTGATGATCTGTCCATTGATGTAAGTGGGGTGTTAAAGTCCCCCACTATTGTGTTACCATCAATTTCCCCTTTTATGGTCATCAGCAGTTGCCTCATATCATGAGGTGCTCCTGTGTTGGCCGCATATATATTTACAATTGCTATGTCTTCTTCTTGGATTGATCCCTTGATCATTAGGTAGTGTCCTTCCTTGTCTCTCGTACCACTCTTTATTTTAAAGCCTGTTTTTGCTGATATGAGTATTACTACTCCAGGTTTCTCTTGATTTCCATTTGTATGGAATACCTTTTTCCATCCCCTCACTTTCAGACTGTATGTGTCCCTAGGTCTGAAGTGGGTCTCTTGTAGATAGCATATTTATGGGTCTTGTTTTTGTATCCATTCAACCAGTCTGTGTCTTTTGGTCAGAGCATTTAATGCATTTACATTTAAGGTAATTATTGATACATATGTTCTTATTGCCCTTCTCATATGAAACTACCAAATCCCTATGTTGTACACCTGAAACTAATATAATATTGTAAGTCAATTATACTTTAATTAAAAATATGTGGCTGTCAACTATATTTCAAAAAAAATAAAACATAAAAATAATAAAAACATTCTTATTGGTTGCCTAAAAAATAAATATGTGGAAATACTGTGTAGGTGAAACACATATTCTATTACACTAGATGCATCCCTCAAAATGTATGCTTCCTCCATCCTAATGGGTATTTCTCAGTTTCAGCTGATAGAATCTTTGATCACATATACTTGGGATATTTAAGGAGAGAATGACTATTGAGTTCCTTTCACATTACATAACAGGTACTTAATAAATTCTGTTGACTAGGCTAAATGAAGAAATCATCCACACTTTGTTATATGGTTCAAAATTCGGAGTTATTGTGGTGGGATGAATTGGGAGATTGGGATTGACATATATCCATTATATGTATAAAATAGATAACTAATAAGAGCCTGCTGTATAAAAATAAATAAATAAAATTCAAAAAAATCAGTTATTAAATTATATGAAGAGAGAAAACTGAATACGTTTACTGACATATTTGGTAACTGTAATAGTTTTTTTAATTGATTTATAGTTGATTTATAATATTAGTTTCAGTTGTACATCATAGTGATTCATTATTTTTACAGATTATAATCTATTAAAAATTATTACAAGATAATGGCTATAATTCCGGGTACTGTCTTATATATCTTTTTTTTTTTCATTTTAACATCTTTATTGGAGTATAATTGCTTTACAATGGTATGTTAGTTTCAGCTTCACAACAAAATGAATCAGTTATATATATATATATATATATATATATGTTCCCATATCTCTTCCCGCTTGCGGCTCCCTCCCTCCCACCCTCCCTATCCCACCCCTCCAGGTGGTCACAAAGCACCGAGCTGATCTCCCTGTGCTATGCGGCTGCTTCCCACTAGCTATCTACCTTACATTTGGTAGTGTATATATGTCCATGCCTCTCTCTCGCTTTGTCACCGTTTACCCTTCCCCCTCTCCATAGCCTCAAGTCCATTCTCTAGTAAGTCTGTGTCTTTATTCCTGTTTCACGCCTAGGTTTTTCATGACATTTTTTTCCCTTAAATTCCATATATATGTGTTAGCATACGGTATTTGTCTCTCTCTTTCTGACTTACTTCACTCTGTATGAGAGACTCTAGGTCTATCCACCTCATTACAAATAGCTCAATTTCGTTTCTTTTTATGGCTGAGTAATATTCCATTGTATATATGTGCTACATCTTCTTTATCCATTCATCTGATGATGGACACTTAGGTTGTTTCCATCTCTGGGCTATTGTAAATAGAGCTGCAATGAACATTTTGGTACATGACTCTTTTTGAATTATGGTTTTCTCAGGGTATATGCCCAGTAGTGGGATTGCTGGGTCATATGGTAGTTCTATTTGTAGTTTTTTAAGGAACCTCCATACTGTTCTCCACAGTGGCTGTATCAATTTACATTCCCACCAACAGTGTAAGAGGGTTCCCTTTTCTCCACACCCCCTCCAGCATTTATTGTTTCTAGATTTTTTGATGATGGCCATTCTGACTGGTGTGAGATGATATCTCATGGTAGTTTTGATTTGCATTTCTCTACTGATTAGTGATGTTGAGCATTCTTTCATGTGTTTGTTGGCAGTCTGTATATCTTCTTTGGAGAAATGTCTATTTAGGTCTTCTGCCCATTTTTGGATTGGGTTGTTTGTTTTTTTGTTATTAAGCCGCATGAGCTGCTTATAAATTTTGGAGATTAATCCTTTGTCAGTTGCTTCATTTGCAAATATTTTCTCCCAATCTCAGGGTTGTCTTTTGGTCTTCTTTATGGTTTCCTTTGCTGCGCAAAAGCTTTTAAGTTTCATTAGGTCCCATTTGTTTACTTTTGTTTTTATTTCCATTTCTCTAGGAGGTGGGTCAAAAAGGACCTTACTGTGATTTATGTCATAGAGTGTCCTGCTTATGTTTTCCTCTAAGAGTTTGATAGTTTCTGGCCTTACATTTAGGTCTTTAATCCATTTTGAGCTTATTTTTGTGTATGGTGTTAGGGAGTGATCTAATCTCATACTTTTACATGTAGCTGTCCAGTTTTCCCAGCACCACTTATTGAATAGGCTGTCCTTTCTCCACTGTACATTCCTGCCTCCTTTGTCAAAGATAAGGTGACCATATGTGCGTGGGTTTATCTCTGGGCTTTCTATCCTGTTCCATTGATCTATATTTCTGTTTTTGTGCCAGTACCATACTGTCTTGATTACTGTAGCTTTGTAGTATAGTCTGAAGTCAGGAAGCCTGATTCCTCCAGCTCCATTTTTCGTTCTCAAGATTGCTTTTGCTATTCGGGGTCTTTTGTGTTTCCATACAAATTGTGAAATTTTTTGTTCTAGTTCTGTGAAAAATGCCAGTGGTAGTTTCATAGGGATTGCATTGAATCTGTAGATTGCTTTGGGTAGTAGAGTCATTTTCACAATGTTGATTCTTCCAATCCAAGAACATGGTATATCTCTCCATCTATTTGTATCATCTTTAATTTCTTTCATCAGTGTCTTATAATTTTCTGAATACAGGTCTTTTGTCTCCTTAGGTAGGTTTATTCCTAGATATTTTATTCTTTTTGTTGCAATGGTAAATGGGAGTGTTTTCTTGATTTCACTTTCAGATTTTTCATCATTAGTGTATAGGAATGCCAGAGATTTCTGTGCATTAATTTTGTATCCTGCTACTTTACCAAATTCATTGATTAGCTCTAGTAGTTTTCTGGTAGCATCTTTAGGATTCTCTATGTATAGTATCATGTCATCTGCAAACAGTGACAGCTCTACTTCTTCTTTTCCGATTTGGATTCCTTTTATTTCCTTTTCTTCTCTGATTGCTGTGGCTAAAACTTCCAAAACTATGTTGAGTAAGAGTGGTGAGAGTGGGCAACCTTGTCTTGTTCCTGATCTTGGTGGAAATGCTTTCAGTTTTTCACCATTGAGGACGATGTTGGCTGTGGGTTTGTCATATATGGCCTTTATTATGTTGAGGAAAGTTCCCTCTATGCCTACTTTCTGCAGGGTTTTTATCATAAATGGGTGTTGAATTTTGTCAAAAGCTTTCTCTGCATCTATTGAGATGATCATATGGTTTTTCTTCTTCAATTTGTTAATATGGTGTATCACATTGATTGATTTGCGTATATTGAAGAATCCTTGCATTCCTGGAATAAACCCCACTTGATCATGGTGTATGATCCGTTTAATGTGCTGTTGGATTCTGTTTGCTAGTATTTTGTTGAGGATTTTTGCATCTATGTTCATCAATGATATTGGCCTGTAGTTTTCTTTCTTTGTGACATCCTTGTCTGGTTTTGGTATCAGGGTGATGGTGGCCTTGTAGAATGAGTTGGGGAGTGTTCCTCCCTCTGCTATATTTTGGAAGAGTTTGAGAAAGATAGGTGATAGCTCTTCTCTAAATGTTTGATAGAATTTGCCTGTGAAGCCATCTGGTCCTGGGCTTTTGTTTGTTGGAAGATTTTTAATCACAGTTTCAATTTCAGTGCTTGTGATTGGTCTGTTTATATTTTCTATTTCTTCCTGATTCAGTCTCGGCAGGTTGTGCCTTTCTCAGAATTTGTCCATTTCTTCCAGGTTGTCCATTTTATTGGCATAGAGTTGCTTTAGTAATCTCTCATGATCTTTTGTATTTCTGCAGTGTCAGTTGTTACTTCTCCTTTTTCATTTCTAATTCTATCGATTTGAGCCTTCTCCCTTTTTTTCTTGATGAGTCTGGCTAATGGTTTATCAATTTTGTTTATCCTTTCAAAGAACCAGCTTTTAGTTTTATTGATCTTTGCTATCGTTTCCTTCATTTCTTTTCCATTTATTTCTGATCTGATTTTTATGATTTCTTTCCTTCTGCTAACTTTGGGGTTTTTTTGTTCTTCTTTCTCTAATTGCTTTAGGTGCAAGGTTACGTTGTTTATTCGAGATGTTTCCTGTATCTTAAGGTAGGATTGTATTGCTATAAACTTCCCTCTTAGAACTGCTTTACTGCATCCCATAGATTTTGAGTCGTTGTGTCTCCATTGTCATTTGTTTCTAGGTATTTTTTGATTTCCTCTTTGATTTCTTCAGTGATCACTTCGTTATTAAGTAGTGTATTGTTTAGCTTCCATGTGTTTGTATTTTTTACAGATTTTTCCTGTAATTGATATCTAGTCTCATAGCGCTGTGGTCAGAAAAGATACTTGATACAATTTCAATTTTCTTAAATTTACCAAGGCTTGATTTGTGACCCAAGATATGATCTATCCTGGAGAATGTTCCATGAGCACTTGAGAAAAATGTGTATTCTGTTGTTTTTGGATGGAATGTCCTATAAATATCAATTAACTCCATCTCGTTTAATGTATCATTTAAAGCTTGTGTTTCCTTATTTATTTTCATTCTGGATGATCTGTCCATTGGTGAAAGTGGGGTGTTAAAGTCCCCTACTATGAATGTGTTACTGTCAATTTCCCCTTTTATGGCTGTCAGTATTTGCCTTATGTATTGATGTGCTCCTATGTTGGGTGCATAAATATTTACAATTGTTATATCTTCTTGGATCGATCCCTTGATCATTATGTAGTGTCCTTCTTTGTCTCTTCTAATAGTCTTTGTTTTAAAGTCTATTTTGTCTGATATGAGAATTGCTACTCCAGCTTTCTTTTGGTTTCCATTTACACGAAATACCTTTTTCCATTCCCTTACTTTCAGTCTGTATGTGTCTCTAGGTCTGAAGTGGGTCTCTTGTAGACAGCAAATATATGCATCTTGTTTTTGTATCCATTCAGCCAATCTGTGTCTTTTGGTGGGAGCATTTAGTCCATTTACATTTAAGGTAATTATCGATATGTGTGTTCCCATTCCCATTTTCTTAATTGTTTTGGGTTCGTTATTGTAGGTCTTTTCTTTCTTTTGTGTTTCTTGCCTAGAGAAGTTCCGTTAGCAGTTGTTGTAGAGCTGGTTTGGTGGTGCTGAACTCTCTTAGCTTTTGCTTGTCTGTAAAGGTTTTAATTTCTCCATCAAATCTGAATGAGATCCTTGCTGGGTAGAGTAATCTTGGTTGCAGGTTTTTCTCCTTCAACCCTTTCAATATGTCCTGCCACTCCCTTCTGGCTTGCAGAGTTTCTGCTGAAAGATCAGCTGTTAACCTTATGTGGATTCCCTTGTGTGTTATTTGTTGTTTTTCCCTTGCTGCTTTTAATATGTTTTCTTTGTATTTAATTTTTGACAGTTTGATTAATATGTGTCTTGGCGTATTTCTCCTTGGATTTATCCTGTATGGGACTCTCTGTGCTTCCTGGACTTGATTAACTATTTCCTTTCCCATATTAGGGAAGTTTTCAACTATAATCCCTTCAAATATTTTCTCAGTCCCTTTCTTTTTCTCTTCTTCTTCTGGAACCCCTATAATTCGAATGTTGGTGCATTTAATATTGTCCCAGAGGTCTCTGAGACTGTCCTCAGTTCTTTTCATTCTTTTTTCTTTATTCTGCTCTGCAGTAGTTATTTCCACTATTTTATCTTCCAGGTCACTTATCCGTTCTTCTGCCTCAGTTATTCTGCTATTGATACCATCTAGAGTATTTTTCATTTCATTTATTGTGTTGTTCATCATTGTTTGTTTCATCTTTAGTTCTTCTAGGTCCTTGTTAACTGATTCTTGCATTTTGTCTATTCTATTTCCAAGATTTTGGATCATTTTTACTATCATTATTCTGAATTCTTTTTCAGGTAGACTGCCTATTTCCTCTTCATTTGTTAGGTCTAGTTGGTTTTTATCTTGCTCCTTCATCTGCTGTGTGTTTTTCTGTCTTTTCATTTTGCTTATCTTACTGTGTTTGGGGTCTCCTTTTTGCAGGCTGAAGGTTCGTAGTTCCTGTTGTTTTTTGTGTCCGTCCCCAGTGGCTCAGTGGGTTGTGTAGGCTTCCTGGTGGAGGGTACTAGTGCCTGTGTTCTGGTGGATGAGGCTGGATCTTGTCTTTCTGGTGGGCAGGTCCACGTCTGGTGGTGTGTTTTGGGGTGTCTGTAGACTTATTATGATTTTGGGCAGCCTCTCTGGGTGGGGTTGTGTTCCTGTCTTGCTAGTTGCTTGGCATAGGATGTCCAGCACTGTAGCTTGCTGGTCGTTGAGTGAAGCTGGGTGCTGGCGTTGAGATGGAGATCTATGGGAGATTTTTGCTGTTTCATATTATGTGCAGCTGGGAGGCCTCTTGTGGACCAGTGTCCTGAAGTTGGCTCTCCCACCTCAGAGGCACAGCACTGACTCCTGGCTGCAGCACCAAGAGCCTTTCATCCACAGGGCTCCTTAATTTGGGCTGATTCATTGTCTATTCATGTATTCCACAGATGCAGGGTACATCAAGTTGATTGTGGAGCTTTAATCCGCTGCTTCTGAGGCTGCTGGGAGAGATTTCCCTTTCTCTTCTTTGTTCTCACAGCTCCCAGGGGCTCAGCCTTGGATTTGGCCCCACCTGTGCGTATAGGTCGCCGGAGGGCGTCTGTTCTTTGCTCAGACAGGACGGGGTTAAAGGAGCCGCTGATTCGGAGGCTCTGGCTCACTCAGGCCGGGGGGTAGGGAGGGTCACGGAGTGTGGGGCGGCCCTGCGGCGGACCTGCAGCGTCAGAGGCCGGCGTGACGTTGCTAGCCTGAGGCGCACCGTGCCCTCTCCCGGGGGAGCCGTCCCTGGATCCCGGGACCCTGGCAGTGGCGGGCTGCACAGGCTCCCCGGAAGGGGGTGTGGACAGTGACCTGTGTTTGCACACAGGCCTCCCGGCGGCGGCAGCAGCGGCCCTAGCGTCTCATGCCCGTCCCTGGGCTCCGCACCTCCAGCCGCGGCTCGCGCCCGTCTCTGGAGCTCTTCCAAGCAGCGCTCTTAATCCCCTCTCCTCGTGCACCAGGAAACAAAGAGGGAAGAAAAAGTCTCTTGCCTCTTCGGCAGGTCCAGACTTTTGCCCGGACTCCCTCTCGGCTAGCCGCGGTGCACTAACGCCCTGCAGGCTGTGTTCACGCCGCCAGCCTCAGTCCTCTCCCGGCGCTCCGACAGAAGCCGGAGCCTCAGCTCCCAGCCCCGCCCGCCCCGGCGGGCGAGCAGACAAGCCTCTCGGCTGGTGAGTGCTGGTCGCCCGATCCTCTGCGCTGGAATCTCTCTGCTTTGCCCTCCGCACCCCTGTTGCTGTGTTCTCCTCCGCGGCTCCCAAGCTTCCCCACTCCGCCTCCCGCAGTCTCCGCCTCCCGCAGTCTCCGCCTCCGAAGCTCCCCCACTCCGCCACCCGAAGTCTCCGCCCGCGAAGGGGCTTCCTAGTGTGTAGACACTTTTCCTCCTTCACAGCTCTCTCCCGCTGGTGCAGGACCCGTCCCTATCCTTTTGTCTCTGTTTATTTTTTTCTTTTGCCCTAACCTGGTACGTGGGGGGGTTCCTTGCCTTTTGGGAGGTCTGAGGTCTTCTGCCAGCGTTCAGCAGGTGCTCTGTAGGAGTTGTCCCACGCGTAGATGCATTTCTGGTGTATCTGTGGGGAGGAAGGTGATCTCCGCGTCTTACTCTTCCGCCGTCTTCCCGGAAGTCTGTCTTATATATCTTTGTTGCTTATTTATTTTATGTATAGTAGTTTGTATCTCAATCCCATACCCCTGTCTTTCTCCCCTTTCCTAATCCCAGTGGTAACCACAAGTTTGTTTTGTATATCTTTCTGTTTTGTTATGTATATTTGTTTTATTTTTTAGATTCCACATACAAGTGAAATCATAAGGTATTTGTTATTCTCTGTCTGACTCTTTTTCACTTAGCACAATATTTTCTAGGTCTATCCATGCTGCTGCAAATGGCAATATTTCATTCTATTTTATGGCTGAGTAATATTCCATACCACATCTTATTTATTCACCTGTTGATGGATATTTGGCTTGTTTCCATATCTTGATTATTGTAAATTGTGCTATGAGCTTTAGGGTGTACGTGTCTTTTTGAAGTAGTGGTTTCATTTTTTCTGGATATATACCTAGGATTGGCATTGCTGGATCATATGGTATTTCAATTTTTAGTTTTTTGAGGAATCTCCGTATTGTTTTCAACAGTGGCTTCACCAATTTACATTTCCTCCAGTGGTGTACAAGGATTCCCTTTTCTCCATATCCTTGCCAACATTTGTTATTTTTAGACTTTTTGATGATAGCCATTCTGCTAGATGTGAGGTGGTATCTCATTGTCATTTTGATTCACTATTCACTATATAATTAGCAATGCTGAGCATCTTTTCATGTGTCTGATAGCCATGGACAGGTTTTTTTTTTAAAGTATCTCTTTAGATCTTCTGCCCTTTTTTTGATTGGAGTTGTTTATTTTTGATATTGAGTTATATGAGCTGTTTGTATATTTATCTTTATATGACCTTGTTGGTTATATCATTTGTAAATATTTTCTCCCATTCCATAGGTTGTCTTTTCATTTTGTTGATGGTTTTTGTTGCTGTGCAAAAACTTTTGAGTTTAATTAGGTCCCATTTGTTCATTTTTGCTTTTATTTATTTTGCCTTAGGAGACAGATCAAAAGGTATTGTTACAGTGTATGTCAAAGAATGTTCTGCCTGTGTCCTCTTCTAGGAGATTTATGGTTTAAGGTCTCACACTTATGTCTTTAATCCACTTTATTTTTGTATACAGTATGAAGAATATTCTAATCTCATTCTTTTACAAGTAGCTGTCCTGTTTTCCTAGCACCACTAATTGAAGTGACTGTCTTTTCTCCATTGTATATTGTTGCCTCCTCTGTTGTAGATTAATTGACTGTAGGTGTGAGGGTTCATTTCTGGTTCTATATTGTCTTCCATTGAGCTATGTGTACCAGTACCATGATGTTTTTAGAACTGTAGCTTTGTAGTGTAGTCTGAATTCTAGGAGGGTGATACCTCCAGCTTTGTTCTTTTTTTTTTTTTTCAAGATTTCTTTGGCAATTTGGGGTCTTTGTGGTTCCATATGAATTTTAGGATTATTTGTTCAAGTTTGTGAAAAATGTTATGGGTATTTTTACAGGGATGGCACTAAATGTGTAACTTTTTTTGGGTAGTATGGCAATTTTAACAATATTAATTCTTTCAATTCAAGAGCATAGGTTGGCTTTCCATTTCTTTGTATTATCTTCAATTTCTTTCATCAATGTTTTATAGTTTTCAAAGTATAGGTCTTTCACTTCCTTAGCTAAGTTTATTCATAGACATTTTATTCTTTGATGTGGTTTTAAACAGGATTTCTTTTTTACTTTCTCTTTCTGTTAGTTCATTATTAGTGTATAGAAAAGCAACAGATTTCTGTTTATTAATCTTATATCCTGCAATACTGCTGAATTCATTTACTAGTTCTAATCGTTTTTCTGGTGGATACTTTAGCAGTATCATGTCATCTGCAGATAGAGTTTTACTTCTTCCCTTCCAATCTGAATGCCTTTTATTTCTTTTTCTTGTGTGATTGCTACGGTTATGACTTTCAGTACTATATTGAATAGAAGTGGCAAAAGTGGGCATTCTTTTCTTCTTCCTGAATTTAGTGGAAATGCTTTCAGCTTTTCACCACTGAGTATGATGTTAACTGTGTGTTTGTCATTAATGGCCTTTATTATGTTGAGATATGTTCCCTCTACACCCACTTCAATGAGAGTTTTTATCATGAATTGATGTGGAATTTTTTCAAATGCTTTTTCTTCATCTATTGAAATAATCATGTGATGTTTATCCTTCCTTTTGTTAATGTGGTGTATCACATTGATTGATTTGTGAATATTAAAACATTGTTGCATCCCTGGAATAAGTCCAACTTGATCATGGTGTATGTTTTATATATTGTTGGATTTGGTTTGCTAACATTTTGTTGAAGATGTTTCAGTAAAAGTTATTGACCTGTAATTGTTTCTTTAAGTGTCTTTGTTTTGGTATTAGAGTAATGGGGAATGATAGAATGAATTTAGGAGTGTTCTGTCCTCTTCAATTTTTTGAATAGTTTGAGAAGGATATGTATTTGCTCTTCTTTATATGTTTGGCAGAATTTCCTGTGAATCCATCCAGTCCTGGACTTCTTTTGGTGGGACTTTTTTTTTTTTTTACATCTTTATTGGAGTATAATTGCTTTACAATGTTGTGTTGCTTTCTGCTGTAAAACAAAGTGAATCAGCTATATGTATACATATATCCCCATATCCCCTCCCTCTTGCATCTCCCTCCCACTCTCCCTACCCCACCCCTCTAGGTGGTCACAAAGCACTGAGCAGATCTCTGTGCTATGCGGCTGCTTCCCACTAGCTATCTATTTTACATTTGGTATATATGTGTATATATGTCAATGTTACTCTCTCACTTCGTCCCAGCTTACACTTCCCTATTCCCGTGTCTTCAAGTCCATTCTCTACGTCTGCATCTTTATTCCTGTCCTGCCCCTAGGTTCATCAGAACTATTTTTTTTAGGTTCCATATATATGTGTTAGCATATGGTATTTGTTTTTCTCTTTCTGACTTACTTCACTCTGTATGACAGACTCTAGGTCCATCCACCTCACTACAGATAACTCAATTTCGTTTCTTTTTATGGCTGAGTAATATTCCATTGTATATATGTGCCACATCTTCTTTATCCATTCATCTGTTGACAGACACTTAGGTTGCCTCCATGTCCTGGCTATTGTAAATAGTGCTGCAATGAACATTGTGGTGCATGACTCTTTTTGAATTATGGTTTTCTTAGGGTATATGCCCAGTAGTGGGGTTGCTGGGTCATAGTCCTATTTTTAGCTTTTGAAGAAACATCCATACTGTTCTCCATAGTG